>NC_089586.1:51182374-51782374 GCF_019320115.1 Miscanthus floridulus | reverse complement strand
TGTTTCGATATTGTATGAGGAAGTTATGACCGAAACAGTGACGACGTGTCTGCTGAATCCGAGGACGACGTGGCAGCTGAGTTGGAAATGAATTGCAACTTGGGGAAGACCATGGCGTCGATGTGTCCAGCATGGCGATGTCCTCATCATCCTCCCCTTCTCGAATTGGAGTCATCCTCGACTCCATCTTGGCGATGTCCTCATTATCCCCTCCTTGTAGAATTGGAGTCGTCCTCGACTCCATCCCATCATCAGCGAACTCCTGCAAAAGGTTAGTGACAGCAGGCAATGCACCAGACATAAAAGGTTGACAAAACATAGTATAACATGGTGCATTAGGATTATCACATAACTCAGCAGTAGCAGGAGTTGTAGCAAGAAAAGCACCTCCTTTTAACTTAATCCCATTATTTTTAGCAATGTCTGTTGGAGGTTTATTTTTGATCTCATTAGCATGTTTAATAATATCCGTAGGAGACAAAGGCAGCAATGTAATTTTCTTGTCCTTATGTATGATAGTGTATGTATTAGTTCTACCATGGTGTAAAGCATCATTATCAAATTCCCATGGGCGACCTAACAAAATGGAACAAGCTTGCATAGGGACAACATCAAAATCAGCAGTATCATGATAAGAGCCTGTGAAAAAGCTAATGCGTGCTGATTTAGTTACCTTAGTCTTACCACTATTATTGAACCATTGAAGTTTATATGGATACGAATGTTGTCGTGTGGTCAAGCCAAGCTTGTCAACCAAATCTGAACTCACCAAGTTGTTGCAACTCCCGCTATCAATGATAGTGAGAACACGACAACCCTGCACAATGAGATACATGTGGAACAAATTGTGGCATTGGATCTTCATCGCTTCTTCATGACCCACACGTGTACTCAACACATGCTGCACAAGAAGGCTAGGGTAGTCCGCGGCAGCAGCCACAGAGTCAATGGTGATGGCCTCCTTGTCATGATCGCCCTCGGTGGGATCTGCATCAATGTTAGCAGCAAGGGCTAAATCATCTTCAACATCACTAGCACTTACATATCCATCCTCGGTAGCAATGAAAGCGCGACGACTGGGGCATTCCTTCATGACATGTCCCATGCCTTTGCATCGGTGGCAAATAATTTTAGAGCTGGATGAAGAGGAGCTAGTAGAAGCACCTGGAGTGCCACCTTTCTTCAGCTGTGGAAACTGCACATTAGACAATTTACTTACCTCGGAAGAAAATGGAGGTGTAGATGGCTGTGGTGCAACAGGAAGCTTGGGCGTCTCCGGCTCGGAACACTGCTGAAAATTCCTCCCATTGTTAGACCTGAAAGGCTGGTGTTGTTTGCGTCCCTGTACTTCTCGTTCGGCCTTAATAGCAAGATGATACAATTGGGAAAAATTACGCCATTCTTTGTAATCAAGTATGTTCTGTATATCATGGTTTAAACCACCAAAAAATCTAGCACTAGCATCATCATCATCTTCATTTATACCACAACGTGCTAAACCAATAAGCAATTCTTGATAGTATGCTTCTACTCCTTTATCACCTTGTTTTAAAGTTTGTAGTTTCAAACGTAAATCACGTTGGTAATAAGGAGGAACAAAACGAGATTTCATACGTTGCTTTAAAACATTCCAAGTTTGAGGCACAGCAGCAGCATTATTGGCATTGCAAAGATCACTCCACCAGAATAAAGCAAAATTAGTAAACTCACTAGTAGCAAGTCTAACTCTATGCTCAGCAGGAACATTATGAGAATCAAATTTTTGTTGAACAGCAAGCTCCCAATCTAAATATGCCTCTGGATCAACATTACCAGCAAAAGGAGGTAGACTAAATTTAATTTTAGCAAAAGGATAATTATTACCATGATTATTACCTGCCATACCACGACGATTGAAGTTGAGGCGGCGACGGGCACCACCGTCAGCATATGCATCTTCATCACCAAAAGCATCCACATCTTCATCATCAGCACGATAAGGTGGAGGGCGTTGCTCAAGCTGTTCAATGCGGGTGACCAGATTGTTCATGTTGCGCGTCAGCTCGGTCATAAGATTGTGTTGTTCAGTCATGAACGTTGCAAGCTCGCCCTTGGACACGCACTCATTGAAGTCCGTCGGAGTTCCTGCCATGGTTAGAAGATAGAAAAAGACAACACTAAAGTATTATCCCTATCAACTAAAAGGAAACAAGTGGTGGTGATGGTGGTGAAAGTGGAATGCAAAATCACAAGCGGCTTACCACCGTCTTGCCTGTATTCTTACCAACGCCAAACAGGAGCAAAACCAAAGTGGCGAAGCAATCTGTTGTTGAGCGTGGGTAACAGTTGCAAGATGAACCTGTGCTGACAGAAGAATATGTGGAGCTATGGGTAGGCACACAATATGATAGCAAGGATTAGCAATTAACGAGTGCAGAGTAGCGAGTGTTCAATATGGATCCAAAGTACAAATCACAGGTGCTGGCTAAGACGTGTCGAGACGTAGCGCAACAAGGTGAAAACAAAGGACGATCGAAAGAACTCACAGAACAAGTAAATAGCCCAGATATCTCCTTTTTCCTGAATTTTTCCCGGATTTTTCCAAAAGGCACTAGTAGGAAACAAACTTTTTTTTACTATTTTTTTATATTTTCTCTGAACAAGGATCACAAAAGATGCAACCACAAAAATTGGCACCTACAACTGAGGTGGGATGTGGTCTACAGAAATTCAGCACATTCTCTGAAAAGCGTGCAAAAACTTTGACAATTTTTTTTCTATATTTTCCCGAATTTTTTTGGCAATTCTGATGAAACCAAACAGGGCAAAGCCAAGTTTGGGTCGGGTCCAAATGGTGTCAAGAAGCTGCACAAAAAATTTCAGATTTTTCTGATAAACGAGCGAAAAGTTATGCCTGTTTTACCGAAGGTATCTCAAGGTATGTTTTCCGGGAGGTACAACACGGCGGCGGCAGTTAGGGCAAAGCGTCCCTAAACTCTAACACTGATCACAGCAGTAGGTATTCGCCTGATGATGTAAGGAGGGCTGCGATGCAGGCAAAATAAGAGCGGCTAGCAACCTATCTAGGGTTTGCGCGGCGGCGAGAAGTTACACAAGGCGGCTAGCGGGGCAAGTCGAGTAATGTGGTGGCTTCGACTTGTTGTTTGGGAACGGTGGATGGGATAGCGGCAGAAAACAAAATCACAGCAACAGGCAATTGAACTACGACCACGAACACAATCCTAAACCAGCAACAAGACTCGACCACGGACACAAACTCAACAACACGAATCTGAAATGAAATTGCAAAGGCACAAAGGGCGATAGGACAGCGGAAATTGAAATATTTTTGGGCTTTTTGTGGACTCTAGGTAATGAACAAATATGAATCTAAGGCAAACGAGATTATGCCTCGTGGTAAACCTAAAATATCTGATACCAATTGATGAGTACAGGCCCGATCTTCCGAGAGGTAGCCGGTAAGTTCGATTTGTGGAGATCTCGACGTTGGCGATCTGGCTTCAAATCAGGCACGATTCGAACCCTACAACCGTTACACCACTGCTCCGTTGGTTATCAACCAAGCACAACTTGATTGACCTCGCCAAGAAGGCTTTTCCTGCAAGCGAATCGAAGAGCACAAGCAAGAAGGTAAAACACGCAATCTGAAATTGCAAATATGAATGACGCGAATATCAATAGAGGGTTCAAGAACTCGGTTCCAAAGGACTAATCGACACAGTGGAGGAGATCAAGAACGGGGGCCCTGGATCACTGTAAAAGGATTTGTCACCACAGTTACAATGAACGATTCAGTTTCTCGATGGAAAACTAAACTCTAAACAAAACCCAATTGTGTAGCAGCGGCGGCGGCTGTGTTTATAGTCTAAGACTCGACCTAGGGTTGGGGACGGCCAGGGGTTGGGCGCCCACAACTTGGGCTTAAGGCCCGACACGATACATGGCCAAGTTGGCCCAAATAGGTGACGCAGCACCTTGCCGTGGTCACACAGAATGATCCACGGACCTTCTGGAGCTGGGACCAGATCCAAAATGACGGCATCGTCGTCCCCTTTCCAACGCATCCAAGAACGGCCCGTTTCGATGTCGTATGAGGAAGTTATGACCGAAACAGTGACGACGTGTCTGCTGAATCCGAGGACGACGTGGCAGCTGAGTTGGAAACAAATTGCAACTTGGAGAAGACCATGGCGTCGATGTGTCCAGCGTGGCGATGTCCTCATCATCCTCCCCTTCTCGAATTGGAGTCGTCCTCGACTCCATCTTGGCGATGTCCTCATTACATTATATAATTTGGATAACTTCTTGTTCTCGCCCTCGTAACAGTTTGATGGATAAATCTTGGATTGATGATGATGCTAGGTAATATAATTGTGAGCTATGATCAACTTATGTGTCATGAGTGTGTATTGTGCAAAATGGAAATGTTGATTGCATGGTTGATTGATGTATGGTTAATATCAATTGTATGATTAATATTCTGAGGTTAACGTATAAACAAATGATATTATGGAGTTATTTTCCTGTATGGATAGCGTTAGACAGCTGGTTGCTATAAATATATATAGTCAAACCATTGGTTGGTATAAGTTTACAATAGACGTCAAACTATGCGTCGGTATATCTATAGATTACCATCCAACGGTCGGTCGGTATAGGTGGGTCGATCGGTATAAGTTTGTAGCGACGCCACTATAAGCGACACATAGGGTCGATCGGTATAGATCTATACTGACCGACCGTAGGTCACTGTAATGACTTATACCAATCTTTCATGGGACGCTATAGATGGACTGTGGTATAGTGATCATCTAAAGTATACTAGTGGAAGTCTTTCACCAAACAACATATGTTTTAAGTTTCAATGCATGGGTGTGCTACTTCCACGCATCACCACTACTAATCCTCGGAGGACTCAGGGGCATAGAAGAATCCATAGGCTAGGATAGAGGTACATGTGTTGACACAAAAATGTGATGATGTGATCAACACACCGCAAGCCAGAAGATCTGAGTAGAACGAGACTAGAGATCTGCTTGGCTTCAACACAGAACCATACGATTCTGAAAACCCAACAACATGCCAGTCAATTTGACCTGCAATTGACAAGGAGAGAAAATCTTATCAGTAATTTAAGGTGGAACATGTCGGTGTTGCACCAAACAATTCCAAATGTATGGCTAGATAGCCGATTCAAAGAGGCTATCGACTAAATAGTCGATATCCAGCGTATTCATGAAACGAAGATCTTTAAATCAAGGATTATTGGCTAATATTAAATGATAACGATACGAATCAAAATAATCGATGCTCATGGAATATCAGAAAGCATCATCGACTAAATGGAACATGATTGATATAAAGCGTTGAGCTGATAAGTTTGATGAAAAGAGTATAACATGCGAACAAATTAACTATCTAATATAAATAATTCTATAAACAGTTTTGAGTCTAATCTATTATCATCAATAGTGAGGTTCGATAGGATCGGTGCAGCTATTATAATGATAATAAACTAAAGCCAAAGAACCTAACAAACTTGTGCCCTCTACTTGAAGGTGGAAAAATATGGCCAATTAAATCAATTCCCCAGCCTCGGAACGACCATGGCTAATTATTGGGTTCATAGCTGATGTAGGCGATTTCTAAACATTGCCAAAATGCTGACAATCCTGACACCCCTTGTAATATTCAAAACAATCTTCTAATATTATTGGCCAGAAATATCCAGACCTACGAATAACCCATTTCATTTTATAAGCCAATTGATGAGCTCTGCGTATTCCTTCATGTACTTCCCTCATCAATACTCTTGTTTTTTTATGACTTAAACATTTAAGCAAAATTCCATCGACTATTTTATAATACAATTGATCATCCAACAAAACATACTTAGTCGATTTATATCTCAATTTTCTAGTAACCTTCTGTGATGGATTTTTGAGGTAATCGGCAATTTCAATTCTCCAATCATTAGCCAAGGTCTCACTACTTAAGATTTCTTGGAACACTCAATAGCCTGACGTATTCTGAGCTAACCAATTGGCCTCTTGATTCTGTGCTCTCGGAATATGCTGAAGAGAAGTAAGGGGAAACCCCTCAAGTAACTTTTGACATTCATCATGATACCCTTTAGAATATCATCTTTACATTCATACTGGCCAATCAACTAATTAATAACTAACTATGAATCTCCAAATATTTCAATTGACTCAGCCTTTACTTCCTAAAGAAGTTGAAGTCCGTTAAGAATAGCTTCATACTCTGCTTGATTAATGGTGGTCATTGGTTTGGTTTGAAAGGAAAACTCAAAACTTGCCCCATGAGGCAAAATAAATAACAATACCAATGCCACCCCTTTGCTTACACAATGATCCATCAAAGAATAATGTCGAAGGCATAGGTTCCACATAGTCGATGCTTGGTTTATGATGTTGAGTAATAAAATCGGCCATCACTTGCCCTTTGACTGCTTTAGCCGATTCATACCTCAAATTAAATTCTGATAATGCAAGAATCCACTTTTCCATTCTCCCATTTAATATCGGCATTGACAACACGTGTTTGATCATATCAGCTTTAGACACAACTGTACACTCAGCCAATAATAAATAATGTCATAATTTAGTGCAGGAAAAATACAAGCATAAGCATAACTTTTCAATAGGAGAATATCTTGTTTCTAGATCCAAAAGTCTTCTACTTAAATAGAAAACAACCCATTCCTTTTCTTCAAACTCTTGCATTAAGGCCAATCCAATTGTTTTGCTATCGGCCGACATGTACAACTTAAAAGGCTTACCTTGCTGAGGAGGAACCAGCACAGGTGGAGATTTCATATACTCTTTTATCTCCTCAAACGCTTTTGTTGCACGTCACCCCATTTAAATTCTTGATCATTTTTTAACTTCAATAATGGAAAAAATGGTAGAATCCTTTCTGACATATTTAAAATAAATCTTTTGATAAAATTAATCTTACCAAGCAGAGATTGTAATTCTGTTTTATTAGTTGGAGGTACTGCCTCATCAATTGCTTTCATACTTTTCTGACCAATCTCAATTCCTCTCTTGTGGACCATAAAACCCAAAAATTGTCTAGCTGACACTCCAAAGGCACACTTATTAGGATTCATCTTTAAACCATGTTTTCTTGTGCACTCCAAAGTCTCCCGCAGATCAGTCAGATGTTCTTTGTACCCTTTGGATTTCATCACCACATCATCAATATAGATTTCAACAATCTTACCGATCAACTTATGGAAAATATAATTCATTGCCCTCTGATAAGTTGCACAAGCATTCTTCAATCCAAAAGTCATCACAACCCATTCAAATAAACCGATTACCGGGGCACCTAAATGCTATTTTTGCTATGTCTTCTTTAGCCATAAAAAATTGATTATTACTTGCATCACCATCCATAAAACTAATTACCTTATGGCCGACCGCTGCATCTACCAACATATCAGCTATTGGCATCGGATAACCATCCATCGGTGTAGCCTTATTTAAATCTCTGAAATCAATACAGACTCTCAACTTCCCATTTTTCTTATACACAGGAACTACACTCAATATCCACTCTACATATCAGCAAGGTCGAATAAATTTTGCTTCTAGTAGTCTTTTAGCTCCTTCTTAATGTCATCAAGAACATTTAGATTAAATCTCCTTGGAGCTTGCTTAAATGGCTGATATCCAGGTTTGATTGACAACCGATGTTCAATAATTGATCGATCTAAACCAGGCATTTAATAATATTCTCAAGCAAAACAATATTTAAATTCCTTTAACAAATCTATCATTGCTTGCTTATACTTAGTATCCAACTTAGCACTTACATACGTCGGCCTAGGCCTATGTCTAGGATCAATATCTATTTCTTCTAACTCATCGGCCGATGTAAAGCTATATCCTAGTTTACCATCTGTACCGTCTATTGGATTATCCATTAAAACAAACTTTCAGAGCCGACTATTTGGATCGGCTATTGGCCTTCATCATTGATCCTAATGAAGCCTCTGTCGGTGCGAGACCCACGGGGTACCCCGCAAGGAAGGGAGAAGAGCTAGCTTGACTAGGATTCTTCCCCTGTAATCATAGTAGTAGTATTATCCTGTAATCCTACTAGGAACTCTCATTGTAAACCAACTAGGACTCTGGCCTTCTGACTATATAAAGGAGGGCAGAGCTCCTTAAATCGGGAGTTCAGACAACAATTGTACAACACAACTCTTCATAATCAATCCAACGCAAAGGCAAATGTCGACTAGACGTAGGGCTATTACTCGATCTATGATCGAGGGTCTGAACCAGGATAAATCGACTGTCTCTTGCGTTAACCGTCGAGTTCTGCATACGCTAAAGCCCAAACATACTGCCCCAGGTATCCCCGTGGCAGGCTATCGGTGGTAAAATATTGACAGCTGGCGCGCCAGGTAGGGGCTTTCGGCGACTTTGCATCCAAGAGCTCGATGGACCTCGGCAACATGATCTTCTCGAAGGGATAAATCTTCATCTTCGGTTCATGGATCTGCGAGGCAGGCGACGATGGCAAGCTCCAAGGCCGTCTCCTCGAAGATTCAGATCATCATCACGACTTTTTCAGTTTGATGACAACGACAGGTTAGCTTGTTGGAAGATTCGCGTAGCTCGCGATTTCCAATCCAACTTGGATTTTGTGACTTCATGCATCCGATTCGAACTCAAGTTCCGCTTCCGAGACAAAGTCTTATCCGAGTTCTTTTAGAAAACCGAGTTCTTTTCTGACAAAGCTCCAGAACATGACGTCAACATATCAAGAATACTACTCGAAGTTCACTAAAAGTACTTCAAAGAAGTTGGGTCCTCTTCCATTCAAATTCCACAACATGGCAACATCTTATCAGACATGGCCCAAAGGATCCGCTTATCCCATGCTTAGAATGCCGCTGAAGGGAGCCCAGGAAGGTCTCATTTTAACCATAACAAATCAAGACTGCATCATTCACTGGCCAGGTACCATTCCTGAGAATGATAGCACCCAACTAGTCAATGATATGACAACAACAATTCTACCCTACCAAGAAGGAGATTCGATCTATGACTTTGAAACCTATACTGAAGTTATCAACAGCTCTGGCAGTATGGAAATCAACGATGATGATAGAACAACTCACGCTAGAGAAGTATTCATGATTCGTCGCCCTCAATCACCATTGATCCCCCTAGAAGCACCCGACATAAGATCTTCAGATGAATCCGAGTCCAACATATCACCATTTATCTAGGGGCACGATGGTGAGACTGAGAGTCAAAGGCAAGCGAGAGAAAGAAAGAACAAATTGAAACAAGGACGTCAACGCCGTGCTAAACAGCGAAAGGGCACTTGGATCAAATATGAATCAGACCTAGCCGAGTACAATAAAAGAAAATCAGAATGAGAGGTCAAAGAAGGACGAGCAGCGAATACACCCTACGATAAGATCCGAGAAGCACTAGAAGAACTCAGGGCGACCTCGTATCCCAATGAAAAACAAGAACAACTCTGAGATTTTCTCCGATCAACAATCTTTAGGACAAACGATGGAAGGGCAACATCTCATGATCAAGAAGATCAAAATCAAAGGAAGTCTGCTTTTGAAAGACTTGGACCAAGTGGAAGTCACAACGGAGAGAGCCGAAGAAATCTTAGTCAAAACAACAGAGTCAAGCAACCAAGAAAGGCCAAAAGCAGAGCACCTACTCGGACAGCCACACAGAACTACTCTCACCAAGACGACAGTTGGCAAGAAGGGGGCACAGAATCAGAATATACAGAAGCCAGAACGCTTGATAGATTCCCCTATTTTGCAAACAGACTTGCTTCAATATGACTACCTCACAAGTTTAAGCCATCCAACCACTCCAAGTACGATGGCAAGACCGAACCAAAGCAATGTCTTAGGATTTACTCACAATCGATTGAATTGGCCAGAGGAGACGATGACATCAAAACCTTGTTCTTTCCCATGGCCCTAGAAACCATGCCACTCCAATGGTTTGACAAATTGAATCTAGGATCAATCAGAAATTGGGAAGACTTGCAATGAGCTTTTTGTGAAAATTTCACAGGAATTATTACACATCCAATCACCCATGTAGAGTTAAAAGGACTCAAGCAGAAAGGAGGTGAAAGTCTCAGGAATTACTATCGATGATTTAGCAAACTATGAGCTCAAGTACATGACATCACACAACGAGAAGTAATCGAAGCCTTCTCTCATGGAATCATGGCTAGGTGGCAATTTCAAGACTTCTACATAGAAAACCCAAGAAACAATGAAGAATTTAGAAGAACAGTGGAAAAAATGATTACTGCAGAGGAGAAGACACGAGAAAGATTCCTAGATAGAAACAACAGAGACAACCTAGACAGGCAAAATCCTCGAAACAACAGACATCAGGAGAGAAAGTGAGGTCCAGACAACACAGTAGCAATGGCAGACAAATCAAAGAAATTTACCAAGCCCAGAAGATATGATGACATTGAGAACATACGTTGCCCCTTGCACCCCAATGGAAAGCACACCATCGGAAATTGCTACACCTTCAATGAAAGATACACTAGAAAAGATAGCAAGGGAAACAATAAAGAAGACAATAAAAAAAGGAGTCAACCATGAAGACAAGGGATTCCAAAAATCCAGAGGGACAGTGGCAGTAATCTTTGCGGGGTTCCAGACTCTAGAAGCAAACATCAAGAAAAACTAGCGTTACGAACCATCATGGCGGTAGAACCTGCTACACCAAGATATCTCAACTAGTCGGAGTATCCAATCCAATTTTCAAGAGAAGACCAATGGACCAGCGTAGGAAACGCAGGCCATTACCCACTGGTTCTAGATCCAACCATTGATGGTATGACTGTTATGAAAGTACTAATCGATGGAGGAGCTGGACTCAACATCATTTTTTCAGAAACTCTAAGGAAGATGGGACTACAACTCGCCGGAATGATCACACCAACAAGCACACCTTTTTATGGCATAGTACCCAGCAAGGCAGCAATGCCACTCGGACAAATCACTCTAACGGTTACTTTTGGGACTCCCTCGAACTACCGCATAGAGTTCATCAAGTTTGAAGTCGCAGATTTTGATTCATCATATCATGCAATCCTCGGGCGCTCAGCACTAGCAAAATTCATGGCAATACCGCATTATCCGTACCTGTTGCTCAAGATGCCAGGGCCTAACGGTGTTCTTTCTCTTTAGAGTGATTTAAAGCGCGCATTTGACTGTGACGTACAGTCAATCCAAATTGCAGCAAAGGCACATGCAAACGATGGAAGAAAAGAAATAGCCACTATGGCCGCAAAAATAAGCCAAGAAGAACTAGAGATACCGGCTAAAAGACCAAGCATCCTAGCGCCACCAAAAGAAGCCGACGTCAAGCAAATCGACCTAGGCACCGGTGATCCCTCAAAAATGGCAACCATCAGTGCCCACCTATCAGCAAAATAGGAACTCACGCTCACCAACTTTCTTCGGGACAACAAGGATATCTTCACTTGGAAGCCGACCGACATGCCAGGGGTCCCAAGAGTGTTGGCTGAGCACGGAATTGATGTCAATGAAGGCTCTAAGCCTATGAAGCAATGACTACGACGATTCTCTCCCGACAAGAAGGCAGCAATTAAAAAGGAAATTACAAAACTAATGGCATCAGGTTTCATCAGGAAAATTCTCCATCCAGATTGGCTAGCAAATCCAGTTCTGGTACAGAAAAAGAACATGGACGA
The DNA here is from genome assembly GCF_019320115.1 of Miscanthus floridulus. Classification (NCBI taxonomy): domain Eukaryota; kingdom Viridiplantae; phylum Streptophyta; class Magnoliopsida; order Poales; family Poaceae; genus Miscanthus; species Miscanthus floridulus. Next base: position 51,770,611 of record NC_089586.1, on the reverse strand, counting down.
GTGGCGCATGTGTGTTGACTACATAGATCTCAACAAACACTACCCAAAGGATCCGTTTGGGCTACCACACATTGATCAGATAGTTGATTCAATAGTAGGATCTACCCTATTATCCTTTCTTGATTGCTATTCTAGATATCACTAGATCGCATTAAAAGAACAGGACCAAAGCAAGACATCTTTCATCACTCCGTTCGGCGCCTACTGCTACAGGACCATGTCATTTGGACTTAAGAATGCTGGAGCCACTTACCAAATAGCCATCCAAACATGCCTTGGTGATCAGATCAGCGAAAATGTAGAAGCATATGTGGATGACGTGGTTGTAAAAACAAAGAACCCGGATACACTGATTGAAGACTTAAAACAAACCTTTAAGAATCTGAAAAGGTGGAGGTGGAAATTGAACCCAAACAAGTGTGTATTCGGAGTTCCTTCAGGACAACTACTCGGATTCTTGGTCAGTCATCGCGGAATAGAAGCAAGCACCAATCAAATTTGAGCCATAACAGAGATGGGCCCTCCTCGAAGCGTTAAAGATGTACAAAAACTAACAGGCTGCATGGCGGCACTCAACCGTTTCATATCAAGACTCGGCAAAAAAGGGTTGCCTTTCTTTAAACTACTAAAGAAGACAGACAAGTTCGAGTGGACGGGAGAAGCCAATGAAGCTTTCAAGAAACTTAAGGCATACCTCACCTCCTCACTAGTCCTCACACCTCCAAAGAAAGACAAAGACATGATGCTATACATTGCAGCAACTTCTACTGTAGTCAGCATGGCGACAGTAGTGGAAAGGGAAGAAGAAGGGCGCGTGTATAAAGTACAATGCCCAGTATACTACATCAGTGAAGTACTGTCAGAATAAAAAATCCGGTACCCGCATGTGCAAAAACTACTCTACGTCCTACTAATCACTTCATGCAAGCTTCGTCACTATTTTGAAAGCCACAAGATTACCGTAGTGATAGATTTCCCACTAGGAGACATCTTACACAACAAAGACGCAACAGGACGCATATCCAAGTGGGCGGTTGAACTCGGTGCTCTCAACATTGATTTCACCCTACAGAAAGTAATTAAATCTCAAGCCCTTGCTGATTTTGTTGCCGAATGGATAGAAATTCAACAACCCATGTCCAGCGCCATCCTTAATCATTAGAAGATGTATTTTGATGGATCACTCAAGCTAGGCGGAGCTGGTGCAGGCGTCCTCCTAATCTCTCTAGACGGAAAACAACTAAAGTATGTTCTTCAAATATTATGGCAAGCTACCAACAATGAAGCAGAATATGAAGCTCTCATACATGGGCTAAGAGTGGCTATTACCCTCAGAATCAAGCGATTACTCGTATACGGCGACTCAGCAGTAGTCATCAACCAAGTCAACAAAGATTGGGATTGCACCAAAGAAAACATGGGTGCTTACTGTGCTGAAATCTGAAAACTCAAAAAACATTTCCAAGGATTAGAAATTCTACATGTCCTGTGGGATTCCAACATTGCAGCAGATGTCCTTGCTAAGCTTGGATCAGATAGGGCAGAGGTACCACCCGGTGTTTTCATAGAGGAGTTATCAGCCCCCTCTATCAAACAACCTAGAGAAATAACCCCTCAAATCTCAGCAAAAGGCACCCAAATCTTGGTAATCACCACTTCATGGACCCAGGTTTTTATTGATTACATCAAAGAGAATAAGTTGCCAGCGGAAAAATAGGAAGCCACATGAGTCATTCGCAGAAGCAGGAATTATGTTCTAGTAGGAGACAAGCTATACAGAAGAGCCACATCATCAGGAGTACTCCTAAAATGCGTCTCATTTGAAGAAGGCAAACAAATCCTAGACGAAATACACTCAGGTTGCTGTGGAAATCACACCGCTTTAAGAACACTAGTCGGCAAAGCATTTCGCACTGGTTTCTACTAGCCAACTGCTTTGAAAGACGTAGAAGAACTCGTTAGAAGATGCAAAAGTTGTTAGATGTTTGCAAGACAGGCTCATGTGCTAGCCCACAACCTCATCTACATCCCACCCGCTTGGCCTTTCTCCTGCTGGGGGCTGGATCAAGTAGGACCTCTCAAAAAAGCAAAGGGCGGTTTCGAGTACATCTTTGTAGCAATTGACAAGTTCACCAAGTGAATCGAATACAAACCACTCGTAAAATACAGCGCAACCAAAGTAGTCGAGTTCATCTAAGACATTATGCACCACTTCGGCATGCCCAATCGAATCATTATAGACTTGGGTTCTCCCTTCATAGCTACAGAATTCAAAAGTTGGGCACAGGATTGTGGCTTCAGCATTGATTACACATCAGTCGCACATCTAGAAGCCAACGAATAGGTAGAAAGGGCTAATGGACTCATACTAGCTGGATTGAAACCAAGACTGTATGAAGAACTAGTAGACTATGGATCAAAATGGATTGAAGAATTACCCAAGGTTGTATGGGGGCTATGGACTCAAATAAGCAGAGCCACCGGATACTCACCTTTCTTCCTGGTGTATGGATCAGAAGCCGTACTACCCGCAGACTTGATCTGGACATCACCAAGGATAGAGCAATACGACGAAGGAGAAATAGAACACACACGAAGATTAGAACTCAACGGTATAGAAGAAGTCAAAGTAAACGCTATCCTGCAATCAGCAAGATACCTCCAAGGACTAAGGCGCCACTACAACAAGAATACCCAGTCTCGATCATTACAAGTCGGAGACCTAGTACTAAGAAGAGTACAAAAAACTGACGGACGCCACAAACTACTCAGTCCTTGGGAAGGTCCTTTTATAGTCACAAAAGTCATCGGACCAGGCACATACAAGCTCATAACTGAAGACAGAAAAGAAGTCAACAATACATGGCACATCAGTCAGCTACGAAGATTCTACGCATAAAAACAACTCAAGGGAAAATATGTATACAAGACAAAAGAGATCAACGTTCATGATCAACAAAGATAGTGCTCACCAAAAACATATGTACCATTGTGACACATCAATATTCATGATCAATAAAGATGATTCTTTCTCAACAAACATATGTCTCATCATGGCTTCCTCCAAGTTGTTTCCTAAATGCAAAATGGCTAAAAATACGCCTGAGCATCCCGCCCGAGAGCAAAATAGCTGAAAAGACACTTGAGCCCGCCGATGAGGGTAGCTAACAAGCTAACACCCAAAATAAAATGCAAAATGGCTGAAAATACGCCTAAGCATCTCGACCGAGAGCAAAATAGATAAAAAGATGCTTGAGCCCGCTGATGAGGATAGGTAACAAGCTAACACCCAAAATAAAATGCAAAATGGCTGAAAAGACGCCTGAGCATCCCGGCCGAGAGCAATATAGCTAAAAAGACGCTTGAGCCCGCCGATGAGGGTAGCTAACAAGCTAACACCCAAAATAAAACGCAAAATGGTTGAAAAGACGCCTAAGCATCCCGGCCGAGAGCAAAATAGCTGAAAAGATGCTTGAGCCCACCGATGAGGGTAGCTAACAAGCTAACATCCTAAATAAAACACAAAATGGCTGAAAAGACGCCTGGGCATCCCGGCCAAAAGCAAAATAGCTGAAAAGACGCTTGAGCCCACCAATGAGGGTAGCTAACAAGCTAACACCCGAAATAAAATGCAAAATGGCTGAAAAGACGCCTGAGCATCTCGGCCGAGAGCAAAATAGCTGAAAAGACGCTTGAGCCCGCCGATGAGGGTAGCTAACAAGCTAACAACTGAAACAAAAAAGAAAAAAACGACTAAAACTAAGCCTGGGCATAGACCAGAGCAATTTCAAGACAAGACCCTCCAGCTACTTGTCCCAAATAGCAAGAGGCTCAGGGGCTACACTGGAAATACCCAAGAACACAAAGACCTACATATAACGAGTTGTTTACATGGCATAGAAGAAGGCCAGACAAGCACTCGACAGATCAGGAAAGGTTGTCAACAAAAAGACCTACATATAACGAGTCGTTTACATGGCGTGGAAGAAGGCCAGACAAGCACTCAACAGATCAAGAAAGGTTGTCAGCATAAAGATCTATATATATAACGAGTTGTTTACATGGGACAGAAAAGTACTCGACAAATCAAGAAAGTTTATCAAAATAGCGCATAGAGTTGTTTACAAGGCAAAGATGAAAGCAAGACAAAGTACTCGGCAAGTCAAGTAACTCTGACCATTTGGACAAATCATCCAAGGAATAAACAAGGAATCCTGGCAGAGAAGACATCAACAAAAATCTTCATTCAAAAGAAGCATAATGTCATATTACAAGGCACGGGCATAAAGGTCAAATACATCAAGCCTCATCATCAGGAGGAGAGAGAATAATATTAAGATTAAACAAGGAATCCTGGTAGAGAAGACATCAACAAAAATCTTCATTCAAAAGAAGCATAATGTCATATTACAAGGCACGGGCATAAAGGTCAAATACATCAATCCTCATCATCAGGAGGAGAGAGAACAATATTAAGATTATCTACTATTCTACTAGCTAAGTCTTCAACCTCAGGCTCTATCCTCTCAACGGCATCAATGTATTCTTGACTATTAGCTTCCTCTGCTATCTTGGACAAAGGAGCCACTGGAGCAAGAACTCAGACCTGGGCTAGGACATTCTTGGTACATAGTTGAGCGCACCTCTTCACAAACTCTTGGAAACGAGTCGGAATTCGAGGAATCAACTGAGCCCAAGATTACCCATCATCCGCTGGAGTTCGAATAACGTCGGCTACTAAATGAAAGGATTTCCACAAAGCTTTATAGTTTTCAGTAGCCATCGCCAACTTGCCAGACAAGTCTTCAATAGTTTTTTAGGCCTGTACAAGATCTCTATCAGCTCCATGCCTAATCAACTTAGCAAGCGCGAGTTCCTCCTCAGCATGAGTAATTACCTCCTCAGCCTTGTTGTGACTTGTATGAACAAGAGTCTTCATTTCTTCAACGCCCTCCGAGAGCTTCTGCTTTTCAACCCAGAGAGCTAGACAAGACAACAAACAACAAGTCAGAAGAACAGAGAATTTGAATGCAGAAAGAAACAAAAAGAACCCACAGTACCGTTGCACTCCTTCACGGCCTCCAAGTTCTTCACGGCCTCCGAATTCTTTTGAGCCTCCTGAAAAGCGGCATCCCTCTGCTTTTCGGTCTCAACAACCCAGGCACGAAGAGATTTTTCCTCCTCCTAATGCATTTGACGCTTAGCCTCCATCTCGGCCTGGAGGAGGTTAAGATTAGCTTTTAGGGCGCTCACTTCAGAAGACAACTTTTTCTCGTTTTCAGACAAGAAAAAGAAGTCGGTATGATCGTGAGAAAAGGACTGAGCAGAAAGAGACAAAGAAAAACAAGGAATGAGGACAGAAGAAAAGCGAACATCCAAAGAAAGAACAACGAGAAAACTTACCTAGAGCTTTTCTCCAAAAGAAGTCGTAAGGGACGATAAGCTTCCCCAGGCAGCAGTTAACTCCGATAGCCAATGAGTGGCATCAAACTGCTGCACCACATCATTAGCAAAAGGCAGACCACCAGAGGCAAGAGATGGAGAAGGAGAAGTCGACCGAGGCGAAGAAGGCATGACCAGAGCAATCTCCCAGGAAGCCAAGGCCAATCCCTCAGAAGGAGCCGCCGCAATGGCCACGGTCATCTCTGGGGCAACCAAGTCAGCAGCGGCATCACCGCCAGAAAGCCTTGTCGCCCCCACAACCACTTCACCAACAGTGTGCTGTGAGTCCTGAGGCTCAGTACTCGGTGGCACAACGGAGGGCTGAGAAGAAGTCGACGGGGGGACGAGAAAAGATGAAGGCCTGAAAGTTGATAAAAGAACTCGCTAATGAGAGCAAGAGAAAAGGAAAATAGAAGCAAAGAGACGAAACCAGAATCCACTCACCCAGCTATCTTCTTCTTCGCAAAACAAAAAGAAGACCTCGTAGGGGGAACCATGGCAGCAAAAACATCCCTGCCACTTGGCGGCAGCAGCGGTATAGCCGGTACTGGAGCCCTGGAAGAAGCCGGTACCAGAGCCCCGGAAGAACTCGGCACCGGAGCTCTAGAAGAACTCAGTACCAGAGCTACCGAAGAACTCAACACCAGAGCTACCGAAGAAACTAGCGTAGGAGCCTCAGAAGAACCCATACCCGATGTTCAAATACTACAAAAAGATCAAGACTAAAGTCAAAACAAGGAGGAGGAATTCAACGGCAAGAGAATATGAAAACAACTCACCGCCGCATGATAAGGGGTACTTCATCATCCTCTTCCTCCTTGGTCTTGACCAAGGCCACCAGGGCACCCGTTGAAAAAAAGAACAAAAGTACTCGGTTCAAGATAAAAACAAGAAAACAAAGGGACAAAGAGTATTAATATGCTCACCTAAGAGCATGCTAGCTACAACTAGAGTACCTGGACGAGTACTTGGCTTGCAAGACTTCTTGGAAGCAGGCAGACCAGATGAAGAGCCATCCGTTCGCCCCCTCTTCGGGACACTACTAGGACCTCGAGGGACTGGACAAGGAACATATTCTTCATATACATCAACAACTCTGGAAGAAACTCCAGGAAACGATGTGGTGATTTGGAACTTACTAATTAGAGAAGCCCCAGCAAGATCATCCCTAGTATTCACCACGGTAGGGAGGACATCAAGGGGGATTGGGTCAACAAAGTTGCGCCCCAATTCCTACAAAGAAGAGTAAAACAACCAGATGAGAAAGATTAAACAAAGGTGGAGACCACAAAGAAAATTCAAAAAGTACTTGAATAAAGAAAAACCACTCACAGCAGGAGGAGGGTTCTTAGTGCAATACTTAACAACAGCATAAGGAATGACGTTCACCCCTTTCAGCACCTTTCAAAGACGCTCGAGCACCTCCTCGTCGGTCAACTCAAGGGTAGGGACCATACGAGAAGGATCCTCTGCCCCAGAATACTCAAAACCAAAGTTTTCTCGCTCCTTAAGAGGTTGGACTCGATGGCGAAGAAAACTAGAAATAATACCAAGGCCGATCAAACCTTGCTGTTTTAGAGTACTTACCCTCTCAACAAGAGGCTTGATCGCCTAGTTCTCATGATCCATCAAGAGTTTCTTTTCCCATCAATCGTTAACCGTGGGACCAGAAGAAGAATGAACAGAAAGAGGAGGAATCATGTTGGCGGAATAAAACCACTCGGAATGCCAATCCTTCATAGAGTCAACTAAGTCATAATCAAAAAATTTAATTTTGAGACCCTGACGGAACTGAATCCCACACCCACCAAGAACAGAAGTGTCATCACGACGGGGTTGTGGTTTTAGACGAAATAAGAAATGGAAGAGGGAAAGAGAAGGAGGAATTCCAAGAAAGGTTTCGCAAAGATGAACAAAGACAGAAAGATGGAGGACAGCATTGGGGGTAAGATGGTTCAAAGTAACCCCAAAATAATTAAGGAATCGATGGAGGAAGGCAAAAGCGGGAAGGCAGAGTCCAGCATAGACAAAGGAGACAAAGAGGATGATCTCACCAGGACCGGGAGCAGGGACCCGATGCTCACCTGGAGCTCTCCATTCAGCAAAGTCCTTGCTCTGGATCAAGCCGTCGCTGACAAGCTCGCAAAGCTGCTCTTCAGTTGTTGTCGGAGCCGGCCAAACCTTCTGGGCAGCCCTCATGGCCACAAACTCTTGGTTCTCGATCAAAGAAAGTGATGATTCCTCGTCCACAAAGTTAGACTGGGACTTGCTCATGGTTTTCTTCTTACCCATGTACTAATGGAGGCAAAAAGCAACTAGGGGAAGAGAAAGTTTGGACGGCGGCGCTAAGACGGCGGCGGCAATGGCGACGACGGATTTCTGAGAGCTAGGGTTTTCAAGGCAAGAGAAGGGCAGTAAAGAAAAAGAAGATGAAGGGTCTTTAAATAGATTTTACAGTGATAAAAATGGCCCACTAGGCCCGTTAAAGCACCGTGTGAGAATGCAACGGTCCATTTACTGACGCAGCTAAAATGACGGAGGGCACAAATCCACACAATGATACAATTCAACGGGTAGATTTTAGACTTATCCATCTAGAACTACGGCAGAGTTATCAGATTGCTGCAAAAAACAACCCGTCAGCCATGAAGAAAAGAAGGGCTACCTCACAAGGAACATAAGAACTTGGTTCTTATAGAAAGAACTCAGGAATCTGATGAACAACTAGGACCACAACAGAAAAATAAATGACAACTCAGAAGATAAGATTCTCTCCATTACAAGCAACTTCAAAAATAGAAGATTACAAATCTTACAAGACCTAACGAACTCGGTATCATGAAAAGCAAAGTAGCAAAGAGGAACCCGGACACGGCTAGGCTCTAGAACGACTACGTGTCCCAAATTGGTACTCGGAAGGACAAACCGCCATCGGCTACACTATTTTCTTCAAAGGACGGACACAGTGCGTCCAAGGCAGAAATCAGCAGCACGGCAGGACAGCATGGAGCAGAGAAGGCCGGCAAGCATCTATCTACCCAAGACCGATGTGATGCTAGATATGATGTTGATCTGCACCGGACAGTCTTAGGACATGTGACGAGGATCAACCCAGAACTGCCAGATGAAGGAACGAAGCCCACATCACAAGACTTCCTCCAACTACCGCCATGTACATCCTGGTACAATGCTGTTGCGGGATTAGCCTACCTCTAATCCCTATCACAAGACGTCCTCCAGCTACGACAAGACACACAGGAGCTACAAAACACGCCCAGGGGCTGCTCTACTTCACAAACTACCATGTTCATGACCACGAAGGTTTCAACAGAATGTTCAATGGATGAAAACAAGCACTTTGGGAGGGTATTTATAGATCAAAGGAGCAGTGCACATGGACTAGGAGTACCAACAAAATAAGCCTAACAAAGGACATAGTGAAAAGACAGGATTCAATAATGGAAGACTCAGGTGAGAGGGAACAGTACTCGAAGATGAGCATATTCAGAAGAATATACCAACATAGTATAACCCGTGAACAAAAGACATTTACACTCAACCACCACCATACAACTACATCTAACAACAGCAGACTACTAGAGAATACACCAAGACTCTACATCCGAGTTCTTCCTGAACAAAACAACCTGGATATATGCTCGGGGGCTGTAAAAGGAGAGGTATACAGTTCTATCGAACAACTCAGATTCAAGACCCTCCAACTTTTTGTTCCAAATAGCAAGAGGCTCGGGGGCTACACTCAGTGAGTGCACTTTTTTCTTCAAAAAAGCACACGTCACTCAGAACACTTCTTCAAGACAGATGACTTTAGGGCCACAAGATAAAAAGAACCCGGACATAGCTATATCCAAGCTCTTTTCGACAAAAAGAACTCGAACAAAGCTAAATCAGAGCTCTTTTCAACAAGGAAGCCATGGAGCCTTTCAACGAAGAATTAGGAAGATTTCAAGAAAAGACCCTCAAGCTCCTTGTGCCAAACAGCAAGAGGCTCGGGGGCTACATCCAAATAGGGGTACTTTTTTTCTTCAAAAAGGTACACACCACACGAAGATCTCATAAAGCGCTACATGGTTTCGCTCAAGAAAGCACTCGAACGACACTTGTTCCTGCTTGACAAGACTTGAAGGAACAAGACGAGGCTTCCAGAACTCAACCCGGAAGTGCTCGGGGGCTTGTCGGTGTGGGACCCATGGGGTACCCCGCAAGGAAGGGAGAAGAACTAGCCTGACTAGGATTCTTCCCCTATAATCTTAGTAGTAGTATTATCCTATAATCCTACTAGGAACTCTCACTGTAAACCAACTAGGACTCTGACCTTCTGACTATATAAAGGAGGGTAGAGCTCTTTGAATTGGGAGTTCAGACAACAATTGTACAACACAACTCTTCATAATCAATCCAATGCAAAGGCAAACACCGACTGGACGTAGGGCTATTACTCGATCTATGATCGAGGGTCCGAACTAGGATAAATCGACTGTCTCTTGTGTTAACCGTCGAGTTCTACATACGCTGAAGCCTAAACATACTGCCCTGGGTACCCCCATGGCAGGCTATCGGTGGTAAAATATCGACAGCCTCCTTCCCATTGCTTGCCAGAAAAAACACTCAAAATCTTCTAGTTCCCAATACATTGGATCAATTATTGCTATACTCACAAAATCATCAGCATGAACTAGCTCAACATTGTCTCCATACCACTGAATCAAGCATTGATGCATAGTCGATGGTACACAATAATTGGCATGAATCCAATCACGACCAAGGGTTAAACTGTATGAACCCTTTTCGTTAATGACAAAGAATGTAGTGAGCAAAGTCTTGCTTCCAATTGTCAATTCAACAATTATTGCCCCCTGGTCTTGGACGCATTACCCCCAAAATCCTTAAGCATTATGTTAGTTTTAATCAGATCTTCTGGTCCTTTACCAAGCTTGTGAAAAGTAGTATAAGGCATCAGATTAGCAGAAGCACCTCCATCAACCAACATTTTACTTATCGGCTTCCCATCGATAAAACCTTTCACATATAAAGCCTTCAAATGCTGATGCTTAGTTGGTTTATCAAATATAGCTTGTTGTATCAATGTCAACTAGGCTGCCATCTCTTCATACTCCGATTCATCAAAATCTGAATAAACTTCTTGATCTGCTAGAGTTTTAAATTCAGATGGTAAAAGAAAAGCCATTTGAATATTAGCTGATGGTTGACCCTTATCGGTTGTTTATTTAACACGCCATACTTGTGGTTTACTAGATTTCTAAGCCTATTCTAATTCTCTGCTCCTTAGGCGTTATACTCTTCTCTTCTGACTTTTTGTTAAACCTCCTGGACACCACTGTCCTTTCTGCCAAACATACTCTTTATCATCTTCTTCTTCATAATCAGCCCAGTTGTGATCAACAACTCGCTTTCTAAGCCAATCATGAATGCTTCTATTTTTTAAGCGCCGATCCACATCATTACGTTGATATTTAATTCGATCATGGATAGACTGGCAGTTGACTTGAGATTGCCTAAACTACCAATATTGTTCGCTACATTCTAGCCAATTATTTCTAGTAAGCAATCTCAAACATTTGCTCCAACAATGTCTAAAGAGAGGGCAATTCCAATGTGACTCAGCTTGTTCTCTTTCATATCTCTCTTCTTCTTGTTGACGTTGATATTCCTTCTCTTCTATCCAGCGCTGATAATCTTTCTCCTTCTAACGTTGCCATTTATTCAATAGAATTTGAGATGTAACACGTGGTCTCATCGCACCATCGCTTGACATTTCTCCCTACTCATATCGACTCTTTTGTTGGTCACGACGCCTTTTAATTTCTCTATATTCATCAGCCGATATTTGCATCTCTGGATCAACTGTTCTAGTTTCTCTTGCCCTAGCTAATGTTAAAACTTTAGCTTTCCCTTTGAACAACTTAGCATCAACCATGTTCTGATCCTTTGAGAAAGGATTGTCATCAACTTTCATTTTCCGAGCTATATCAAATTTAAGCTTCCCTTTTTGAATAGCCCTCTGAATATGCTGCCGAAAAATCCTGCAATCATTAGTAGTATGAGAAGTAGTGTTATGGTACTTACAGAACTTCTTATTCTTCAACTGATCGGGACGTAATATAACATGATTGGCAGGCAGTTTAATCTGTCCCTTCTCAAGCAAGAAATCAAAAAGTTTATCTACTTTTGTAACATCAAAATCATAACTTTTTCAACTTCTTTTACCCAAGGATTTGGAACTATTACATCTTTTTACCCCAATTCCATTTAGCTGCGGCAATTTCCTCTTCTTCATCATCATCATCGACTAAATATGGATTATAAGCTTTAGCAATTGCAGCATTCTTCTAGAATCGGGTATCTCTGCGCATATTCTAGAATTGGCTATTAAGTGCTGCCACCCGTTGAGCCAATTGACCTAAATTGTCAAATTCTTACCCAGGCAACTTTTCTCTCCATATCGACAACATTCCTTGAACGGCCAACGCAGCTAGCTGATCATCAGTCAAATTCAACGAAAAGCATAAGTTTCTTGTTTCTTAAAACCTCTTAAGGAACTTAGCACCCGATTCATTAGCCCTTTGCTTTATAGTTGTCAAATCTATGATCTTTCTTTCTCTTGTCCCAGTGTAGAAATATGTATGAAATTTCTTTTCAAGATCACTCAAATTGGTAATAGAATTAACCGCTAGTGATAAAAACCAAGTGAAAGCTGGTCCTAACAGGGACAAAGAAAAGAAATGAACTCGATGCGCTTCCTCAATAGAGGCTTCTCCCAACTGAGTAAGATATCAACTGACATGTTCTATTGTACTTATGCTATCTTGACCAGTGAATTTAGCAAATTCTGGAGGCCTATAATTTGTAGGAAGGGCCACTAAATTATACCACTCTGGATATGGACGTTTGTACGAAAATATCTGCCCTTTTGGTTTTAAACCAAACTGATTTTTCATCATTTCAGTTACTCTAAGCAACAATTCATTAGTATTTGAGTTTGAATTTCTAAGCAATTGTTGACCCATCTGTAGATTAAAATTCTGAGTGGCTTGATATCCTAGATTTGGAATCATATTGAGTGTATTATAATCTAAACCATAACGATATCCTTGGCAATTGCTGATTTACTATTTAAAATCTCTGATTGAAAACATTTGGATCTATATCTCTATGAATTCTTGGAACCGATTGTGCTATTTTTTGAGCCAATGGTGGTATTTGGCCTGATGTACCAAAATTAACCACCTAATTTTGAACTTGCCATGTTGGCTGTTGCACATGCTAATGATCCAGAATTATATTGTATTTGATTAGTAGTAGCACCCTGAATTTGCTCAAATGAATTCTAAATTACCTGGGCATCATCACTCTTAGCTAGTGCCGCTTCTTGATGGCTAGTACCGGCTTGATTAGTCCCCTGAGTCGACGGATGTGGAATATTATAATAAGCCAATCCAACCTGATCAAGTGGAAATCCACGAAACACCTCATTCATGGTATTGTGGAATGTATTCAAGAAAGTTATATTATGATTCAGTATTGCATCATAAATAGATTTATTGATAGCTTCTATAAAGAAACACCTATCATCAGCTTCGTCTATATCTGACTGTCCATATATCAAAACTCTCAGTAATGGATATTTTTGAATAATTTTATTGTTATGTGTTTTGGTGTATGACAACAAACACTTGTTCTAAACTCCTCTATAGCCTTACCAATGACATATTTATCCTCAGTAGGCAAGTCTTCATAAGGTACCATAAGAATATCATTGTTGTTGTGAACCACCATGACGATTGTGGTCCCACCAGGCATGTCAAAAAGTGTGTTGACACAAAAATATGGTGATGTGATCAACACACAACAAGCCAGAAAATCTGAGTGGAACGAGACAAGAGATCTGCTTGGCTTCAACACAAAACCAGCCGATTCTAAGAACCCAATGACGTGTTAGTCAATTTGACCTACAATGGACAAGGAGAGAAAATCTTATCAGTAATTTAAGGTGGAACATGTCGGTGTTGCACCAAACAATTCCAAATGTACGGCTAGATAGCCGATTCAATGAGGCTATCGACTAAATAGTCGATATCCAGCGTATCTATGAAACGAAGATCTTTAAATCAAGGATTATCGACTAATATTAAATGATAATGATACGAATCAAAATAACTGATGCTCATGGAACATCAGCAAGCATCATCGACTAAATGGAACATGATTGATATAAAGCGTTGAGTCGATAAGTTTGATGAAAAGAGTATAACATGCGAACAAATCGATTATCTAATATAAATGATTCTACAAACAGCTTTGAGTCTAATCTATTATCATCAATAGTGAGGTTCGATTGGATCGGTGCAGCTATGATAATGATAATAAACTAAAGCCAAAGAATCTATAAAACCATCTATATATTGACAGATTCATGAAAACATGCTATATGCGTGAGAGTATAGGCAAATCGGCTAAAATAGCCAATACAGTCATAGCAAACAAACAGAATACATATCTTGATCATGAAGAAGACCACTAATCGATAATTTCTAATATAAAGTCCTACAAGTGAGGTTCGACCAGATCGATGCAGTTATGGTAGTGTCATTAGATTAGATCTCATTAACTAGTGAGTTTATTCAAGATTAAAACATGTCTTTGGATGCATACTATATTTGACTGGAATAGAGATTAAACAGTTGATCTAGCGGAATTAAGCCATCAATTATAAGATTTGAAGCATGACTAGATCAAAGGACGACCAATTAAGATGATATGATGCCGATCTATCTCTATCTCAATCTGGCGATTTTGTTATAATTAATAAAATATTAATTGTAGCAAGATCGATAACTGGTGAATCAACCAAAAACAGCAAGGAAAATCTTACTAATCTTAGCAGATTCGATAACTGATGATATTATATTAAACAACAAGTTATTTAACACAAGATCGATAACTTTGATCTATATTATGATTTGTAAGATATCAATCAGCTAATGCAGCCTTACCAACTACGATACAAATCGATAACTAACTTATATTATGGCTCATAAAAGATCAATCAGCAGATGCAGCTTTACAAGCACAATATAAGTCATGACGGTACTCACAAGCAAGCTGGAGGTCGATCAGTAGATGCAGCCCTGTTTGCTGAAAAACTCGTCAAGATCTACAGTACTCCTAATCCTAATGAAATGGCGAAAGTAGAAAAGATTGTATTGATTGAGTGTCTTTTTTTTACAATAACCAGGGTCTAATATTTATACCCGGAACCTAAACATGAATCCTACTCAAATACGACTCATTACAATTCTTGGAATAAAAGAAAACTTCCTAACTTAATAATAACCTAGACCCCAATTTCCCTTATTTGTAGAGTCCGACAAATCTTCCTGGCGCCACTCAAGCATAGCCCATTGACGCCGGCTGCTGACGTCATCCATAAAATAGCCGATTCTGACATCACATCTAAATCAGCTCATACCGATTCACATCTAATTGATTTCTTGATGACACAATCTTGGAAGCTTCGAGTTCCCGCGTTCTTCTCCCCAAATTTTGGTGTAAACAACGTGCAAGACATAAACAATTACAGGGTGAGTACTAAATTATAGCCAACAGGACTTACCCAATATAATACAAGGAACATGCTTTGGGCTCATTAGCAAAGATTGCATTTTGTTTCGTATAAAGGCATTTTATACAAGAATTAAATTGTGCTCTTAATCAACTAAGCAAGCATAGCATGGTTAACCAAGTTTAAGCAATAATTAGCAATTGGAACACGATCTGCCATGAGTCCTTCCCCGTCACTAGTCCATATCTAGAAGCATAGAACTGATACCTTAAAATTCAAGACTCTGCAAAGGGATACACATTAACCCCACCAAAGACAACAGATATCACCCATACGACCCATCGGTACATAAGGGATACCTCGATGTCTCAACCTTTTCTAAGTCCAGCCAAGGATGCCCACGAACAGTTTGACCGAGGACCGAGGTACTAGCTTATTCTAGCTACCCCGTGCCACACCTCGCGGCGAATCCACGGGAAAGCTGGTCGCACCGAAGTACTTGGCTTGTCACATCCATATATGACAAGTGGTTTGTACAAGTATGTTCATGTCTTACTACCATGGATACACGGTCCTTAACCGGTCTAGTGAGCTACATCAATCAAGACCTCACCCGTCTTGCTGTGGTCCAACCCATGGCTAGCCATTGATTCATTCTTATCATCTTGGTCAGGTTTTAGATCATATCTCCAATATATGTTGCTTAGTGGACTTCTACCATCTAAGCAAGCTAAGCATGGATTATTCGATA
This sequence comes from Miscanthus floridulus, assembly GCF_019320115.1. Classification (NCBI taxonomy): domain Eukaryota; kingdom Viridiplantae; phylum Streptophyta; class Magnoliopsida; order Poales; family Poaceae; genus Miscanthus; species Miscanthus floridulus. The sequence goes on along the minus strand of NC_089586.1, from coordinate 51,754,814 downwards.
AACAAGAGTAAGCAAGCAATGTTTCAAGGCATTGGAACAAGTACAAGGATGAAAGCTTAATTTAGGCAAACATAGGTGCCTGCCTTGCAAGGGTTCGGGTGGTGGCTCGTCAACAACTTCTATGGTAGGGGTCTCCTCGGTGGTGATCTTCTTGAGAACTTCGTCACCTATTGAATGCATGATGTGAGATGAGTACAATGGTATGAACAAGAGTATATGACATGCTTTGCAATGATGTATAACACATGAGCTTCCATAATATATAACATATGTGTGAAGTGTTATGACCGATAAATTATCTATTAGAACAATATTTTTTTCTGCAAGACCTAGTACATGTAGATGCTCACATATATGCAGGTCTAAAATACACAGCTTACTCCTATAAGCATATCTGAAGGACTAAGCTGGATAGAAAAAATGACGACACTCAACACGACCTGCAGTGGCAGGTACTGGAACCACGGGCGTCTCCGACACCGGCACCACCACGCCCTGCTAGATCATGGGGCCAGGCTGAGACATCCTCTGATCAAGTTAGCCACTGCCCACTAATCTGATCAAACGAAGCCTTCTCAGGGCCTGCAGGCCGCGGTATCAGCTTCGCGGCAATATACGGGCCATCGCCACTACCCGCCTCTGTCTCTACATCCCTAGTTCCACGCATAAATTAAGGGAGGGTAGAACTAGGAGACAAATTAGGAAGTGTAAAATAAATTCATGCTTTCTTTTTGTAATTTTAGTTAAACTAGATAAAGATTTGAGTAATAATACCCATTCTAGATTGTTTCTCCTCTAGCGGTAGTTCTTTGTGGATTCTCATTCGGGATGAAAAATGTGGGGATAGTACATACTAATTGGTAATGACTGTGGAACAATGCTAGGAGTGTTCATACTTGCACATCTCGTTGGTTATGACACCATACCATACCCATCACTAATTAAATTAGAAATGCCAGATAGCAAACCAAGAATGGTTTGAGCCTAGTACCGACACAGATGCAGGTACAAAAATTGATTAGATTTATTATTGACAAACTGATGCGTTCCATCAGACCGCCACTTCCACATCTTTAGCATCGTCCTTTTCGCATCCACTACCCAGTTTCTTTATTAGTGTGTGTTTCGACCACTGTATATATAGCGACTGCAACAATCAGCCCACATATATAGTAGCAGCACATAGTATACACCAAAAGTTACTATAAAGCAGTGAAAAGGGTAGCAACTATGACAAAGCATCCTATTTATAACATGATGTACTCCCATCAATAGCAAACTAAATTTCTGTAGTCCATTGACATGTATCCCCCAACTAATGGACTGTACAACATGAGCCTAGCCACCATCAGACAGCAAAAGTGTATCTATGTTGTGCTATAGCATCGTGCATCTACTAAAAACCACAGAGTGTTATACAATACCTAATCCGTATTCGATCCGTAGCTCACACCCGTGCTGGTTTTTAAAACACTAATTTTCAAAGTATAAAATATCCTTGTCCAACCAGAACCAGTCCGGATGTCCGAATGCGAAGTACGAAAGACTGAATGGCCAAAAGGGTTGAATATTGGACTAAAATTTAAATAAAAAAAACTTTAACCTAATTAGACTACTTCAACCATTTGCGTGTACAAAGCCTAAAACTAAGCAAGATCAAAGTAAGCCATGTCCATAGTAGGCCAAGTCATTAAGCCATAGCACACTAGTAGTGGATCCTCAGAAATGCGGAAATGTAAAACCACCTAGAACAACACGCTAAGGCAAAAACCAAGTTACTTGTTATCAATATGTTGAGCACATAAAAATTGCAATCTATATACCTATATTAAAGAGCAAAAGTTCTCCTATTTTTTCCGTCCATTGTCATTCTCACTTGCTCTAAATTGTTTCTCACACTTGTCCTTTTCGCTTATAGTTTAGAGCTGCAAAACTTTTGCTCGCGTCACACCACATATGTGACTGTGCACGTCATAACTTGTAATACCTAGAATGTGTTTTGAGTGTTAGAAAGCGTATAGTGATAAAATGTACAGTGTGAATTTTAATGAGTGGCAAAAAAAAATAAAGTTGTTATCCGTAGCTTAGACGAATGATCAGAGACCATAGATATGTAGAGCTCGTTGAACACATTCCGTTTGACTAGGCATACACGTTACAATGTTTGGATTTTGGATCACAAAAATAGAGTTATCGCAAAGTTTATAAACAGGAAAAAGAGGTATGAACGGTACCTAAGGTAATGAAGCCAGTGTCTTTGCCCTTCTATAACACCCCGAATTTTGACTTAGTTTGAAAACCACTAAAAATTTGAACTTTTTAAAACTTTGCATAGAGATCAATAAATATAATTAACTTAGGTGCTAACTTGGTACAAATAGGTCCACATAGAAATAAAACCCTAGGAGTAGAATTGAATTGATAGAATGATTGCTTGATTGTTGGACATATGGTGGTGCACCTTGCATACTCATACATTCAAACTTGAATTCAAACATCATTTAAACAAATGCATATGAATGGAAATAGAAAAAGGTAAAGGAAAATAGGAAAAGCCATTTTGGCTCAATCTCTCCCTTCCTCTCTCTCGGCCTGCAGTAGCAGCCCTTTCCCTCCTCCCCTCCTTCACTCCGCAACGGGCCGGCCCATCACCGCGCCCTGGCCCAACACGAGCCCGCACCCTCCTTTCTCCATCTCCCTCTCCCTCTCGCTGACGATCGGGGACCGCATGTCATCACCGTCGTCTACCTTGGGTAGTGATGGAAATCCCACGTCGTCGCCCAAGCGCCTCAGCCCTACCGCCACCGCCTCACCCTGGAGGGTGGGTAAGCTTGGGGTGCCTTCCTGAACCATCCTGGCCCCACTCCCTCTCTATCCTCCTCATCCACCCTCACTAGCGTGCCTTGACACGTGGCGGTGAACACACCCTCGTTGTAGTGCCATTGGATAAGCATGAGCTCACCCGGCCGCGCATGGATGACCTTGCACTATGGCGAACCGCCATTGCGAGTTTGACCGCGTGCGCGTGCAAAGGATAAGCTCAGCGGGTGAAAAATATCTAGCACCAGCGAACCGCCATGACCAGCCTATAAATAGGCCCAACCAGTGGCGCTCTGGCATCACCACCACCACTCCGAGCTCCGCTAGGAGCTAGAACACCTCCTCTTCCCCTCCACTTCCCTTCTCCACCCCTCCACCAAACTCAGTCTTGTTTTTCCCCAACTTGGGACCGTTGTCGCCATTAGAGCCGCTCCTCTCTTTCTCTCTTTTCGTTGCGTCATTGACCGATTGGATTGGCAGGTGAGTCCCTGGGCCACCTCTTTTACATCCTACTCTAGCTAGTTAATGGTTTACACCTCTGTGTTACCCCGCTGTCATGCGCGTGCCACCGCCGAGCCACCACGGCTGTCGGCCATAGCCGGCAAAGCTCCACCGGGCACTACATCACCACCCACGCACTCACCGCGCACCCGCACACGTGCGCACATAGTTAGTTGATAGGTATAGGGCCTCTAGGGTCATATCCACTGCACGCTACCACCGCATTGCCTCCGGTGAGCCACCATCGTCACCTCAGAAGCCCGGCACCGATGTGTAACAACCCAGGTTTTTCAATAACAAAAAATCTGAACTTAAATTTTTTTCTAACAAAACCCATGCATGGTGAGTGTGCATACTAGGAAACCACCCATGTAGTTGCACAAGTATATCCCAAGCTAGCTTGTTTGAGCATGTTGCATTTTAAATTCTACTTGTGAGTTGCTTCTTCATGATTTTATGTGATGAAATAAAATCAACTCAACCTTTATAAATAACTTGTTGTGTGTGTGTTACCAACCCTTGGCATTGACCCTAATACCCTAGTTGACCCCTAGTGGACCCCATAAGGGTGTGTACATGCTTGGCAACACATGTACACACACATAGGAGCCCAAGGTGTAGCGTAGAATAGGAAAAGAAATAGAAAAGGAACTAGGAAAGGGGAAGTAAATGGAAAGGCCAAAGCAGCCTAGCCTGCTCCCACACGCGCCGCCATTGGCCCAGCAACGCAGCCTAGTTCCCTCCCGTGCGCGTGCCCATGCCCATGCATGGCCGAGCCGACCAAGCAGCGGCCCACGCCATGCCCACCGTGTTGCGTCACGCCATCGTCGTCTTCTCCCCTGTCGCTGATAGCCTAGCCCCACCAGTCATCCCATTTCTTTTCAAACTCTATAAGCCTTGCTAGTGGTGGAGTAACCAAGCAAGAAACCTTCAACACATTTCTTTTCAAACTTGCTCAATCTAGTGCCTTTCTTCAATATATAGCATTTACTACCAAAAACCCGGAAGTATGCTATGTTGGGCTTTCTTCCATTCAATAGCTCATAAGGTGTCTTTTCCATCATGGGGTGACAATAGAGTCGGTTGCTATAGTAGCAAGCCGTGTTGATTGCTTTGGTCCAAAATGAATGACTCACATTGTACTCACTCAACATTGATCTTGCCATATCAATCAAGGTTCTATTCCCATTTGATTGAGGAGTATACTTGGCCGAGAATTGATGTCTAATTCCAAATTCATCACACAACTCATCAACTCTAGTGTTCTTGAATTCACTACCATTGTCACTTCTAACTTTCTTGATTGTGGTTTCAAACTCATTGTGAATGCCTTTGACAAATGATTTGAATGTTGCAAACACATCACTCTTATCAACAAGAAAGAACACCCATGTGTATCTAGTGAAATCATCCACAATCACAAATCCATATTTGTTTCCACCAATGCTAGTGTATGTGGTTGGTCCAAACAAGTCCATGTGCATCAACTCAAATGCCTTAGATGTGCTCATTATGCTCTTCTTAGGATGTGTATTACCAACTTGCTTTCCGGCTTGACATGCACTACATAGCTTATCCTTCTCAAATGTGACATCTTTCAAGACTCTAACTAAGTCATGCTTAATCAATTTGTTCAATTGTTTCATTCCAACATGACCAAGCCTTCTATGCCATAACCAACCCATGCTAGACTTAGTGATCAAACATGTTGACAATTGAGCTTCTCTAGCATTGAAATCAACTAAGTATAGATTCTCATATCTAAATCCTTTGAATATCAAGTTAGAGCCATCTACACTTATGATCTCTACATCATCCACACCAAATATGCACTTGAAACCAAGATCACACAATTGAGCTACCGACAATAAGTTGAAGTTCAAGCTCTCTACTAGTAGCACATTGGAAATACTCAAGTCATTGGATATTGCAATCTTACCAAGCCCTTTGACCTTGCCTTTGCCATTGTCACCAAATGTGATACTATCAATCCTATTGCTCTTGCTTTCATTGATTGAATTGAACATTCTAGGATCACCGGTCATGTGTTGTGTGCACCCACTATCAAGCACCCAATGCCTTCCTCCGACTTTATAATTTACCTACAAAAGAAGATCAATTCTTTTTAGGTACCCAAACTTGCTTGGGTCCTTGTAGGTTAGTCACCAAGGTCTTTGGTACCCAAATGGCCTTCTTCTTTGGACCCACAATTAGTGTACCAATGAACTTAGCCTTCACACCATTGGCACCCTTATAAAGCATGTAACAAGAATCAAATTTGATTGAGGATACATTAGGTAGCTTGTTCTTGTTAGTCTTGCAATTTTGCTCTATGTGCCCAACTTGCTTGCATCTATTGCAAAACCGACCATTGCCCTTCACAAAGCTAGCTTTGGGAGTGACAAAGGCCGCCTTGCCTTTCTTGGGGGTATAGCCTAATCTCTCTTTGTTGAGAGAAAACCTTTGGCTACCCAAGCACTTTAGCAAGCGGGCATCTCCACCATAGGCATTGCCTAAGGCACGAGTGAGCTCATTCATCTCCTTCTTGAGGGTTTCATTTTCCACCATTAGTGATGTATCATTCATAGGTGGAATGGTAATGATTGTGCTACAAGAAGTGTTAGTAGGAGCAACAACAATGGGTTCATGAAAATATTCATCAATAAGATCACATGTTAGTCCCACATCACATGTTACTATTACTTGCTCCTTCTTGGCTTCCTTCTCCTTGACTTGCTCAATGAGAGAGGAGTGAGCTTTTTTAAGCTTAGAGTGAGCTTTGCCAAGCTTCTCATGGGCTTCCATTAGCCTCTCATGAGTAGCATTGAGCTCATCAAAGGATTGCTCAAGAAATTTTACTTTCTTGCGCAATTCTTTGCACTCCTTTCTCTTCATCTCATTGCAAGCGTGCACTTGCTCACACATGTCCAAGAGCTCCTCCTTGGAGTACTCCTCCTCCTCCTCATCATCATCATCATTATCATTCCTACAAGAGTCACTTTCACATTCATCATCATCACTCTCATCATATTTTACCTTGGTAGGCTTTGCCATGAGGCATGTTGATGGAGTGTCGAAGATGGAGGGCTTGTTGTTGATGGCGATGCTTGCTAGTGCTCTCTTGATAGACTTTTTGCCATCATCACTAGAGTCATCACTATCCAATGAGCCATCACTATCCCAAGTGACTACATAGCCTCCACCCTTCTTCTTCTTTTGGAAGGTCATTCTCTTCTCCTTCTTCTCCTTCTTTTCTTTCTTATCCTCCTTGTGCTTCTTCTTCTCATCCTCATCATTGTTACTATTGTATGGACAATTTGCTACTACATGATCGGGGCTCTTGCAATTGTAGAATCTTCTCACATACTCTTTCTTCTTGGTGTGATCTCTTCTCTTTCTTGCACCATAGCCCTTCTTCTTCATGAACTTGCCCATCTTGCGCACAAAGAGAGCCATAGCCTCATCATCAATATCACTTAGATCTTCATCATCACTTGATTCTTTCTTGGACTTGCCCTTGTTTTTGTATGATGATGAACTATACTTGAATGCTATGCTTTTCTTCTTCTTGTCCTCTTCTTCCTTCTTGTCCTCCTTGTCATCCCCCTCCCTTTCCACATGGTATGTCTCTTGTGTCATGACATCACCTAGTACTTGGTTGGGGGTAATGTCCTTCAATCCTCCTCTTATGATGAGCAATCTTAACATCTCAAATCTTGGAGGTAAGCACATCAAGAATCGATGGGAGACATCATCATCCTTGATCTTCTCTCCCAATACCTTCAAGTCGTTGACAATGACTTGCAATCGATGGAACATCTCCGGAATGCTCTCATCATCCTTCATCTTGAAACTTGTCAACTTGTCCTTGAGGATGTACAACTTGGCACTCTTCACCGCTGGTGTGCCCTCATATGTTTCCTCCAATCTCTTCCACACCTCATTTGCTCTATCACAATCCTTGATTTGCTCAAACACCTTGGAATCAATGGCATTGTATATGGTGTTGAGAGCCATTGTATTGCATTGCTTGTTGATCTTATCTTGATTGGTTGGATCATCGGGATCAATGATAGCATAGTCATTCTCGGTCTCTTCCCATACTTGATCATTGATTGAACCAAGATACATCCTCATCTTTCTCTTCCAATAACCATAGCATGTGCCATCAAAGAACGGTGGTTTGCCCCCCACATGGTTGAACACAACTTGAGCCATAATTTGACACCGAGGTTGTTAAGCCTTTAATCAAACAGTGACCATGGCTTTGATACCACTTGAAAGGTCCTAGTATGGCTAGAGGGGGGGTGAATAGCCTATTTAAAAATCTACAAATCAACTAGAGCAATTTGATTAGTATGACAAATAGCGTAATGCAAACTTGCTCTAGCTCTACAAGGGTTGCAAGCCACCTATCCAACAATTCTAGTTGCAATGATTACTTAGGCACACAAACTTGCTACTCTAAGGAGCTTGAAAGCATCTAGGCCCCTAGTTGGATTTTGGTGATTAATGTCAATACAAGATTACTATGACTAATGTGTGTTTTGTAGAGGCAATTAAGTTAGGTTATGGTAATGGAGATCGATTGGGCAATCGAGGTTGTCATGTCCCTACGATGGAAATCATTTTGGTTTTCAAAGGATGGACGACAAGGTTAAGGATGACTAGTTCTAAGTGTCGATTGGAGTTGGAGAGACACTTAGAGTAGCCTAGGACTTTGTTTTTCCTTTGGCCGTACTATTAAGGGGGTATGGACGGGTAGCTTGACCTAGTCGAGTCTAGTGAGTTAGGTGTGGTGCACACCTATTAAAACTAGCTCTAGGTAGCTCCTATGAATGCCTAAGATCCTTTGGAGCAAACTTCATTCACATATGATCGAGAGTTAGAAGTGAATGGAGGGTCAAATGCTGACCGGACGCTGGCCGTAGGGTCTGGTCAGTTCATTTGATCAAGCAGACAGCATTCGGTGTGACCGGACGCTAGATCGGATAAGTGACCGGACGCTGAGAGGCAGCGTCCGATCGACTCTAGTAAGGTTCTAGAGAAGGGAATCTGTGACCGGACGTGTCCGGTCAGTACTGACCGGACCCTGAGGGTTCAGCGTCCGGTCGAGTCCAATAAGCATCCAGTGAGGGTTTCATGCGACCGGACGCATCCGGTCAGTGGTGACCGGACCCTGCCAGCGTCCGGTCAACACATTTTCATTGGCTCGTGGGTAGAACTGACCGGAGCGTCTGGTCAACATGACCGGAGCATTCGGTCACCCCGCAGAAGCTCATAACGGTTCGTTTTTCAGGCTGCCTTATAAATAGAAGCTCCACTCGTGTGTGGAGTTACTTTTGCTCATTCCAATAGCTGAGAAACATGTTTATGAGTGCCAAGAAGAGCAAGGTCCTAGTGAGGTGATTGAGATTTGAGAATCCAAGAGAGTAGCCTCATTAGTAAATCAAGAGTAGCAAAGTGTGCATCCATCTTCTCATTAGGCTTCGCGTGGTCAAGTGAGATTTCATGCTTGTTACTCTTGGTGATCGCCATCACCTAGATGGCTTGGTGGTGATTGGGAGCTTGGTGATCACCCGGCGGAGCTTGTGGGTGACCCAACTCAAGTTGTGAGCGGCTTTGGGTGATTCGCCGCGACAGAGTGTCGAAGAATCAACCCGTAGAGAGCACTTGATCCTTGCATGGATCAAGGGGGAGCTACACCCTTGCGCGGGTGCTCCAACGAGGACTAGTGGGGAGTGGCGACTCTCCGATACCTCAACAAAACATCACCGTGTTCCTTTCTCTCTCTATTTACTTTGAGCATTTACTTTGAGTATTTACTTTGAGCAATTCAATACTTGTTTTTACATCTATAGAATTGCATGCTAGAGTAAGCTTAGAACATAGGTTGCAAGTCCATTGTGCATTAGTTTGATAGAAACACTTTTCTAGGCACAAGGGGTTAATTGGGCTATCCGTAGGATTTGATTATTGCAAGAGAATTTAGAATTAGCCCAATTCACCCCCCTCTTGGGCATCTTGATCCTTTCAATTGGTATCAGAGCCTCGTGCTCATGTTTTTAAGCTTAATCACTTAGAGCAAGATGTCTCACGGGGATGGACCTCCTCCTATCTTTGAGGGAGATGATTTTCCATATTGGAAAATCCACATGGAGGCGTACTTAAAAGCTCTAGACGTTGGTATAGAGCTGCCTCTCAAGGCTTCCCAAAACCTCAGGATGCTACTAACCTTCAAGGCGATGAGGTTAACTATGAAAAATGGAATCCAAAGGCTCGAAACACCATCTTTAGAGGCCTTTGCAAAGATGTGTTTAACCGTGTAAGGAACCACAAAGACGCCCATGCACTATGGTCGGACGTTTGTGCGCTCCATGAGGGAACCAAGAGTGAGCGTGAGGAACGCTATCATCTTGTGATTAAAAAGTTAAATTCTTTTGAGATGCTTCCCAAAGAAAGTGCTAATGAGATGTATTCTCGTTTAAATGTTCTTGTAGAGGAAGTCAATGGGCTTGGACTTACTCAAATATCACCATCCGACGTTGTGAGAAAAATCTTGAGTGTCCTCTCCATTGACAAATATGGGCACATTGTGACCGTGCTACATCAAGGTGATCTTTCCGCCGCTACACCAACACAAATCTTAGGAAAGATCAATGCTCATGAGATGTACATGCACATCACACCACAAGATGGCTCATCCTCTACAAAGAAGAAAGAGAAGGACTTAGCATTCAAAGCTAGCCAAGATAAGGGCAAAGCAAGACTTGAGTATGAGAGCTCAAGTGATGAAGATGATGAAGAAAGCCTTGCTCTCATGGTGAAGAAGACCGCCAAGATGCTAAAAAGACTAAACAAGAGTGGCATCAAGTTTAACGGCAAGAAGAAAAAGTTCTTCACTAGCTCAAGAAGAAAGCCAATCTCCGAGATGGATTGCTACAATTGTGGTGAACTTGGCCATCTAGCTCATCAATGCACAAAGCCCAAGAAAGACAAGTTCAAGAACAAGGGCAAGAAAGATGATTCAAGCAATGAAGATGAAGATGAGAAGAAAAAGAACAAGCCATACAAGAAGAGAGATGGCAAAAAGAGGGACTTCTACAAGAAGAAGAAGAGTGGCAAGGCCTACATTGTCGATGATTGGCTCACGGACATTGATTCATCAAGTGGATCATTCGATGATGATAGTGACAATGAGAAGGTGGCCGCCATTGCTATTGATCTTGCATCCTCACTGCCACCATCGCCATCATCCTCTACACACCTATGCCTTATGGCCAAGGGTGAACGCAAGGTAACTAAGAGTGATGATAGTAGTGATGATGAGCAAGCTAGTGATGATGATAGCGATAGCGATGATGATTCACCTACATATGATGATCTTGTCAAAATATTAAGAAAATACACTAAGATCATTAGAAAGAGTAGAGCTACAAATGAAAAACTTGATGCTAAAAATGATTCACTCTTAGCTAAGTGTGATACATTGGAAAAGGCTAATGATGAGCTTAAAGAAACAAATGATTCTATATCATCCAAACTCAAGGAGCTCAAATCTTCTAAGAAAGAGCTTAAAGATAAACATGATAAACTTGAGTGGGTGCACAATGAGCTTATCACTAGTCACAACAAGCTAAAAGATGAATATACAACTCTAAAGATCAATTATGATACTCTTGTTATTGCTCAAGAATTCTTACCAAATGAGCCACATGATGCTACTAACCATGTTGTTAAGATTGATATAGCTACCTCATGTGATGATTTAATTGATGAGAGCATTGAGCATGGATCTAGTAGCAAAGGCAAGCAAGTGGTTGAGTGCAATGACTATGATGAGTATGTCAAGCTCAAGAGTGATAATGAGAAGCTCATGAAAGATCTTGAAGAGATGAAGAGCAACAACATCATTGTGCTCGAAACTCTTGATCATGACAAAGAGTTGATCCTTGAGAATGAAAAGCTCAAAGAAGAGAACAAGAAGCTCAAGGAAGAGAAGAATAATGAGGTTCTCAAGGAAGAGAATAAGAAGATCAAGATGGAGAAAGAACATCTCAAGATTGGGTTGAGCAAGTTTGCTAGAGGCAAGCATCTCCAAAGTGAGCTACTCATGAACACCATCATGAAGATGGATAGAAGTGGCATTGGATATGTGGCAAGTATAGAGAAGAAGAAGGCTCAAGTTCAACAACAACAATCAAAGCCAAAGCCAAAGCCAAAGAGATGTTTTGAGTGTGGACAAGAAGGCCACTTTGCTCATGAGTGTCAAACTCCACCGCCAGAACCCTTGCCCAAGCATGCTAGACCCTTTGCTTTCAATGCTCACTACATGCTTAGAAAAGATTCTAGTGGAAAGATGAAAGTCATGTTCTTAGGACCCCCCAACAAGAGTAGACCTAAGAAGATTTGGGTGGCTAAGTCACTTGTTGAGAAGGTGAAGGGCCCTCAACAAGTTTGGATTCCTAAAGTTTGAATCTCATGTGTGTAGGTGAACTACAAGACCGGTGGAAGTCATTGGGTTATTGATAGTGGTTGCACTCAACATATGACCGGTGATCCTCGTATGTTCACCTCACTAGATGAAGAGGTAGATGGGCAAGAGAAAATAACATTTGGAGATAACTCAAAGGGCAAGGTTAAAGGATTGGGCAAAGTGGCAATATCAAATGATCATTCCATCTCCAATGTGCTCTATGTTGCTTCATTGAGCTTCAACTTGCTATCCGTTGGGCAATTGTGTGATCTTGGCTTTCAATGCTTGTTCACCGAGAAGGAGGTCGTTGTATCCAAGGTAGATGACAATCAAGTGATGTTCAATGGATTTAGATACAACTTATATCTAGTTGACTTCACCTCCAAAGATGCAAACTTGAAGACTTGCTTATTCACCAAAACAACACTTGGGTGGCTATGGCATAGAAGACTTGCTCATGTTGGGATGAGCTCACTCAAGAAGCTTATGAAGAATGATTTGGTGAGAGGGTTGAAGGATGTGAAGTTTGAGAAGGACAAGCTTTGTAGTGCATGTCAAGCCAGCAAGCAAGTTGCAAACACTCATCCAACCAAAGCTTTCATGTCAACCACAAGAGTGCTAAAACTCCTACACATGGATTTATTTGGACCAACAACATACAAGAGTTTGGGAGGGAATCTCTATTGTCTTGTGATTGTGGATGACTATTCAAGGTATACATGGGTGTTCTTCCTTCATGACAAATCCGAAGTTGCATCTTGTTTCAAGAAGTTTGCCAAGAGAGCTCAAAATGAATTTCAAGTGAAGCTCAAGAAGATTAGAAGTGACAATGGCAAAGAATTTGACAACACAAATATTGAAGCCTATTGTGATGAAGTTGGAATCAAACATGAAGTCTCCGCAACTTATACTCCTCAACAAAATGGTGTAGTTGAGAGGAAGAACCGGACTTTGATCACTCTTGCAAGGACAATGCTAGATGAGTACAACACCCCCGAAGCTCTATGGGCGGAAGCAATCAACACCGCATGTTATGCATCCAACCGCCTATTCCTTCAAAAGTTCCTTGGCAAGACACCTTATGAGTTGCTCAATGGGAAGAAGCCAGACGTCTCATTCTTTAGGGTGTTTGGTTGCAAGTGCTACATCTATAAGAAGCGGCAACACCTAGGGAAGTTCTAAAGATGTTGTGATATAGGTTTTCTTGTTGGTTACTCATTGAAGTCCAAAGCATATAGAGTATTTAATCATGCCACCGGCTTGGTTGAAGAAACATATGATGTGGAATTTGATGAATCTAACGGCTCCCAAGGAGCACATGAGAATCTTGATGATGTAGGTGATGAACCATTGAGGGAGGCTATGAAGAATATTCTGGTGGGAGACATCAAGCCAAAAGATGATGAAGATGATGTACAAGTCATTAACCAACCTTCTTCATCAAGTGTACCACAAGATGGTGAAAAAGATGGGAGAGTAGAAAATGAAGATACTCATATCTCCCATGAGCAAATGGTGGTACAAGCACAAGATGTTGATGCTCCACAACCTCCTCCTCAAGTGGTCAATAGAAGAAATACACCTCTCCTACAAGATCTCATCATAGGGAGTCCATCAAAGGGTGTAATGACTCGATCTCAAAAACTTACTTCTTTTATTGCTCATCACTCTTTTGTCTCTTGCTATGAGCCTACCAAGGTAGAAGAAGCTCTTAAAGATCCAGATTGGATCAATGCCATGCATGAAGAGTTGAATAACTTCACTTGCAATGAAGTTTGGACTCTTGAAGAGCGACCAAAAGGTGCAAGAGTCATTGGAACAAAGTGGGTGTTCCGCAACAAGCAAGATGATCAAGGTGTTGTTGTGAGGAACAAGGCAAGACTAGTTGCAAATGGGTTCTCTCAAGTTGAAGGTTTGGATTTTGGAGAGACCTTTGCACCAGTTACAAGATTAGAAGCCATCCGTATCCTTCTTGCATATGCATCACATCATGAAATGAAACTATATCAAATGGATGTGAAAAGTGCATTTTTAAATGGCTTTATTAATGAACTAGTCTATGTTGATCAACCTCCCGGGTTTGAAGACCCTAGATATCCTAATCATGTTTATAGGTTGTCCAAGGCACTATATGGGCTTAAGCAAGCCCCAAGAGCTTGGTATGAGCGCCTTCGGGACTTCCTCATTGAGAAGGGCTTCACCATTGGGAAGATCGACACCACACTATTCACCAAGAAACTTGATGGGCATATCTTCATTTGTCAAGTATATGTTGATGATATCATCTTTGGATCATCAAATGAAGACTCATGCAAAGAATTTGGTGAATTGATGTCGAAGGAGTTCAAGATGTCAATGATTGGTGAGCTTACATTCTTTCTTGGTTTTCAAGTCAAGCAAATGAAAGAAGGCATCTTCATCTCTCAAGAGAAATACACAAAAGATCTTCTCAAGAGATTCAAGATGGATGAATGTAAGCCAATCAAGACACCAATGCCTACCAATGGACATCTCGACCTAGATGAGGGAGGTAACCCGGTTGATCAAACTCTCTACCGTTCTATGATTGGTAGCTTATTATATTTAACCACATCTAGGCCTGACATCATGTTTAGTGTGTGTATGTGTGCTAGATTTCAAGCTAGTCCTAAGGAAACACATTTAATTGCCGTAAAAAGAATCCTTAGGTATCTTAAGCACACACCAAGCATTGGCCTTTGGTATCCCAAAGGAGCTTCATTTGAATTAATTGGCTATTCCGATTCGGATTACGCTGGATGCAAAGTTGATAGAAAGAGCACATCCGAAGGGTGCCATTTGCTTGGTAGATCACTTGTGTCTTGGTCCTCCAAGAAACAAAATAGTGTGGCTTTGTCCATCGCTGAAGCGGAATACATTGCTGCGGGTGCTTATTGTGCACAAATTTTATACATGAAACAAACTTTGCTAGACTATGGTGTTGTTCTAGAAAAAGTACCTCTTTTGTGCGACAATGAAAGTGCGGTAAAACTTGCAAATAATCTAGTTCAACACTCTTGCACCAAGCACATAGATATCCGCCATCACTTTCTAAGAGATCATGTTGCTAAAAATGATATATCACTAGAAGGTGTAAGATCCGAAGATCAATTAGCGGATATCTTCACTAAACCGCTAGATGAGGCTACATTTTGTAGATTGTGGAATGAGCTCAATGTGCTTGATTTTAGTAACTTCACTAAAAATTAAGCTTGTGTTGTCCCTTGCATTCATTGTAATATACAACATGTTTAATTTTTGGCAATGCATATAGGGCTTGTCTAACATGGTTAAGATAACCGCCGAAAAGCGTGTGAAGAAGCTTAACCTTGGATCAAACTTGACAAGCAACTAGATTTACTTACAAGTATTGCATATGCATGAATGTTGTTTTGTCGTTTTGTTCCAATTGCCCTCTTATTGCCTATTTTCTTAAAAAGAATTATAGCCTAAGGCAAAATATTTTGAAAATATGAGGGTTTGAGAGAGGTCACTCACATCAGTCCCACACAGCGCAGGGGTTTACGCCCTCCACCCAGACCATAGGGTCCGCCTCCAGTGGTACACCTTGACTTGAGGGCCGCTATAGCCAGGCAGGTTCACCAGCTGCGTTTTGTTGAGTTTGACGTGTGGTTCCCTCCGAGGAGGGATGAGAGAGCAGCAGAGGGGTTCTACACACCGCTCTAGGAGGACTTCTACAATGCATATCTGAGCAGTGGGGTAGTGTTTAGATCTCAGAGGGTCTGCAGCTTGGAGTCTATTATGGCAGCAGCTGGAGAGCACATCTGCCCCTACTTGTCATATTTGCCGGGGCTAGTAGATCTGATTGGCCGGACAGGAGTATATGTACCATCTTAGGTCCGACAGTTTTATGCTTCACTCTACGTTGATCCGCATCACAACTTCATTCACTTTGCATTCAACGGCAGAGATTACCGGGTGATGAGCTTCAGGGCTCGAAAGATACTGAGGCTATAGGATCAGCCTATCAAGTTGCATGAGGTATGCTATGGATAGCAAGAGCCTCCCAGGCATCCTCATGGAGGGATGGTGCCCCCAACAGATCTGGTGCGATACTGCTTCAAGAAGCCGTTTGGTGAGGGGTCGAGCAGGAACCCTAGTGACTTGACTCCTACAGCGAGAGTGCTAGAGGCTATTATCAGGAGGACACTGCTTCCTAGGTTGGGATACAGGGAGGGTCTGACTCGCTTACAGCTCTGGCTCCTAAATGCCCTAATGTAGCAGACCGTGTTCAACATTTGGGACCTCCTTCTATCAGAGATGGAGGATACTATTGCTGAGGGCTTCAAGGGTCGCAGGCAGCTTCTGTATGCTCATTGGATCACTTTCCTGATGCTTAAGTGTGTGCAAGTCAGGACCCTAGAGATAGCTGCTGAGTACAGGGCTGCCACCATAGAGTGTCTAGCATATAACATGGCATAGAGGATCAGGCACAACACTCCACAGGCACCTGCTCAGCCCAGCCGTTCAGATGTTCTAGAGTCAGCAGCTCAGCAGGACGAGATCATCAGAGGCATAGCCGCCATAGAGGAGGAGCAGCTTGAGGCCCAGCAGGGGATGACCGAATCCAGTGATAGCTCAGATGATGACTATCAGCCGATACCTCAGATGCCTCCACACAGACATGATGCAGAGGCCGGCAGTTCCAGCTCAGCACCACCTACATCGTAGACAGACCCCGCATTGATTGTCATTCTTGAGCAGATGTAGCGGGAGCAGGCACGACAGGCACAGGAGACAGCTGCCAACTTCGCACTGTTTCAGGCTCGTCAGGACGAGTTCCAGTGGCAGCAGCAGCAGCTCCTTCAGCACCAGCAGTTACTTATGTAGTAGCAGCTCATGGGATTCATGCAGCATGTAGTGACAGCACTTGGGGCCCCACAGCCACAGCTTTTGCCCTAGCTTGCTCTGCCTGCCACCACTTCGATGACTCCAGTAGTACAGCCCAACGGGCTTCAGAGTTAGGGACAGCCTCTAGCTCCATTTGCTTCACCTACAGTTCAGGTGTCCCAGTGGTTGTCCTCACTAGTGGTAGCCCCGCAGTTCATGCCTCTTCAGACGGGCTTCACACCAGAGCAGTCTTCCTCGCTATTCATACCTAACACGTCTGTCTCCAGGAGTCTTGGAGCATCTTTCAGTGAGCTAACCGGCATGCCTACACCGCCTCATATGCATACCGCCGGTACTTCTACAGTAGCCCCAGTCACAGTGACTACTCAGAGGCTCCCCTCATCTATCGCCTCGTCAGATCCTACGACAAATGTCCTAGCAGCATCATAGGCAGCACCTGCCCCAGCTCAGACCCAGATCGCTTCAGTGTCACTTCCTGCTACAGAGGGTCAGTCAGTTCAGATCTCAGGGTCAGATGATGATGGCACCCAGTTTCATCTTGCTCCACATACTTCAGCACCCGACTCGTTCGCTGCAGCCCCGCCGACCGACCCTTAGGTTTTGGTGTTTGACGCCAAAGGGGGGCGAGTTTTAGGGGGAGCTAGTTATCTAGTATTAGCTTATTATATACATTTGGAGTTTTATTTGTGTGATACACTATTACTTATGCATTCATGTGTTTACTTTCATGCATACTATTATATATATGTGATAGTGCTATCTATGTGATTTTGATATATGACATGTGTGCTTTCTACTTCGCATTATTTATATGTCATATCACTTGTGTAATGCTCATTTGCCTTTGCTTCTGCATTTATACTTCGAAGCAAATGAGCTTTGTTATTTGTACTCATGCTTAATTCATATCCTTTGAGTACATTGTGTTGGCTTGGGTCATATAAGCTTGCCTAACTCTTTTGTTCTTATTGACAAAAGCTTATATGAACCAAGCCCGTCAAAAACCTCACTCTTTCACATACTCGAGGTGGTATTGTCATCAATCATCAAAAAGGGGGATATTGAAAGCATCTAGGCCCCTAGTTGGATTTCGGTGATTAATGTCAATACAAGATTACTATGACTAACGTGTGTTTTGTAGAGGCAATTAAGTTAGGTCATGGTAATGGAGATCGATTGGGCAATCAAGGTTGTCATGCCCCTACGATGGAAATCGTTTCGGTTTTCAAAGGATGGACAACAAGGTTAAGGATGACTAGTTCTAAGTGTCGATTAGAGTTGGAGAGACACTTAGAGTAGCCTAGGACTTTGTTTTTCCTTTGGCCATACTATTAAGGGGGGTATGGATGGGTAGCTTGACCTAGTTGAGTCTAGTGAGTTAGGTGGGGTGCACACTTGTTAAAACTAGCTCTAGCTAGCTCCTATGAATGCCTAAGATCCTTTGGAGCAAACTTCATTCACATATGATCGAGAGTTGGAAGTGAATGGAGGGTCAAATGCTGACCGGACGCTGGCCTCAGGGTCCAGTTAGTTCATTTGATCAAGCAGACAGCATTCGATGTGACCGGACGCTGGATCGGATAAGTGACCGGACGCTGAGAGGCA
Source organism: Miscanthus floridulus (assembly GCF_019320115.1). NCBI lineage: Eukaryota > Viridiplantae > Streptophyta > Magnoliopsida > Poales > Poaceae > Miscanthus > Miscanthus floridulus. The sequence continues at coordinate 51,736,522 of NC_089586.1, read as the reverse complement.
GCATCTGGTCGACTCTAGTAAGGTTCCAGAGAAGGGAATCTGTGACCGGACACGTCTGGTCAGTACTGACCGGACCCTAAGGGTTCATCGTCCGGTCGAGTCCAGTAAGCATCCAGTGAGGGTTTCATGCGACCGGACACGTCCGATCAGTGGTGACCGGACCCTGCCAGCGTCTGGTCAACACATTTTCACTGGCTCGTGGGTAGAACTGACTGGAGCATCCAGTCAACATGACCAGAGCGTCCGGTCAACATGACCAGAGCATCCGGTCACCCCGCAGAAGCTCATAACGGTTTGTTTTTCAGGCTGCCTTATAAATAGAAGCTCCACTCGTGTGTGGAGTTACATTTGCTCATTCCAACAGCTGAGAAACATGTTTGTGAGTGCCAAGAAGAGCAAGGTCCTAGTGAGGTGATTGAGATTTGAGAATCCAAGAGAGTAGCCTCATTAGTAAATCAAGAGTAGCAAAGTGTGCATCCATCTTCTCATTAGGCTTTGCGTGGTTAAGTGAGAGTTCGTGCTTGTTACTCTTGGTGATCGCCATCACCTAGACGGCTTGGTGGTGATTGGGAGCTTGGTGATCACTCGGCAGAGCTTGTGGGTGACCCAACTCAAGTTGTGAGCAGCTTTGGGTGATTTGCCGCGACGGAGTGTCGAAGAATCAACCCATAGAGAGCACTTGATCCTTGCGCGGATCAAGGGGGAGCTACACCCTTGCACGGGTGCTCCAACGAGGACTAGTGGGGAGTGGCGACTCTCCGATACCACGGCAAAACATTGCCGTGTTCTTTTCTCTCTCTATTTACTTTGAGCATTTACTTTGAGTATTCACTTTGAGCAATTCAATACTTGTTTTTACATCCATAGAATTGCATGCTAGAGTAAGCTTGGAACATAGGTTGCAAGTCCGTTGTGCGTTAGTTTGATAGAAACACTTTTCTAGGCACAAGGGGTTAATTGGGCTATCCTTAGGATTTGATTATTGCAAGAGAATTTAGAATTAGTCCAATTCACCCCCCTCTTGGGCATCTTGATCCTTTCAGAGCTCAACTAGATGAATGTAAACAATAAAGCAAGCTCTCAATTCTAATGACACTAAAGAGCTTGTATCAACTAGTTTGCAAGAATGTAATCAAGTAAGTAGGGTGATTATACCGCCGTGTAGGGGATGAACCAATCACAAGATGAATATCAAGCCAATCATCGGGAGAATGCAAATGACAAGAGACAACCAATTTTTCTCTCGAGGTTCACATGCTTGCCAACACGCTAGTCCCTGTTGTGTCGACCAACACTTGGTGGTTCGGCGGTTAAGAGGTGTTTCACAAACCTCATCCACACGATAGGACACCGCAAGAACCGACCCACAAGTGAGGTAACTCAATGACACAAGCAATTTACTAGAGTTACCTTTCGGCACTCCGCCGAGGAAGGTACAACTCCCCTCACAATCACCGAAGGTAGCCATGAACAATCACCAACTCGTGCCGATCCTCCACCGTTGCTCCAACCATCTAGGTGGTGGCAACCACCAAGAGAAACAAGCGAAATCAGCAGCGCAACACGAATACCAAGTGCCACTAGATGCAATCACTCAAGCAATGCACTTGGATTCTCTCCCAATCTCACAATGATGATGGATCAATGATGGAGATGAGTGGGAGGGCTTTGGCTAAGCTCACAAGGTTGCTATGTCAATGAAAATGTGCAAGAGTTGCCCTTTGAGCCGGCCATGGGGCTATAAATAGAGCCCCCATCAAATAGAGCCGTTATACCCCTTCACTGGGCAAAACGCGCTCTGACCGGATGCTCCGGTCAGATTGACCGAACTCTGGACTCAGTGTCCGGTCCACTGAATTTTGCCACGTCTCACTCTGAGTTAAAACTGAACCGTCAGATCACAACGGCTAAGTGCTGACCGGACGCTCCGGCTAAACTAACCGGACGCTGGAGCCTCAGCGTCCGGTCGAGTACAGTAAGGGTCCAAATCCATTTTTCCTTGACCAAACGCATCTGGTCCACCTCGACCGGACATAGCCCAGCATCCGGTGGTATACCCTAGCTACTATACTGCCAGGTCAGCGCGACCGGACGTAGGCAGTCATTGTCCGGTGCATTCAGATTCAGTGTCCGGTCACTTGATCGACGCTGGCATCTCCTCTGTCTTCTTCACCCTTGCTCAAATGTGCTAACCACCAAGTGTATCACCTTGTGCACATGTGTTAGCATATTTTCACAAATATTTTCAAGGGTGTTAGCACTCCACTAGATCCTAAATGCATATGCAATGAGTTAGAGCATCTAGTGGCACTTTGATAACCGCATTTCGATATGAGTTTCACTCCTCTTAATAGTATGGCTATCTATCCTTAATGTGATCACACTCACTAAGTGTCTTGATCACTAAAACAAAATGGCTCCTATATTTTATACCTTTGCCTTGAGCCTTTTGTTTTTCTCTTTCTTCTTTTCCAAGTTCAAGCATTTGATCACCATCCCATCACCATTGTCATGGTCTTCGTCATTGCTTCATCACTTGGAGTAGTGCTACCTATCTCATAATCACTTTGATAAACTAGGTTAGCACTTAGGGTTTCATCAATTAACCAAAACCAAACTAGAGCTTTCAGCGGGGCACCACCAATGATGGCGATCTTATGGTTCTCGGTGTACACACTCTATAGAGTTGATCAATCTATACATATAGCCGTGTCTTTGGATATGGACATTCCTATGACCTACGCTTCCCTTGATTAGTGAGTGGAGTCCTTTATTCTCTCCCCCTAGGTTTTGGTTTTGGTTTCTGGCTTTGGCCGATGAGGCAAGGTACGAGAGGGAGTCATCCTTGTTGCCTAGAGAGTATGAGAGTGGTGAGATGTGTGTGATGGGATGGGAGAACATGTGGATGAGATGGGTTAAAACTTGATGAATTATTATTAAAACTTGACATACTCGCATAGGAAACTATTGCCACAAATAGGTCTTTTGCTCTACCCTTGCATTCCACTACCACAAAGTAAACGCAAAGCATAGGGTGGGAGCCAGTGGCCAGTACAAATCATACTAATAATTGTTTGGCAGGTTCTGAGCCTGCGTACGACTACCAGGGAGACAATTGGGAGGATTAGAGGTCTCGTTCCTACGCTCAAGTTTGGTTCGAGAAGATGGTGTCAACGCCCGCTGCCTTTCTACTTGATGCTATTCTAGATGATGCATGCTCTGAGTGATTCCACCAAGTGGCGATGTAATAATGAGTAAACCTTGCTATTTGTACTCTCCTCAAGACATGTACTCGATGTATGACTATGATATTGACTGATATTTGATAATATGATGGGATGATCGTCTGGGACTATCATGTTATACTTTGAATCTATGGATTTCCCTTTAAGGAAATCAGGATCGTTTCACGATGTCGACCTCACCACCGGCTATGGCACACCCTTTCGAGCCCCATCCACCACTCCACCACCTTCATCGAGGCCCGACACCGAGGCTATGCTCAACTCCGGTGAGCTCGCCGCCCTCCTCCCTAGTTTCCATCACTGGCACGGTGACCCTGTCTGCCGTCGTTCCCTTCTTTCCCCTCTACTCTCACTAACAAGTGGGACTAGGCGCTAACGGCGTTGCTGTTAGTAGCCGTCTTCGTCCATCATCTCTCTCCTTCTCTGACACATGGGTCACAGCCTTGACGTTGTCACCACCCCGGCCCCACCTATCACACACACGCACGCCACACACACATCGGCACTAGGTACATGTTAGAAATTGTTAGGTACACCCAGTTAGTGTACACAAAGGGCTATAAATCCATTTTTCTAGCTTAGAAAAATTCCTAGAAAATTTGTAAATAAACTAGATGCATTACAAAATTTAAACATATAGTTAGCACACATTTTCATGCACCAGAAAATACATGTAAAATTCCATCTAGTTAATTAGCTATAGAACAAACTTCTAAAATACATAACTTGCATCCTAGCTCCTTTTTACAGGAAACCACTTCTAAAATTTATTTAAAATCTAGCTCTATGCATTTATTCTAGTACCACCATATTGTTCTATGCTTGGTTTTCCTCTTTTATTTTATTTTATTTTATTTTTGGTGGTAGTCTTATTCGATCGCTACGACGGCAGACGATGGTGACTACAAGGAAAACAAAGACCCAGACTACGTAGACATGCTCGAAGGAGCCAACAGCGAAGGAATGTCCTAGCTCCCCCTCCCTCTACCATTTTGCTTTAATTATTGCCAAAAGAATAAACTTGATTAATTTAACTATTATCCTAGAATATGAGCTCGGTTATTGTGATATGATTAAATGTTGAATTAAGATAAATGGTTATCTTGTTATTTTATGAGCTCCATGATATGAATGAACTTAGGGATAATAATTGGTATAACGTAAAATTGGTAAACCTGAACTAAACCATGACAGGGGCGAGTGGGGATAACTTATGTGGGATAAGTTATCTTGGCATGGTGAGGGTTCCTATGGGAGATACTCGCCTCGGTCACATAAGGACCAGTTCATAGTCCCTCTCACCTAGTGAGATATTACATACAGCCACATGTCTAATATAGGTAGACTTGATATCACATCCTGTTAGATTGAATTATAATTTCTATTAGGAGGCCGGTGTTGGCAGCAGAATATCAGGAGAAGGCACGGATGCTATGTGATCTTCCATGGCCCAGTTGGTGTGGTTGCTATGTGATCCTCCACGTTAAGCCCCTAGATTTTGGCCACGTTCGAGCCCATATTATTATTGTTTACTTTAATGATTTGGTATCATCGACACTATTATGTTGGGATGATTTGGTATCGACTAAGATTGTATCATGGGATGATGTGGTATCATCCAAGATTATGAGATGGGATGATTAGGTATCCTCTAGAGATTAGTGTGTTTTCTAACCCCTGAAAAGCCATGGTAGAGTTATATGAAAATGTAGGGTAGCACCCAAGTGGGTACGGGGTCTCGTTAGGCCTATTTCGTCCACTGATCATGGAAGGGATTGTGCCTATCATGTGGGGAAATTTGTACCCCTCTACAGAGTTTATTAAACCTATTCAAATAGCCATGTCCTTGGAATGGGCAGATGCTAGGATAGGATACTATGATTAGATTTACTTTTATGTGTAATGAAACTGGTAACACAATTTGACACTAACCTAGGGACTACTGGGAATGGTAATACTCCATTAGGACTCAACCTTTAATTATAATCACCACTACCCTTCTACTTCCACCCTATGGTTAGGGCTTGCTGAGTACGTATGTATTCACCCGTTGTTGACTCATAGAATTCAGCACTGAGGAGGACTACAACTACGACAAGGAGACACACCATGAGGAATAGGAGTTATGAGAGGTTTACGATCATAGGAAGATGACATCGAAGCTAGGGTTTTGACCATGCTCAAGCTTGCTTGTGGAATAGGATATCGCTATGTTGTATAATACCATCGCACTAGAGACCACCATGTAATAAAATGTTGCTTCATGGCAGTAGACTTCCACTAGTTGTTTCAGCCTATGACTATGCCCTTTGAGCCATTGTTGTAAGACCCTTTTGTACAATTTCTGTGTATGTTGAGCATATATGTACATGATCCTAGCGCAAATACGTGTATTCTAGGACTCTCAATATGAGGGGCCGACACCTTCCTTCCCTGAAAACCTAATTCCTTCTTTCGTTGAGCTGTCGCCTCTCTTACCATGGGAGAAAAAAAGAGAAGAGAAGATTAGAGAAGGGCGGAGAGGCAGAGAAATTAGGGCTTGGATGTTGTTCCCTGCCGTATTCATTCTTCCTCCAAAAACCGGTTGGTCATCTTCTCTCGCTGTTTTCCCCTCAATTCCATGCTTCCTCTCGTTCTTTTATGGTGATGATGTGTGCGGAGTAGCTTAAGTCAATGACGAGACATGTAACGCTAGAGATCGATGCAAGGAAGAAGGGGGAAACTGGAAATGGGAGATCAATCGTTGTCTTCGTCTTACTCACTGTTGGGTAAGATTTATATTCTCCCCACTATTTTTGAAGTGAATACATGTTAGGGTTTACCGAATTCGATGGGTTAGTTAACGGGGTTAGGGTTTTAATCTCGTGATTAAGCCTTGTGTTTTCAGATTCTATAGTTGTTGGCTATATGCTGTTTGAGGCTGTTTTATGTGCTCTAAATTCATATAAAAATTATATTGTGTTAGTAGACTTAGTACCTTTCTTTTGGCATAGAGATCACCTTTATAGACCATGTGGTTTGGCTTGCTTTACCCACTTTTTTCCAGTGACTGCTACTTATTACTTTATTTTCCATGTAAGCTTTACTTCTATCTAGAGAAGATCCATTACCTAGAGATATTGTCGTTGTTCGTTGATGTAGTTGTGATATCAAAATTCTGGACAGTAGTAGATGCATTCGATTTTAAGATATCTTAAGTCCTAAATCTCGTGAAGTGATCTACATGAAAGTTATAGGAAATTTCATAAGCTTTCCCTATTTGTAAAGATCATAAGTTTTGGATCAGTATATCTCTAGTTATGAATGTTATTCAGCTGATAATTTTCTATTGTCAGAAAAAGTTCAGTTAGATGGTTGGCTTGTTTTAGGTATCTTAGAGTCTTTAAAATCCAAAAGTTCTAACACAAAAGTTGTAGATCATGCTTTTTTGTATATTTTGTGAAAGTTTTATATTTTTTAGACAAGTGGTTTGTCTATAGTAAAAATATGAAGCAGGGTTCCTGCCGTTGGTTGATTGTTCTATCATTGTTTTGAGGGAAACAATAGCACATGCCGTAGAAGCATTTTATGTGTCATTTGTGATTGTTTGTATGAGTATGTTTCTGAGGTGTTGATGTTTGGCCCACATTCTTGTATCGTCGTTTTGAGGCAGGTAAACGTAGCGGTCATTGCTACATCTTGACTTGTTGTTTATTCTACCTACACTTTGTCATAACATTAATTGGACCAATATGATATACCTAACTACAAATTTACTTATTGTTTAAAGTAGTTTTGTATGATTTTATTGCTGAATCTTTTATCCTATGTCTATCATCATGAGGTAAGTGGTATATTTATGATTGTACATGAATATGGCAGATGAGGTAAGTATACTTGTAGTTGCATCATCTCATTGCATCATATGCATTCTTGTCATGAGCATATGCATTTGAGTCAGGTTGGTGAGAAAGTCATATAACTATTCTAGAGTGCTCTTGAGCTAGGTCGGTGAGAAAGTGGTATGACTATTTCAGAGTGCTCTTGTAGATTATGTCACCGCTTTGTAGGGTCAACATGGTGGACTAGAGGGGGGTGAATAGACCTTTCTAAAAATTAATTGTGCTGGCTAACCAAAACTAATGTGGAATTAAAACTGTCGGTCTAGTCAAGACTACATCCTTCTATTTAAGTTCTCTAGCACCTTATGAAAGATCCTAATTTAGCAACTAAGATGTTGGGCTAGGAAGAGCTCACCTAATCAACTTTAAAAGCAAGGTCACACAAACCTATGCAACTAGTACTTCAAGCCATGGGGGAGCTCCTATATAAACTAGTATGTAAAAGCACAAAGCCTAAGCTCACTAGCAATGCTCAATAACAAGGCTACTCAAGCCAAATTAGAGAGCTCAAATTGCTTAGTTACACAAACTAAGCAATGTAACTAGCAAGGCTACTCAAGCCAACTAGTTATGCAAGGGAGCTACTTCTATACTTCACAAGCAAGGAAGGCAACTAGCAAGCTACTCAAGCTAACTAGCTACACAAGAGCCACAACAATGCAAGCACAATATATAAATGAATAAAGACAAGCTTGTGTTAGGAGTATGAAAACCAACGAGAAGAACAATGTTGACATGATGATTTTTCTCTCAAGGTTCACTTGCTTACCAGCAAGCTAGTCCCCGTGTGTCAGCCGTTCACTTGGTGGTTCACGAGCTTATATGCATCATGCCTAGCCCAACACATGGGCACTGTAAGAACCTCTACAAATGAGGGCGCTCAATGACACGAGCAATGTACTAGAGTTGCCTTTGTTGTTCTGCCAGGGAAGGCTTGACACCCCTCACAATCACTTCTTTGGAGCACCGCACAATCTTCTTGTGTGCTTCGATGGATACCACCACCAAGCCACCTAGAAGACGACAACCTCCAAGAGTAACAAGCACCACCAGCTTGCATTGCAACTCGAATACCTAGTGCCACTCGATGCAATCTCGCAATGCAACACACTAGAATCACTCACTCGTAAATGATTTGCACTCTTGCAAGCATAAGTGAGTTAGAGGGCTCCCAAACACATGCAAGCAAGGACACTAAGTCCCCCAAGGTGCTCAACCTTAGCCAAGGTCGAGCACCAACTCTATTTATAGCCCAAAGGCCAAATAGAGTCGTTGCTCAAACCTCAGCCGTGGAGGCTTCGGACCTAGGCTCCGGAGCCAAGGTCCAGACCATACCACACAAGGATCCAGAGTTGAGATCTCCGCCACGTGTCCCTGAACATTTGAAGTCAAGCATTGGCATACTACAAGAGCTTAGGCCTTCTATGACTAATCGATTGTGACAATTAGTCTTTTTCTTATGCCCATTGGCATACTACAAGAGCTTAGCCCTTCTATGATTAATCAACCATTTGCATACTACAAGAGCTTAGGCGAAGAGAGAAAGATTGAGGGCTCATTGCCTCGAGACGATGAGGCATCCCTGCGCTGTGCTTGTGCGCCCGACTATGGATGTCCAAGCAGGCGGTCGTCAAGTACTCGGGTGTGGGGTGGGGGTGACTGGGTAAGGGTCTCGAGGGAGTGGGATTGGGGATTTCAAGGTTATATGCCTAGGGTTGTTAATGGCCCACTAGTGGGCTGAATTTTTTCGGGGCCTCGATGGTGGTCTAAGGGTGAAACTAAAAAACTACCGCAAACCCGCTAACTTTTGGGTATCCGAACCCGAAAATCTGTGGCAAAAACCAGACCCCGAAACCAAAACCACTAGACTCGAAATTCGAGGATATCTGACCTAAACCCAGCCCATTGCCATTCCTATTGATCCACATTGTGGCGAACAACCTAATTTTACCGATTCCGAGCATACTTGTCATCCATTTGACATTAAGGTATTGTTTAATGCAAATAGAATGGTTACACATCGATAATGGAAAATGGGGTCATTGATTACCAATTTTTTTGGTTCAATCGTTGAGCAGGGTGCGTGCACGAATGCTTTTCACCCACCATTAGGCATAACCAACGCACTGAAAGATCGTATCCATTCTTGCCCTATCCGATTACATCGTCCATAGAGAACAAACTATAATCGATGCAACTAGTTAGCGGTGTGAGCATCACGCCACAAAATGAGCCAAACCAAACATCATGCAAGTAGCTGAGAGGTCAAGTCAAATATGATAATCTGTCAAGCACACCCAGAGAAAGAACTCAAAACAATTTATTTTCTTCTTGCCTTGTGACCTCTGGGAGTAATCTTTGACGGACTCTTCGCTTGAACTTATCAGCCATGATACAGTGTTTTTCTCTCACAACAAATCAGTGAACAATAATTTTTAGCCTGACTTTTCAGCAAAGCGAACAGGGCCATATCAGTATATGACATTCACTGGTCCTTGTAAAATATACAGGTACTCTCGAAATGGGGGCCTAACAAATGGCAAATTGTTTTGTGCTGGCATTTATTTCTAAAAAAAGAAAATATATAAATAAAAACAATTCTCATCTCAAGTTTTCCTAACCCAGTGAGTGCTAGGCCTACCTGTGATCCAGTCGAGCAGCTAGCTCCATCCGCCGGCCCAGCAACCAGCCTAGAAAGGCACAAGCCAGAGCCAGGCAGTGGTGCTAGCTAGCGCCGGTGGGCGGCAGCTCTCGTGCGTCCGGCCATTCACCAGTTCGTTCGCCCCCTCCCTCTCGCCTCTCTCCTGTTCCAAACTCGCCTAGTGACCCTAGTGGCCTAGTCAAATCAAGGGGTGGCACGGCGCGGCGAATTGGCATGGGAGGCGGGCAAGTGGGGGCATGACCGCACGAGCAAACTCTAGCTCGGCAGTTGCCAGCTAGCCGGCATTTCCTAGGTAGATATGCGATAGGCGGACAGGCATTGCACAGTTCACAGTTGTGCACGGGACAGGCTACAGCGGCCAGCGGGAGTCCGGCGGCAGCAGCACAGCAGGTATTTGACATTTGAGTAATTGACTGTTTCAGTAATTTAGTTCTGTTAAGAGAACATCAGGAGCTCGAATCTGCTGTTGATATTTCGAACACCCAACTGAATGTTTTCGATTTAGGCTACATTCTTGCTGGAATGCTGTTGATAGTCTACAAATTTTCAAGTGAAAAGAGTTCAACCCTTCATGTTTAGTATTCAGACCTGCAATTTGAAGGCTTAAAGTTGTTTTTGGTGAAAACTGAGGCCATCTTTTGGTTAGATCTGAAGAGAAAAACGGCCAATGCAGCGAATATGCTTTTATATTGTTTGGCGGGTGACCGTGCATTTGCAGTTCTCCCTCTACAAATTGGTTGCCTTGTCTTCTACTATGTCAGCAATTATCTGTTAAGAATTGACTAGTCATTTAATAAGATATAGGTGGGTTTTTTTGGACAACAAACGATATTATATTAGCAGCAAGATGCTGAAAGTATGGTTACATCTTGCAAATGTACAAAGGTCAGTGCATCCACTTGTGTGCACTGGTGATGGTGATTCATGTAAGAGCACACAGGCTCAGGAAGTGAACCAGAATCAGGAAAAGCCTATCTAGCTAGGCTATCAGCGGTAGTGTTGAGCGTCCTGTTGATCTTGAAGATCCTTGCCTGTCGATGAAGTGTGCTGTTGGTGAATATTTGTGTGAAGCACTTGACTCTCCAATCTGGAGGATGAGTGAGGTCTGATTGATTAAGGAAATCAACCAGTCGCTGGCAATCTGATAGGAAGACAGTGTTGTTGAAGTTGAGGCTATGATTCACCATGGCAGCAATGGCTAAGGCAGCAGTCTCAGCCATGATCACCGATTGGGCACGTGACATGTGCGCCTTGATATATATTGTTTATGCTGGTTGTATCTGCGTGTTGACAAAGAAAAATCCCAGACCGGCCATTCTTGATGGCAGCGATGGGTGGTCAGGAGTTGTTGATGCATCAACATAGAATTTGACGCCTAGAACTATCGCCGGCATGTGGAGGATGAACCTGTTCGTCTGCGGGTTACTCCGGCCCTAGATGGTGTCGCCTTCCTGGTTCCTGGGAGCAGAAGGCAAAATCATACCTAGCATTCTGTAGTTGTTGTCTGGTGTTGGGGTTGGGCGGCTGGCAGTGGTTGTGGCTGAGAGTGGTCTCTCCCTGTTCGCCAAGTCTGTTAGTGGAGGTACTATGAGTTGAGGCTGTGTGTCGATGCCTGCTTGCCGGGTGCTGATATGCACAGCCACAGCATGGTGTACCTACCAAGGAGTCCAAGTCTTCCTTTGAAAGCGAGTGTCATTCCTCGCCTTCCACAAATACCACAAGGTGATTAGAATTTTGTGAAATACAGCATTAGGGGTCAAATTGGAAATAAAAGCCTGTAATGTTAATTGGACACCGTCATTCTCCTGAGGTAGATTATCAGTTTGGAGAGGTGGATTGGAGGAGAACCAAACCGCCCGAGGTAGGTGACAATGGGAAAAGAGGTGGGTGTTATCCTCCACTACACCACAGGCTGCACATTATTTATTACTGTTAGTGGAGTACCTTGCTGCCCTTTCAGCAGTGGTGAGTGCCCGTCGAATTAGTCTCCAGGTAAACGCCTTGATTAGCGGGGATAATTCTTTGCTTTTCCAGGCCCTCTGCAATATCTGGTTAGCCTGAGGCTATATGCTTCTGGATCCTTGATTTTTAAGTTGGATGACTGATTGGGAACTGATGTGCCTATAAATATTTTTAGTGGAACATTGACCATTCTTGGATGGGATCCACCTTAGAATATCCTGCTGGTCACTATTGACAGGGTTAATATTAGTGATTTCTTGAACCACCTAGTTATCAAAAATACTTGCTATAGGGTTCACTATTAGGCAGGTCTACATGTGATTAGCTATAATTAGCTCTTACTATGTATACTTGATTGTATTCCTTGTATACCCAGCCATATTGGCTATATATATGAAGGTCATCCCCTCATATTGGGTGAGGTGTGTCTCTACATGGTATTGAAGGGATCTTCCGCGCCAACCGGGAGCCGTGCGCCATCTTCCTCCTCAACGAGTTTCACTCCATGGTGCAAGGTGACAGCACCATATCGGCGTACTGCCAGCAGCTTAAGATCAAGGCCGCCGCTCTTTATGACATCAGCCATCCTATCCAGGACTCGCAGCTCGTCCTCGCCCTTCTGCGTGGCCTCAATCCTCGCTTCTCCAACACCACCGATGACATCGCCAACTCTGCTATACTTCCCACATTCGCTAGAGCCCATGACATGCTGGCACTAAAGGAGCTCCATCTTGCCAATGATGAAAAGACGGTTGCCAGCACCACCCTCCTCGCCATCGCCGGCTCTGGCTGCACTAGCCCGGGCGGGTGCCATGCTCTCGCTGCCATAGCCAACTCTGGAGGTCCACACAACCCACACTTGACCGGCTACGACAGCAACAAGGGCGGTGGCGGTGGCAATAGCAGCGGCAGCAAGGGCAAGGGCCGGTGTGGCTGGAAGCCTGGAACAGCGGCTCTGCGCAGCAGCACGGCAGCGCTGGCCAGACTGGTCAATACCGACCCATGGGCCCCTAGATTTGCTACAATCCATGGGCGCCACAGGGCCCTCCTTCGGCTCAGCAGGATGGCTGGCGCCCAGGAGTGCTTGGCGCCCCTCCTCCTCAGGCTCACATAGCCTTCGCGCCTACGTAGCCACTGACAACATTTGCGCCGCTCCACATCTTCCAACAAGCTCCTATGTGGAACCAAGATGGTCTTGTCGCTGCACTCAATCAGATGCATCTCTAGGGCCAGCATCCTTGGGTCCTGGGTCCTAGATTCCGGCGCCTCCTCCCACATGAGCTCCTTAGATGGTATACTTCTCTCTCGCCATCCTCCACCTCACTCTTCCATTACAGTTGGCATTACAGTTGGCAATGGTGCAAATCTTCCTATTTCATGTCGTGGCGAGTCTGTTCTTCATACACCAGAGTCCAATTTTCATCTAAATAATGTCTTAGTTGTCCCATCTCTAGTCTGTAATCTGCTATCTGTCCGTCAATTTACTAGGGACAACAACTGCTCTATAGAATTTGACGCTCTTGGTTTTTCTGTCAAGGATATCCTGACCCGACACGTGATGCTTCGCTGCAATAGTGCTGGTGATCTTTACACCTTCCCTGTTGTGTCTTCTGCTCCACATGCCAGCATTGCCATCTCCACCGACCTTTGGCATCACCATCTTGGTCATCCTAGCTCCGCCGCCATTAACATTCTTCGTCGTAATACGTCCATCAGCTGTAATAAAGTAGAGCAATTGCTATGTCATTCTTGTTAGCTTGGCAAACATGTGTGCCTTCCTTTTTTAGATTCCAGTTCATATACTCCATGCCTTTTGAACTTGTTCACTATGATGTATGGACATCCTCGGTTGCCAGTGTATCCGGGTATTAATGTTATCTCGTTTTACTTGATGATTTTACTCATTTCTATTAGACCTTTCCCCTCACTCGCAAATCTAAAGTCTCCACACATATTGCAAATTTTTGCAATTATGTCCACACTCAATTCAGCCTTGCCATCAAAGTTGTCCAAGCCGACAATGGAACTAAGTTCGTAAACAATACCCTCCATACTCTCTTTGTTCCCGTGGTATTCATTTACGCCTCTCGTGTCCATATACCTCCCCACAAAATGGCAAGGCTAAACGCCTTCTTCGCACATTGAACAACATCAGCCGCACGATGCTCCTACATGCACACATGCCTGCTCAGTACTGGGCTGAGGCACTCGCCACAGCCACATACCTTCTGAATAGGCATTCATGCTCTGCTGTTCGCCACAGCATTCCATACATTCTCCTCCACAACAAATCTCCCGAGTACTCCCACTTACATGTCTTTGGGTGTCTCTGTTATCCGAACTTGGCCACCACGGCTCGCCACAAACTCTCCCCTCGCTCCACAGCTTGTGTTTTTCTCGGCTATCCCTCTTCCCACAAGGGGTACCACTGCCTCGACATGGACACTAAGCGCGTCATCATCTCTCGCCATGTGGTCTTCGATGAGACTTGTTTTCCCTTCGGGCTTTACCCCTCTAGGTCCTCTCCAAGCGACCTGGATTTTTTGCTTGCAGGAACTATAGTGCCGGTGCGTCCTATATCTCTGCCCTCTGTTGCTAGGCAGTCACACCAAGGTTTCATTGAGGAGCTGACCGATGACCCTATGATCTTGTTTCACGGCCCTGTACTGCCTGCTGCTCCTCCAGCGGTTGCCCCAGCTCCAGCTGCTCCTCCAGTGGTTGCCCTGGCTCCAGCTGCTGTTCACGCCGCTCCACCAGCTTGGGACATCTGGCTTGTCTACAGCCGGCGTCCCGGGCGCATGATGGGTCCTCTACAGCACCAGGACCAGCTCCTGCACCTGTTCAGCAGCCTCCTGCCCCTGTACAGCAGTCTACTACTCCTGTACAGTAGCCGTAGGTGCCCGCAGCTCCACCAGCACCTCCCGTACAGTAGGAATGATGCATCATGCGGACCCAGTCCAGGGCCATACCGGTTATGCGGTATGTGGGGCTATCTGCGACAACCACTCCGTCTCCACTTCTCGCCAACTACCATAGCGGCTTGGCTGATCCAAATTGGCGTGCGGCCATGGCTGAGGAGTACAAGGCACTCATCGACAATGGGACAGCGCCTCATGCCCCGGCCACCCAGCGCCAACGTGGTCACCGGCAAGTGGATATTCAAGCATAAGTACCACTCCGATGGTACCCTCGCCCGCCACAAGGCTCGTTGGCTGGTTCGTGGCTTCTCCCAGTGCCATGGGATCGACTACGATGAGACATTCAGCATGGTGGTCAAACCAGCAACCATCCGGGCTGTCCTCAGCATTGCTACCTCATGCGCCTAGCCTATTCATCAGCTAAACTTCAAGAACGCCTTTCTCCATGGACATCTAGAGGAGACCGTCTACTGCTAGCAGCCCCTAGGCTTCATCGACCCTATTTTTCCTGATCATGTGTGTCTGTTGCAGCGCTCCCTCTATGGCCTAAAGCAGGCTCCTCGAGCCTGGTACCAGCGTTTTGCGACATACATTCGTTAGCTCAGCTTCATCGCCTCGACTTCTGACACCTCCCTCTTTGTCTACAAAGATGGGACCAGTATCGCCTACCTGCTTCTGTACATCGACGACATCATCCTTACTGCGTCCTCGATGGCATTTCTACAGCAGATCATTGGGCGCCTCCACTCTGAGTTTGCCATGACTGACCTAGGCGCACTCCATCACTTCCTTAGCATCTTTGTCACTCGCTCTACCAATGGCTTGTTCTTATCACAGCGACAGTACGCCGTTGAGCTCCTTCAACGTGCCGGCATGGCTAAGTGTCACTCTACGATGACACCTGTTGACACTCATGCCAAGCTATTTGCCACTGCCGGTGCCCCTATTGCTGATTCGTCCGCATACCGGAGCCTAGCTGGCACGCTCTAGTACCTCACGCTGACTCGTCCTGACTTGGCATACGTCATCCAACAGGTGTGCCTCTTCATGCATGATCCCCGCGAGACACACCTCTTGATGATCAAGCAGATTCTACGCTACCTGAAGGGCACTCTCTCCTCCGGCCTCCACATTGGTGTCGGCCCTGTTCAGTCACTGGTCGCCTACTCCGATGCCGACTGGGCTGGCTACCAGATTCTCGGTGTTCCACCTCTGGCTATTGTGTCTACCTCGGTGACAATCTAATTTCTTGGTCCTCCAAGTGTCAGACCACGGTCTCCCGCTCCAGTGCAGAAGCAGAGTACCGTGTTGTTGCTCATGTGGTGGCCGAGTGCTACTGGCTGCGCTAGCTCCTACAAGAGCTCCACGTCTCCATTGCTTTGGTGATGGTTGTCTACTGCGACAATGTCAGCGTTGTCTACATGACAACCAACCCCATTCATCATCATCGCACAAACCACATTGAGATTGATATTCACTTCATCCATGAGAAGGTCGCCTTGGGACAAGTTTGAGTTCTTCATGTGTCGTCCTCCCACCAGTTCATAGACATCATGACCAAGGGCTTTCTTGTACAGCTATTTACTAAATTCAGGTCCAGTCTATGCGTCCGGGATCCTCCTGCTTAGACTGCGGGCCGGTATTAGGCAGGTCTATGTGTGATTAGCTATAATTAGCTCTTACTATGTATACTTGATTGTATTCCTTGTATACCCAGCCATATTGGCTATATATATGAAGGTCACCCCCCATATTGGGTGAGGTGTGTCTCTACATTCACATTCTAGGAGCGAGAGTTAGGAACCCAAAGTTAAGAAATAGTAGCAGGAAGGGGTAAAGTAGTGACCGGTAAATGCATGTGGTCATGAATAGAATCCCAAAGGGAACACCATGGAGTGGACCAAATGGAGCTATTACCTACATGGAGTCGGTAGATAGAATTGGCGCATAGATCCTTTTAACCTGCAAAATAGAAGACCAGAAGATGGACCAAGGCCCATTGGTATTGGCAGTCCAAAAAGGACCATTGTGGTAATACTTGGCCTTAAGGATAGAGGAGAGGAAAGGGTTTTTGTTAGTGGCTATGTCCCAAGCAGCGTGGGTGAGAAGGCTTTTATTGACCGTGTAAAGGTCCCTAATACCCAACCCTCCATTTTCCTTTGTCTGATAGATACCTTCCCAAGAACGGAAAGCAATAGGGGACGTTGGGTTGTCATCCTGAACTCCAGCCCACCAAAATCTCCTGATGATGGCATTGATCTTCTGAATAAAGGACTTGGAAAAAAGAACAGTGGACATGTAGTACATAGGGATGGAAGAAAGGATAGATTTAATATAGGTCAGTCACCAGCATGGTTAAACTTGTTTGCTTTGACAGTAGTAAGCTTGCCCTGAACTTATTGATAATAAACTCGTAAGCTTTGTTCCTATCATTATGATTAAAAATAATGGGATGACCCAAATGCATGGTGGTGGGGAGAAGGTCAGGAACAGGGAAGATGTCCTTGATCCTAGCTTTTGTAGTACTGTCAACATTCTTGCTAAACATAATCGAGGACTTCTGGAGATTGTGAATCTGGCCGAACAGATTGCAAAACTCCTAGAGGATATTGCAAATGTTGGTAGCCTCCTGCACCGAGGCCTTGCCATAGAGAATAAGATCATCAGCAAAGAGAAGGGAGTGGATGGGAGGGCAGCCCTGACCAAGAGTAACTCCTGAAAGGTTGGAAGTGAGCAGATTATGTTGCAAGCGGATAGAAAGCTTGTTGATGGCAACCACAAATAGGTAAGGCGACAGAGGGCAGCCCTGGCGAATACCACGCTGAGAGGAGAAAATAGCAATAGGCTCCCCATTGACAAGGATAGAGAATGTAGGAGAGGAGATACAGGCATGAATCAGGCGAATGAAACTGGCTTGGAGACCCAAACGCCGAAGCACAGCATCAATGAAATCCCACTCCAAGCGATCGAAGGCTTTAGCAAGGTCCAGCTTAAGGAGGAAAGCTTGTTGGGTCCAAGTCTTAAGGGTGAAGGAGTGGATAATCTCCTGGGCAATAACTATGTTGGAGAAGATATGCCTATTCTTAATAAAGGCGGCTTGGGATTGGTCAATATAATTGGGGAGATGAGGCTTCAGTCATTTAGCAATAACCTTATAAATGACATTATAGAGGCTAATCGGCCTGAAGTCTTGAGGCAAAATTGGCCGCATTTTCTTAGGAATAAGAGCAATAAAAGTTTGGTTCACATCTGGTTGCATAAAAGCTGAGGTATAGAAGTCACGTATGGTTAGACCATGTCTATCCCTGACTGATGGTTTAGTGTTTGGTGTTCTTTATGAACAAAAGTTAATGGAATTTTTTTTTGTGCAACTCTTTTCATTTCATATAGGAAGGGCTCAAATTATTACAGCACCTGTTTGCTGTTCCCTCCCTCCCCTCTCTCTCTCTGGCCTTATCCCTTGCTAGTTGACTGTTGTAATACGGATCAAGCGCATTTAATTTGCTATGGCAGGTTCCTCTCAAAAACTTAAAGAAAGAAAGAATTTGCTATGGTAGCTAATGAAGATGTCAAACAGAGGAAGATTATCAAAAACCATGCAAGAAATATAAGCCATAACGTTTGGTGAACTAAGTGTGGTACTCAATTGATTGAAGATTCACAAGTTGTTGTTGCTATTCTTCGCAAGTTACTTCCTTTTTGCTTACCCTTGAATACTGAGTTACCTTGCGTCTTGGTGGTTATAATACTCATGGTAGCAGGGTTAGTTTTGGTCATTCTCTAACTGAATAAATCGCAATTGCTTGTTTTGTGTTCATTGATGTTTGATTGCAACTTTCCAATCATTGATCTTAAGAAAAGTTACATTTACATCTTGGGTACTGAAATGTGATAACTTTCACACTATCAGTTATCTCCCAAGTCTCAAGTAGCTATACTGCTCAGTACACCTCCTGTATATATAATTGCCCATTCTATTACTCTTCAATAACTGATAACATTTTCTTTTGGTGGTTAAAGAACTGTTGTTAACTGGGCTATTTTTAGCCATTTGGTAATTTAATAGGTCAGATATCCTGATATTACCATGTGTTCATTTCTAATGTTCAGGTGCATCAACCACCTATGTTATCTGGTCGTCTATTAATTGGGTTGAACGAGGCAGCTCGTGGTTGAAGTGACCATGCCTGACCCTGAGGGAGGTTCAGCCGCTGCAGATTCAAGTGTTCCATCAGGTGTTGCTGCCTCAGCTTCCTCAGCTGCTCCAGATGTTTCAACCCTTGTTGAAAAGGCAATATCAGTGCTGCCATCAGATCTTGCTGCCCAAGTTCAAGATCCCAAGAGAATGGCTCGATCTCAAGACCCAGAATGGAAGTATGGGTGGTGGCTAGATCCTATGAAGAAGGATTTTGTGTAGTGTGTATTTTGTAAGAAGATAGTTCCTGCAGGAATAAGAAGGTTCAAGCAGCACCTTGCTGGCGGTTATGTGAATGCAGAAAAGTGCCCAAAAGCACCTGAACTAGTTAGGGAAGAGATGCATGATTACCTGAAGAAGAACACAAGGACTATATTGAAGAAGAACACAAGGACTGTATTGAAGAAGAACACAAGGACTGTATTTGTGCAAGTGGCCAAAGATGGTGAACAAGAACAAGATGCAAATGAAGACGGTGAAGGTGAACAAGCTGCTGAAGCTGAACCAGTAAGAGTACCAAGTTTGGGGATAAAGGTTAAGCAGGAAATAACGAAAATTGCTCAAGCTTCCATCACTTCTTTTGCTGCTGCTGTTCCACCTAAACCACAAACTCAAAAGGCATCCAAGTCAATCAGTACCATGCTATGCAAGACACCAGAAGAGGTAGTTGCAGAAAGGCATAGATCGAAGACATCTCAACCTACTCTAGAGTGATGGATAAGTCTCTGTGTGGCATCTAGGACAGCATCTAGGACTAGCATCTTGGACTAGCATCTATGACAGCATCTTAGCATCTAGGACTAGCATCTTGACATATGCTTGGCTGACTAGCAGCCTATAAATATGTATCCCCAACCCCTCATGTTGGCATGACATTTGTGTGAGAAATAAACTAGAAAATTGCCCCAACTCCTAGTGTCATCCTCTCTCGATGAGAGTAAGAATTCTGCTACTACCAAGAGTAAGAATTCAGTGACTAACAACTGGTATCAGAGCTGTACTATCCTGTAGCCTGAGCATCTCCTGCTCATCTCCTTTCCCAGCCGCGCAATAGCCTAGCTGGGAGCACCAACAGCTCCGGTCGCTCCTGCTCACTCCTCTCCCTCTGCGCTCGTCTGAAGCAGCCCTCTCCCCACACAATAGCCCCCTAGTAGCATGTCATGTCCACAGGGCAGTCTCAGTGCTCGGTTGCCTTGAGCATGCGGCGTCGGCAGGAGGCCAAACTTGCCACGGCAGAGGAATGCGAGCGAGCGGCGGCAGAGACCGCTGTGGCGGAAGCAAGGGCATCGAGGCTGGTAGTGGTGGAGCTAGCAACAGCTAGAGCAGAGGCAGAAGCAGCGGCAGCGGCGGATGTAGCGCGTGCGGTGGCAGCAGAGGTCGAGGCTCTACGCGGCAGCATCAGCAGCTTCGTTTCTACTAATGACAGCACTGACGTGGACCTCAAGCTACTGAGGAGGGAGGCAGCGCAAGCGCGAGAGGCGCAGTGGGCAGCCGTGCATGCCCACGAGCACGACGGTAGCCTAGACAGGCACGGACGTGCCGGCGGCGCCCCTAGAGGAGGCACGCACGGCGGTGGTGCTCCTGGAGGAGGCACGCATGGTGGTGGCTCTCTAGGAGGAGGCGTGCACGGCAACATTGGCAGACGGGTCGATGGAGAGCGTGGCCTTCACAGGCAGCATGGCTCTCTCTCCCTGGATCGGTACCGTGGTTACCACGGGCTCCAGGCTATTGTCAGGGACGTCGGCCCCGGTGGTGGGTGGCCTACCCTCACTAAGACCAACTACGTCGAGTGGGCTGCAGTGATTAGGGTAAAGCTCCAGGTGTGGCACATGTGGGAGGCAGTCCGGTACGGCGACGTCGACTACGACCAGGATCGATAGGCGCTAGATGCCCTCATCGCTGTAGTCCCGTCCGAGATACAGTTCTCACTTACCAACAAGCAGACTGCCAAGGAGGCTTGGGATGCCATCGCTATGGCACGCATTGGCAGCGATCGCTCCTGCAAGTCCATAGTGCAGGCACTTTGCAAGGAGTGGGAGAACCTAGCCTTCAAGCCAGGTGAGGACGTTGATGACTTTGCTCTCCGTCTCAACACTCTGTTGCAAAAGATGGTGCAGTTCGGCGATGACACCTACGGCGAGGAGAGAGCTATTGAAAAGCTCTTCCGCTGCATCCCTAAGAAGTACAAGTAGATGACTTGCTCGATCGAGTCCCTACTGGATCTCTCCACGATGTTGATTGAGGAGGCGATAGGTCGCCTCAAGGTCATCGACAGCGATGAGCCACAGTCTCTCTCAGGGCCCATCACCACTAGTGGGAAGCTCCTTCTCACTCGGGAGCAGTGGGCTGCCTGCCAAGGTGACCGGAAGAGGGGGAGCCTTCTTCTACGATAGGTGGCCGCAAGCATGGCAAGCCATGCAAGGCGCATAGAGACGCCCAGGCTGGGGCACGAGGACATGACGAGGGTGATGCCCGCGAAGGCGCCTAGGGTGGCGCCACCGGCAAGCACAAGCCGGCATGAGACAACACCTGCCGCAACTATGACCAGCTTGGCCATTGGGCCAAGGACTGTCGACAGCCACGACACGGTCAGGCCCACATCGCACAGGTGGAGGAGGAGCTGGCTCTGTTCATGGCACATCCAAGCATCGAGCTACCTCTAGCGGCACCGGCCGCAGCGGCTCTCCTCCACCTTGACGAGCCAAAAGCACACGTCCTCCTCTGTGATGGCTCCGGCAATGACAAGACTAACAGGTGGTGCCTCGACACCGGTGCCACCCATCACATGACCGGTCGATGGGAGTTCTTCACTGAGCTTGACTCTAGCGTCTGAGGCTCCGTCAAGTTTGGGGATGCCTCCAGCGTGGAGATCAAGGGCGTCGGCTCTGTCATCTTCACCGCCGTGTCTAGTGAGCATAGGCTGCTCACCGGAGTCTACTACATCCCCGCGTTAAGGAACTCCATCATTAGCTTGGGACAGCTGGATGAGAACGGTTCACGCGTGGTGGTTGAGGATGGAGTCATGAGGATTTGGGATCGTCGTCGTCGCCTTCTTGCCAAGGTAACCAGAAGCGCAAATCGACTCTACGTCCTTAACATGCAGGTGGCACAACCCCTCTGTCTCGCTGCTCGTTGGGATGACGAGGCGTGGCAGTGGCACGAGCGCTTCAGGCACCTTCACTTCGAGGCCCTAAAGCGGCTCAGTGCCACAGAGATAGTTTGAGGCCTACCATGCCTCAACCATGTGGAGTAGCTCTATGATGTCTACATGTTGACAAAGCAGAGGCGACTCCCCTTTCCCCAGTGGGCGAGCTTTTGAGCCAAGGAGAGGCTTGAGCTTGTGCACGGGGACTTGTGTGGCCTGGTGACACCGGCCACACCAGGAGGATGATGCTACTTCCTACTGCTCATTGATGACCTCTCCCTCTACATGTGGGTGATGGTCCTTGGTAGCAAGGGAGAGGCTGCGGACGCCATCAGGTGCTCACAGGCTATTGCGGATGCGGAGTGCGGTCGCAAGCTGCGCGTGCTGCGCACCGACAACGGCGGCGAATTCACAGCGGCTGAATTCGCATCGTACTGCGCTGATGAGGGCATTCAATGCCACTACTCCATGCCATACAACTCGTAGCATAACAGTGTCATCGAGCGGCGCAACTAGACATTTGTGGGGATGGCTCGGGCCCTTCTCAAGCAGAGGGGGATGCCAGCTGTCTTCTAGGGAGAGGCGATGGTGTCGGCCATCTACATCCTCAACCACTCGCCTACCAAGGCGCTCGACGGTAGGATGCTGTACGAGGCTTGGCATGGGCACAAGCCGGCGGTCTCCCACTTGTGGGTCTTCGGCTGCCTCGCATTCGCCAAGGAGCTTGGCCACATCAGCAAGCTCAACGATAGGAGCACTTCGGGAGTGTTCATCGGCTATGTGGAGGGCTCGAAGGCCTACCGCATCCTCGACCCAAAGACACAGCATGTGCGCATGGTGCACGATGTTGTATTCGACGAAGGGCGAGGATGGGTGTGGGACAAGGCGGTGGACGATGGCTTGGCTTCGACGTACGATGACTTCACTGTCGAGTATGTCCACTTCGAGGGAGCTGGTGGAGTAGGCAGCTCTTCTTCGATGAGCGCGTCTACCCTAGTCCCCAAGCCTCCACCGACCCCAGCGCCTGCTACTCCGACAGCACCATGCTCTCCAGCCAGGACCTCGGCTGCGATGAGTTCTTCGCCGGATCCACCACAGCTGGCACCGCCATACACTCTAGCACCAGCAGGCACCTCTCTAGGCATGTCTACTCCAACACCAGCTCATGTCGAGCACAGCCCGGTTGAGCTTGCTACTCCGCTCTCTCACGATGAGGAGCGCATCAACGCGTACCACGACGGTGAGCCATTGCGGTACCGTATGATGGAGAACCTTCTTGGCAACCAGCTAGTGCTGGGACTGGTGCCTCATGACCTGGAGGCGTAGTTGCACCTTGCGTGTGATGATAGCGAGCCTCGGTCATTTGTAGAGGCCGAGAGACACGTGGCATGGCGCGCCGCGATGCAATTGGAGATGGATGCGGTTGAGAAGAACCGCACCTGGGAGCTTGCTGACCTTCCTCATGGTCACAGCGCGATCACCCTTAAGTTGGTGTACAAGCTAAAGAGGGATGAAGCCAGCGCCATCGTCAAGCACAAGGCTCGCTTGGTGGCACGAGGTTTCATGCAGCAGAAGGGGGTCAACTTCGACGACGCCTTTGCTCCCGTGGCATGGATGGAGTCCATGCGACTCCTCCTTGCGCTAGCTGCCTAGGAGGGCTGGTGTGTTCATCACATGGATGTTAAGTCGGTGT
This sequence comes from Miscanthus floridulus, assembly GCF_019320115.1. Classification (NCBI taxonomy): domain Eukaryota; kingdom Viridiplantae; phylum Streptophyta; class Magnoliopsida; order Poales; family Poaceae; genus Miscanthus; species Miscanthus floridulus. Next base: position 51,712,821 of record NC_089586.1, on the reverse strand, counting down.
TCCTTAATGGTGACTTGAAGGAGGAGGTCTACGTGCATCAGCCACCGGGATTTGTGATCCCCAGCAAGGAGGGCAAGGTGCTCTGCCTGCGCAAGGCCCTCTATGACTTGCGGTAGGCACCGAGGGCATGGAATGCCAAGTTAGATTCCACTCTAAAGGGGATGGGCTTCGAGCAAATCCCACATGAGGTGGCCATCTACCGACGGGGCAGTGGAGGAAATGCTCTATTGGTGGGTGTCTACGTCGACGACTTGGTGATCACCGGCACCAAGGATGCGGAGGTGGCGGCATTCAAGGAAGAGATGAAGGCCACCTTCCAGATGAGTGACCTAGGGTCTCTCTCCTTCTACCTGAGAATCGAGGTGCACCAGGATGACTCCAGGATCATGCTTCGATAGACCACCTATGCCAAGCATGTCGTTGAGCTAGCTGGGCTCACCGACTACAACCCAGCTCTCACTCTGATGGAGGAGAGGCTGAAGCTAAGCTGTGATAGCATGACAGAGGAGATGGACGCTACGCAGTACCGGTGTCTTATGGGGAGCCTTCGCTACCTCACCCATACATAGCCGGACTTGGCATTCTCCATCGGCTATGTTAGTCGGTTCATGCAGCGACCGATGATGGATCACCAGCAGGATGTGAAGAGGATCATCCGCTACATTGCGGGGACTCTCGACCATGGCCTCTACTGCCCTAGGTGCCCTGGGGTGGCACACTTCGTCGGGTACAATGACGGCGACATCGACACCAGCAAGAGCACGAGCGGGATCCTCTTCCTCCTCGGCAAGTGCCTCGTTAGCTGGCAGTCGGTCAAGCAGCAGGTGGTGGCCCTGTCCAGCTATGAGGCCAAGTACATAGTGGCCTCCACCGCTTCAACTCAGGTGCTCTGGCTCGCTCGACTGCTTGGTGATCTCCTCGGCAGAGACACTAGAGCGGTGGAGCTCAGGATGGACAACAAGTCCGCTCTGGCCCTAGCAAAGAACCCTATTTTCCATGAATGGAGTAAGCACATCCGGGTGAGGTACCACTTCATCCGAGGCTGTTTGGAGGAAGGGAGCATCAAGGCGAGCTACATCAACACCAAGGACCAGCTTGCGGACCTGCTTACCAAGCCTCTTGGGAGGATCAAGTTCCTTGAGCTCTACTCCAGGACCAGGATGGTTCAACTTTCCCACAAGACGACGCACAAGGCTTATGGGGAGAATGATGGATAAGTCTCTATGTGGCATCTAGGACAGCATCTAGGATAGCATATTAGCATCTAGGACTAGCATCTTGGCTTATGCTTGGCTGGCTAGCAGCCTATAAATATGTATCCCCGACCCCTCAGGTTGGCATGGCATTTGTGTGAGAAATAAACCAGAAAATTGCCCCAACTCCTAGTGTATCCTCTCTCGATGAGAGTAAGAATTCTGCTACTACTAAGAGTAAGAATTCAGCGACTAACATAGAGCACTACACAGAAAAAGACAAGGAGGCCAAACAGGTTGTTGATGACCATGTTGTTGATTTCTTCTATGGAAATGCCATACCTCTCAACGTCATTAACTCGAGAAGCTGGGAGATTATGCTTGAGTCCATTGGGCAATATGGTCCTAGTAACCACTCACCAACATACCATGAGATTAGGGAACCTTTGCTTGAAAGGGCTGTCAACAGGACAACAGAACTGAGGAAGAAGCACGAGGAAGCTTGGAAAGAATATGGTTGCACACTCATGTCAGATGGTTGGATTGATAATAGTCATCTCCACCTCATCAGATTTCTTACCAATAGTCCAGCAGGGACCTTTTTTGTGGGATCAGTGGATGCTACAAGTGAGATGGTAGATGCACAGATGTTAGCAGATTTGTTGGAAAAGCAAGTTGACAAGATTGGGAAGGAATATGTGGTGTAGGTTGTCACTGACAATGGGGTCAATTTCAAGGCAGTAGGAAGGATCCTAATGGAGAGGATCCCACATTTGTTTTGGACACCTTGTGCTGCCCATTGCTTGAATTTGATGTTGCAGGACATTGGCGAAATAAATTATTTCTGTACTGCCATCAATGAGGCAAAGAAAGTGTGTAGATTTCTGTACAAACATGATAGGCTTCTTGATCAAACAAGACAGAAATTAGGTGCAGATCTTGTAAGGCTAGCTGTGACCGCTTTGCTACTTCGTACCTCACATTGGCAAGCTTGTATAAGCACAAGAATGGTCTGAGAAACTTATTTGTTAGTGATGAATGGCATGCTAACAACTTGTCTACTACTTTTGAAGGCAAACAAGCTAAAAATATTGTCCTTTCAATGCCATTTTGGACTAGAGTGGAAAATTGCCTAAGAGCTTCTCAACCACTTCTCATTGCTCTAAGGATAGCAGGCAGAGATGAGACACCCACAGTTCCTGAGATTATGACAGCCATGGATGTTGCAAAGAGCTCCATCAAAGATGCTTTAAAAGAGAATCCAGGTTTACTTAAAGAGGTAATGGTGTGCTATGAGAAGAGGTGGGAAAACCAAATGGAGCAACAGCTGTATGGGGCAGCTCTGTTCTTGAACCCATCCAATTTTTTTTGCCATAAGGGAAAAGGACAAGAGACAAGCTGCAAGGCTAAGGTCCATGTTCAACGATGTTTTATGGAAGATGGTGATTGATGACAATGAACTGACCAAGATTAGCAAGTAGGCTTATGAGTACGAGAGGTCCGAAGGTGATTGCTTCTCAAGGGCAGTAGTCATAAGCCATAGAGATAAAAGAAGCCCATGTAAGTTTTCCCAACTAAAGTTTCTTTACCTTCTCAAGCTTCTCTTTGGTTATAATGAACTGATTAATATCGAAATATGTTGCAGCCTTTTGGTGGGGTTCATTTTGTGGCCTAGCGTATGAGCTCCAAAGTTTAGCAAAAAGAATAACCAGTCTTTGTTGTTCAACATCTGATTGTGGGCGTGATTGGAGTGCTTTTGCCAATGTTATTACTACTACTGAGTAATTTGAGTTTTGTAGCAATATTGCTTACAGACCTTTGTGATTTTACAGTGTTTTTTTGTAGGTCCACAGCAGAAAGAGAAACAGATTGGAGTATAAGAGGTTAACTAAATTGGTATATGTTAGTTACAACCGAAAGATGTCAAATAAGTTTAAAAAAACTAGAGAGCTTGGCTCCAAAGGAAAGATATGCACCCCCCCCCCCACCTTGCTTGAAGAATTTGAATGGGAAAATGAATGGGTGGATGAAAATTGTTAGTCGGTTCATGCAACTCATGGTAATGAGTTGACTTGGGCTAATGTGCATGAAACTATTGGGGCAACTGAGAGCCAACAAGGTCATAACTTGCCTAGGGCTGCTGCTGCTTGTGCAGCAGCCTCTGTCAGCCAGACTTATGCTAGGAGGAGGAAGCGTCCAAGGAACACAGCAGCTGCTCTAGACATCACTGAAGAAGATGACAGTGACCATGATAGGAGAGATGTAGCGCAAGAGCAGCAAGTTGAATCTGATTCTGAAGCAGGAATGGAACAGGATGAAGACTCTAGTGGACCTGCAACAGCTGGAGATGCACGTAGCTTTCATTTGGATGTTGATTTGCTTATTTAGATCAATAGATGGCAGCCTTGCTATTTGTGTTGGACTACTTAATGTTGATGTGTTGTCAGCTGAGCACTAAAGCTTTTTATCATTTGATGACATTGTGTAATTATGTACCGAACTTGCTTACTCATGTATGCTCATGCTGGGTGCTATGGTACCTATTTTATTATGTTTATGTGCTGATCCTCTTGTGCGGTTGTGATCTACTGCATATTGTTTCTCCTTTTCTGATTTCCTTGTTTCACCAAATCAGCAAGAATGTGGAGATTTGAACTAGGATCTGGAGTTCTCGACAATGGAGTAGTACTTTCACAAGTAAGTGACCAACTTCTAGTTCTTTTATACCCTTGGTGCTTGATTCATATAGTTGTACTCTATAGTATATGTCGTGGAATGTATAGGATGACAAGGACTGACTAGGCCCTATTAGTCAAACTGGTTGTTGACTAGCCGACTGTATAACACTGTCAACCATTCAATTATTAGCTTAAAGCATGTCATACTTCTTGGAAATTGGAACAATATGGTTATTAGCTCCTGATTTTGTAAAGTGGAATATGTTTTGGTGCAATCATTTGTTTAGAAAATATTTTCCTTTTAAATTTACTAGCTGAAGAAGGGCGGGTCTGGTGTAAGCGGTAGAGTTTTACCACCTGTGATTGGAAGGTCCTGGGTTCGAGTCGCGGTCTCCTCGCATTGCACAGGCGAGGGTAAGGCTTGCCACAAACAGTCTTCCCTAGACCCCGTATAGAGTAGGAGCTCTTTGCACTGGATATGCCCTTTAAATTTAGGGAAAATTGTCTGGCGGATATCCAAAGTGATGGTCGTTTGCTGGCGGACACTCCGTTTTGAGCAGTTTGCTACAAGACACTCTGGTTTGGTGAAATTAGACCACAGGACATCGTGGATCAGTTGCAGTTGGACATCCGATGCCCCTGAGCCACAGTTGGGTCCACCCCTCTCCCTCTCACTGACGCGCGGGCTCCACCTGTCATCTTTTTCCTCCTCCTCTTCTCTTCTCTTCTTCCATTGGTTGAGCTCCCCTCCCCACTTGTCGTGCTAGCGCGGTCCCCTCTTCCCTCACTATATTAGGACCACCATGGTCGAGCTCCCATCACCCGTGCCATCACGGCCTGCTACCGGTGCGCCCTGCGGACCCACGTGCCACTGTAGCCTATTGTCGCCCATGTCCTGATGAGGACATCACCACGCTGGACACATCGACGCCATGGTCTTCCCCAAGTTGCAATTCGTTTCCAACTCAGCTGCCACGTCGTCCTCGGATTCAGCAGACACGTCGTCACTGTTTCGGTCATAACTTCCTCATACGACATCGAAACGGGCCATTCTTGGATGCGTTGGAAAGGGGACGACGATGCCGTCGTTTTGGATCTGGTCCCAGCTCCAGAAGGTCCGTGGATCATTCTGTGTGACCATGGCAAGGTGCTGCATCACCTATTTGGGCCAACTTGGCCATGTATCGTGTCGGGCCTTAAGCCCAAGTTGTGGGCGCCCAACCCCTGGCCGTCCCCAACCCTAGGTCGAGTCTTAGACTATAAACACAGCCGCCGCCGCTGCTACACAATTGGGTTTTGTTTAGAGTTTAGTTTTCTATCGAGAAACTGAATCGTTCATTGTAACTGTGGTGACAAATCCTTTTACAGTGATCCAGGGCCCCCGTTCTTGATCTCCTCCACTGTGTCGATTAGTCCTTTGGAACCGAGTTCTTGAACCCTCTATTGATATTCGCGTCATTCATATTTGCAATTTCAGATTGCGTGTTTTACCTTCTTGCTTGTGCTCTTCGATTCGCTTGCAGGAAAAGCCTTCTTGGTGAGGTCAATCAAGTTGTGCTTGGTTGATAACCAACGGAGCGGTGGTGTAACGGTTGCAGGGTTCGAATCGTGTCTGATTTGAAGCCGGATCGCCAACGTCGAGATCTCCACAAATCGAACTTACCGGCTACCTCTCGGAAGATCGGGCCTGTACTCATCATGTCCTGCTACCTCACACGCCGTCGTAGACTCCTCATGCCCTGTAGCCGCCACGACCTGCGGCCCCCACGCACAACCGAAGCATTACTGCGTGAGCTGCTGCTGCTCACAGGCCAGGCACCGGCGAGCTCCTAGCTCGCAGCCATGGTGGGGCATGGCCTAAGTACGACGGCGACCTGTGGGCATGCGAGTGGGCACGCGACCTACGCGTGGACGGATGCGTCATGCCGTTGTGGACGCGGGTGACCTGCAAACCGGCGGGGGCGGCTACAGACCTGCACACGACCTGTGGGTGGATGCGGGCGGCTGCAGACCGAGGCCACCGGTGGCGTGGTAGAGCGTGGGGGAGTGTGGCTGGAGGCAGACCTAGTAGTTCACGGAGACCCCACATGGGAGGCTCGCCTGAGACCCCACAGGCGCCGCCACCAGGGGCCCTGTGCGGAGGCGGCGCAGTGCGCACTCGAGGGCGCCTCTATGGATCTCCGACGTGTGGTGCGCGCTGGAGAAGCTCGGGAACACCGTCGTGCTCGCCACCCACGTGCACGACGGCGTGGAGCACGCCCGCGGCCACCTTCGCTTTGCCGAGCTCCTGGGGTTCCTGGACGAGGCTAGCGACAGTGGCAACGACGGCAACACCGCATCGTGGGAGCAGAGCCCTTGCTTCTGCATGTGGATGCTGGCATTGGGGTACAGCGGCGCCATTCCCTCTGTTGGGTCCAACCAGACCAGGTTGGGGGCGGACCCAAGTGTGGCTCAGGGGCACCGGATGTCCAAAACAAAATTTTCTCTCTCCTCAACCGGCTGAAACCGGGCCGCGGTGTCCTGTGACATAATTTCAACGAACTAGAGTGTCTTCTAGCAAACTGCTCAAAACGGGGTGTCCGCCACCAAACGACCATCACTTTGGATGTCTGCCAGATAATTGTCCCTTAAATTTACTAGCTGAAGGGATATTAGAAATTTGAAATTTCATAGGAAACTGAAGATTATGGCAATCATCTTATGGTATTTTAGATAGCATAATATATTCCATCAAAAGAAATGTCTTGTACTCTGATACATGATTAGCTCTTGCTTTCGAAAAGATTAGTGCTTAGATTTTGAAGTCTTTTTGTAACTAATGTTTTTTACAACTTGGTTGAAAGTTTCGGTACCTTGCTAGTGTTACCAGATGTTAATCTTCAAGTGTTTCTTTTGCTTCCTCTGTTATATTTGTATATATACTTGGTTACACAAACCAAGGCAGATGTGGGTGAAATTTATGGCAACTTTGAACAGAAGGCGTTCAGTAGCAGTGCTAAGTTAATACCATCGCATTCGATCTTTTGTAGTATAAATGATTGATTGTGTTTTTTCCCTTCTTTCACACAGTATTTTTTTTCCTTCTTTCACACAGTAATGATATTCATTTTACAGTTCATTAGTTATGATGATGAAACATGAAAGCGGGAAAGAGTGATAAGATCCACAAGGAACTAGAGGATGAGTATGCTGGGATATGGCTTTCATCTATAATAAGCCCTAATCGGGATCTATCATTCTATACATGTTTCCCAATTTTCAGACATAATAAGAGCATCTCTGAGAGTTCTCTAATTTTTTCTCCTAAAAACTTATAGTTTAACAACTCCTAAAAAGATATTGGAAGAGAAAAAGATAGTCATCTTCAAGAGTTTTAAATAAATGGCATCTAAAAAATCAAATTTAAGGCCCACATTATTTTTTTCCCAGCTTGTTGTGTTGTTTTGTCGTGATACTTCTCCTGCCTTTGCCGAGCGCCGCCCACCATCCCAGCCGCCGCCGCCAGGTCGTAGCCACGCCGTGTATCCGTATCCGTGTCTTCGTGATCACGCGACTTGTCTCCTCTCTTCTCTGACTTCTCGGCTTCCTCACGAGTCACGGCCAGGCAGACACCACCGCCGCCAGGCAGCGAGTCGCCCGCCGAGCACTTCTGCACGGTGATCCGCATAGGGCGACGACGTATTACAGGCAGCCAGGCTTTCAGCAGGCAGGCAGCGGCAACCAACCAATCACGTATGAATCTCTGTCATCCTAATCATGTACGACTGATGCTAGAGTATTCAAATATTCAATGTGTTAGGCACGACTCCCTATGTAGTGTATAATAGTTTAATCTTTGTGAATTTTTTTATCTAGCATACTGATATTATTTGAAATTACATTTACTAATTGTTTCTCGAAACTAAAATTACTAAAGAACTATTCGAGATCTACAATGTCATAAGAGATGTTAAATGGATTGACAACATAAGCATTGAGAAGTGTTTGTTGGATGAGATTGATATTGACACTATAATTGATGACTTCTCATCGAGGAATGTTAGAAGAAATTTTTAGGTATTTTAATATGTATATAAATTATTTCATATGAATAGTAATATTCTGTATATATGTATATATACTAGCAATGAGCAGTACTTAGTAGTATTATCATGTTTATATAAAAGGGTCTAAAATTTTAGTTTCCTTCTATGTCCACAAAAACTCAGGACCGGCCCTGCGAGCAGGTCCGAGCTGGCCACGGCAGTCACAGCCTGCAGGCTGCCTCGCAAGGTCGGTTCAATCATGGCTGCTGAGAAATCTCTGTTGCAAAGAGAATTAGAAGATTCTTCATCAGACGACGATGATTGTCTCATCATGTTAGCAGCTGCAATTGTTGAAACATATTCAAATAAAAAAGAAAGACATGGTGGTTTTGTTCTAGGCATAAAGTTATTTACCGAGATAGAGAAAGCGAGCATCAAAGGATGTTTCAAGATTACTTGGCTGATGATCCGACATATGGCCCAAATTTATTCTGTCGGAGGTTTGTGCGCATTCACTTGTGATATGATCATTAGTACGCTAAGTAATTATTCTAACATTTATTTTATTTTTTAATTTTAGGTATAGGATGAGTCGGGACCTTTTTGTACGCATAATGAATGCTGTAGAATCATACGATGACTACTTTGTGCAAAAAAGGAGTGCAACCAATGTTTTTGAATTAAATTGCTTTCAGAAAGTCACAATAGCATTTCGTATGCTAACATATGGAGTTCTAGCTGATGCTACGGATGAGTATGTTCGCATTGGAGAAAGTACCGCAATTGAGAGCCTATGTAGGTTCGTTGCTGCAGTTGTTGATTTATTGGAAGAAGAATACCTGAGATATCCTAATGAGGCTAACACAACATCGGTGAGCAAAATGATTTTCCTGGTATGTTAGGGTCCATCAATTGTATGCATTGGACGTGGAAGAATTGTCCTGTAGAGTAGCAGGGTCAGTACAAGGGGCATATGGAGGAGCCCACTATTATTTTGGAGGCTATTGCTTCCAACGATCTTTGGATATGGCATGCTTTTTTGGAATGCCTGGGTCTCATAATGACATCAATGTGCTTCACCGGTCTCCTTTATTTGCTAAGCTGGCTGAGGGCAGAGCTCCTGAGGTGAATTATACCATAAATGGTCATGATTATACGATGTGTTATTATCTAGCCAATGGTATATACCCATCATGGGCTACTTTAGTGAAGTCCATCTCTCAGCCTATGGGGAACAAGAACAAATATTTTGCCAAAGCACAGGAAACAGCGAGGAAGGATGTCGAGAGAGCTTTTGGGGTTCTGCAATCAAGGTTCGCCATTGTTCGAGGAGCAGGTCGTTTATGGGACACGGAGACACTGGGCAACATCATGAAAGCTTGTGTTATTATGCACAATATGATTGTCGAAGATGAGGGAGTCGTTGACCCTACTGAGCGGTTCGATTATGGTGGCCAAAATATGGAACCTTCTCATGAGAGTAATCGCACCCTGGATGAATTCATTGAAGCGCATAAAAGGATCAGAGACAAGGAAATACACCACCAGTTAAAAGCAGACCTCATCGAGCACCTCTGGTGGTATTTTCCTCATAAATATTAAGTTGATAGGACTTCTATGTATTTATTAGCGTGAGTACTTTTTCAGCTTCAAATTGCAATCAGTACTTTGTAAACCATTTTCTATTCTATTGAATTAGATTAGTGCACTTGTGTGGTATAATTTAAATTTTTATTGCTTCCAATCTCTTTCAGTGGTGTTTAGGTGTCAATTATCAATCATGAGCGGTCAAAATCCACACAGTAAATTCGAGTGTGTGCTGTTATTTCACTTTGCCCAGATACCATGCATCCAGTGTAATTCAACATTCATTTGATGTCATGTCACAACTTGGAACCGATCGATCGATTTTACATATATCCTGAACGATGACTATCTATCATGCAGTGGTAGTTACCGGCACAGTGCCATGCACGACGGCTCCATGCAGCCTGCCATTTATACATATAAAATAAAACAAAAGTTCACTGACTGACAAGATAAAAATAGTTGGCTGTGGAAATAAAATGAAAGGAACTACATCTAATTGGCCAGACGACCAGCAACAATCTTCTGCTGCATAACCGTGTAGTATTGTTGCTCCAGCGGGGTCAGGGCGCTAATGTCCATTGCCATTATTTTTTCTTCCTTTTCGATCGTGTCATTTTCCACCTTCTGCAATTCAGCTTCTACCTTTTTTTCTTCTAATGTCAGGCGCCTTTTCTCTAGCTCAAGTAAAGCCATGTGCCTCTCCTCTTTCTTCTTCTCTTTCTCCATGTCAAATGCCTCCTTCTTCGCCCACATTTTGTCCAAAGCCTCCATGCAAGCTTCACCTCCTCCTTGCCTTAGAGCATCTTTTGCCTTCTTCTGTCCCTGTGGCCTCTTTCGGGCTTTGGACTCTGGAGGTGCAATCTCAGTGATATCTTTAGTGATGTTGACTTGTACATTCATGGGAGTGGAGTCTGGGTGAACCTTCTTTTTCTTGTTACCGGCTTGCTTCAGCTCTACCAGTTCCCTCCTCTTGGCCTTCCACTTCTCTTCATCCTTCAAAATGTTCTAGCACTGCATGAGAGTGAATGTCTTCTCACCGTTCATTCCTTTGAACATAGTTAATGCTTTAGAAATTTGCAAACATATGTGTTTATTAAATATCAACGTGTATGTCTTCTAAGATTACTGAAATAAGAAAAAGAATGACCTTGTCTTGAATGGTTTTTCCACTTTGATTCATACGGTTAATCGCATCATAGCAAGCACAATACTTGTTGACATTCTCCAAAATATACATCCATCTATGCTTTAGTGAACTCTCTGTTCGGCTTGCAAATGACTTCCTGTGGGTCTCATAGTAATCATAAATTCTACGCCAAAAGGAGGAATGAGACTGATGAAAGCTCTAGTTTGGTTTTGGTGAATTGATGAAACCCTAAGTGCTAACCTACTTTATCAAGTGATCATGAGATAGGTAGCACATTCCAAGTGATGAAGCAAATGAAGATCATGACATGATGATGGTGATGCCATGGTGATGATCAAGTGCTTGGATTTGAAAAGAAGAAAGAGAAAAACAAAAGGCTCAAGGCAAAGGTATAAATAGTAGGAGCCATTTTATTTTGGTGATCGAGACACTTAGTGAGTGTTATCATATTTAGGATCGATAGTCGTACTATTAAGAGGGGTGAAACTCGTATCAAAATGCGGTTATCAAAGTGCCACTAGATGCTCTAACTCATTGCATATGCATTTTAGGATCTAGTGGAATGCTAACACCCTTGAAAATGTTTGTAAAAATATGCTAACACACATGTGCACAAGGTGATACACTTGGTGGTTGGCACATTTGAGCAAGGGTTAGGAACTTCACCGGTGGACAGTCCGATGGTGCCACCGACGCCCTATACAGAAAAGACAGGGTATCACAGAGTGTAACGGACATGTTCGGTGGCTAAACTCAGGTGAACATGGTCGTTGTAAGTGACCGGACGCTGGTCTCTGAAGGACTGGCGCATCCTGTCAGTGGCAGCAATGAGCGTGCGGTTTCGATATTATGACCGGACGCTGGCGCAAGAAATGACCGGACGCTCAGGGCCTGAGTCCGGTCAGTATGACGTATGATGACGTCGAGTGACCGAACGCTGGGTTTGTCCGGTCGGGCATGACCGGACGCGTTCGGTCGTGATTTTTCGCTTCTAGATGCCTACTAGAAACGACCAGACGCTGAGGTCCTGCATCTGGTCACTTCGAAGCAGCGCGTCCAGTCACAACTTAAGTGTACTGATGACCATTGAGATCAGGCGATCAGTGTTTGAAGCGGGGGACACGTGGCACACATCGCACGACCGGACGCTGGGGTCTAGCGTCCGGTCGTCTTGTTTTTTAGTGGACTGAGGAGCCAACGACTCATTTCGTGGGGGCTTCTATTTAAGCCCCATGGCTGGCTCAAGCTCACTGTCTTGGCCATTTACATTGACATAGCAGCCTTGTGAGCTTAGCCAAAGTGAAAGTGCATTTGCCCCCTATGTGAGTTTTGGTGTATTGATGATATCCAAATTAGGGACTAATGTGATCTTAATGAGACATGTCACAACTATTAGTCCCATGAAAGAATCAAAGAGTTGATCAAGATGAAATGGTATCCCTCAATTCTTGAAGTTGAAAAGGCGGACGAACTCAAAACGCTCTCCAAAGGTTTTAATTTTGTTTTTGAGTTTAGGATCCACCGCACTATAAAGAGGGATGCAAATTTAGTTGGTCTGAGGAAGATAGAGTGCTCAAGCATTAAAATAAAATCAAAAGAGAGACACTCTAACACTCCACAAGCACGTAGATTATTTTGCTATGACTGTCGGTGTCAGAAGTCCCGACCTAAGCTAGAACTCTCGACAGTCAGAAGTCATGACTCTTGCTGGAAGTTCTGACTCCCAGTCACTTAGCCTGTGCGGTGAATGTGGATGTCAGAAATCCTGACCCAAGCCGGGATTCTTGACATCGATGGTTCTGCTGGCCGGCTATCTGCGCTCGTCAGAACTCCCGACCCAAGCCAGAAGTCCCGGCATCAGCGATGCTGGCTGGTTGTTTAACTGCGCACATCGGAAGTCCCGACGTACGTCGGAAGTTCTGACCGTCGAAAGTCCCGATGTTTGCTGGGAGTTCCGACATTAACTTGCACGTGCGAACTTTTGACCCTATGTGAACAGTCCTTTCTGTTATCGTCGGAAGTCTCGAGATCTACATCGGAACTTCCGACGTAGATCTGAACGGTTAGATTTTCTCTTGGAGTATAAATACTCCTCTCTTCACTTCTAACCATTACGAACTCATTCATAGCTGACCCACTTCATGCTCAATAGCTCCCAAGCAACTAAAGCACCCCTCTCCTTCCCCCTTTGCTCTAATCTTCGATTCCCTTAGGGTTTTGAGTGAAAGGAGAGTGGATTAAGTGAGAGCATCACTTTGGCAAGCTTGAGCACTTGATTTCTTCATCAAGCCGGTTGATTTTGCGTCTATTACTCTTGGGGATTTGCCCCTAGCCGGCTTAGGCATTGCCCAAGAGCTTCCATCCTGTGGAAGAGCCTTGGGAAGTTTGTATCACCCTTCGATTTCTTAGTGGAAAGCTCAAGTGACCTTTGTGTCGCTTTGAGAGAGGCAAGGAGGTGGAAAAGACATGGACCTTGGTGGTCACCTCAACAATGAGGATGTAGGAGCTCCTTAGTGGGATTGTCGAACCTCGGGATAAATCCTTGTGTCCCGTGTGCTTGTTGTTGTGATTGCTAGAGATTACTTATATGTGTTTGTCTCCCAAACTTCCATTTTAGGGTTTGGACTCAATCTATGGTTTGGAGGCATTACGGCGTCAAGGGAGTGACCCAACATCTTCACCAAACCACTAGGAAGTGAGGTTGTAAGATTATTTATCCACAAAGTTAAATTTGGCACTGCTTTTATAGTTCACGTAGGCATCGGAACTGCTGACGTTTGCGTCGAAACTTCTGACAATGTCGAGAGTTCCGACCCAAATGTCGGGACTTCTAACATTGACTAACAGATTTGAACTTAGCATTTGCAGTAAATTTTTAGATATGCCCATTCACCCTGCTCTAGGCATTGTTAGATCCTTTCAATTGATATCAGAGCAAGGTCTTCTCTTTGCGCCTCACCGCGTGAGAAGAAACAATGTCGAAGTCCAACAAGATGCAAGCTGTTGCAGTCAAAATGGCTAAGAAAATAGCTGAAGAGTTAATGAGTGCTCAAGCCAAGCTCTTTCAAGATGAAATGAAAAAGATGCAAGATGAGATGAGCAAGATGAAGGAAGAATTGAGCAAGAAGGTTGATGATGCAATAAGTGGCAAGAATGATACTAGTGACAAGAATGAAGCAAACAAAGATGCCGCTAGTGATATTGGAGCCGATGAGCATGCTCATGGAAAGGGAATATATTCAAACATGAGCTTTGACTATGGACAACTCATGAAAGGTTCAACACTACATACTCTGTCCATCAACATTGGCAAGCCACCTCACTTTGATGGAACAAGATACACCGATTGGTCTTACAAGATGAATATGCATCTCATTGCCGCAAGACTTTGGGAAGTTGTGGATGTTTGTGTGATGATTCCTACCGAAGAAGATAGAGAGATAACTCTGAAAGAAGTGCACAACCTCCATCAAAATGCACAAGCCGTAGCATTGCTTGTGTCAAGCCTAGCTCCGGATAAGTTTAGAAAAGTGAATGGAATGGAAAGTGCAAAACAAATTTGGAATACTTTGAAAGTGTCATTTGAAGGAGATAAAAGTGTGAGAAAAGGCAACATTGAGTTGCTTCATGGTGAATTGGAAAGATTTGTATTCTTGAAAAATGAAACAATACAATCCATGTTTGATAGGCTCATGGCATTGGTCAACCGCATAAGAGCTCTTGGAAGCACCGAATGGGATGACAATAAGGTTGCTAGAAAGATGTTGAGAACCTATAGAGCCAAGAACAACATGCTAGCGTCCGTGATCATGGAAAGGCCCGGTTATGATGAGATGACCCCTCAAGAAGTTCTTTCAAAACTCAAGCATCATGAGTGTCTAGATGAAGATGCAATCAATGCTCATAATCAAAATCCTAATGCAATGGGATTCAACAAGAGTGCAGCCCTTAAAGCAACTCAACAACATGAAGGTCTAGGTTTAAGTCAAGAAAAGAAGAAAGTGAAGGATGATTCCTCAAGTGGAGAAGAAGATTTTGATGCAGAGGTTGCATTTGTGATTAGAAATCTTAGAAAGTTTATGAACAAGAAAAGCAACCGCAAGACCTATGGTGATGGAAAGAGAAGGTTCAAAAAGAGATTTTGCTATGGATGTGGTCAAATTGGTCACTTCATAGCAGATTGTCCTAATGAGAAAAGGAAGCACAAGCACGACAAGGATGAAGACAAGAAGAACAAAGGCAAGAAGAGAGGTGAAGCTCAGCTTGGGGAAGAATGGGAGTCAAGTGATAGTGACTCAAGTGATGATGAGAAGAAGAAGAAGGGAGCCGCACACATCACCATCCACCACTCTTCTTCACCGACCATGATCTTCCCCGACTCAACTTCACCACCAAAACTCTTCCCCAACCTATCTTCACCACTGAAGCTCTTCTCCAACCTCATCAACAACAACTACTACACTCCAACTTGCCTCATGGCAAAAGGAGAGAAGGTACATACTACACCCATTTCCTCTAGTGATGAGAATGATAGTTATGATGAGGACATAGAAGAAATTGAAGCAACTATGATAAAGAAATTTAGTAAAAATGCCTTCACTAAAATAAAAATGTTAATGAAGAAATTAGAGAAGAGGGATAGATGCTTAGAGATGCAAGGAGATATAATTACTCAAGAGAGAGAGAAAAACCTTGCACTTGAAGCATCTATCGCCGAGGAAAAGATGAAGGTTGAGAAGTTAACCGTAGAATTATCTTTAGCCAATAACTCAATTGGGAAATTGACTAAGGAACATTCCTCGGTTAATGATCAAGTAGCTAGTCTTAAGAATGAGAAGAGTATAGCTCAAGAAAGCCTCACAAGCTTGGAAGAAAAATACCAAAATCTTGAGTTAAACTATAGTACTCTTTGGGCTAGCACTTCAACTTCTCCTAAGGCAACCGAAGACTCTAATGTCTCCACTAGTGTTGGTTGTAAAAGAGGCTATAAAATTGATGTGAATGCATATACAACTAACCTTGTTGAGTTAGAGAAGAAAGACAAGGAGATTCATAGGTTGAAGATGATATTGAAGAATGGGTGCAAGTGTCAAGAGCAATCTAACAAGACTATACACAAGTCATCAAGGCACCCATCAATCAAGGAAGGCATTGGCTACAATAGGTATGATGGAAAGGCCAATGGAAGGAACATGATCAATGGCGTGCCTTGTGTGAAGTTCAACAAGGGCGTTGCTCTTGATGAGCTTATATGCAAGGCCAACGACAAGGTCTACATTCCAAAGATCCAACCTACAAGTACCAAGACAATCAAGACAAAGCAATCCGATGTCCCCAAGCCACAAGCACCACTTCCACAGTGCTATGCTAGTGACTATATGTGTTTTTGGGGCAAGGATGGCAAGATTGTGGTTAAGTATGTTGGTGCCCAAAAGAGAAAGGAAATTATGAGGAGTGTTTGGGTGCCCAAGTTTTATGTGACTAACCCCCTAGGACCCAAATCTTTTTGGGTACCTAAAACAAAAGCTTAATTTGTCTTTGTAGGAATATTCCTCCGGTGGAACAAGTTGGGTGTTGGATAGTGGATGCACCAATCATCTGACCGGAGAAAAGGACATGTTCACATCATGTCAACCAAGTCATGATCAAAGTGAAAATATTGTGTTTGGTGACAATGGAAAAGGAGAAGTCCTCGGTTTGGGTAAAATTGCTATATCAAATAATAATTCCATTTCTAATGTTTTACTTGTGAATTCGTTGAGATATAATTTGTTGTCCGTTTCACAACTTTGTGAGATGGGTTACAATTATCTCTTTACGGATAAGGGTGTGGAATTCTATAGAAGGGAGGATTCCTCTATTGCATTTATGGGTCATTTAAAAGGGAAACTCTATCTAGTTGATTTCACATCAAATAGAGTAAATCCCGAGACTTGTTTAATGGCAAAATCTAGCATGGATTGGTTATGGCATCGCTGACTTGCCCATGTTGGGATGAGGAACTTGGCCAAACTTCAAAAGGGCAAACACATCCTTGGACTAACAAATGTCTCTTTTGAGAAAGATAGGATTTGTAGCGCATGCCAAGCGGGAAAACAAGTTGGAGCTAAACATCCCATCAAGAATGTTGTGACAACCGAAAGGCCATTAGAGTTGCTTCACATGGACATATTTGGACCCGTCGCTTACATAAGCATTGGTGGTAACAAATATGGTTTTGTAATTCTTGATGATTATTCTCGTTTCACTTGGGTATTCTTTTTGCGTAAAAATAGTGAAGTCCAAGGTATCTTCAAGAAGTTTGCAAAAAGAGGCCAAAATGAGTTTGATGTCAAAATCAAGAGAGTTAGAAGTGACAATGGGATGGAGTTCAAGAACACCAACATTGAAGAGTTTCTTGATGAAGAAGGAATCAAGCATGAGTTTTCGGTTCCATACACTCCACAACAAAATGGTGTTGTGGAGAGGAAGAACCGAATGCTCATAGAAGCCGCAAGAGCAATGTTGGATGAGTACAAGACTCCAACCAACTAGGTTAAAGCGGTCAACACGGCATGCCATGCCATCAACCGCTTATATCTTCACAAGAAAAGAGAAAAGACCGCCTATGAACTTCTAACCGGTAAAAAGCCCAAGGTGCACTACTTTAGAGTGTTTGGATCCAAGTGTTTTATACTTAACAAAAAATCCAAAAGCTCTAAGTTTGCACCAAAGGTTGATGAAGGTTTCATGCTTGGTTATGGTACTAACAAACATGGATATCGTGTTTTCAATAAACCCACCGATTTGATTGAAATCGTGGTAGACGTGACTTTTGATGAAACCGACGGCTCTCAAAAAGAGCAAGTCAATGTTGAGAATGTAGGTAATGAAGAAGCTCCACACAAAGCAATTAAGAAGCTTGCCATTGGTGAAGTAAAGCCCATCGAAGATGAAGATGAAGACCATGTTGTGCATGGTGGTCTTGATCCAACCATTCATCATGTTTTATCCAATGAACATGGTGAAGCTTCTACAACAAGAAATAATCAAGATGGGAGATCAAATGAAGCACAAGGTCATTCTCATGAAGATGGTGTCAATAATGAGCGAGCTCAACCACAACTCAACAATGAAGAAAGAAGTGAAGTCAACCCTCCACAAGCTCATGATTGTGATCCTCCAATCGATCATGACCATGATGATGATGATGATGATGGCCCTATCCAAAGATCAACTCAAGTGCCACATCCTAGAGTGCATCAATCCATTCAATGGGATCATCCCGTTGATAACATATTGGGGAGCATTCGACGAGGGGTAACTACATGTTCCTATTTAGCAAGTTTTTGTGAATATTACTCGTTTGTTTCTCCTTTGGAACCTCATAGGGTGAAAGAGGCACTTGATGATCCAGATTGGATGATAGCCACGCAAGAGGAATTGAACAACTTCACTCAAAATGAAGTCTGGTCCTTGGTGGAAAGACCCAAGCAAAATGTGATTGGAACCAAGTGGGTCTTCCGCAACAAGCAAGATGAGCATGGCGTGGTTACAAGGAACAAGGCAAGGTTGGTGGCTCAAGGATTCACTCAAATTGAAGGCTTGGATTTTGGGGAGACCTATGCACCAGTGGCTAGGCTAGAATCAATTCATATTCTACTTGTCTATGCCGCCCATCATGACTTCAAGCTATATCAAATGGACATGAAGAGTGCATTTCTCAATGGCCCCCTATCTGAGTTGGTGTATGTATAGCAACCATCGGGCTTTGAAGACCCCAAGTATCCAAACCACATCTACAAGCTTGACAAGGCGCTCTATGGGCTCAAACAAGCCCCTAGAGCTTGGTATGATTGCTTAAAGGATTTCCTACTAAAACAAGGTTTTGAGATAGGAAAGACCGATGCTACTTTGTTTACTCGCAAAGTCAACAATGATATATTTGTTTGCCAAATATATGTCGATGACATAATATTTGGTAGTACTAATGTGGCTTTTTATGAGGAATTTAGTAGGATTATGACAAGTAGGTTCGAGATGTCCATGATGGAAGAGTTGAAGTTCTTTCTTGGATTTCAAATCAAGCAACTCAAGGATGGCACGTTCATAAGTCAAACCAAGTACACCAATGACATGTTGAACAAGTTTAACTTGGACAAGGCCAAGCCCATCAAGACACCCATGCCAACCAATGGACATCTTGATCTTGATCAAGGAGGAAAGGACGTCGATCAAAAGGTATATCACTCCATGATTGGATCACTTCTTTACCTTTGTGCATCTAGGCCCGATATTATGCTTAGCGTGTGCATGTGTGCAAGATTTCAAGCTAATCTGAAAGAATATCATTTGATGGTTGTTAAGAGAATTTTTTGGTATTTAGTGCACACTCCTAATCTTGGCTTGTGGTATCCTAAGGGCTTCACTTTTGAGTTACTTGGCTATTTAGATTTGGATTATGCCGGTTGCAAAGTAACCCGAAAGAGTACTACCGGGACTTGCCAATTCATTGGTCAATCCTTGGTGTCTTGGAGCTCTAAGAAGCAAAATTCCGTTGCTTTGTCCACCGCCAAAGCCGAGTATGTGGTGGCCGACACTTGTTGTGCCCAACTACTTTGGATGAAGCAAACACTAAAGGACTTTGGATGTGAGTTAACCAAGATTCCACTTTTGTGTGACAACGAGAGTGCCATTAAGTTGGCAAACAACCCTGTAAACCACTCTCGAACAAAGCACATAGACATCCGACATCATTTTTTGATAGACCACGAAGCCAAAGGAGATATCGCCATTCACCATGTGAGCACCGAAAAGCAATTAACCGATATCTTCACAAAGCCCCTAGATGAGTCAAGATTTTGTGCTTTGAGGAGTGAACTAAATATCATTGATTCTCATAACATGGCTTGATCTCTTGCACACACATTTTGTTTGATCTAGTTAGGAGAAATGAATTAAGAAAACATTGTGTGACACTTTCAAAATCTATTTTATAATTTTCATGAGTGACTATTGCTTTGTGTTGGTTGAATGAAATCTAGTCACTTGTGAAAATGTTAGTGTCCATCATATTTTTGCCCACATGGTGTAGTGAGTTCAAGTTTGAGGGTTTTTTTAGTTTCCCTGCGTCGGAAGTCCCGATGTAGGTCGGAACTCCCGACGGGCGGAAGTCCCGGCTCGCATCGAAACTCCTGACTGCCGAAAGTCCTGACATACGTCGGGAGTCCCGATGTAGATCTGACTTTTTGACCGCGCTGAGTTGGTTGCCTGATTCATTTTTACCCGGCCCGGTCCCATATCTACGGTTATCACTCTTTGGGTTCTTGCTCTCGCCGTGGTGCTTCAACACCAGCTGTTGCTACTCGCTCTTCTAGTGCTGAGCCCCTCTCTTCGTCCTCCTCTAGAAAGAAGCCCAACAAGTTCAAGTTCCTAATGACATACATGTTTGGACAGTGTTGTACTAGTGCTCAACGTGAGCACGATATGCAAGAGAGGCTATATCGGTTGGAACAGCATGCAGGAATTGTCTCTTCTCCTCCGCCACCATTTGTGCCTCATGATCCATTGGCATTATATGATGAGGCATGTGCAGCGTATGAGGATGATGCCGCTTCTCGCCCTCATGGCAAGGGCAAGGCCGCCGATGATGATGAGGAATACATAGAGGAAGATGATGATGAGGACGACAATGGTGGTGAGGATAGTGACCAAGATGAGGATGATGACTATGAGGATGAGTAGTTGGTTTTTCATGCGGCCTACCCCCTTTGGCACTTGTTGACAAAGGGGAGAGTGTTAGGCTTTGATATCTTGTAAATAAGTTAGTTGGTTATTTCCTTTTGAGACTTTAAAACTTCTAGCTTGTGTGACTATTCCATGTGGTGGCTAGCTTTGTGATGGACAAATATCTATATATGTTTGTGATGAATGATTGTAGGATAAGTCATGATTATCTATCTAGCTTATTAACTTGTGCTTGTCTCTACTTGTGATGGTGCATGTATTTTGATGGCCATGTGTTGCTTCAAATTTCTACTTTGAAATCTTGGCCATCGTATTCTTTTTATTTGTTGTGTGAAATAACATGTCATATTGCAATTTCTTTTCACGGATATCTATTTGTTCACACACACTTGTTGCACCCCATGGATTGCAAAATTTAGGGGGAGCTTTTGTCTTGAGGTATGCAAATCATGTATAGATGATTCTAATTGATATTCAAATTCATGCATACATCAAGGGGGAGCTCTTCATAAATTTTGGGGTTCAAAAGCTTTAAATTCTTTCATTCTTATAAAAGCCTAAGTTGGTTGTCATCAATTACCAAAAAGAGGAAGATTGAAAGTGCATTTGCCCCCTATGTCGGTTTTGGTGTATTGATGACATCCAAATTAGGGACTAATGTGATCTTAATGAGACATGTCGTAGCTATTAGTCCCATGAAAGAATCAAAGAGTTGATCAAGATGAAATGGTATCCCTCAATTCTTGAAGTTGAAAAGGCAGACGAACTCAAAATGCTCTCCAAAGGTTTTAATTTTGTTTTTGAGTTTAGGATCCGCTGCACTATAAAGAGGGATGCAAATTTAGTTGGTCTGAGGACGATAGAGTGCTCAAGCATTAAAATAAAATTAAAAGAGAGACACTCTAGCACTCCACGAGCGCATAGATTATTTTTCTATGACTATCGGTGTCGGAAGTCATGACTCTTGCTAGGAGTTCTGACTCCCAGTCACTTAGCCTGTGCGGTGACTGTGGACGTCGGAAGTCCCGATGTGAGTTGGAACTTCCGACAGTCGGAAGTCCCGACCCAAGCCAGGAGTCCCAACATCGGTGGTTCTGCTGGCCGGCTATCTGCGCTCGTCGAAACTCAGAAGTCCCGACCCAAGCCAGGAGTCCCAACATCGGTGGTTCTGCTGGCTGGCTATCTGCGCTCGTCGAAACTCCCGATGTACGTCGAAAGTTCCGACTATCAGAACTCTCGACCCAAGCCAGAAGTTCCAGCATCAGCGGTGCTGGTTGGTTGTTTAACTGCACACGTCGGAAGTCTCGACGTACGTCGGAAGTTCCGACCGTCGGAAGTCCTGACGTTTGCTGAGAGTTCCGACATTAACTTGCATGTGCGGACTTCTGACCTTGTGTGAACAGTCCTTTTTGTTATCGTTGGAAGTCCCGAGATCTATGTCAGAACTTCCGACGTAGATCTAAACGGTTAGATTTTCACTTGGATTATAAATACTCCTCTCTTCACTTCTAACTGTTACAGACACATTCACAACTGACCCACATCGTGCTCAATAGCTCCCAAGCAACTAAAGCACCCTCTCCTTCCCCCTTTGCTCTAATCTTCGATTCCCTTAGGGTTTTGAGTGAAAGGAGAGTGGATTATGTGAGAGCATCACTTTGGCAAGCTTGAGCACTTGATTTCTTCGTCAAGCCAGTAGATTTTGCGTCTATTACTCTTAGGGCTTTGCCCCTAGCTAGCTAGGCATTGCCCAAGAGCTTCCATCTTGTGGAAGAGCCTTGGGAAGTTTGTATCACCCTTCGATTTCTTAGTGGAAAGCTCAAGTGACCTTTGTGGTCGCTTTGAGAGAGGCAAGGAGGTGAAAAAGACTCCAACCTTGGTGGTCACCTCAACAATGAGGACGTAGGAGCTCCTTAGTGGGGTTGCTGAACCTCAGGATAAATCCTTGTGTCCTGTGTGCTTGTTGTTGTGATTGCTAGAGATTACTTGTATGTGTTTGTCTCTTTGTCTCCCAAACTTCCATTTTAGGGTTTAGACTCAATCTATGGTTTGGAGGCATTACAGCGTCAAGGGAGTGACCCAACATCTTCACCAAACCACTAGGAAGTGAGGTTGTAAGATTATTTATCCACAAAGTTAAATTTGGTACTGCTTTTGTAGTTCACGTAGGCGTCGGAACTGCTGACGTTTGCGCTGGAACTTCTGACAATGTCGGGAGTTCCGACCCAAACGTCAGGACTTTCGACATTGACTGACAGATTTGAAATTAGCATTTGCAGTAAATTTTTAGATATGCCTATTTAGCCCCCTCTCGGCATTGTTAGATCCTTTCACAAAGCCCTCCCACTCATCTCCATCATTGATTCATCATCTTTGTGAGATTAGGAGAGAATCCAAGTGCATTGCTTGAGTGTTTGCATCTAGAGGCACTTGGTGTTCGTGTTTCGCTATGGTATTCGCTTGTTACTCTTGGTGGTTGCCACCACCTAGACGGCTTAGAGCAGCGAGGATCATCGAGCGGAGGTTGGTGATTGTCTCCAGCTCTGATCGTGGTGATTGTGATGGGTTCTTGACCTTTCCCCGGCGGAGAGCCAAAAGGTACTCTAGTGAATTGCTCATGGCTTATGTGATCCTCATCTTATGTTGGTTGTGTAGCATCCTATTGAGGGTTTGGCGTGTGATGCCAATTAGCACATGAACCTCCAAGTGAGTGAATCGCCACAACAAGGACTAGCTTGCCGGCAAGCAAATGAACCTCGGTAAAAAATCATTATGTCATCAATTGATTCTGAGGTGATTGGTCTTCATTGGTATTCATTCTTAAGATTAATTGGCACCTTCCTCGATGCGGCGGTATAACCATCTTGCTCACTCTCTTTACATTATCGCAAACTAGTTGTCAAGCCCTTTAGTGTAGCTAGTTGTGAGAGTTTGGTTAGTGTGGTTAGTGTGGCTCTTTAGTTAGCTTTTGAGAGTATACTAACTTAGTGTAGTGACATAGCTATTGTGTGGATAGAAACTATATAAACTAGAATTATGGTAGGTGGCTTGCAATTTTAGTAAGCTAGCGCAACACTTGCTTCGCCTCATTATTGTCTAACCGGTTTGTTAAGTGTTGTTGTACAAATTTTTAATAGGCTATTCACCCCCTCTAGCCATTAGGACCTTTCAACTGATTAGCACCTTGCACATGATCTTTGCTGACGTTCAACCAAGCCGAGACAACAATTTCATCCTCGTCCGGAATGAATTTTTTTGCCTCTTGGCGTTTGGCCTTGGAACGCATGGGTGTTTATTACCACCAGCACTGGACTGCACTTCTACAACTTCAGCACCTGCTACTGCCTGCACTTCATCTTCTTCAACACCAACTGCTACCTGCACGTCCTCATATGGGTGTGTTTCTTGTGTCATGGGAAAGCTGAACTCATCTAAAGAACGAACACCCTCAAATCATGTGACGAAGTCAGTCCAATATCCACCACCGGACATTGCGATGAGCTTGCAAATATGGACTAAGAAATCATTACCAAATGCTCCTCTGTTAGTATTTCCCTTCCTTAATCATGCAAGCAATAGGCATCAGCACAGAACTCCATGCACCACGGTAGTAGTAGTAGGCGCCCAGCAGACACGCCCGGGCGCATCCATAGGCTGGGCCACCCAAATCCACAGCCATAGGCACGGCAGGCCCTAGGGAGCCATGGCGGCCAGCGGCGGTTAACTGCGGCGGCAGGAAGAATGGGCCAGCAGGCAGCGACACGTAACCCTATACCCTTGGCGAGAAGAACATAATGACTATGTACAATGGGTAGATCGATGGATTACCTCCTCCACACGATGATGGCGGCGACCAACTCCTCTCCAGACAACGGCTGCAGCGACGATCTCCTCTTGTTCGCGCGTGAGGGGAAGTTCCACGCCAAAACACCGCACCATGAGGGAAAATGCTTGGGAGGCGAAGGAAACCGAGCGGGAGGCGAAGGATACGCGCGAGGCTGCGGCGCGTAAAGTTACGTGGATGAGGGAGGTTTTTTCCAACTCCTAAAATATTAGGAGATTATATTAGGAGTTGTTGGAGATGGATTTTTTGTGGAAGGAGGAGGTTAAGAGAATTCTTGGAGATGCTCTAAGCCCTAATCAAAATCTAGCATTCTATAAGTGTTATATATGATGGCATGTGCTACTCCTTACGACCTAATGGCTCAAAAGATGCTCTAACTTCTGCTAATTTGAATTTGAGATGAAGCACTTTGGTCACCTGATTTATTTAGTACATCCTGTGCAGCTAGCATACATTTTGGGCTTACCAATGCAAAAGCACAGGCAAAGGACAAATTGTTTATATACATAATAATGGCTCTGAACCTCGTCGAGAGGAAAAATACCCAATTCGGTGAGGAGAGGGGGAAAATAATTAATAATAATGGAAATATATATGACCGAGGCCCATACGTAGAGATTTTTGGGGTATGTGGCCCCGTTCGCGTGCCCTTAAACCTGGCTTGATCCGCTTCTTTTTTCATCCAGAATAATGTTTTCCTCTCACAAATTCCTCCAGATTCATCCAGATTCCTCCAAGCGAACGGGGTATAAAAGTTGTCAGACCAGAGTCATGGTGTGACTAGGGGTACTACGGTGCATCATAATTCATCTTCCATGCCCGCCCTATGAAACGTAGGTTAAACCTAGCAGATCGGATCGGATCCATGACCTCGCCCCCTGTGTCAAGCCATGAAGGCGTTCAGGAGCACAAGAAGCTCCGTGTGGGAATCGGATCTCATACCATATTCTAATTGAGAAATCATCATATATATATACAGCCGGAGGACATGCATCGTGTTGGGGTCAGAGTGTCAAACGACGCGAATACGTATTGCACACAGACCCCTCGTCGAATGGCTCTGTGAAGCAAGGTCGAATGAGATCTGTGGGAGGCACGAGACCGCCGTAACGGCGTCTAGGAGGCTCTGTATGTCCATAGCAAACCTCGTGAATGCGGATGGGTGACTCCTATAATCTGAGGATCTCTCTGACCCTGAAGCTCATCAGCCTATAGTCGTGGCCTCTGAATGCAAAGTGAATAAATCTATGGCCTGGGTTAATCTAAAGTGTAGCATAGAACTCACGGACCCATGATGGTACATATCTGTCTGTCAGCCCTGGCAAGTACGAGAGATGAGGGCAGATCTGCTCTCTAACTGCTGCAACAATAGCCTCAACAGAGCATACTTGCTGAGATCTGAAGGCAACCCCACTGTAAAGATATGTATTGTAGAAGTCCTCCTACAGTGGTGTATAGAAACCCTCTAAAGCACGCTCATCCCTCCTCAGCGGGAACAAGTCCTCGAACTGAACAAATCTGAGCTGCTGCACCTGCTTGGCCGTGGCGGCCCTTAAGTCCAAGTGAGTCACTGGAGGCGGACCCTGTGGTCTAGGAGGCGGACGAGAACCCCTCCTCTATGTCTCTGGCCTCGGTGTCACCTAGGTACGAGTACGACTAGAGCAGCGAAGCTGTGGTTGAGATGCCATCTCTGTCATCTCTGTCTGCTCAGCCTGCTCAGTCTGCTTTGTATGCTGCTGTGGCTCCATCTGAGGCTGAGTCTGCTCCAAAACGTGACGCCATCCCACAAGCATGACAGTCCTAGCTGGACTACCATGACGGCGCTCAACCTACTCAATGGCTGCCCTCTGTGCTGGTGAAAGCTGATCTACAATCTAGACTCCACTCCTAGCACCTCCTCTCTTTGTACCCTATGCGGCGACTGCCACTGCTGCTGCTCTCGCTGTATCAGCATCTGCATACTTCTGTTTCTTTGACGTGATCTTCTTCGTCGTCTTGCCTTTCACATCAGCAGGCAAGCGAGGTGGAGGCCTTAGATCCTCATCACCTAGACCACCCCCGGCGTTCTTAACACGAGCCATTGCTGAAGCTGAAACAAACTGCAATCACGGACAAGAACCAACTATCACTGACACTTCCGAGGCTTGGCCTCGATCCGTACTCGTTAGCTTGGCCCTGAGTTAACTGACAACTGCCAAAGTGACCTCAAAAACACCGACTCGCTCCACGTTAGAATAGATCGGATATATGAATAATTTCAATATACATCTAGAGATACGAAACCCTAAGAAGCAAGCATTAGATATGAAATTAGCGACGTTGGCTTGCTACCTGATGAACCGGCGAACCGAAGAGCAGAGGAACGAAACACAGGCACCACCGAATCGGCAATTAGGGTTAGACTGGTTGTACTTTCACACAGTTGTACTCTATAGTATATGGCGTGGAATGTACAGGATGACCAGGACTGACTAGGCCCTATTAGCCAGACTGGTTGTTGACTAGCCGACTATATAACACTGTCAACCATTCAATTATTAGCTTAAAGCATGTAATACTTCTTGGAAATTGGAACAATATGGTTATTAGCTCCTGATTTTATAAAGTGGAATCTGTTTTGGTGCAATCATTTGTTTAGAAAATATTTTCCTTTTAAATTTACTAGCTGAAGGGATATTAGAAATTTAAAATTTCATAGGAAACTGAAGATTATGACAATCATCTTATGGTGTTTTAGATAGCGTAATATATTCCATCAAAAGAAATGTCTTGTATTCTGATACATGATTAGCTCTTGCTTTCGAAAAGATTAGTGCTTAGATTTTGAGGTCCTTTTTGTAACTAATGTTTTTGACAACTTGGTTGAAAGTTGAAAGTTTCGGTACCTTGCTAGTGTTACCAGATGTTAAGGTTCAAGTGTTTCTTTTGCTTCCTCTGTTATTTTTGTATATATATACTTGGTTACACAAACCAAGGCAGATGTGGGTGAAATTTATGGCACAACTTTGAACAGAAGGCGTTCAGTGGCAGTGCTAAGTTAATACCATCACATTCGATCTTTTGTAATATAGATGATTGATTGTGTTTTTTCCCTTCTTTCACACAGTATTTTTTCCCCTTCTTTCACACAGTAATGGTATTCATTTTACAGTTCATCAGTTATGATGATGAAACATAAAAGCGGGAAAGAGTGATAAGATCCACAAGGAACTAGAGGATGAGTATGGAGAGACACGGTTCTATATGCCCCTAAATTTGATCTTCAGGCTACTGGGATATGGCTTTCACCTATAATAAGCCCTAATCGGAATCTAGCATTCTATACATGTTTCCCAATTTTCAGACATAATAAGCCCTAATTGGGATCTAGCATTCTATAAGTGTTATATATGATGGCACGTGCTACTCCTTATGACCTAATGGCTCAAAAGATGCTCTTACTTCTGCTAATTTGAATTTGAGACGAAGCACTTTGGTCACCAGATTTATTTTGTACATCCTGTGAAGCTGGCATGCATTTTGGGCTTACCAATGCAAAAGCACAGGCAAAGCACAAATTGTTTATATACATAATAATGGCTCTGAACCTCGTCCGAGAGGAAAAATACCCGACTCGGTGAGGAGAGAGGGAAAATAATTAATAATAATGGAAATATATATGACCGAGGCCCATACGTAGAGATTTTTGGCGTATGTATAAAGGCTATCGGATCGGAGTCATGGGTCTGACTGGGGGTACTACGGCGCATCATGATTCATCTTCCGCGCCCGCCCTATGAAACGTAGGATAAACCTAGCGGATCGGATCGGATCCATGACCTTGACCCCTGTGTCAAGCCATGAAGGCATTCAGGAGCACAAGAAGCTCCGTGTGGGAATCGGATCTCGTACCATATTCTGGTCGAGAAATCATCCTATATATATACAGCCGGAGGACATGCATCGTGTTGGGGTCGGAGTGTCAAACGACGCGTGTACGTATTGCACAAGGACTAGACTACTAGCACGTACCTTGGCGAAACGGACCCAGATAGCCAAATATACACATGTGTATATATATCAAGTCAATTACAAGACAAGCAAGGTTCCTCTATGCACACCGTCAAACCAGCGACATGGCGTCTACGCTGGCGGAGAAGCTCGTGGAAGAGATACCGGTCTGTGCCTCCATCGTCTGCAAAGGCCTGGCGCAACATCGTCTCCGATGGCAGCTTCCTCCGCCGCTATCGCAGCCATGAAGGCCCGTTGTTGTGCTGCGCCGATGAGTCCAGCACAAGAAGGCGGTGCAGAGGATTGGAATCAACACGTTTACGTAAGTTTTTTGTTTTGTTTTGGCGAAAGCACCTGAATAAATGGAAAAGAAAAAAAGAGAGGAAGCGCAGCCTTATGGACTCATGAGTTTACGTCGTAGTCTTGGGCCCATCTAGCAGTTCGGCCCAGCTTCAGACCGATCAGCGGCACAACGTGGAGAAGGAACGCCGCAAGAAACCTAGCGGCACCCGGTTTCTCCCTCTCGTGCGACGGACGCTGGTAGCGGGGCGGCGGCGCGGTGCGGTCGGAGGCCGCGGAAGCGGGGGCACGCGGGGGAGCGGAGAGAGGGCGCGGACGGCGGCCGCAAGCCCGCCCCCAGGTTAGTCCCACCTCGCTTGTTTAAACCTTTAACTACTTACTTAAAATCGTTAGGATTAGTGTAGGGTTCCGGTGCTTTGAGCCCGTTCGTTCTTGTGGACGCCTTCTTGAGTTCATTGGAGTTTCGGTGGGTGATTCATGGCAGGCCGACCTTGTTGTCCTGGTTCGGTGGGACCAGGCAAGAAACCCCGGTGGGGTTTCAGCCACTCACCGGGGCGGAGTAGGTCTAGCTCCGACGAGCGCTGGGACGTTGGAAAGAGTTCTAGTGGGTCTAGGTCTAGCTCCGACGAGCGCTCGGACGTTGGAAAGAGTCCACGGTCTAGTGGATCTAGGTCTAGCAGGGAGAGTAGGTCTAGCTCCGACGAGCGCTGGGACGTTGGAAAGAGTCCATGGAGTAGTAGGTCTAGTAGGGAGAGTCCACGGAGTAGTGGGTCTAGCAGGGAGAGTAGATCTAGCTCCGACGAGCGCTGGGACGTTGGAAAGAGTCCATGGAGTAGTGGGTCTAGTAGGGAGAGTCCACGGAGTAGTGGGTGTCCACGGAGTAGTGGGTCTAGTGGGTCTAGCAGGGAGAGGAGTAGGTCTAGCTCCGACGAGCGCTGGGATGTTGGAAAGAGTCCACGGAGTGGGTCTAGCAGGGAGAGGGAGGCGGCGACCAGGCACAAGGACAGTGAGTTCTTCGCTGGGCCCGAGTACTACGCTGCGCCTGCCTTCATGGCCTCACCAGACCCCGGTCAGGTACCAATGCCGAGTCTGTTGGTGTTACCACGTTACTTGGAGGAATAGGTGGTGTGGTCTGATGGTGGTGGGAGGAGGGTGTTTGGGGTGTGGTCTGGAGTCGTGTGGGGGCCTCCATAGGATGTGCGGCATGCACATCTAACATTTTTGTTTCGTAAGTAATGGGGCAATTAATTCTAAATTTACCCTTTTTCCTTTTGTTACCACAGGCATAAGAGGAACATTGGTGGTGGTGGGAGGAGGGGTGTTTGGGGGGTGGTGTAGAGATGTGGTTGCGCCTCCTTCAGCCTTCTTATCATGGTAAATATTCTCTTTCTTTTTCTCGCTTTTGGTATTCTGTCAACCTTTCATGTTTATCCCTTGCCTTTCCCGTCTGACCTTACTTATCAAGTAGCCTGTAACATATTGCATCAATAGAGTTAAATAGCTGATTTTGAAGGAAAAGTTCTGCAGACCTTATTATTTGATTCTACATCAATACGTACAAACACTTGATGAGCAGACTAATGTAGCTTTGTTAAGGTCTCCATCGACTGAACTTGAATGTTTGACTAAGATATTTAGTAACAGCAGTGCCTTTGATTAGCTAGAAATAAGGCTAAATTAGCCATTAGTGGTGTTGTTGATAGTTGATATTCTGCTTAATAATGGATAAGTTTAATATGGATAATAGTAGCTTTGTTTAATAGTAGCAATAAAATAAAACTTCCAGCCATGTCTAAAAAAATTATCTTAATTTAATGTATTTCTTGTGTCTCTCTCATTCCATTTGTGATGAGATCTTTTGTGCCAGATTGGTTCATAATACAAGCAAATTCATTTTTTTCTTAGATAAATCTCAACCATCATTTAACACCCGATTTTTTTTGTAGGGGCCAGTTATGTTTTTTTTCTTGTGAGATGTGTATTTTATTGTTTGTTCTGCCTCGGAAGGTCATTTGGATCTGTGACAACCAGCACAGTTCCTTAGTTCCACATACGTTAGGATGAGTAAATTGTGCAGCAAGAGAAGGGAGGGCTTGGTTTCTATGATTGAGCACAGAAAATATTTTAAAATCATTTGGTTATTGTTAATAGTATTGTGTATCTACAATGGTCTCAAGGAAAGCAAAAGAAAGCTTTTGCAATGGAATGCAACAATGGTCTGACCATCTGAGTGGCATGCCAGAAGCCCAGAACGCAGCATATTTGAAGGTACTGTTCCCTACAATTCCTGTATGTTTCGCATGTATGTGCCTCCATTCATTTTTAGTATGTCCTTAGTCTTTGACAGTGCCATAAATAACTTTAGTTGTTTCTACTGTGGGGATATAGGGAAGTAGAGATATTACTGCTCTTTGAGAGATTTTATTTCAAACACTCTTTTGAATCTGCAACCATTCAGTCCAGTGCTCTCTGTCTAGTTGTTCTTTAATTCAATAATTGTTTCTTTCAGTCTTTAATATTTGACCAATAATAATTGGCATTCTGTACTACAGGAACAATGGATGGAGGTGTATATTTCACAAGCATAATTAATGGTGGTATTGTTACTATTGGTTTGAGTGATATTTCACAGGCATGATTAAGGGTGCTTCCTGTAGTCCTGTTTTGACTGTGCAGCTGGCGGCGGGTTGCTTCACTTCTTCAGGTCGGGCGAAGGAAGGGAGGAAGCGCGATACCTGTCGGCTTGAAACCTGTGTGATCCCATCACAAAGGAAAGAATTGCACAAACAATGACGTGGTACCTTTAAAAGATGGAGAATGGAATAGATTGGGGATCTCCTATGGGAGTTGCTCTAAGTTCTGGGCAATCCATGTTGCCTGCCGTGCTATGTGAGGCTGTGCACAGGGATGCTGTCATGCTTGTCATTGACAAGCCAGGTGAGGGAAAAAAAAACATCCTGCAAAGTTGCTCCGACATCAGTCTGAGCGGAGGTATTTGATGTGAAGCTAAAACTGTGCTGCAGGTTGCGTGCAGAGGCACAGATTATTTGAAGGAGCAATGGCAATTCATGTGGTCATGTTTCCAAAATCCAAGTCCACACTGCAGGGGATCTCGGTACCAGAATTGTTGATGCACTGAGGTTGTTTCCTACTTATTCCTATCTCTGCTTTTCTTATATGATTCTGAATGTAAGTGATCACATAAGGGAAAGTAACAAGTTTGTAACGCATAAGTTTCAATGTAAAATTCTGCTTGTGTAGGACTTTATAGGATAGCAGTTTTTGGAAGAGTATCCTTTCTATAGTACAATACAATACTAAAGGCATACTTTTTTCCCACAAAAATGTTGTTGCAGTATTGCATAGAACTCCCGATGGACATGGGCCAGGTCGACATATGATCTCTGCGCCTCCAGCACACCACCTATTGATCATGTGGAACCATAGAAGGAATTCAATCACTACGAATTGGTTAGGAGAGAATCAATATTTAGTAGTAGGGAGCAAGCTGCAATTCTAGAGGCATTACAAGGGTTGTCCCCGTAATAGCAACACCAGGCGAGGGTCACAAAGTTATCTCTGCTTTGTGATGCAGCAGGCATTACAATCTGTTTATCTTTTAAACAATCTGATGCAGCAGGCAGGCAAGGAAAAGATCGACTTCATGTCAGTGTTGTTGGCGTGAATTACTTCTGTCCTTCAGGTGACAAGAAAAATTCGACATTTGCATGGTTGGTGTGCTATCAATCTATGCTATTCCGAATCTGCCACAGCCAGCGCCTGTGACTACTTTGCCTTATGGAGCACACTGCCAGTTCCTTTTGCATGTGTTGTTGGTATTGATTTGATATGCATTCTGAATCTGCTAGTATTCTAAAGATTCTATTTTATTTGTATACCTTGTCTAGGCACTTCTGTAGGAACACAAGGGTGCACCTTCTGCTCCTATGCAACCAGCTCTGAAACAGCAGCTGTTGCAGCAACATCCACAACCAGAGCAGAAGCAACAATAAAGGAAACTGCTGGTTTCATCCGACCTAACTCCATCAACCATCATATTACATCACAATTGAGAAGATATGATTTCCTTTTTCCATTCTCATCTCGAAAGAAGAAACATTGTTGTTCAGTTTGTCTTTTGAATGGAGAAGAAGCTTCTGGTCAAATAATTTTGAGTCAAGGTTTAAGAGGGAGTTTTTTTTAATAAAAAAATTAATTACTTGTGGCTCTGTTATCCCTTGAAGCATCAAGAATAGTTATTCCAGTTAGAATTGAAGTATCACATCTGCAATCTAGAGAAAAAAACCTCTTTCTGTTATGATTCAGTATAAACATGTAGTATCTAAATGTTTTCCATTTAGAATTGTCTGTTTACTAATCACTGACATTGTTCATTCCAATGCAGTATGTAACCACAACCATTGAGCTGTTGGAACAGCCAGGAGCAAATACTACCATGGTGTATTTTTAGCGATGGCGTAGTAATGAAAGTTTTTTGGAGTACTAATAGATATTGTGATGTGTCGGCTGTTTGTGACACAGCTAATGTTTCTCAATGATCCACTATTTTAGGGAAAAATGAAAATCATGTTCGATAGTCAAATTTGTTATACATAAATCTCAAAACATCCTGCCTCTGCATCAGTAGCACTAGTCCATTTTTTTATTCTGTAGCAATCAACATAAATCCTAAAGTATGTACAGAGAGTATAAGCTGCTAACTAATGAATACATTCTGAGTTTCTAACATCTTTTGCCATTTGCATTTTTCTGATATCAATAGAAAACTTGTTTCCACTTGCATTTTTCTTTAGCTGAAAGTGTGATTCAATATTTTAGCAAAGCTTTTGTGACTTTATGATATGATAATAATGACAAGAGGGAGTTTTTTTTTTAAAAAAAAATAACCACTTATTGCTCCAATTATTTTAGATACATAACGTCAGCCACACTAAAGAAGTTGGTTTTTAACCAAGGTTTTAAATCTCCGGCTAAAGGCATTTTGTTGATGACCTCTAAAACAGCTATAGTGGAGGCTAAATGGGGCTATAGCCGTTAAGTTCTACATAAACACAAATAGCTTGATCAGCCTCAAACAGCTATAGTCAGCTATAGCCGGAGATTTAAAACCTTATTTTTAACACCCGTTACGATGTCTATGATGCTAAGCTTCTAATGGTTATTATGATTCCTTGAGTCTTGAATCCTTGGAGGACAAATTGTGCCTTGTGTTGGTGGCTTCCCTTATTATTCGTTTAGAGCTGAACAATTTGACTCACTGGTACATATTTCAGACAAGCTTGATATTTCCCATGTTATTTGTTTTCGGTTCTCATTAGGTGTCGACTCGGACATTTTCGTACTGGACACGGGTGCCGATGCTGAAAATGTCCTCTAGTAACATATATTATAAATTTTTACCATGTGTATCTTTCAACATGTTTTATCTAGGAAAAGTTGTATGCCAACTAGCTGAGACCTATACCCTATGTGGCTATGTCCATATCCATGATTTCATAGGAACAAATTGTAAGATAGTTTGGTTCAACGAGTAAGATAGTTGTTAGTTGGATATTCAGCTAGCAATTAGCTAAATTATTAACTAAATCTGTTTGAATCCAAGGAGCTAATTATTAGCAGTTACATCAATTTGCAAAGCCAGGATGGAAAAACCTTCCAATGCCGAAAGCTGAAGTTGATAGAAGTCACGTAGGACCAAAGATGTTGAACTTTCTCTCTAAAAGAAAAAAAAAGAAGATGTAGTTGAATTTTTGGGGTGCATTGTGAGGAGGTTGTTCACCAAAATTTAGATGGTTTTTGGTTTCCTGGTGAGCGTCCTCTTCTCTTGTACTGTTCCATTGTCATCAAAATTATTGGAATAACAGATAATCTGCAGTTTTCTAAAAAATACATAAGCATCTATATCTTTATAACTATAATACTAATAATATTAAAATATGGAAAATTATGTCCTCAGTTCCTCAGTCTATTGTCCCTCGCTCCTATGATTAAGAGGGCCAAAGCATCAATATCTATATATCTAATATTCTCTCTGTTTCAATTTATAAGACGTTTTACATCACACTGTATCTAGACATAGTGTATATCTAAGTGCATAGAGCTATGTGTCTAGAAAAACCAAAACGTCTTATAATTTACCAAAATTCGAATGGAGAAAGTATTAAAGTATGAAAAATTATGTCCTCCGTCCGTTCTCTCTTTGGCCAGGGGATCTATAAATGCATGTTTGCGCTACCCAGGAATTTGGTGGTTTGCTTTTATGCTGAGCTTGTACGCGCTGGAGCTGGCACTGGTACCTCAAGTTTCATCATGCTGTTTGGAAAAGGTTGATTTAGAATAAGGAGGATTTATATAGAAATATGATTAGGAAGGGGTGTTTATTATTTGAGTGGTGTGCTCAATATATTTCCTAGGGTTGACCTTGTCACTTCCTTACAAAGTCTCCAAGTTGTCAAACTACTTAAAAGTGATGACATGAACAAAAATAGACTTTGAGATTAATGATTGGATAGGGGATTAATTTTATTCATGAATCACTAGTGGCTTTTTTTGTGATTGAAAAATCGAAGAAATCTATGATGCCAAATGAAAAAGGACATTGGTACATGATTCCTTTGGTTACAGGAAGTGCAGTTCTGCTATTTTCCTTGAATTAATAACATCATTGTGTAGGGGTCAGCTCTGTTCTTGAACCCATCCAATTTTTTTGCCATAAGGGAAAAGGACAAGAGACAAGCTGCAAGGCTAAGGTCCATGTTCAACGATATTTTATGGAAGATGGTGATTGATGACAATGAACTGATCAAGATTAGCAAGCAGGCTTATGAGTACGAGAGGTCTAAAGGTGATTGCCTCTCAAGGCCAGTAGTCATAAGCCACAGAGATAAAAGAAGCCCATGTAAGTTTTCCCAACTAAAGTTTCTTTACCTTCTCAAGCTTCTCTTTGGTTATAATGGACTGATTAATATCGAAATATGTTGCAGTTCTTTGGTGGGGTTCATTTTGTGGCCTAGCATATGAGCTCCAAAGTTTAGCAAAAAGAATAATCAGTCTTTGTTTTTCAACATCTGGTTGTGGGCGTGATTGGAGTGCTTTTGCCAATGTAATTACTACTATTGAGTAGTTTGAGTTTTGTAGCAATATTGCTTGCAGACCATTGTGATTTTACAGTGTTTTTTGTGCAGGTCCACAACAGAAAGAGAATCAGATTGGAGTATAAGAGGTTAACTAAATTGGTATATGTTAGTTACAACCGAAAGATGTCAAATAAGTTTAAAAAAACTAGAGAGCTTGGCTCCAAAGGAAAGATATGCAACCCCCTCTTGCTTGAAGAATTTGAATGGGAAAATGAATGGGTGGATGAAAATTGTGAGTCGGTTCATGCAGCTCATGGTAATGAGTTTACTTGGGCTAATGTGCATGAAACTATTGGGGCAACTGAGAGCCTACGAGGTCATCACTTGCCTAGGGCTGCTGCTGCTCGTGCAGCAGCCTTTGTCAGCCAGACTTATGCTAGGAGGAGAAAGCGTCCAAGGAACACAGCAGCTGCTCACATCACTGAAGAAGATGACAGTGACCATGATAGGAGATGTAGCGCAAGAGCAGCAAGCTGAATCTGATTCTGAAGCAGGAATGGAACAGGATGAAGACTCTAGTGGACCTGCAACAGCTGGAGATGCATGCAGCTTTCATTTGAATGTTGATTTGCTTATTTAGATCAATAGATGGCAGCCTTGCTATTTGTGTTGGACTACTTAATGTTGATGTGTTGTCAGCTGAGCACTGAAGCTTTTTATCATTTGATGACATTGTGTAATTATGTACCGAACTTGCTTACTCATGTATGCTCATGCTGGTTGCTATGGTACCTATTTTATTATGTTTATGTGCTGATTCTCTTGTGCGGTTGTGATCTACTGCATATTGTTTCTCCTTTCTGATTTCCTTGTTTCACCAAATCAGCAAGAATGTGGAGATTTGAACTAGGATCTGGAGTTCTCGACAATGGAGTAGTACTTTCACAAGTAAGTGATCAACTTCGAGTTCTTTTATACCCTTGCTGCTTGATTCATATAGTTGTACTCTATAGTATATGTCGTGGAATGTACAAGATGACCAGGACTAACTTATTAGCCAGACTGGTTGTTGACTAGCCGATTGTATAACACTGTCAACCATTCAAATATTAGCTTAAAGCATGTAATACTTCTTGGAAATTAGAACAATATGGTTATTAGCTCCTGATTTTGTAAAGTGGAATCTGTTTTGGTGCAATCATTTGTTTAGAAAATATTTTCCTTTTAAATTTACTAGCTGAAGGGATATTAGAAATTTGAAATTTCATAGGAAACTGAAGATTATGGCAATCATCTTATGGTGTTTTAGATAGCGTAATATATTCCATCAAAAGAAATGTCTTGTATTCTGATACATGATTAGCTCTTGCTTTCAAAAAGATTAGTGCTTAGATTTTGAGGTCCTTTTTGTAACTAATGTTTTTGACAACTTGGTTGAAAGTTGAAAGTTTTGGTACCTTGCTAGTTGAAAGCATCTAGATCCCTAGTTGGGTTTTGGTGATTAATGACAACGCGAGATTATTATAACTAACATGTGTTTTGCAGAGGCAATTTAAGTTTGGTCATAGTAATGGCAATTAATTAGGCAATTATAGTTGTCATGCCCCTGTCGATGGAAATCATTTCGGATTTCAAAGGATGGACGACAAGGTTAAGGATGGACTAGTTTTATGTGTCGTTTGGTGTTGAAGAGACACTTAGAGTAGTTTAGGACTATTTTTTCTTTAGTCATACTATTAAGGGGTATGGACTAGTAGCTTGACCTAGGTGAGTCTAGTGGGTTAGGTGTGGTGTACACTTGTCAAATCTAGCACTAAGTAGTTTAGGAGTAGCTCTAAGATCAATTGGAGTAAACTCCATTCACATAAAATTTCGAGTTGGAATTGAATGGAGGGTCAAATGACTGATCGGACGCTGGTCTGGTTGTGACCGGACAGTGGAGGGTGAGTCCAGTCAGTTCATTTGATCAACTGAAGTCGTCTAGTTGCCAGCATCCGGTCAACATCAGTAAGGTTTCAGAGAGTGTTTTTCTTGACCGGACGTATCCGGTCAATGCTGACCGGACGCAGATCAGAGTTCGGTCAGAACTTAATGGCTCTTTCTGACACAGTGGCGGGGATAACTGACTGGAGCGTCTGGTCACCCCGCAGAGTGATGACTCAGCCTCCAAATGTTATGTTTTGAATGATGAGGTATAAATACTTAATCCACTCGTTCAAGGGAGACCTCTTGCCCATTTGTTCAGCTGAGAAACACCCTTGAGAGTGTAAAGGAGAGCAAGAGCCTAGTGAGGTGATTGAGATTTGAGAATCTAAGATTAAGACCTCATTAGTGTAAGGAGAGTAGTAAGTGTGCATCCACCCTTCTCATTAGGCTTGTTGTGGTCAAGTGAGAGTTTGTGCTTGTTACTCTTGGTGATCGCCATCACCTAAACGGCTCGGTGGTGATTGAGAGTTTGGTGATCATCCGACAGAGCTTGTGGATGACCTAACTCAAGTTGTGAGCGGTTGTGGATGATTCACCGTGACGTAGTGTCGAAGAATCAGTCCGTAGAGAGCACTTGATCCTTGCGCGGATCAAGGGGGAGCTACACCCTTGCGCGGGTGCTCCAACGAGGATAAGTGAGTCACTAGAGGCGGACCTTGTGGTCTAGGAGGCGAACGAGAACCCCTCCTCTGTGTCTCTAGCCTCGGTGTCACTTGGGTACGAGTACGACTAGAGCGGCGAAGCTGTGGCTGAGATGCCGGCTCTGTCATCTCTGTCTGCTCTGCCTGCTCAGTCTGCTCTGTCTGCTGCTGTGGCTCCCCCTGAGGCTGAGTCTCCTCCAAAACGACATGCCGTCCCTCAAGCATGACAATCCCAGCTGGACTACCATGACGGTGCTCAACCTACTCAATGGTTGTCCTCTGTGCTGGTGAAAGCTGATCTGTAATCTAGACTCCACTCCTAGCACCTCCTCTTTCTACATGCTTTGCGGCGGCTGCCACTGCTGCTGCTCTCGCTGTATCAGCATCTGCATACTTCTGCTTCTTCGATGTGATCTTCTTCGTCGCCTTGCCTTTCACATCAGCAGGCACGCGAGGCGGAGACCTTGGATCCTCATCACCTGGACCACCCCCGATGTTCTTGACATGAGCCATTGCTGAAGCTGAAACAAACTGCAATCACGGACAAGAACCAACTGTCACTGACACTTTCGAGGTTTGGCCTCGACCGTACTCACGAGCTTGGCCCCGAGTTAACTGACAACTGCCAAAGTGACCTCAGAAACACCGACTCGCTCCACGTTAGAATAGATCGGATATATGAATAATTTTAATATACATCTAGAGATATGAAACTCTAAGAAGCAAGCATTAGATACGAAATTAGCGACGTTGGCTTGATACCTGACAAACCAGCGAACCGAAGAGCAGAGGAACGAAACACGGGCACCACTGAATCGGCAATTAGGGTTAGACTGGTTGTACTTTCACACAGTTGTACTCTATAGTATATGTCGTGGAATGTACAGGATGACTAGGACTGACTAGGCCCTATTAGCCAGACTGGTTGTTGACTAGCCGACTATATAACACTGTCAACCATTCAATTATTTGCTTAAAGCATGTAATACTTCTTGGAAATTGGAACAATATGGTTATTAGCTCCTGATTTTATAAAGTGGAATCTGTTTTGGTGCAATCATTTGTTTAGAAAATATTTTCCTTTTAAATTTACTAGCTGAAGGGATATTAGAAATTTGAAATTTCATAGGAAACTGAAGATTATGACAATCATCTTATGGTGTTTTAGATAGCGTAATATATTCCATCAAAAGAAATGTCTTGTATTCTGATACATGATTAGCTTTTGCTTTTAAAAAGATTAGTGCTTAGATTTTGAGGTCCTTTTCATAACTAATATTTTTGACAACTTGGTTGAAAGTTGAAAGTTTCGGTACCTTGCTAGTGTTACCAGATGTTAAGCTTCAAGTGTTTCTTTTGCTTCCTCTGTTATTTTTGTATATATACTTGGTTACACAAACCAAGGCAGATGTGGGTGAAATTTATGGCACAACTTTGAACAGAAGGCGTCCAATAGCAGTGCTTAGTTAATACCATCACATTCGATCTTTTGTAATATAAATGATTGATTGTGTTTTTTTCCTTCTTTCACACAGTATTTTTTCCCCTTCTTTCACACAGTAATGAATTCATTTTACAGTTCATCAGCTATGATGATGAAACATAAAAGCGGGAAAGAGTGATAAGATCCACAAGGAACTAGAGGATGAGTATGGAGAGACACGGTTCTATATGCCCCTAAATTTGATCTTTAGGCTGCTGGGATATGGCTTTCACCTATAATAAGCCCTAATCGGGATCTAGCATTCTATACATGTTTCCCAATTTTCAGACATAATAAGCCCTAATTGGGATCTAGCATTCTATAAGTGTTATATATGATGGCATGTGCTACTCCTTATGACCTAATGGCTCAAAAGATGCTCTTACTTCTGCTAATTTGAATTTAAGACGAAGCACTTTGGTCACCAGATTTATTTTGTACATCCTGTGCAGCTGGCATGCATTTTGGGCTTACCAATGCAAAAGCACAGGCAAGAGCACAAATTGTTTATATACATAACAATGGCTCTGAACCTCGTTCGAGAGGAAAAATACCCGACTCGGTGAGGAGAGGGAAAATAATTAAAAATAATGGAAATATATATGACCGAGGCTCATACGTAGAGATTTTTGGCGTATGTATAAAGGCTATCGGACCGGAGTCATGGGTCTGACTGGGGGTACTACAGTGCATCATGATTCATCTTCCGTGCCCGCCCT
Source organism: Miscanthus floridulus (assembly GCF_019320115.1). NCBI lineage: Eukaryota > Viridiplantae > Streptophyta > Magnoliopsida > Poales > Poaceae > Miscanthus > Miscanthus floridulus. The sequence goes on along the minus strand of NC_089586.1, from coordinate 51,672,402 downwards.
ATGAAACGTAGGATAAACCTAGCGGATTGGATCGGATCCATGACCTCGACCCCGACCCCTGTGTCAAGCCATGAAGGCGTTCAGGAGCACAAGAAGCTTCGTGTGGGAATCGGATCTCGTATCATATTCTGGTCTAGAAATCATCCTATATATACAGCCAGAGGATATGCATCGTGTTGGGGTCGGAGTGTCAAACGACGCGTATACGTATTGCACACGGACTAGCCAAATATATACATGTGTATATATATCAAGTCAAGTACAAGACAAGCACGTACGCAACAATTCCTCTATGCACACCGTCGAACCAGCGACATGGCGTCTACGCTGGCGGAGGAGCTTGTAAGTTTTTTTTTGTTTTGTTTTGTTTTGGCGAAAGCACCTGAATAAATGGGAAAAAAGAGAGAGGAAGCGCAGCCTTATGGACTCATGAGTTTACGTCGTAGTCTTGGGCCCATCTAGCAGTTCGGCCCAGCTTCGGCCCGATCAGCGGCGCAGCGTGGAGAAGGAACGCCGCAAGAAACCTAGCGGCATCCGGTTTCTCCCTCTCGTGCGCCAGACGCTAGTAGCGAGGCGGCGGAGCGGTGCGGTCGGAGGCCGCGGAAGCGGGGGCGCGCGGGGGAGCGGAGAGAGGGCGCGGACGGCGGCCGCAAGCCCGCCCCCAGGTTAGTCCCACCTCGCTTGTTTAAACCTTTAACTACTTAAAATCGGTAGGATTAGTGTAGGGTTCCGGTGCTTTGAGCCCGTTCGTTCTTGTGGACGCCTTCTTGAGTTCATTGGAGTTTCGGTGGGTGATTCATGGCAGGACGACATTGTTGTCCTGGTTCGGTGGGACCAGGCAAGAAACCCCGGTGGGGTTTCAGCCACTCACCGGGGCGGAGTAGGTCTAGCTCCGACGAGCGCTGGGACGTTGGAAAGAGTTCTAGTGGGTCTAGGTCTAGCTCCGACGAGCGCTGGGACGTTGGAAAGAGTCCACGGTCTAGGGGGTCTAGTAGTGGGTCTAGGTCTAGCAGGGAGAGTAGGTCTAGCTCCGACGAGCACTGCGACGTTGGAAAGAGTCCATGGAGTAGTGGGTCTAGTAGGGTGAGTCCACGAAGTAGTGGGTGTCCACGGAGTAGTGGGTCTAGCAGGGAGAGTAGGTCTAGCTCCGACGAGCGCTGGGACGTTGGAAAGAGTCCATGGAGTAGTGGGTCTAGTAGGGAGAGTCCATGGAGTAGTGGATGTCTACGGAGTAGTGGGTCTAGCAGGGAGAGGAGTAGGTCTAGCTCCGACGAGCGCTGGGATGTTGGAAAGAGTCCACGGAGTGGGTCTAGCAGGGAGAGGGAGGCGGCGACCAGGCAGAAGGACAGTGAGTTCTTCGCTGGGCCCGAGTACTACGCTGCGCCTGCCTTCATGGCCTCACCAGACCCTGGTCAGGTACCGATGCCGGGTCTGCTGGTGTTACCACGTTACGTGGAGGAATAGGTGGTGTGGTCTGATGGTGGTGGGAGGGGGGTGTTTGGGGTGTGGTCTGGAGTCGTGGGGGGGCCTCCATAGGATGTGCGGCATACACATCTAACATTTTTGTTTCGTAAGTAATGGGGCAATTAATTCTAAAAATACATAAGCATCTATATCTATATAACTATAATACTAATAATATTAAAATATGGAAAATTATGTCTGTAAGGAAAATGGACCCTAGGCCCATTTACTTTGGATTTTGGTGTTTGATGACCAACACAACCAAATTGGATTAATGGATTTGCAAGTGTTTGTTTTGTAGTCCAACAGGGTGCAAGATGTGACTTGGACGAAGGCGATGTGATGATCCGATGATCAACACCTTAAGCAAGACCTTAGGAGCACAAGAAAAGACCCAAGATATCAAGCAAAGTCCAAGCATGAAGATAGGAACCAAGCCGTACGCAAGATCACGAAGAAATGAGCTCGCAGAGGCGACCGGACGCAAGGACCGGACGCTGGAAGCGCGACCGGATGCAAGGACCGGACGCTGGAAGCGCGACCGGACGCTGGACCGGTGGCTCGACAGACAGGCGACCGGACGCGAGGACCGGACGCTGACGGCAACCGACTGGACGCTGGAACGCAGCGTCCGATCGAGTACAAAAAGGTTCCAGAGCGGCATATCTGCGACCGGACCCTAGCCAGCGTCCGATCAGTGTATTGCCGGCTCAACGGTCGGGACGACCGGACGCGTCCGGTCAGGACGATTCAGCGTCCGGTCAGTAGTAGTTTCGCGGGAATTCGACCCCAACGGCTACTTTCTCAGTGGGGCTTATAAATAGACCCCCCAACCGGCCATTTGAGGGTGTGGAGCTGAGGAAACATACCAAGGGTATTGATACACCATTTTAGTGATCTCCACATGCATAGTGCTTAGTGTTTTATTAGGTGATTAGCATAAGTACTTTGCGAAGTGCTTAGGTTGATCAGACCACCGCTTATGCGCTTGCTCTAGGTGTTTGCCTAGTGTTTAGTGAGGTTTACATACCTCTTGCCACCCCGTGCTTGCGAGCACAAGTGTTGTACATCGGAGGGGCTTGAAGTCTTGCGAGATCACATCAACCGTGTTTGTGGTGTGGCCGCCACCGTGTATCAGAGGGAACAAGGCCCGCGGCGTTTCGGCCGGAAGCTTGATAGTGAAGACGGCGGGGAGCATCCGGGAGAGGCTTGCCGAGAGGCACATCGGAGACCCACTTGCGCGTGGGGAAGGTCCAAGGCTATCCACGGAGTTATCCGACCGGGAGCTTGGCCCTTGTGAGGGATTCCTTGCGAGGGGCTCCAACGAGGACTAGGGGGAACCTTGCGTGCTTCTCGATACCTCGGTAAAAATACCGGAGTCGTCGACGAGAGTTTGCATATTTCTACCTTGCTCTTTAGCTTCCGCATTTACATTGATTACTTTACAACGTTTGTAGTAGAGATAGCAACACACTAGCAAAATCATAGTTGCACATCTAGATAGCTTATCTATTGCATTGGTTTTGCTAGCATTAGAAAAAGATGCCATAGTTTTGAGTTAGAATTTTAAGTTGCCTAATTTAACCCCCCCTCTTCTTTGGCGTCACGGTCCCTTCAATGTCCTCAATTCAGTCTATTGTCCCTCGCTCCTATGACTAAGAGGGCCAAAGCATCAATATTTATATATCTAATACTCTCTTTGTTTCAATTTATAAGACGTTTTGGTTTTTCTAGATACATCACAATGTATCTAGACATAGTGTATCTCTAAGTGCATAGAGCTATGTGTCCAGAAAAACCAAAACATCTTATAATTTTCAAAATTCGAATGGAGAAAGTATTAAAGTATGAAAAATTATGTCCTCCGTCCGTTCTCTCTTTGGCCAGGGGATCTATAAATGCATGTTTGCGCTACCTAGGAATTTGGTGGTTTGCTTTTATGCTGAGCTTGTATGTGCTGGAGCTGGCACTAGTACCTCAAGTTTCATCATGCTGTTTGGAAAAGGTTGATTTAGAATAAGGAGGATTTATATAGAAATATGATTAGGAGGGGGTGTTTATTATTTGAGTGGTGTGCTCAATATATTTCCTAGGGTTGACCTTGTCACTTCCTTACAAAGTCTCCAAGTTGTCAAACTACTTAAAAGTGATGACATGAACAAAAATAGGCTTTGAGATTAATGATTGGATAGGGGATTAATTTTATTCTTGAATCACTAGTGGCTTTTTTGTGATTGAAAAATCAAAGAAATCTATGATGCCAAATGGAAAAGGACATTGGTACATGATTCCTTTGGTTACAGGAAGTGCAGCTCAGCTATTTTTCTTGAATTAATAACATCATTGCTGTTCAGTATCGAATATATCAGAATTGCCTATACTTCAGAGTATAGGATAACATTATTGCAATATAAAGTCATCTACATGTATTTAAAAAAGAAAAAGAAAACTTTCCTATATGTAGCAATGATCATGTTTTCAAGCGTTCGAGTTGCCTTCAACTTGCCTAAAAGTCTAGTGTGAATATTCTAAATTTTCTCAATTCTTACGATTATTTTTCTCCTTTTACAGGTTCCAAATGAATAAAAAACTCATATTCGCCCTGTTCGTTTGGCTTATAAACCGTACTTTTTTAACCAGCGAACAATATTTTTCTCTCCCAACAAATCAGCCAACAGTACTTTTAGTCATGGCTTATCAACTAAGCGAACAGGGCAATTGTGAGAACCATTGCGCTTTCCAAATGCTACAAAAACAAGTTTAGATTATTACGAATCACAATGAGTGAACAGTGCTGATAACACTTTTTTATAGTTATCTATACTTGTGTACTCTGGAATATTTACAATGAGTATGAATATTGTTTAAGGCAAATGGTATGGCTCTATTGCTATATATTTTTACTAATATTGGTTACGTTGAAGATTGAGGGCCCTTTCTTTGGAACATTAGAACTGTTATTGTTTTCTGTGTGTAAAAATGAACTGTGTGAAATTCTTGTTCGATATCTATAAAATTCATACTTTACAAAGAGTCTCTGCTGCTCAGCTATTTTGGCCGTAGCCCGTAGCAACATATGCTAGTATAGGCAAAATTGAGGAGCATACAAGCAAAAAGGGTCATCAGCTAGTTTCGAACAGATATAAAGGCAAAACGACATCTGCAGCCGCCCGAGGGCTAAAGTTTTTTTTTTCGAAAGGTAAAGGGCCAAAGTTGTTTAGTTTTCATATTTGAGTGACCCAATTTTTTTTAACAAATTTGAATGAGCCGAGTTTGATGGCTTAAATTCAACCCAAGTGATAGTCGATGGTTAAAATTTAGAAAATAGACTTATAAAAGATCAAAAACTAGGCCGATCTCCACGCAGTAGCTTAGTTGGGCCTTCTTCGTTGACGTTGGACCGTTGCAGGCTGAGTGAGGCCCAAGCCGAATTTGGCCGGCCAATGTCCTCACCGCAGTCCTCCAATCCCCGCCGCACCCGCAGTCGCAGACGGCAGACCAAACCTCGGCCGCAGCGTGTGAAGGGGAGCAGCGGCTCGTCGGACGGGTGGCCGCCCGGGCGGCCAGCGGAAGGCGACACATCCTACTGTGCTCGAGCGTGCCTGCGTAGTGGCGCATCCGGAGAGGGGAGCGAGCGGTCCACAGGTGCAAGGTGAGTTGATTTCCCTCCCAATTTGTGAGCAGCTTTCAACCGAGGGTTCGATCGATTGTCCAGTTGGGGATGTCTTTCAGTGTAGGATTACATGCCTGTTGGTAATCACTAGTAGATGAAAAAGTTTGGAATTTGAAACCATTGCCTGATTTGGGATTTATACATGTCTGATTTGTGATGAATGGTGTTTTTTTCGTTGTTCACGGCGAGCGGCGGCGGCCCACTTCGTGCAGGTGCAGTAACGCTAAGGAGACGGCTGCAGCGGTGGCGTCTCGCCGCCCGCTCTCCAGTGCCCCTTGTGCCTCCCGCATTCCATCGGCCCCCTCCCGTGGCCTCGTGCGCTCCTCTCTCGCGGCAGCTCGTCCGCTGCCTCATCGTCTCCAACTACACCCTGTGTCCGCGTTCATAGTCCTCCTTAGCTACCTGAGCGCCGCCTCTTCTCCGCTCCTCATATGCCTTTCATTCTCAGTATAAAACCCTCCCCTCGCCAGAGCCGCAAGGTGAAGTTTCTGCTTATTATAATTCACACACCCGGTTCTAAGTTTTTGGTTCGCAGTGCAAACTCCCTGTTCATAGTCTACATAATTTTGAATTCGAATAAAAAGGTCCAAACCTTTACCTTTAGTACTCATACCTGCAATTTAAAGCTTACAATTTATTAATGAAAATTGAAGCATCTTGTGGTTGGATATGAAGGGAAAGATTTGGAGGATAACCAGTGTTAATGAAGTGAGAAGCATGCGTGCATATGCTCTTTTGTTGAGTTTATTTTCTGGCGGACAACTGCATATTTGCAGTGCTTCCTCATCAAATTGATGATCATATCTTCTCTTGTGTTAGCACTTGCTTGGGTCAGCTGTAATCTGTTGAACTGTGTTAGTCATTTATAGGATAGGTGGTTAGGATGCGTTATTTGGTATTCCTGATTGCCGGTTTTGTTGACTGTTCTTTTTGAACAAGAGATGATGCAATTTGTTTCTGTGCAACTCTTGTCATGTCATAGAGCCACGTCACAAGTTATTAGTTATTACTTCACCTGTTTGCTTAATTTCTTTTCTTTCAGGTTCTATCCTTTGTTAACTGGCCGCTGTAATACAGATCAAGTACATTGAATTTTACTATGGCAGCTGAGGATGACGTCAAACAGAGGCAGATCATTGAAAATCGTGCAAGAAATATAAGCCACAATGTTCGGTGCACTGAGTGTGGTAGCCAATCTATTGAAGATTCACAGGCTGATGTTGCTATTCTGCTTAGGAAGGTACTAACTTTTTAAACTCGAGTGACTTGTTTGCAAGACTCATACTTCATAGTAACAGGGTTATTTTTTGTCATTCTCTTGCTGGATTAGTCAGATTTGCTGATACTGTTATGTGTTCCTTCCTGTGTTTTGTTGCAACTTTTCAACCATTGCTCTGAAGCAAAGTAATCTTGGATATCGAAATTTCTTAGTTTTCACGCTATTCAGTATAAGCACAATGTAGCTGTGTTGCTTATACATCTTTTGTTTCCAAAATTATCTATTCCTTTACCTTGAATAACTGAGTTAACCTTTCTTCTTGGTGAACAAAGAACTGTTATTAACTGCACTACTTTTAGTCATTCTGTAACTTAATTTATCAGGCCTGATACTGTCGAATGTTTGCTTCTGAGATTTCAGTGCATCAACAGATGGTGACTTGTTCGACATTGGAATGTTGTAGCTATTGAATTCTTGGTTTTGTCAAATGTAATATGTTTTGGCGTAGTCATTTTTTTAAAACATTCCTTATAAATTTACTGGCTTTCAGAAGTGCCCTTAAATCTGAAAATTTCTAGAATACTGAAGAACACGACAAGCATCTCATCGCATTTTAGACAATGGTACCAAATCTATAACAAGCAATGTCTCAAAGAATTTTGGATTCCTGATATTTGAAGCGCTTGTCGACTCCTGTTTTGTAAAACACTAGTGCTTAGATTTTGAGATTCTTTTTGCAACTAAAGTTTTTGGCAACTAGGTTCAAACTTGAAAGTTCCTGTGCTAGTTTTACCAGATGTTATATGTGCATCTTTTTCTTCCTCTGGTATATTTGTATATATGTATTTAAATGTACGGCAACCAGGAAAAGGGACATTCAGTAGTAATGCTAATTTGACATCATCACTTTTACTGCAATATTTTCTATCAGACAGTAACAATATTACATTTTGCAGCTCATTCGTGATGAAATAAAAGCAGGAAAGAATGATAAAGAGATCTACAAGAAACTAGAGGATGAGTATGGGGAGACAGTGCTATATGCCCCTAAATTTGATCTTCAGACTGCTGGGATATGGCTTTCACCTGTAAGGCCTAATAAGAATCTATCATTCTGTACATGTTTCCATTTGTCTGACATAACTGTATGGCATCTGCTACTCCTGAAGAGCTAGTGACTCATCAAATCCCCTGAAATCTGCTAATCTGAATCTGAGAAGATGCATTCATTCTGCTGATTGAGTCCATCATGTGCAGGTCATTGTGGGTGGTATAGCAGCTGGCATCTGGGCTTACCAAAAGCACAGGCAAAGGACAAATGTTCACATTATGGCTCTGAACCTGGTCCGAGGGGTACCACTGACTCCAAGGGAGAAGGAGACCATGCTAGACATCCTTACACCTCCACCGCCTCCAAGGAAATGGTGGTGGCCAGGCAAATGATGTGGAATTCATGTGCTTGACCTGGTAGCGGCACACAAATGGCCAGGATGCACATTTTGGCCCACAGTTTGGATGCATATTGCATATGTGATGCTTTGATCCTGAATTTAAGTTTAACCAAACGTTACTCTCTACTCCATGGAACTAGCAGGATTTGCTGAATTATTGAAGGCATGCATTTCTAACAGATTTTTTTTTTGGGGGTGGGGGGGATGAGAACTGTCTGGTGTTGTCTGCCCTTGCTGCGGCTTTGAGCAGGATCTGATGCCTGATGATGAGTTTGACATGATCATCACTTATTCCACAAGTCAAAACACCAGCCTTATCACTTTTTCACTTCTACATTTTTTTATTCGAGAGTTTCTATATCTCGGGTGCCTGAATGTTTAGGCAACAATCTTGCATAATCAAACGGACAACTTACAGGAGGCAATTCATAATTTTTTTCTATAGCCAAACAATGATAAAACTGCATGTCTGGCACCTGAAATATTGTTTTTGTTATTATAATGTATGCACCTACAGTGTTCCCCTATCTACATTGGTTTCTTGTTTCATCATCACGTGTTATTGAGGCAAATAACATGTCAGATATCTGCCATGTGGCCATTTCTGTTAGACAAATGTCACCACTGGCCGTTGCTTTCATTGACAAGCTTTATGCCGTATTTGACGTCGACGCAGCGGCTGATGTATGGCGATACCTTGTCCAGGTCCACGTCCCTCTCTGCCACGCAGTCGTAGGCCGACGGTGCATGGAAGCACGGCTCGACGGAGACTGCCCGCCGGCATGGCGGGTCCCCCGGGTCCAGCCCCTCCCTCCAGTCGGCAGCCCACATTGGCGCCCTGGGCATGACCCAGGGGCGCAGCCCGGCGAGCCCCTGCGCGACGTACCCGAACGTGGAGTAGCCGCTGGTGACGAGCACGTCGCACATGCTGAGCAGATACATCTCGCTCAGCGCCCTCATGTCGTGTGCCGCGTCGCGCCACCGCTGCCGCCCCTCGTGGCTCGGCTGGTTCACGCCGCCGGCGATCCGGCCGCCGTACTCGTCCCTGATCCGGTCGTAGTACCACGAGCTCAGCGACGTCACCAGGACGGCGCGCGAGGACGTGCTGTTGCCGCCCGCTGCGTCCGTCTCCGGGAGGAGCTTCTCGTCGCGGAGGCACGACAGGAGCTGGTCCAGCACGGACCGTGGCGGCTGCTTCTTCTGGAACACCCTGATCTGCACGCTGACGCGCTGGCCGACGCCGGCAAGGTTGGCGTGGTGGTAGTAGCTCTTTATGGCGTGCCACACGCGGTTTGTCGGGTGGAAGAGGTACCGTCCCAGGTGGTAGAACACGGCCTCCTTCTCCGGGAACATGGCCTCGAGCTCGCCGCTGAACGCCGGCGTGAGGAAGAGCCCCGGCAACGATGTAGTTATCCGTCCACATGAATAGCCACGGCACCTCGCCGAGGAGCCGCTGGTGCGCGCCGCAGAAGAAGAGCTTGTCGTGGAACCCGTAGGCGGCGGAGAGGTGGAGGTACAGGTACGGCGGCGGCCGCGGCGTCGACCACGACACGTTCCCGTCGGTGGACACGGTGATGCCGCCGCTCTGCAACATGTTGCCGAGGCTCTCCTTTGAGCCGCCCTCGTAGCCCTGGAGTCTCCTCAGCGGGGAGTTGGAGAACCAGCCGCCGGGTCGCGGCAGCAGCCACGTCGTCCCCGGAAAGGGCTCGCAGAAGAGCGCGTCAGCGTCCTTGCCACCGTCGACTAGGAGGACTCGCTCGGTGAGCACCGCATAGAGGAAGGCCGACGCAATGGCGAGCATTCGGTTGCCGAGGCCGCGGTAGCTGATGTAGACGAGGTAGCGGCAGCCATCTTCATCGTCGACGACGCCCTCGCCAGAGTCGAGCCGCCGGACCGCCTTCTTGTGCGCAGCCGTTCCAGGGCCGCAGTGCTTTTGGAGCGCTTCTTGCTTCCAGAGCTTGGCGATGAGATAGGGGGACGGCTTGTGCGACGAATGCTTGTGGTGGTAGACGGCGAACTCGTAGCGACTCCGGCACGACATGTAGCTGAAATTAGCGGTAAGAAGGCCGTCGAGAAAATGCTCGTCGGTGATGTTCAACGGAGGGTCCGAGCCTGATTGATCACATGTACACAAAACTTATTAGAAGTATGCAATACTCACATTATTCAATTCCTCAAAAAAGTTACTCACTATTGAGGTAATCAAGTGATTATTTGCTACTGCCTAAATTTGGCCATCATGTTCCGATCAAGGAAATTTTTTGTATTCTCATGGGGAGTGAAGTATGCCAGATAAATTTTGCGAACCAAAACATGTTCAGAGCAAGGCAATTCAGGAGGTGTTTGTTACAGAGACTAAAGTTTAGTCCATGTCACATTGGACGTTCAGATGCTAATTAGAAGGACTAAATATGAGTTAATTATAAAACTAATTACACAGACGGAGACTAATTTACGAGATGAATCTATTAAGCATAATTAATCCATCATTAGCACATGTTTACTGTAGCACCGCGTTGTCAAATCATGAACTAATTAGGCTTAATAGATTCATCTCGTAAATTAGTCTCAATCTGTGTAGTTAGTTTTGTAATTAGTCTATATTTAATACTTTAAATTAGTGTCAAAACATCCGATGTGACAGGGACTAAAATTTAGTACGTGGAACCAAACACCCCCTCATTCATAATACGTTCATGTGGTTATAAAGCACAGAATTACCATTACTAATTTTACTATTAATAATAAGTGGCGTGTCAACCCTCCCGAGACGTGCAAGAAAAACAGGATAAAATTAGAAACATCTCAGCATCAATTCACAGTATGTACTCTAATCATTATTGATGATAATATCCACTGAATCTACTGCTCCATTCCAAAATTTAGTTTTTTAAAGTTTACATCGTTAAACTGTGACCAAGTTATTAGAGAAATGCATCAACATATAACAAAAAATTGGTTTAGTTAAATCTATTGCAAAATATTTCTTGATAATGTATTTATTTTCTATTATGAATGTTAATATTTTTTTGTAAATCTAATTAAAGTTAGAGAAGAATAAAACTAAAACAACCTAAATTTTGGTTCATGGGAGTTCCATATCTTTGCCATAATATAAAATATAATACAAAGTAGTTTCTAAATTTGCGTATAAATTTTCCATTGGAGAAGCCCTAAAGTAGCAAATAAAGCTTGAGACAGCGCCATATTCTCTACCTAAACAGTTATGGACCGATGACTGTTTTGAAATGTGGTCATTAGCTTTACTCCGCATTTTCGCAATGAAATGCATTCATCAGCTTTTGTCAACGTTAAGACAACTAATAAATAGTCAATACTGAACTCCGACACCAAATGACCTGCCCTGCAGTATGATGATCTCTCTCCTAGCTCTTCCATCTTTTTTAGTAAGTGCCGTCATTGTCAGCATCTGTTTTGTCTTTGATATGTATCACTAGTGTCAGGGCGCGCGCATTCGCGCGCCCGGAGATAAGTGTGGGTGCAGAATGTGATGCACGCGTTCAGGGATAAGTGTGGGTGCAGAATGTGCCGTGAAGCAGCCGGATAATGTGGTTTGGTCTATTTATATAGATTACCGAAAGGCATGCCTATAACCAGCATGGTAGGGCATCAGAGCATTATACAAGCAAGGTTCACATAAATAGCATGGTGGATCATATACTGAATATTACACAGCTCTGTTTAGTACTAAACACACCAGACTCAGAAGTTCACTACAGGTTGCAATGTACATAGGGATTACACAATTGTCTTTAGCACTAAACACACAAGACTCAGAAGTTAGGTATGTAAAGTCGCGCGCCAATGTTGAGTCATCTTGCGAAAACTAAAAAGGCAAATGTTGGAATGGAACATGGAGGCCCATGTAAACTGAGACACTCCATGGAATTGAGCGAAGGAAAACATGTAGAATTAGATACGATCGGATATGTAAGCCAAATAGGTTGGCAGTAGTAGCGGCAAACGGCATGATTTTGGCGTAGCTGGAATTGGAACCATATGTATCAACCTACAGGAACCACAATCAAACAGTTGTATTATGAGCAGAGGATACATAAATTGTTCTAAGTCAACCAAATGTAGCAAATGTAGTGGACATAGGCCATGGATAGGCCTCTGGGTGTTAAAATAAACGGGAAGCATTCATCCATAGAAGAAGGGTATTGTGTGGCAAAAAAAAGAAAAAGAATTTGGCTTGGAAGCAAAATAGAAGTGCTAGATGTAAATAATAGAAGGCAAGATAAAGTGCTGTACACTTAACATCTAGTCGTTCAGCAGCTATAGCGGATAAAGGGGACAATTTCCTACAAACTCAGGTATTTCTTGGTGCTTTCTTAAATAATTGATAAACAGTAACACATTTTGGTAATAAAAAATGGCGTGCAAAATTAAGCAAAGCAAGTCACTACCTGCAGCACAATTAATAGTAGTGCCTTTTTTCACTCACTGTGCTGTGGCCATTCATAACTGAACATCTAAGAAGTAAAAATGAGGGAGCAAGAGAGATTGTGCCAGTTTATGCATGTTATGTTCAGTGTGTAATAACAGGTTGTGTTCAGGAGGACACATGCAGCCAAGCCAATTTATTCAATCAGACTTGAATGTACAGAAGTCATCATGAAATAGATATGAAGAAGCAGGCAGCCATACCTTACAAATAAACTACCAATCAAATTATATGTGAACCAGAAACGAGATCCGTCAGATCAGATACTCTTTCTCCAACTGTTCAGCTGTGGCTGTATATCACCAGTGGATTGCTGAAATGGGCTATGTAGATAAGTCTGAAACCAATGAAAAGAAATTGCAGCACCTAAACCATAGTAATTGAATTTAAATTCAGTCAAAAAGTTAGACGTCGACAATTTCTCAGATTGAGGTTTGGCCCCAACATTTATGAAAGCAAAGATGATAGACATTGTAAGATGTAAATTGAGGTGGCTAGCTGTATGAATGGGAACTCATTCTATAGAATCCAGAGCACTGAAAGAAACCTCTGAAGATATAGTAGCAGGTATGTATCAGTATAAAAATTGTCTAAGTTCCCATTTGTCATAGCCTTTCTTTAAACATGTAGGGGAATAGAACCTGCTTTTTTTTTCTAATAAAAACAAACACTTGTAGCTATACATCATCATAGGGAATGTGAGTGATAGGTGGCCTTCACATTCTAATGGCAAAGGCCCAATACCTATTTAACTCGATCATATAAGCTGAGAGATTTGACGCCTAAAAGTATACTCGACTAAACAGAAACCACATGATGCATGAACTTTAGGCATCTTCAGGCCACCTCTCGAGCCGTTGTTGAAGGTTAGTTCATACTAAAACGATGCCTTTTTAAGGAGATCACAGCTTAACACTATATGTAACCATTCAAAACGCATCGATACACTTGTAGTTGTTATCGGTAGCTACTGAACCAAAATCTGCTAGCATAGGAAACCTGGCATAGAAATGGTTATTTCAGTCCTAATTCATTAGTTTCACTCTACAAAGCTTATGAAATCAAAGCACGCTGACCAGAAAAATAAATGTGAAGCTTTGGGTCCTATTGTTAAAAATTGCATATTGATACTTAGTAACTGAGCAAATTTATCTGTTTCCTAATTAACTCCAAACACCTCTGACAAACATTATTGTACATATAAAAATGATTGGAGATGCCAAGAGCCAGAACTAAGACTTTAAAAGGTTCAATTGAAGTACAGGCATTATCTTTTCCTAGTTAATAAGATTAGAGTCTTGAAAGTGAAAAATGGCACGCATGATACACATAACAAAATGCTTGATCTATGTCTGAATGAGGCATACTACTGGAGCATAGATCAAAATGTGAAGCTTCATTATTTGAGCATACCATTTCGCTCCAAGGTAGGTTTATAAAAATAAGATCGTCATGGTCAACTTAAATCACTTTGTGAGACCTAGCTGGAGCTGGCACGTCCTTTCTGTGTTAGTCATTAGTCAATGACGATGATGGATCAGTTCACCCAAATTACTATCTTGGAAAAACTATAGTAGGATGTACAAATCGACATGCAAAGGAATGAAACAAGGCCAAATCTAAACGACAATCTTGCTTGTCATTACCTAAGCAGTGTAGCAGTCAAATAATTGATGACGAAATAATTTGTGTACTATGCTTTAAAACATATCAGATCATACAGGAAAGGGCCAACAATTCATGGCCATAAGTTGTGAAGTGTAATTATGTGACACACATAACAAATTGCTTTATGTATGTCTGAATGAGGTATATTACTGGAGCATGGAGCCAAATCTGAAGTTTCATTATTTGAGTGTATTATTTCGCTTCAGGTAGGTAAAAAATAAGACAATCATGATCAATCTGAATCATTTTGTGAGACCTAGCTGATGCTGGACTGTAACAATTCAATATTATTGTTTGAGCAAGATCTAACCTGAATTTGGCTGTAATTTGTTGTAGAAAGCAGGTCCTTTTGCGGTAGTCAACAACAACGATCGATCGCCTCACCCAAAGTATCATCTAGATAAACTATAGTAGAGGACGTACAAATCAGCCTGCAAAAGCATGAAACAAGGCTAAATACAAACAACGATCTCGCTCGTCAATACTTAAGCAATATAGCAGTCTAGCAATCAATATCGAAATTATACGTGCATTGCGCTTCGAAACATATCAGATCATATGGGAGAACGTCAACAGTTTATCAGATCATATAAACTATGAACTTTTTATATAGATTCATAGTTTAAACCAACACGGCTGTGCATAGTCATTGTTGGCACCGTAGTGAACCATCGAAATGGTCCAATTGGAATAGACTGCTTCTCAAGAAGATGGAAGCTAATTGCTTGATGATCCAATTTTTCATTCACAGCAGCATCATGTAAGCAAGTGTTTTTACTGCATATTTAGTTAATTTGGAGGAACAACAAAATGAGCTAATAATCTGAGCATCTAAAAAAATATCCAAGCAAGGTTTCTACCAGGACCTGCAGTAATGACAATAGCTTAATCTATATTGGCCTTGCCATTGTAAAGGAACAACCAATCTTCAAATGAACTGCAACCAATCCATCGGTAGTTGTGAGTTTTAAACATTTGGTACTAAACGGAATGCATTATTGCTAGCTAAAAAGATATGCTGATTATATATGAATTCGAATAGCATTTGCAGGTAGGGAAAAATATACCAGACCAAAGCATGGCAAGGCAACAGGTAGTGCCTTTGACTTTGTCCGCAGTGCCAATCCTGCACAAAGATTTGTTACGAACTCACTCCAAAACTATGAATCTTGACTCTCTAAGGAAAACTCTGTGCACTGCAAAACTATACAAACGGCAAAGCACTATTCTCAATATTGAACATGTACGAAATCAAACTTGAACCCACCAAAATAAATATGAATCACAGATGAAACCATGAACTAACCAAATTGAGACAATATGATAGGAATGAACCTGAAAATATGTGCTGAATCTTTTTTACCTGTGCTGCCCAGGCACTTGATGAACCTAAAAATATGGACAGGACGACATTGACCTTCATTAACATAATGAACTGATGTGTATGAAAAGAACTATAGAAATAATGTTTGTGGTCCAATAATAAAAAGCAGTAACATGGAGACAATCGTAGATAAGAGTCCCAACTTTTTTAAGCAAATGCAATGGACTAAATAGCTGATCGATTGGAGTTGAACCTCTTTTTTGTGTGCAGGACCAGTAATTATTGGAATTGCATGGGCTTGAAATTGCTTCTCATTCTCATAGTGTGAAATGTACTTAGACTCAAATATTTTAGAATTGTAGATGGTACCATATATTCGAACTTCAAAGAACCACTATATATACATATACCTTGTTTGAGCAGAGTAGCTAAAATGTAAAAAAGAGCTTATAGTCTGAGTTAGATGAAGCGTACCCTGGAAAACAAAGGAAGGAATATACACCTCTTTAACACTGGAAAACAAAGGAAGGAAAATACACCTCTTTAAGGAGCCTAGCTGAAATCTAAAAGAAATATGAGCCTAGTTGAAATATGAAGGAAATATATAGAAATAATAACATTGTGTAACACATAACTAGAAATAACATTGTGAAAAAGGAAAAGAAAACAAATAACAACAGAAGGAGGAGGCATGCAAGAAAGATACCGCACATAAAGTATTCATATTGTGCCTACACGGCACATCACAATTTATCTACATGTGAGCTGCATAGACAATAATAAATAGACACAATAAGTTAAATTGTAAAGTAAACAAACAGACCTCTCAAATAGTGAAGGAATCACGAATCCAACCTGAATAAAATAGTTTGAAATAGTAATCGAATCATGAATCCAACCTACATGAATCCAACCTACATAAAACAGGTAGTCAACCTAAACAAATAGTACACAAAAATGGCTGCTAGGGATTCATTGAACAAAACACACCGCATCCATCCAATCAAAGATCCCATAGCCGAAAACATTTAGGGTGACGTGGATGTGTGTTTCTGCAAGGATCTCTATGGTAAAGAGAGACAATGTATCTTCACCTAGTTCGCGTCGCAGGCCTCCCATGTAAAAAAGTAGCACAACTCAACTATACAAATTAACAAATCAAGACATACCTAGGGTTTCCTGTAACACAACAAGACACGCGGAGGAGAGGGAGGAGGCGGCGGCGCTAGGAAGCAGTGACGCCGGCGGGATGGAGATGGGAGAGGCACCACCAGGAAGCAGCTACGCAGGCAGGATGGAGGTGGGAGAGGCGCCGCCCCGCTCACGTGCAGCGGCGGCCGTTGGCGTGACCGCGGCGGGAGAGGCAGCGAGCAAAGAGACAGGGAGAGAGCAGGAGGAGGGCACGACGTGGGAGAAGGGAGGAAGAGGACGGCGTGGGTGGAGAGGAGGAGGCCGCTGCCGCCGCCACCGCCCTGCGCTGTTGGCGCCATCGCCCGTGATCGCGTCCGTGGAGAGGGAGAAACGGACCATGAGAGAGAGGAAGAGTAAAGAATAATCTGGATAGAGAAGTAGAAGCCGTATATATATTTGTTTCACCGGATTCGGATCAAAAGTTAAAGAAGCGGACGAGAAGCCGAAGATAAGGTGAGAAGCAGGACGAGAAGCTACTTCGCTGGGAAGCCGCTTCAATAAATCTAGACCGTCCAATCGAAATCCAATGGCAAAAAATATTTTGGGCAACGTGGATGGTGCTCCTGCTCGAGGAGCAGGCCACCCTTGTCCGGGTAAATTACATTGCCTCACCTGGTGTGACCGTCTCACATCTAATTTTGGGTGCCATCATATCACATCATCACACAACTAACCATCCAAAAAGAGTTCAAGTCTACATTATATAGTCGAAGATCGAAGTGCTTATAAAATATAAGTATACTGTACTATGTACATATGAACAACAGCAAAGTACGTTACTATAGCCATATTACCTCTATAATTATAAATTGTACCTCAATAGTCATATTAATTACAAACAAATAACGTGAATTGAGTGTACCTCAGCAGATTTGATTCATTGCGATGGAACCTGTCTACCCGAATGTTGCCTTCTTCCATCTAGATTTTTTCTAGGATTTAACGTTATTTTTTTAGTCCGTCTTTCTCCTTTCGGAGGTGTTCATAGAAATATAATGTGCTCATAGGCGTTGAATATGTACACGTACGAGTGTCTATAAAATCACGAGTAAATAACTATTTCATAAATGTGTATGTGTATATATATCAATCAATTAATTAATTAAGTATATTGAAATGTATGAGTTAACTATTTCATTCGTAAAACTAATTAAGTTTATTTGTGGGTTCATCATGCCTTCATGGACGACCGCATCATATATCCTTGAACGTCGTATGCGCGCGTGTCCTGTGGGGGTCGTCTCTCTGCCGTTGACGTGCTGGGTGGCGGAGACGGCAGCTGGCCGTGTGGCCTGGGCGAGCTTATCAAGTACGTATATGGCACCGCTCGACGGACCGGTACGTATTGATCGACCCAGCAGCTACTCTAGGGGCGTCTAGGGTAATTGTCGCCTACTACACCTTGCATTGTTACCACAGCCACATGCATGCTTTATTTTAAAATTTTTATATAAATAGAAATGATCAAACGATCGATACGGAAGGGTAAATAAATAAAAAGGTAGCTAAGTTTATTATAATAAGATTATTATTTTTCGGAACAAGCATTTATCGCATAATTGCATGCGTATGTGTTCTGTCGTGTTTCGGTAATTGCGAGTGAAAGCATCTAGGCTCTTAATTGGGTTTCGGTGATTAATGATAATACGAGATTATTATGACTAACGTGTGTTTTGCAGAGGCAATTTAAGTTAGGTCATGGTAATGCAATTGATTGGGCAATCATGGTTGTCATGCCCCTACGATGGAAATCATTTCGGTTTTCAAAGGATGGACGACAATGTTAATGATGGACTAGTTCTAAGTGTCGTTTGATATTGAAGAGACACTTAAAGTAGTTTAGGATTTTGCTTTTTTCCTTTGGCCGTACTATTAAGGGGGTATGGACTAGTATCTTGACCTAGACGAGTCTAGTGGGTTACGTGTGTTGCACACTTGTCAAATCTAGTACTAGTTAGCTCAGAGTAGCCATAAGATCAATTGAAGCAAACTTCATTCACATATGATTTCGAGTTGGAAGTGAATGGAGGATCAAATGACTGATCGGACGCTGGCCTGGTTGTGACCGGACGTTGAAGGGTGAGTCCGGTCAGTTCATTTGATCAACTGGAGCCGTCTGCTTGCGACCGGACGCTGAGTGAAAAGTGACCGGACGCTGGGTGCCAGAGTCCGGTCAACTCTAGAGAGGTTCTAGAGAGCCACGTGCTTTATTTTAAATTTTTTTATATAAATAGAAATGATCAAACGATCGATATGGAAGTGTAAATAAATAAAGGTAGCTAAGTTTATTATCATAAGATTATTATTTTTTGGAACAAGCATTTATCGCATAATTGCATGCGTATGTGTTCTGTCGTGTTTCGGTAATTGCGAGGTACGGAGTATTAGCGATTTTAGCGAGACATGCAGGCTATGTTGTTTGTAGTGTAGCGTCTGGCCTCGATCTAGCGGGTTTTGCAAACACGACGACGGAGCGCATTATGTTGTTTGTAGTGTAGCGTACCGTCGAAGAACGAGGAGGTCGGCATCTCGTTCGGCGAGGAGCCCCAGCCGCCGGTGGTGAGCACGACGGCAGCGGCGGTCACGGCCGCCACAACGCAGACGGCCGGCAGGGTCCTCCTCATCGTCGCGCGGCTTCTCAACGGCCACCACCTCCTCGTGACGGCCTCAGCCACGCGGGCCTTGCCACCAACGCTTCCGGCCTGCTTCTCCATGCTTGCCCGCCCGCTTCGATCGCTCTGCTTGGCTCTCCCTCAGTCTCTGCAATATAACACCATGAAGGTAGAGATATAGGTAGAGAGCTTTGTAGTAGGTAGCAGAGTGCTACGGCCTAGGGTACATAGCTATAGCTGGAGTTAGAAGAATATACCCGGCCGGATCAGGTCACGACGGACGACTTTGCCGGTTGCCACACAATGCCACTTGCGGCGAAGAAGAGGGGATATATACTGCCGGCGATACGACACACATGCGCGTACGCGCGTAGAAAAAAAGACGGGTAGTTTAATTAGTGTCGAACAAGCTAGCTAGACAGCTATGGAAGCTCACGCTCACTTTATGACGATGGATTCTATTGAGTAGATTTGCTCAAACTAACCATTTCCAAACATATAGCTACTCGTGATGCTTCTTGGTCGGCACGCACGACCATGCATCCCTACCCAAAAACTAATGGGTCCTTGTGAAATATCACTAATAAAACTAATTGGTTATGGTTACCGTGACAAGCCATAATAATTCTTTAAACGTTAAATACATCGAAGGCCAATTAAATTACACTACTATAGAGAAAAAAGCATTAACGATGCAAAAATCAATGCACCACTGTCGGACCGACAGTGATGGAGAGCATCACTGTCGCCTCATGGTTTCATTCAACTAGTAGTGATAGGACCACCAACGTTGATAGGTGGACTATCACTGTTGGTTCGTGGCTTCAACCGATAGTGATAGGTTGTGTACTATCAATGTCTGTCAAAGCTACAAACCGGCAGTGATAGTCCACTTATCATTACCGATTCGTGGCTTGAACGGGTAGTGATAGCCGTTAAACAAAAAATTCATAACTTTTTCATATGAGATCAGATTAAGATAGAATTTATATCAAAATTGTAGAGTTTAAGAGATCTAAAACTTTGTGGTGGACAACTTTTTCATTTGAGATGATTTACAAGTCCAAATATTTAATATAAGTTCTCGGATCATATTTGACATTATTAACAATGTCGAATAGAGGTAAAATGTAACATCCCGATGTTACATTGTAATGTTTTGCTTAAACATTTCGTAAGCATCTGAATTATGTGCATATGTGTATGACATAAAGTATAACTCGATGTTCGGCACTTTAAACATTTATACGAAACATGAGTCCGTGGTTACGTTTCATATAATACTGGGTAATCGCATTGTTCTGGAAACTAAAAGGGCTAAAGACGTTTGGCTAACGGCGATAAACTAGGTATGGTTGGACAAGGATAGCTGGTTAGTACCTCGCGTAGGCTGGGTTGGATTCCGGCGCGGAATCGTTCGTTTCAACGTCGTTCGCGTAAGTTTCGAAAGTGGCCGACGATGCCACTTTTGGCAAGCTCTGTGGAACGATCGGCTTAAGCAGTAGGACGATATCTTGGCTCCGTTAGATAGCTTAATGTACCCTATTGTGTATCCAATAGTTAGTTCGGCTTTTGGAGCATCGCGTACAAGTTTTCTGCTTGCTTTAAAAAGCGTGCGCGTCACTGAAATCGGCACTGGGCGCGGTCACCGCTGGCCTGGCACGCTGCTAGCATTGCCAGCGCTCTGTCGTGCCGTCCGAGTTCGCGCGCGCACCGCGTCCACCGTCCCGTTGGCCACGCGCGCGGCTCTGGCATAGCGCGCCAAGACCGCCTGCCACCGCGCTGTCCACGACCCCAGCCACTGCCGGCCTCGGCCACACTGCTGCCCGCCGACCAAACTGCCGCGCCATGCCTTGCTCTGTGCTGTCTTGGCCGGGAGCGCGCCGGGCCATGCACTGCACGTTGCCAGCGGCTAGGCCAGCTCTGCTCCGTTGACTCCTTGGCTGTGCGCTCGAAGGACGTCCGCTTGCCCCGCCAAACCCTCCGCGTCGCATCGCTCTGCGTCGGTTGTCTGGCGCTGCCCGCAGCAATGGCGCCATACCGCGCTCGTCACTTTGTTGCTGTGGCCGTGCAGGCAGCCGTCTGGGGGTACGTCCCGCCTGCCCCGTTGTTCCGTAGTGGTGATGTTGGCCCGTGCGCTCCGCCTGCTAGGGATTCTCCTCAATTTGCCTTAACCATAGCAGTAGACTCCAATTCATCTTAGGCTCGGCTTCTTTAGGCATCTGGCTACGTCCCGTCCCCACCTTGCTGTGTATGCCGTTGCACAGGGCTGTAATTTCATAATCCCTCGCCACCGGGTTCATAAGACCGCGTTGGCACTCCTCGACGGCAAGCCAGCCACGCAGTGCCTCTCGTAACGATTCAGTGCACCCACATCCTCGCCGTACCCTCCTGAGCACCCCGCGCACCGCAGCCGTAGCTTTGCAGCAGGCCAGCCACCACCGCGGCGGTCGTACCACCGTCGGGCACAACCGCACCGCCGCGAGCGCACGTGGCCAGCTCTGCTCAGACCACCTCCGACCGAACCGTCAACGCGAAGGTATCCGTGAGTACTCCCTGGTGCTCGCTAGTTCGTGTGCTGGCCTTGCCTCCGTTGTTGCTTACGGGAACGCGCCCGCCTTTGCAAGTCAAGGGCCACCGCCGAGGAGGGAGTTCGTGACTGCGCCTCTGCTCGCCGTGTTGCCTCCAGTAGCTTCTACTTGTCGTCAAGGTACCTATCGACCCCTTAGGTAGGCAGTAGAGGTTCGGGTGAGGCCGACGTGGTCGCTCAGTGCCGTGCCGTCGCGCCGATGCGCGCACTAGGGGCCAAGGACTTAGTCGCGGTGAAGACGTAGAAATGGGAGGGTGCAGCTATAAAACTGTAGACTAGCGAAATAGTACCGTAGAGCTCGTAGCAAATACCGAGTACGTCGGGGGTGTTCATGCATTTTTGCCGACGCGCGCAGGCCTTTCCCCGTCGCGGGCCGTTGGCCGTCTGGGCCGCGCCTCCGCGTGGGCCGCGCGGTGGCCTGCTGTCGCGCGCGGGCGGGATGGCGCATTGGGCCGAGCCGCGCGTTGTGGGCCGACGTAAGAGGATTCGGTTTTCTTATTTTCTGGAGAATAGAAATGTTTATTTATTTTCTGTTTTGAATCCAACTTCGATAAATCGTAGTAAATTGCATGGTTGTCCAAAAATAGTGAAACTAAGTTTGTTAGGTTCACAAAAATACCATCTATCTGTTAGTATAGTTAGTTCACAATTAACTGTTATGATTATAGGCTCATAAATTCTAATTAGAAGACTTAGCGTTATGTAGATTAATGTTGTAGGAATTCTTGTGGCAAATCGGTAATAGTTTTAGCTTTAGAAATTCTATAGTATGTTCACTAGGATATTATGTACTTGCTGTAAAAAATTGGTAGCCTTAGAGCGAGTTGCTTAATAGCATAGTTATTATCCTTGCTTTACTGTATGTATCGTAAATTGGTATTAGGAGTAGGAATATCCGTAGTCGCCATAAGAATGTGTGTCACTTCATACTTGTTAGTGGTGCTGGTACGTAGCTTAGACTTTAGTGGGTAGATCTCACTTAGTAGTTTAATAGATGTACTTTTGCATTTAGAGAGGCTGTTGCTGTAGTGTTAATCATTGCATCATCATTTCATGTAGATCATGAACAGGTAGACTTCGTACCCGTCTATGAGCCAGAGTACGATGAGGTGATCGAGGAGTATGAGGAGGAACTCTTCGCACAGGAGGGAGGCTAGGAGCCTGTTGGTACTGACCTTGCTGACCCGGCACCTGCCCAAGGCAAGCCCCGGTGCATAACCCCTATTTTTAAATGATCACTGAATATATTCATATGATATGCATTTACGTTACAGGCATTTTATGGAAACTACATGCATAAATATATCCACCATGAGTCCTACTAGTACAGATCGAGTAGCTGCTATGCTCAGGATATCGGTAGCGTGAGTAACCTGCCGTTACTCGCAAATAGGTGATTAAACTATGATATCATGATGAAATAATGGAAAGGAAAATGGTGACCGGGCAGGGATGTGGATTTGGTACTGGTGGGTGTGAGGGGTTGTGTCCTGTGGCCAACAGGGCATAGCCCGGTTACACTTTTTCTCTATCTGTGTCGATTAAGGACTGGTCGTTGCATATGACTCTAGGCAAGTCACAGATTATTGTCCTGAGCACATACTTGGGTATGGGCGTAGGGAAGGCTTGCTGCTCTCTTGTCGCGGATCCGGCTCTTTCTGGACCGACTGATGGGAAGAGGAGGTGGTGGAGGTCCTTGCATCGCACTGAGTCCGGGACTCAGAGGCGGGGGCTTGGAGTCCAAGTTTGGACGAGACCTGGACAGCCGAGACATGAGAGTGGTGGGTTAGTCCTGCTTATGCCTGGGGTACAAGCGGGGCGTGTGTCTTTGAGGCACCCAGCTGGGCACATTGATTCGCGAATCGCCGGGTTATCCGGTATGGCTTGTCTGCGGTTTAGCACCGTAGTAAGAACTGGAAGTGGAAAAGGAGAAGGAACAGTATGGATTGCTCAACTCTTGTTTCAAAGTAGCACATGTGCTTATATAGATTGACTAGATGAAAACTGAATACGGCTGATGATAATAATGTATCAATAAGGACTCACTATTAGTATTGCTTTTGCTAAAAGAGAACCAGCAACCATAAAGCCTAGCATATTCCTTGGAGTCGGGAAAGTATTCCCATTGGTCGGATAAGTCTTGTGAGTATATTGTGTACTCAGCATTTATTTACCCCTATTGCAGGTGATGCTTGAGGAGTTCCTTGTGTAGAGGATCCATCTGGTGGGCTCAGACAGAATCCTCGTTATCTTATCACTAGATGTTATCTTTTAATATTCCGCTGTTTATCATTCCGCACTCTGTATTTGGTATTGTAATAATGTACTTTTTAAGAAACTCTAATGTATGAGATGGACTTGTGTTGTAACTCGTTCTCATTATTGGATCCTTGGGAAAAATATGGATCTTTCGGGTTCTCCCTCGGGGTGTGCCCGACGGACACCTGGTGGAAGACGAGCGCCTCCGTAAGTACGCTATTTCGGGCGGTTCTGCCACAGTTGGTACCAGAGCCAATAATGGTCACGAGTTCCTCACTCTTTTACAAAACTAAAAGTTTGACCAACAAAAGTTTTGCGAAAAGTAGGATGCGATTAAGTTGAGTTATATAAGTATAAGCCCTAGCTATATGGTATATCTAGGATAGCGGCACTGGTTTTATCTAATCAGTTTTCTATAGGTACACTGACTTACGTTGCATAAGAAATCGCTTAGTATACGGAAAGTGAGTGTGCGATGTGCCAAAATTTTTACTAATGCCGCTATATTCCGGCTTGAGTGAACGTATAGGTCGAAGCATGCATCATATAATAGCATCTTACTTGAACTAGGAATCCCCCTTCATGTATAATGAAAGTAGTAAATTGGTAGGACTAACTAAATGAATGTTGTAATAAATGTGTTGTCATCTCTTTAATCCCTGGATTCTGATCGGGAAGGTGTCCTAATGGATGGTTCGTCTCTCTTACAGATGAATCTAAGGTCCGAACGTGGGAGCACCAGTTCGGGAGCGGCCAACGAGGGCCATGGTGATAGTGCTCGAGAGGTTCCACCTTTGGTTCCTCATCCTTTCCCGCTGCCGCCACCACCTCCACCGATGTCCCCCATGGAGATCATGGTGGAGTTGTTGGCTGCTCATCAGGAGTCAGCCACTGCTCGTCAGGAGACAGCTCGTGCCATGGAGATTATGGCACAGGCCATCGCGGGCCTTGCCCGTGGAGGCCCCGGGGGCAACGGTGGGAATGGGGGTGGTGCTCGCCATCCTAAGGGGCAGTCCTCTTACCAGGACTTCCTCAAGACCCACCCGCCCACGTTCATGCCGTCGGACGAGCCTTTGGAGGCGGAGCACTAGCTTCGCACGCTGGAGCAGAAGTTTCGGCTGCTCGGAGTGGCCAACGAGCAGAAGGTGCACTTTGCGTCCCAGCAGCTTTTGGGGTCCACAGGTGTCTGGTGGGAGACTTTCCAGGCCGCGGAGCTGCCGGATCATCCGGCAACGTGGCAGGAGTTCTCCACGTCCTTCCACGAGTTCTTCATACCTGCTGGTGTTATCCACCAGAAGGTGACCGAGTTCATGGAGCTGTGCCAGGGGAGCAGGACGGTAATGGAGTATGTGACCCAGTTTAACCACTTGGCTCAGTATGCTGGTAGTCAGGTGGACACGGATGACAAGAAGAGGGACCGCTTCTTTCGTGGTCTCACTCCCGCCCTTCAGGAGAAACTGTACCTAGGGAACTATCAGACCTTTGGGGCTCTGATGAACGTCGCCATTGCTCTTGAGGGTTTTCAGCGGGCATCTTAGGCGGATTGGAAGCGGAAGCGGGTGGCAGCTGGATCCTCCAGCCACCCTCATACTCAGAAGGTGCAAGTTGTTAGGCGGGGGCCCTATCAACCATCCGGCGGGCCTCCGTTCTGGTCACCCTAGCAGACGTCGCAGACTTCCGCTACTCAGTACAAGGCACCTCCGCAGCAGGTGTAGCCCCAGCAGACTCAGGGACAGCAGGTCCCACCTTGTCAGGGATTTGGGAACAAGCCTGGTGCTTGTTTCAAGTGTAGCAAGGATGGCCACTATGCCATGGAGTGTCCTCAGCAGCAGGCAACTCAGTTGTCTCAGTCGTCTGCAAATTCTAGGCTTATTAAGAGGACTCTCATCAAGAGGAAGATGCCCAGCAGATCTGGTCAGGTGCACTTCATAGATGCTCAGCAGGTTGTGCAGCAGGAGACAGTTATGGCTGGTATGTTTACCATCAAATCCCATCCAGCTTTGGTGTTGTTTGATTCTGGTGCATCGCATTCCTTTATGAGCATGGGGTTTGTAGAGAGGCATAACTTATCACTATTGGCTATATCATATGCCTATAAGATCTGTATTATGGGTTCTTAGATGTTCATCAATACCCGCACGGATACTGTAAGTTTGGTATTAGCCACCCACACTTACTGTCTACAGTTCATGATAATGCCTGGGCAAGGCATTGATGCTATTCTTGGAATGAACTAGTTGCGGGTGTATGGGGTAGTATTAGATTGGAAGTCACCCAGGTCTGTGCACTAGATCCGTCAGTTCCTTGGGCTAGCTGGATACTATTGGCATTTCATCCCTGATTTCTCCAAGATAGCCCAGCCCATGACCAAGCTGCTCCAGAAAGATGCTAAGTTTGATTGGAGTCCAGCTTGTGAAGAAGCTTTTCAGTCCCTGAAGACTTTTCTGACCACTACTCCTATGTTGGCCCAACCAGATATTGAGAGGACCTTTGATGTTTACTATGATGCCTCGAAGACGAGATTGGGATGTGTGCTTATGCAAGATGGGCATGTGATAGCTTATGCTTCGTGCCAACTGAAGAAGCACGAGGTGAACTACCCCACCCATGATTTAGAGCTAGCTGTTGTAGTTCACTCTCTGAAGATTTGGAGGCATTATCTGTTGGGCAACAAAGTGCATATCTTCACTGACCACAAGAGCCTTAAGTATATTTTCACTCAGTCTGAGTTGAACATGAAGCAAAGGAGATGGTTAGAGCTGATCAAGGATTATAATTTGTTAGTCCACTATCATCCAGGAAAAGCCAATGTGGTAGCTGATGCTTTGAGTCGTAAGTCGCATCAGGTTGAGGAAATACCCTTGTCACTCCACCACACAGAGGTGCTAGCTCAGATTGCATTAACCTCAGAATTGCTAGAGCAAATTATTTAGGAGCAGAAGGAAGACCCCGAAGAGATTCCTCACATCAAGAAGTTGCTAGCAGAAGGGCATGTACCGCATTTTAGCATTGATGGGCAGGGGATCGTGAGATACAAGGATAGACTGGTGATCCCATCCAATGAAGAGTTGAAAAGAAAGATTTTGCAAGAAGCCCATCATTCCAAGCTGTCTATCCACCCTGGTAGCAACAAGATGTACCATAATCTGCGCCAACTGTACTGGTGGTCCTACATGAAGCAAGATATCACCCAGTTCGTTGCGGAGTGTGACACTTGCGGTAGAGTCAAGGCATATCATATGCGTGCTCCTAGATATCTACAGCCTTTGCCCATTCTGGTTTGGAAATGGGAGGATATTTCCCTAGATTTCATTGTGGGTTTACCCCGCACCTCCATGGGCTTTGATTCTATTTGGGTCATTGTGGACCATCTCACCAAGTCTACCCACTTTCTTCCGGTGGATACTAGATACACTGCCAAGAAGTATGCGGAGTTATACTTTGATTAGATTGTGACCCTACATGGGGTTCCTCTCACCATCATCTCTAATAGAGGGTCAATTTTTGTCTCTCGTTTCTGGGAGAAACTCCAGGAATGTTTGGGTACTCGTCTTCTCAGAAGCTCAGCATACCACCCACAAACTGATGGTCAAACTGAAAGGGTGAACCAGGTGCTCGAGGATATGCTGCGGGCTTGCACCATCTCTTTTCCTGAGAAGTGGGATCATTGTTTGAAGCTGGCAGAATTTTCATATAATAACAGCTACCAAGACAGTATCCGCATGGCACCATTTGAAGCTTTATATGGGCAGAAGTGTAGGATGCCACTAAACTGGGTTGAAGTAGGAGACCATGGGTACTTCAGGCCTGATTTCATAAAGGAGGCTCGAGAGAAAGTAAATATAATTTGTGAACACTTGAAGGCAGCTCAGAGCCGGCAGAAAGCTTACGCAGACAAGCGAAGAAGGCCTTTGGAATTTGTAGCTGGGGATTATGTGTATCTCAAGGTATCTCCTATGAGAGGGGTACATCGGTTTGGTGTCCATGGCAAGTTAGCCCCTCGGTATGTGGGTCCATACAAGGTGTTGCAGCAGTGTGGTCATGTTGCTTATCGTCTCCAACTCCCTAAAATTCTCTCGGTAGTTCACAATTTATTTCACGTCTCGCAATTGAAGAAATGCCTATGAGTTCCTGAAGAATCTGTGGAAATAGAAGGACTTCCACTCCAACCTGATCTGTCTTATGTGGAGCATCCTATAAAAATCTTGGATGAGAAGGAGAGGGTGACCAGGAACAGGGTGATAAAGTTTGACAAGGTGCAATGCAAAATCATTCAGAAGACGAAGCCACTTGGGAGCAAGAGAGCTACATATCAAAGCATTACTCCCATCTCCTCTCTGGGTCGGATAGTTAGTTTGCGTCAAATGTACTCCCTACCTCTTTCTCACACTAGGCACATGAAATCTCGGGTTGAGATTTTGTTTTAGGGGGGTAGATTTGTAACACCCCGGTGTTACATTGTAATGTTTTGCTTAAACATTTCGTAAGCATCTGAATTATGTGCATATGTGTATGACATAAAGTATAACTCGATGTTCGGCACTTGAAACATTCATACGAAACATGAGTCCGTGGTTAGGTTTCATATAATACTAGGTAATCGCATTGTTCTGGAAACTAAAAGGGCTAAAGACGTTTGGCTAACGGCGATAAACTAGGTGTGGTCGGACAAGGATAGCTGGTTAGTACCACACGTAGGATGGGTTGGATTCCGGCGCGGAATCATTCATTTCAATGTCATTCGCGTAAGTTTCGGAAGTGGTCGACGATGCCACTTTTGGCAAGCTCTGTGGAATGATCGGCTTAAGCAATAGGACGATATCTTGGCTCCGTTAGATAGCTTAATGTACCCTATTGTGTATCCAATAGTTAGTTCGGCTTTTGGAGCATCGTGTACAAGTTTTCTGCTTGTTTTAAAAAGCATGCACGTCACTGAAATCGGCACTGGGCGCGGTCACCGCTGGCCTGGCACGCTGCTGGCATTGCCAGCGCTCTACCGTGCCGTCCGCGTTCGCGCGCGCACCGTGTCCACCGTCCCGCCAGCCACGCGCATGGCTCTGGCATAGCGCGCCAAGACCGCCTACCACCACGCTGTCCACGACCCCAGCCACTGCTAGCCTCGGCCACGCTGCTGCCCGCCGACCAAACTGCCACGCCATGCCTTGCTCTACGCTGTCTTGGCCGGGAGCGCGCCGGGCCATGCACTGCACGTTGCCAACGGCTAGGCTAGCTCTGCTCCGTTGACTCCTTGGCTGTGCGCTCGAAGGATGTGCACCTGCCCCGCCATACCCTCCGCGTCGCATCGCTCTGTGTCGGTTGTCTGGCGCTGCCCGCAGCAATGGCACCATACCGCACTCATCGCTTTGTTGCTATGGCCATGCAAGCAGCCATCTAGGGGTATGTCCCGCCTGCCCCGTTGTTCCGTAGTGGTGATGTTGGCCCATGCATTGACATCGCAGACGAGCCAAGCCATGACCTTCCCTGTCTCCGCTGTCTCCTTAGCCGCCGAGGTGATCTCCTCAATTCGCCTTAACCATAGCAGTAGACTCCAATCCATCTTAGGCTCGGCTTCTTTAGGCATCTGGCTATGTCCCATCCCCACCTTGCTATGTATGCCATTGCATAGGGCCATAATTTCATAATCCTGCACCACCGGGTCCATAAGACCGCGCTGGCACTCCTCGATGGCAAGCCAGCTACGCAGTGCCTCTCGTAATGATTCAGTGCACCCATAGCCTCGCCGTACCCTCCTGAGCACCCCGTGCACCGCAGCCGTAGCTTCGCAGCAGGCTAGCCACCACCGCAGCGGTCGTGCCACCGTCATGCACCACCGCACCGCCGTGAGCGCACATGGCCAGCTCTGCTCAGACCACCTGACCGAACCATCAATGCGAAGGTATCCGTGAGTACTCCCTGGTGCTCGCTAGTTCGTGTGCTGGCCTTGCCTCCGTTGTTGCTTACGGGAACGCGCCCGCCTTTGTAGGTCAAGGGCCACTGCCGGGGAGGGAGTTTGTGACTGTGCCTCTGCTCACCGTGTCATCTCCAGTAGCTTCTACTTGTCGTCAAGGTACCTATCGACCCCTTAGGTAGGCAATAAAGGTTCGGGTGAGGCCGGCGTGGTCGCTCAGTGCCGCGCCATCACGACGGTGCACGCTCTGGGGGCTAGGGACTTAGTCGCGGTGAAGACGTAGAAATGGGAGGGTGCAGCTGTAAAACTGTAGACTAGCGAAATAGTACCGTGGAGCTCGTAGCAAATACCGAGTACGTCGGGGGTGTTCGTGCATTTTTGCTGACGCGCGTAGGCCTTTCCCCGTCGTGGGCCATTGGTCGTCTAGGCCGCGCCTCCCCGTGGGTCACGCGGTGGCCTGCTGTCGCGCATGGGCAGGATGGCGCACTGGGCCGAGCCGCGCGTTGTGGGCCGACGTAAGAGGATTCGGTTTTCTTATTTTTCGGAGAATAGAAATGTTTATTTATTTTCTGTTATGAATCCAACTTCGATAAATCATAGTAAATTGCATGGTTGTCCAAAAATAGTGAAACTAAGTTTGTTAGGTTCGCAAAAATACCATCTATCTGTTAGTGTAGTTAGTTCACAGTTAACTGTTATGATTATAGGCTCATAAATTCTAATTAGAAGACTTAGCGTTATGTAGATTAATGTTGTAGGAATTCTTGTGGCAAATCGGTAATAGTTTTAGCTTTAGAAATTCTATAGTATGTTCACTAGGATATTATGTACTTGCTGTAAAAAATTGGTAGCCTTAGAGCGAGTTGCTTAATAGCGTAGTTATTATCCTTGCTTTACTTTATGTATCGTAAATTGGCATTAGGAGTAGGAATA
This sequence comes from Miscanthus floridulus, assembly GCF_019320115.1. Classification (NCBI taxonomy): domain Eukaryota; kingdom Viridiplantae; phylum Streptophyta; class Magnoliopsida; order Poales; family Poaceae; genus Miscanthus; species Miscanthus floridulus. The sequence goes on along the minus strand of NC_089586.1, from coordinate 51,641,642 downwards.
TCCGGAGTCGCCGTAAGAATGTGTGTCACGTTCATACTTGTTAGTGGTGCTGGTACGTAGTTTAGACTTTAGTGGGTAGATCTCACTTAGTAGTTTAATAGATGTACTTTTGCATTTAGAGAGGCTATTGCCGTAGTGTTAATCATTGCGTCATCATTTCATGTAGATCACGAACAGGTAGACTTCGTACCCGTCTGCGAGCCGGAGTACGACGAGGTGATCGAGGAGTACGAGGAGGAACTCTTCACACAGGAGGGAGCCCAGGAGCCTGTTGGTACCGACCTTGCTGACCCGACACCTGCCCAAGGCAAGCCCCGATGCATAACCCCTATTTTTAAATGATCACTAAATATATTTATATGATATGCATTTACGTTACATGCATTTTATGGAAACTACATGCATAAATATATCCACCATGAGTCCTACTAGTACAGGTCGAGTAGCTGCTATGCTCAGGATGTCGGTAGCGTGAGTAACCTGCCGTTACTCGCAAATAGATGATTAAACTATGATATCATGATGAAATAATGGAAAGAAAAATGGTGACCGGGCAGGGATGTGGATTTGGTACTGGTGGGTGTGAGGGGTTGTGTCCTGCGGCCAACAGGGCATAGCCCGGTTACACTTTTTCCCTATCTGTGTCGATTAAGGACCGGTCGTTGCATATGACTCTAGGCAAGTCACAGATTATTGTCCCGAGCACATACTTGGGTATGGGCGTAGGGAAGGCTTGCTGCTCTCTTGTCGTGGATCTGGCTCTTTCCAGACCGACTAATGGGAAGAGGAGGTGGTGGAGGTCCTTGCACCGCACTGAGTCCGGGACTTAGAGGCGGGGGCTTGGAGTCCAAGTTTGGACGGGGACCTGGACACCCAGGAAAGGAGAGTGGTGGGTTAGTCCTGCTTGTGCCTAGGGTACAAGCGGGGTGTGTGTCTTCGGGGCACCCGGCTGGGCACATTGATTCGCGAATCGCCGGGTTATCCAGTACGGCTTGTCTGCGGTTTAGCACCGTAGTAAGAACTGGAAGTGGAAAAGGAGAAGGAACAGTATCGATTGCTCAACTCTTGCTTGAAAGTAGCACAGGTGCTTATATAGATTGACTAGATGAAAACTTAATACGATTGATGATAATAATGTATCAATAAAGACTTACTATTAGTATTGCTTTTGGTAAAAGAGAACCAGCAACCATAAAGCCTAGCATATTCCTTGGAGTCGGGAAAGTATTCCCACTGGTCGGATAAGTCTTGCGAGTACATTGTGTACTCAGGGTTTATTTATCCCTGTTGCAGGTGATGCTTGAGGAGTTCCTTATGTGGAGGATCCATTTGGTGGGCTCAGACGGAATCCTCATTATCTTATCGCTAGATGTTATCTTTTAATATTCCGCTGTTTATCATTCCACACTCTGTATTTGGTATTGTAATAATGTACTTTTAAAGAAACTCTAATGTATGAGATGGACTTGTGTTGTAACTCGTTCTCATTATTGGATCCTTGGGAAAAATATGGATCTTTCGGGTTCTCCCTCGTGGTGTGCCAGACGGACACCGCTCGCTATAGTTGCTTTCGGGGTGCTTAGTGTCTGGTGGAAGACGAGCGCCTCCGTAAGTACGCTATTTTGGGCGGTTCTGCCACATAAAATCAGCATCAAAGTTATAGTACTCGATGAGATCTACATCTTTGCAGTTAACGACTTTTTTATCTGAGTTTGTTTTGAGTGTCATACAATATATCCAAGTAGTCGAGAGATACCCTATCCAGTTTGGGCCTCCTGCATAACTTATTCGCGGCATTCTGTTTAGGCTGGGTGTTTTTTTTTATATCTGGGCCCATAGTATCGATAAGAAGATATGAGATAGGGCCTAGGGGCACTACACGGCAAAACCCAAAAAACACTCGGCAAAGGATTTACCGAGTGTAACACTCGGTAAACAGCACACGACATCTACAGTGTCGGCAAACGTCTCTTCGCCGATTGTTTTTTATCGGGCACTTGGCAAATAATTTGCCGAGAGCTGAAACCGACGCTCGGCAAAAAAAAGTAACGTAACGGCGCAGAGACGGTTACGGCGCATTTGCCAAGTGTCCGAGATTTGACACTCGGCAAAGCATCCATGTTTGTCGAGTGCCCAAGCCCTGACACTCGGCAATTATGTCCGGTTTGCTAAGTGTTAAATCCTGAACACTCGGTAAACATGGTTGCTTTGCCAAGTATCAAATACCGGACACTCGGCAAAGACTGGCCCAGAATGTACAGATTTTGGCCATGTGTCCTCTTGTGCCACTGCATTAGTTATCCATTACTGTCTCAACTTCAGAGTTCAGACTTACTGCTTTTCTGAAGCAAAATTGTGGCAAGGCATGTTTCAGACAACATGATTATCATCACCCAACCCCCAAAAACACATGAATACATGTGGCAAGGCAATGCAACCTCTGTTCAAATAAATAGGTTTTCAATCCGAACCCAAAAATTAGCTTTATAATATTATAAGATGTTCTCAGCTGAGTATTCTATAACCATAAGAAGGTGAAGAATTATTCTGTTATGGGTAAAGTAGTTGGAGAATCCTTCATGTACACAACATCACATATATTAAAATTAATGTATCCATAACCCAAAAAAAATGTGTTGTTTTTCTATCAGACAAAAATACATGGCTCACTGTGCAGCAGCAGGGGGCAACCAGACAAGGGCAGAAGGGTGAGGTTGCGGCCTTCAGGGGCAGTGCTTGGCCACTTGAGGACTGGGCACCAGTCGCCTGACGCCCTTGCTGGCCTTCAGACCATACCACACCAGGATCCAGAGCTGAGATCTCTGCCACGTGTCCCTGAACATTTGAAGTCGACCATTGGCATACTACAAGAGCTTAGGCCTTCTATGACTAATCGTGACAATTACAGTCTTTTCCTTATGCCCGTTGGCATACTACAAGAGCTTAGCCCTTCTATGATTAATCGGCCATTTGCATACTACAAGAGCTTAGGCGAAGAGAGAGAGAGGTTGAGGGCTCATTGGCTCGAGGCGACGAGGCATCCCTGTGCTGTGCTCGTGCGCTCGACTGCGGATGTCCAAGCAGGCGGCCGTCGAGTACTCGGGTGTGGGGTGGGGGTGACTGGGTAAGGGTCTTGAGGGAGAAGGATTGGGGATTTCTGGGTTATATGCCTAGGGTTGTTAATGGGACACTAGTGGGCTGAATTTTTTTGGGGCCTCGATGGTGGTCTGTGGGTGAAACTGAAAAACTACCGCAAACCCGCTAACTTTTGGGTATCCGAACCCAAAAATATGTGGCAAAAACCAGACCCCGAAACTAAAACCACAAGACTCCAAATCCGAGGATATCTAACCTAAACCCAGTCCATTGCCATTCCTCTTCATCCACATTGTGGCGAACAACCTAATTTAACCGATCCCGAGCATACTTGTCGTCCATTTGACATTAAGGTATTGTTTAATGCAAATAGAACGGTTACACATCGATAATGGAAAATGGGGTCATTGATTACCAATTTTTTTGGTTCAATCGTTGAGCAGGGTGCATGCGCGAATGCTTTTCACCCACCATCAGGCGTAACCAACGCACTGAAAAGACCGTATCCATTCCTGCCCTATCCGATTACATCGTCTGTAGAGAACAAACTATAATCGACGCAACCAGTTAGTGGTGTGAGCATCAAGCCACAAAATGAGCCAAACCAAACATCATGCAAGTAGCTGAGAGGTCAAGTCAAATATGATAATCTGTCAAGCACACCCAGAGAAAGAACTCAAAACAATCTATTTTCTTCTTGCCTTGTGACCTTCGGGAGTAATCTTTGATGGACTCTTCGCTTGAACTTATCAGCCATGGTACATTGTTTTTCTCTTACAACAAATCAGCGAATAGTACTTTTCAGCCTGACTTTTTAGCAAAGCGAACAGGGCCATATCAGTATATGACATGCACTGGTCCTCGCAAAAAATACAGATACTCTCAAAATGGGGGCCTAACAAATGGCAAATTGTTTTGTGCTGGCATTTATTTCTAAAAAAGAAAATATATAAATAAAAACAATTCTCATCTCAAGTTTTCCTAACCCAGTGAGTGCTGGGCCTACCTGCGATCCAGTCGAGCAGCTGGCTCCATCCGCCGGCCCAGCAACCAGCCCAGAAAGGCACAAGCCAGAGCCAGGCAGTGGTGCTAGCTAGCGCCGGCGGGCGGCGGCTCTCGTGCGTCCGGCCATTCACCAGTTCCTTCGCCCCCTCCTTCTCGTCTCTCTCCTGTTCCGAACTCGCCTAGTGACCCTAGTGGCCTAGTCAAATCAAGGGGTGGCGCGGCGTGGCGAATTGGCACTGGAGGCGGGCAAGCGGGGGCGTGACCGCGCGAGCAAACTCTAGCTCGGCAGCCGCCAGCCGGCCGGCATTTCCTAGGTAGATATGCGATAGGCGGACATGCATTGCACAGTTCACAGTTGTGTGCAGGACAGGCTACAGCGGCCAGCGGGAGTCCGGCGGCAGCAGCACATCAGGTATTTGACATTTGAGTAATTGACTGTTTCAGTAATTTAGTTCTGTTAAGAGAACATCATGAGCTCAAATCTGCTGTTGATATTTCGAACACCCAACTGAATGTTTTCGATTCAGGCTGCATTCTTGCTGGAATGCTGTTGATAGTCTACAAATTTTCAAGTGAAAAGAGTTCAACCCTTCATGTTTAGTATTCAGACCTGCAATTTGAAGGCTTAAAGTTGTTTTTGGTGAAAACGGAGGCCATCTTTTGGTTAGATCTGAAGAGAAAAACAGCCAATGCAGCGAATGTGCTTTTATATTGTTTGGCGGGTGACCGTGCATTTGCAGTTCTACCTCTGCAAATTGGTTGCCTTGTCTTCTACTGTGTCAGCAATTATCTGTTAAGAATTGACTAGTCATTTAATAAGATATAGGTGGTTTTTTTTGGACAACAAACGATATTATATTAGCAGCAAGATGCTGAAAGTATGGTTACATCTTGCAAATGTACAGAGGTCAGTGCATCCACTTGTGTGCACTGGTGATGGTGATTCATGTAAGAGCACACAGGCTCAGGAAGTGAACCAGAATCAGGAAAAGCCTGTCTAGCTAGGCTATCAGCGGTAGTGTTCAGCGTCCTATTGATCTTGAAGATCCTTGCCTATCGATGAAGTGTGCTGTTGGTGAATATTTGTGTGAAGCACTTGATTGTCCAATCTGGAGGATGAGTGAGGTCTGATTGATTAAGTAAATCAACCAGTTGCTAGCAATCTGATAGGAAGATAGTGTTGTTGAAGTTGAGGCTATGATTCACCATGGCAGCAATGGCTAAGGCAGCAGCCTCAGCCATGATCACCGATTGGGCACGTGACATGTGCGCCTTGATATATATTGTTTGCGCCAGTTGTATCTGCATGTTGACAAAGAAAATTCCCAGGCCGGCCATTCTTGATGGCAGCGATGGGAGGTCAGGAGTTGTTGATGTAGCAACATAGCATCTGACGCCTGGAACTATCGCCGGCATGTGGAGGATGAACCTGTTCATCTACGGGTTACTCCGGCCCTGGATGGTGTCGCCTTCCTGGTTCCTAGGAGCAGAAGGAAAAATCATACCTGGCATTATGTAGTTGTTGTCTGGCGTTGGGGTTGGGCGGCTGGTAGTGGTTATGGTTGAGAGTGGTCTCTCCCTGTTCGCCAAGTCTATTAGTGGAGGTACTATGAGTTGAGGCTATGTGTCGATGCCTGCTTCCTGGGTGCTGATATGCGTAGCCACAGCGTGGTGTACCTGCCAAGGAGTCCAAGTCTTCCTTTGAAAGCAAGTGTCATTCCTCGCCTTCCACAAATACCACAAGGTGATTAGAATTTTGTGAAATACAGCATTAGGGGTCAAATTGGAAATAAAAGCATGCAGTGTTAATTGGACACCGTCATTCTCCTGAGGTAGATTATCAGTTTGGAGAGGTGGATTGGAGGAGAACCAAACCGCCCGAGGTAGGTGACAATGGGAAAAGAGGTGGGTGTTATCCTCCACTGCACCATAGGCTGCACATTGTTTATTACTGTTAGTGGAGTACCTTGCTGCCCTTTCGGCAGTGCCGAATGCTCGTCGAATTAGTCTCCAGGTAAATGCCTAGATTAGCAGGGATAATTCTTTGCTTTTCCAGGCCCTCTGCAATATCTGGTTAGCCTGAGGTTGTATGCTTCTGGATCCTTGATTTGGAAGTTGGATGACTGACTGGGAACTGACATGCCTATAAATATTTTTTGTGGAACATTGACCATTCTTGGATGGGATCCACCTTAGAATATCCTGCTGGTCACTATTGACAGGGTTAATATTTGTGATTTCTTGAACCGCCTGGTTATCAAAAATACTTGCTATAGGGTTCACATTCCAGGAACGAGAGTTAGGAACCCAAAGTTCAGAAACAGTAGCAGGAAGGGGTAAAGTAGTGAACGGTAAATGCATGTGGTCATGAATAGAATCCCAAAGGGAACACCACGGAGTGGACCAAATGGAGCTATTACCTGCATGGAGTTGGTAGATAGAATTGGCGCATAGATCCTTTTAACCTACAAAATAGAAGACCAGAAGATGGACCGAGGCCCATTGGTATTAGCAGTCCAGAAAGGACCATTGTGGTAATACTTGGCCTTAAGGATAGACGAGAGGAAAGGGTTTTTGTTAGTGGCTATGTCCCAAGCAGCGTGGGTGAGAAGGCTTTTATTGACCGTGTAAAGGTCCCTAATACCCAACCCTCCATTTTCCTTTGTCTGATAGATATCTTCCCAAGAACGGAAAGCAATAGGGGACGTTGGGTTGTCATCTTGAACTCTAGCCCACCAAAATCCCCTGATGATGGCATTGATCTTCTGAATAAAGGACTTGGAAAAAAGAACAGTGGACATGTAGTACACAGGGATGGAAGAAAGGATAGATTTAATATAGGTCAGTCGTCAGCATGGTTAAGCTTGTTTGCTTTGATAGTAGTAAGCTTGGCCCTGAACTTATTGATAATAAACTTGTAAGCTTTGTTCCTATCATTATGATTAAAAATAATGGGATGACCCAAATGCATGGTGGTGGGGAGAAGGTCAGGAACAGGGAAGATGTCCTTGATCCTGGCTTTCGTAGTACTATCAACATTCTTGCTAAACATAATCGAGGACTTCTGGAGATTGGGAATCTGGCTAGACAGATTGCAAAACTCCTGGAGGATATTGCGAATGTTGGTAGCCTCCTGCACTGAGGCCTTGCCATAGAGAATAAGATCATCAGCAAAGAGAAGGGAGTGGATGGGAGGGCAACCCTGACCAAGAGTAACTCCTAAAAGGTTGGAAGTGAGCAGGTTATGTTGCAAGCGGATAGAAAGCTCATTGATGGCAACCACAAATAGGTAAGGCAACAGAGGGCAGCCCTGGCGAATACCACGCTGAGAGGAGAAAGCAGCAGTAGGCTCCCCATTGACAAGGATAGAGAATGTAGGAGAGGAGATACAGGCATGAATCAGGCAAATGAAACTGGCCTGGAGACCCAAACACCGAAGCATAGCATCAATGAATCCCACTCCAAGCGATCGAAGGCTTTAGCAAGGTCCAGCCTTAAGGAGGAAAGCTTGCTGGGTCCAAGTCTTAAGGGTGAAGGAGTGGATAATCTCCTGGGTAATAACTATGTTGGAGAAGATATGCCTATTCTTAATAAAGGCGGCTTGGGATTGGTCAATATAATTGGGGAGATGAGGCTTCAGTCTATCAGCTAGAGATTTAGCAATAACCTTATAAATGACATTACAGAGGCTAATCGGCCTGAAGTCTTGAGGCAAAATCGATTGCATTTTCTTAGGAATAAGAGCAATAAAAGTTTGGTTCACCTCTGGTTGCATAAAAGCTGAGGTATAGAAGTCACGTATGGTTAGACCATGTCTATCCCTGACTGATGGTTTAGTGTTTGGTGTTCTTTATGAACAAAAGTTAATGGAATTTGTTTTTTGTGCAACTCTTTTCATTTCATATAGGATGGGCTCAAATTATTATAGCACCTGTTTATTGTTCCCTCCCTCCCCTCGCTCTCTCTTCGGCCTTATCCCTTGCTAGTTGACCGTTGTAATACGGATCAAGCGCATTTAATTTGCTATGACACCTTCCTCACAAAAACTTAAAGAAAGAAAGAATTTGCTATGGCAGCTAACGAAGATGTCAAACAGAGGAAGATTATCGAAAACCATGCAAGAAATATAAGCCATAACGTTTGGTGAACTGAGTGTGGTACTCAATTGATTGAAGATTCACAAGTTGTTGTTGCTATTCTTCGCAAGTTACTTCCTTTTTGCTTACCCTTGAATACTGAGTTACCTTGCATCTTGGTGGTTATAATACTTATGGTAGCAGGGTTAGTTTTGGTCATTTTCTAACTGAATAAATCGCAATTGCTTGTTTTATGTTCATTGATGTTTGATTGCAACTTTCCAATCATTGATCTTAAGAAAAGTTACAATTACATCTTGGGTACTGAAATGTGATAGCTTTCACACTATCAGTTATCTCTCAAGCAGTTGTACTGCTCAGTACACCTCCTATATATATAATTGCCCATTCTGTTACTCTTCAATAACTGATAACATTTCCTTTTGGTGGTTAAAGAACTGTTGTTAACTGGGTTGTTTTTAGCCATTTGGTAATTTAATATGTCAGATATCCTGATATTGCCATGTGTTCGTTTCTAATGTTCAGGTGCATCAACCACCAATGTTATCTGGTCGTCTATTAATTGGGTTGAACGAGGCAGCTCATGGTTGAAGTGACCATGCCTGACCCTGAGGGAGGTTCAGCCGCTATAGATTCAAGTGTTCCATCAGGTGCTGCTGCCTCAGCTTCCTCAGCTGCTCTAGATGTTTCAACCCTTGTTGAAAAGGCAATATCAGTGCTGCCATCAGATCTTGCTGCCCAAGTTCAAGATCCCAAGAGAGAGGCTCGATCTCAAGACCCAGAATGGAAGTATGGGTGGTGGCCAGATCCTATGAAGAAGGATTTTGTGCAGTGTGTATTTTGTAAGAAGATAGTTCCTACAGGAATAAGAAGGTTCAAGCAACACCTTGCTGGCGGTTATGTGAATGCAAAAAGTGCCCAAAAGCACCTGAACTAGTTAGGGAAGAGATGCATGATTACCTGAAGAAGAACACGAGGACTGTATTGAAGAAGAACACAAGGATTGTATTGAACAAGGACTGTATTTGTGCAAGTGGCCAAAGATGGTGAACAAGAACAAGATGCAAATGAAGAGAGTGAAGGTGAACAAGCTGCTGAAGCTGAACCAGTAAGAGTACCAAGTTCGGGGACAAAGGTTAAGCAGGAAATAACGAAAATTGCTCAAGCTTCCATCACTTATTTTGCTGCTATTGTTCCACCTAAACCACAAACTCAAAAGGCATCCAAGTCAGTCAGTGCCATGCTATGCAAGACACCAGAAGAGGTAGTTGCAGAAAGGCATAGATCGAAGACATCTCAACCTACTCTAGAGCACTACACAGGAAAAGACAAGGAGGCCAAACAGGTTGTTGATGACCATGTTGCTGATTTCTTCTATGAGAATGCCATACCTCTCAATGTCATTAACTTGAGAAGCTGGGTGATTATGCTTGAGTCCATTGGGCAATATGGTCCTGGTTACCACTCACCAACATACCATGAGATTAGGGAACCTTTGCTTGAAAGGGCTGTCAACAAGACAACAGAACTAAGGAAGAAGCACGAGGAAGCTTGGAAAGAATATGGTTGCACACTCATGTCAGATGGTTGGACTGATACTAGTCATCGCCACCTCATCAGATTTCTTGCCAATAGTCTAGCATGGACCTTTTTTGTGGGATCAGTGGATGCTACAAGTGAGATGGCAGATGCACAGATGTTAGCAGATTTGTTGGAAAAGCAAGTTGACAAGATTGGGAAGGAATATGTGATGTAGGTTGTCACTGACAATGTGGTCAATTTCAAGGCAGCAGGAAGGATCCTAATGGAGAGGATCCCACATTTGTTTTGAACGCCTTGTGCTACCCATTGCTTGAATTTGATGTTGCAGGACATTGGCGAAATAAAGGATTTCTGTACTGCCATCAATGAGGCAAAGAAAGTGTGCAGATTTCTCTACAAACATGATAGGCTTCTTGATCAAACAAGACAGAAATTAGGTGCAGATCTTGTAAGGCCAGCTGTGACTTGCTTTGCTACTTCGTACCTCACATTGGCAAGCATGTATAAGCACAAGAATGGTCTGAGAAACTTATTTGTTAGTGACGAATGGCATGCTAACAACTTGTCTACTACTTTTGAAGGCAAACAAGCTGAAAATATTGTCCTTTCAATGCCATTTTGGACTAGAGTGGAAAATTGCCTAAGAGCTTCTCAACCACTTCTCATTGCTCTAAGAATAACAGGCAGAGATGAGACGCCCGCAGTTCCTGATATTATGACAGCCATGGATGTTGCAAAGAGCTCCATCAAAGATGCTTTAAAAGAGAATCCAGATTTACTTAAAGAGGTAATGGTGTGCTATGAGAAGAGGTGGGAAAACCAAATGGAGCAACAGCTGTATGGGGCAGCTCTGTTCTTGAACCCATCCAATTTTTTTTTTGCCATACGAGTAAAGGACAAGAGACAAGCTGCAAGGCTAAGGTCCATGTTCAACGATGTTTTATGGAAGATGGTGATTGATGACAATGAACTGACCAAGATTAGCAAGCAGGCTTATGAGTACGAGAGGTCCAAAGGTGATTGCTTCTCAAGGCCAGTAGTCATAAGCCATAGAGATAAAAGAAGCCCATGTAAGTTTTCGCAACTAAAGTTTCATTACCTTCTCAAGCTTCTCTTTGGTTATAATGAACTGATTAATATCGAAATATGTTGTAGTCCTTTGGTGGGGTTCATTTTGTGGCCTAGCGTATGAGCTCCAAAGTTTAGCAAAAAGAATAACCAGTCTTTGTTGTTCAACATCTGGTTGTGGGCGTGATTGGAGTGCTTTTGCCAATGTAATTACTACTACTGAGTAATTTGAGTTTTGTAGCAATATTGCTTGCAGACCATTGTGATTTTACCATGTTTTTTTGTGCAGGTCCACAACAGAAAGAGAAACAGATTGGAGTATAAGAGGTTAACTAAATTGGTATATGTTAGTTACAACCGAAAGATGTCAAATAAGCTTAAAAAACTAGAGAGCTTGGCTCCAAAGGAAAGATATGCAACCCCCTCTTGCTTGAAGAATTTGAATGGGAAAATGAATGGGTGGATGAAAATTGTGAGTTGGTTCATGCAGCTCATGGTAATGAGTTGACTTGGGCTAATGTGCATGAAACTATCGGGGCAACTGAGAGCCTACGAGGTCATAACTTGCCTAGGGCTGCTGCTGCATGTGAAGCAGCCTCTATCAGCGAGACTTATGCTAGGAGGAGGAAGCGTCCAAGGAACACAGCAGCTGCTCCAGACATCACTGAAGAAGATGACAGTGACCATGATAGGAGAGATGTAGCGCAAGAGCAGCAAGTTGAATATGATTCTGAAGCAGGAATGGAACAGGATGAAGACTCTAGTGGACCTGCAACAGCTAGAGATGCAGGCAGCTTTCATTTGAATGTTGATTTGCTTATTTAGATCAATAGATGGCAGCCTTGCTATTTGTGTTGGTGTTAACACTGGATTTTGGTCAATTCTGGAAGATGACAGGTAGACCCACATGCGGGAAGAAGGGTGTTCGGCAAACAACGCAAGCGGTCGGCTAAATGCTTGTGCGGTCGGTTATTCTGGAAGGCGGTAACTCCATTCGGGAAAACAGAAGATGGCAGGCAAGACCGATCGGAAAGATGAGAGTTGTATTAATAAAGGAATCTATAAGTTTAGGGTAAGGAATCGTAAGTTTCCAAGTTTGTTTAGAAGTTCCTTTGTAAATCGTAGTCCTTTAGGACTCACATTTTGTCTAGGGTATAAATGTTGACCCTCGACCATTGTAAGAAGTGTTCACAACCAAATCAATACAACCGGCCCCGTGCCAACTTTCGAGTCCTCTTGTCGTGTCGTCGAGTTCTTCGAGAGGAATCATCGATCCGTCGACCTCCGTAAGTTCCGACAACCTTGTTATCATGTTTAGTATCATGCGGTGGATTTAGACATGGTGCAAGCAGTCTTGTTTGTTTTCAATGGTCGTGCGGCGGATCTTTGCTTGACAATCAAGAAGTCTTTGCTTATGCTTCGTTTATGAGTAGATACCGTGCGGCAGGCGTTTACTCATATGCTTAGTGAAGGCGAGATAGTTATCGGCTCTATATTAGATATGGTAAATCTAAATAGATTCATTAAGTTATCCAGTGTTGCATGTTTTAAACCTCTTATATATTTGTAACACACTTCTGCCCAATCTAGATTGATATTGTTCGGACTTCTTTCTCTTGTGGTTTTACTCGTGCTTCAACGATCATTGTCTATTCTTATATTACCCTTGCAAAATAGATAACATGCTCATAGTGGCCGAATTGTCTTAATCTAGATTGTCACATGTTGCGGGTTCATGCATGTTAATCACGTTTAAGCTTTAACGAAACTAGGTATCGTGCGGCAGATGCAGGTTTTAGTTTAGTTTAATCGCTTTTATTTGTACGTTCCTTCTTCATGGATCCCAATTCGGTTGGATTGCCGAGATTGGTTATGCATTAACTCATAATTAATTTCACTTGTTCAAACGTGTCTTCCCATGCACATGCATTCGGCAATTAGGTTTTTACGTGCATTTACCTTACGATTAGCTGAATGGTTTATGAATTTGTTGGCAGACAGCTCTCTATAGCCGTATGTCGTTGTAAGTGGCTTCAGGGCCGTACATGTGGAACTGTCCGGTATTACCCGACATGTTCCGGTTTGACATTTAATTGTTTTATCCCTTGTTAGTTTTTAGGTCAAACTGACTGGCACGCTTCCGGATCACGAAACACCCGGGAACCCAATTGAAGCCACGCTTTTCGGCTTGCTGTGTGTGAGGCACAGTACGTCACATTTTGTGTCAACACACTTTTTGGCACGCCCGGTGGGACCGTCTGCTAGTTCAAGATGGCATCTGAGATCAACAATGATCATGTTCTGGACGTAAGCATGGCAGAATTGCCAGATAATTACAAGGATTTAGTGCTACAAGCATGTGAGCAATACCAACAGAAGTGTTTGATGTCTTTTTCCAAAAACAAGAGCAATAAAGTGTTTCCAAAGCAGTCAATGCCAAGGGTTCTTCTTCCGCATCAAACTGATTACACTGAAGAGGAAGATGCTCAGAAGATGGCAGCCCTGATCTATAAAGCCATGGGAGAAACCATGACAAACCGTCACACAGCTTTTCTGAATACCTTTCGGGCAATCATGATCAGTACTTTTGGCCCAATGGTTGATAAATACTTCGAAGAAAATGTTGGACCACTCAATGGGCCGATGCTTTTCAATGTTCCAAAGCATCAAGAGAGGTCTGTTGGAAAAGAAGTAGCGTCGCCTTCAAATATAGGTGGATTGACTCATACTGAAAAGCAATCACATCCCACCTATGGCCAGGTGGCATTTGGTACCACAGGGGAAGTGCCACCTTCGGCTTATAGAGTTTCTCCAATATCAAACAGATTGCAAAAGAATATGTATGGTGATGGGTATCAAGAATTTACTGATTACAGTGCTATCAATGCTATGCCAAATCCAGGGTATAGAAGTGTTTCAGGATTGCCTTCTGGAGTGCAAGTACAAGAAAATCAGGATCCAGGCATTGATGTTTTGATGCACAGGATGGCCGATATGATGCAAAATCAGTTCGGCTTGAAGCCAAAGAATCAATCCTATTCATACAAGTCTCCTTATCCAGAATGGTACAACAGAGTGGCGTTACCTCCAAGGGTGAAGCCTCCGACAGATTTAACTAAGTTTTCTGGTCAAGATGATACTAGTACCATAGAGCACGTCAGTCGATACTTAATGCAGCTTGGAGAAGCTGCTTCAGATGAAGCTTGGAGAATTCGATATTTTCCTTTGTCTCTTATAGGACCAGCTTTCACATGGTTCACGTCTCTACCAGCTCATTCCATTGGTATGTGGGCAGAACTAGAACAGAAGTTTCATTCATATTTCTATACGGGTACTAATGAGAAGAAGTTAGTTGATCTCATGAGTCTGAGGATGAGAACAAATGAGACACCATTGGAATATCTTCGCAGATTTAGGGAGACCAAGAATATGTGTTATTCTTTAAATTTACCAGATGATCAACTACCTGGAATAGCTATAGCAGGAATGTTACCGAATATCAGGGAGAAGTTGTTTGGTTTGGAGTTTGATGATCTTGGCCAACTTGCACAGCGTTTAGCGGCTATGAGTAACCAAGCCCAAGGATTTAGGAGAGATAATCGCTTTCAGAAGAACAATGCCACTAATGAGGTGTATCAAGGTTTTCTGGATGAAGCGACTGAGTATATTGATGAAGATGAGATAGCTGCAGCTGAGTTAAATTGGGCAAAGGAACCCACTCAAGTTAGTCAACGTTGGTTGAAGCAACAAAAGGGGACCTATGATTTTGATGTTACTAAGGCAGATAGACTTTTTGCATTGTTGATAAAGGAAGGGCGCATCAAGCTGCCGGAAGGACATCCTATGCTACGTCCTGAAGGAGTGAAAGACAAAAAGTATTGTGGTTTCTATAACACTAATTCTCATTCTATTAATGATTGCCGAGTATTCAGAATACGAATCCAGAAAGCTATCCAAGAGGGACATTTGAGGTTTGATGGTAAGATGAAAATTGATGATCAGCCTTTTCCACAAAATATGATTTCTTTCTCTGTGAATATGGTCTCAGCCAATGATCTCAAAGGTAAAGGCAAGGTGAAGGTGTTGACTTCTGATAGAGCAAAGGAGAGTGGTGCTGTTGACCCGGATCGGCAAGTCACCAGTAAAGAGCTGCAGCAACGAATTCGGTTTCAGAATAGCCGAACCGAAAAAGGTCAAACTTCCGAACCCAGAGTTACATCACGTATTTTGCTAAACAAGTGGTAGAGGGAACAAGAGAAGGAATACTATAAGAAGCAATGGTTTATGGGAGAACGCCAGAGGTATGAGGAAGAAGTATACCGAAGGGAGCAAGAAAAATACATGACAGAACAGGAGCAGTCTTATTGGGGTTGTTCGTTCTTTAGGCATTGTTGGAATGAAGGTTTGAGGTTGCCTGCAAGAAATAATTGTCCGGAGTGTAGTGTTCAGTACTCCGAGTATAGGCAATCTCGAGTCAATCGCCGTCCCGTCTATGAAAGACTTGGAACAAAGGTTCCTGAAGATGATCGGCGCTTAAAGATAGGTGGCTTTGAGAATCAGCAAAGGAAAAGAGTTGCAGGTTCGGGTTGGATTCATAATAGAGTGCATGATGAGGAAGCTGACTTCTATAAATACGTATGGCAAAAAGGACAGTGGTGTCCTTCAGGCCTGAGGAAAAGTCAGAAAAGAAGAGTGCAACGGTTGAGGAATAGGGAGCTGGAATTGGAAGTTGCCGAAACAAAGCAAATATGGCGTCCTAAAAAGAAGCCTGATGGATGTGGTCATTCGGCTAATGCTTGCATGGCTTTCTTCCTCCCATCAGAGTTTATAGCTCCCGAAAGCCAAGATGTCCAAGAAGAGGTGTACTCTGATTTTGATGAAAGTGAATGTCAGGATTTGATGGCTCAGCTTGTATTAACACAGCAGGCTGTTTTTGATAAACCAATCAAGAATCGTCACTTGAGACCACTCTATTTAAAGGGATATGTCAATGGCAAGCCTTTAACTAAGATGTTTGTCGATGGAGGGGCTGCTATCAATATCATGCCTTATACTACCTTCAGGAAACTTGGGATGACTAATGAAGAATTGTTGAAAACTGACATGGTGCTCAGAGACTTTGCTGGCAATCCTTCCGATACCCGAGGTGCTATCCATGTCGAGTTGACCATTGGATCGAAAACTCTGATTACTACCTTTTTTGTCATTGATGGCAAGGGGGCATATAGTCTACTCTTGGGCAGAGATTGGATCCATGCTAATTGCTGCATTCCTTCAACCATGCATCAAATTCTCATTCAATGGATTGGAGATGATGTTGAAATTGTACATGCTGATGATTCGGTAAGTGTTGCTGCTACAGAGTCTACCTATTGGGAATATGAAGGCGTTGATTGTTTCTCCGGAAAAGTGTGGAAAGAAGGTCCTGTGAATGTTTTCAGCGAGGACCAACAGCCGATCCAAGCAGTCGGCTCTCATAGTAATTTTTAATGGGAAATCCTGTCGATGGCAACAAAGGAAAGTTGGGACGTGGTTTTATGTCGGCTGATAAATTGGAAGAAATTGATGTTGGTGATGATTCTAAGCCAAGACCGATGTATATTAGTGCAAAGTTAGACCCAGAATATAAATCAAAGTTGATAAACCTGTTGAAAGAGTTTAAAGATTGTTTTGCTTGGGATTATACGGAAATGCCTGGATTGGATCGTTCCATTGTTGAGCATCGATTACCCATTAAACCTGGATTTCGTCCTTACAAACAACCTCCACGGAAGATATACAAAGAGGAGGTATTAGCCGATGTAAAGAAGGAAGTTGAAAGATTAATAGAAGCAAACTTCATTCGGCCATGCAAGTATGCAGAGTGGATTTCAAATATAGTACCGGTATACAAGAAAAATGGAAAAATGAGAGTTTGTATAGATTTCAGAAATCTTAATAAGGCAACTCCCATGGATGGTTACCCAATGCCAGTTGCCGATTTGCTGGTAGATGCAGCAGTAGGTTATGAGGTCATTAGTTTTATGGATGGTAATGCTGGCTATAATCAAATTTTTATGGCAATAGAAGATATTTCGAAAACAGCTTTCAGATGTCCTGGTCATATTGGTTTGTTCGAGTGGATAGTCATGACGTTTGGGTTAAAGAATGCCGGTGCAACTTATCAAAGAGCTATGAATTATATTTTTCACGAGCTGATCGGCAAGATTGTAGAAATCTACATCGATGATGTAGTAGTCAAGTCTAGAAATCATGAAAGACATTTAGCCGATTTAAGAAAGACTCTGGAGTGCACAAGAAAGCATGGCTTGAAGATGAATCCAAACAAATGTGCCTTTGGAGTTTCGGCTGGTGAGTTTTTGGGATTTTTAGTTCATAAAGGAGGAATTGAAGTTGGTAAGAAGAGCATGGAAGCAATAGACAAAGTTGTGCCGCCAACTAATCTCACAGAATTGCAATCATTGTTAGGCAAAATCAACTTTGTAAGAAGATTCATATCCAATCTTTCAGAAAGAGTTTTACCCTTTTCCCCTTTATTGAAGCTCAAAAAAGATCAAAAATTTGTATGGGGTGACATACAACAAAAGGCTTTTGATGAGATCAAACAATATATGAAAGCACCACCTGTGCTGGTACCTCCACAACTTGACAAGCCTTTTAAGTTGTATGTGGCGGCCGATAGCCTAACGATAGGATCGGCCCTTATGCAAGAGTTTGAAGGAAAAGAAAGAGTCATAGCTTATCTTAGCCGAAAGTTGTTAGACCCGGAAACAAGGTATTCAGCTGCAGAAAAACTTTGCTTATGTGTATATTACTCATGTACCAAATCTCGGCACTATTTGTTGAATTCCGAATGCGTGGTGGTTTCTAGTTTTGATGTAATCAAGCATATGTTATCAATGCCGATTTTGAATAGAAGAATTGGCAAATGGATTTTAGCGTTGTCGGAATTTAATTTAAGATATGAATCGGCAAAGGCGGTAAAGGGTCAAATTATTGCCGATTTTATTACCCAACATCGGGATCTTTCTGTTGAAGTGGTAAGCATTGTGCCTTGGGCTTTGTTCTTCGATGGATCATCTTGTAACAAAGGTGGTGGTGCTGGTATTCTCTTGATTTCCCCACAAGGAAAGACTTTTGAATACGTGGTTCCTATTGAATTTCATGTTACTAATAATCAGGCAGAGTATGAAGCATTGATTAGAGGGCTTCGGCTTCTTATAGAAGTAAAGGCCGCTGCTGTCGAAATCTTTGGGGATTCTGAGTTGGTGATTAATCAATTGAATGGTCAGTATGAATGCAAGAACAATGTGTTAAGAGAATATTATAAGGAATGTAGAGAACTTTTGAAGAATTTTCTGGCAGTAACCTTGCATCATGTCCCTAGAGAGTGCAATGAAGAAGCAAATAAGTTAGCTCAAGCTGCTTCTGGATATCGAGAGAATCGGGAGATTTTTGCTATAGAAGAAGATGTTTTAAATACTGATCAAGTAGATGGTGATTGGAGATACGAAGTTACCAATTATCTAAAAAATCCATCTCAAAAGGTTTCCCGAAAACTCAGGTACAAAGCTCTCAAATTTGTGTTTCTTGATGATCAGTTATATTACAAGTCCATCGATGGAGTATTGCTCAAATGCTTAAGTCAAGAAGAAGCCAAGAAAGTGATGTATGAGGTTCACGAAGGATTGTGTGGTGCACATCAGTCAGCTTATCGGATGAAGTGGATAATTAGGAGAACTGGTTATTTTTGGCCAACTATGTTGGAAGATTGTTTTGAATATTACAAAGGGTGTCACAATTGTCAGAAATTCGGCAATATTCAAAAGATTCCAGCGTCTGCTATGAATCCTATAATCAAGCCTTGGCCATTCAGAGGATGGGGTATAGATTTAATTGGTCAGATCAATCCTCCTTCTAGTAAGGGACACAAATTTGTACTCTTGGCCACGGATTATTTTACCAAGTGGGTTGAAGCTATCCCTTTGAAGAAGGTAACGTCAGAGAATATGATCAGTTTTGTTAAGGAACATATAGTTTACAGATTTGGGATTCCTCAGACTATAACAACTGATCAAGGAACTCAATTTACTTCTTCAGAATTCTGTGACTTTGCCAAAAGTATGGGGATTAAGTTGTATAATTCTTCTCCCTATTATGCACAAGCTAATGGTCAGGCAGAAGCATCAAATAAGATTATGATTAAAATTATCCAGAAGAAGATTGATGAAAAACCAAGGAAATGGCACTTGGTTCTTAATGAAGCATTGTGGGCTTACCGAATGGCTTGTCATGGGTCCACTCAAACGTCTCCCTATGAACTGGTTTATGGACATCATGCTGTGTTACCATGGGAACTGCGGTCAGGATCAAGGCGAGTTATTTTACAGAAAGAATTAGCAGAAGAAAACTATAAGAATCTGATGATGGATGAATTGGAAGATTTACATTTGATTCGTCTTAAGGCATTAGAAAATATTGAGAAAAATAAATTACGCGTCGCCAAGTATTATAACAAAAGGGTTAGGCTGAAGCAATTCGCAAAAGGAGATTTGGTGTGGAAAACTGTATTGCCGGTTGGAACAAAGGATAGAGCATTCGGCAAATGGTCTCCAAATTGGGAAGGTCCTTTCCGAATAGTAGAGTGTGTACCTGGCAATGCATACATATTGAAGACTTTATTTGGGGAAGAGTTTACCAGAGCTATCAATGGAAGATTTATTAAGAAATACTATCCCAGTGTTGAGGTTGGTTCGTGAATGTAGATCAGAAAAACGACAAGGAAAAAATTGCCTTTAGCCTAAAAATCAGATACAAGACTGAGAATAGCCGATATCATTCATATCGCCTTTAGCACAAAATAGCCGATGCAGTTTGCATCGCCTCTAGCACAAAAAATGTTTGTCTGAAACTGGGTTGTTTTCAGCATTTTTTCTGACAGTCGCAAGTGGAATTTTACCAAAAAGAATCAAAGGAGTAAATATTATTCCAAAAGACGAGATTGTTTATAAAGTTCATCCTAATACAAACTACTCCTCAAATAACTTGTTGAGGACGGATTGGGGGTTTGTGATTTCGGCAAGGGCAGCAGCATGATCGTCGTAGGCCTCCAGACGCTCATCGATGTCGTCGACTTCGTCCGGGCGTCCTCCAACGAAGCCAACTGGCTGGGAGGAGTAGTCCTCGTTGGTTTGGGAGGTCATTGCCGCCAGCCCGAGAGAAGCGCCGAGGTGCACACCTTGGATGACGGCCTGATCAATGCGGCCGTCCACAGCATCAAGGCGTGCCTCGGATGTCTCCCCCTGAGCATTCACCTTGTCGGCAATCTTGTTCGCCGCCATCTTCAAGCGGTCATTCTCCGCGGAAAGAGCTGGGCATGAAAGAAGAAATGGGTCGGCAAGCAAAGGAAGTCAGGATGATAAAACTAAGTGAGGATATCAAACCGGTGATGGCGTCGCAGAATTGTTTCCGCTGATCCTCCCATTCGGCTTGATCGATGCCGAACTTCTTGGATACGTCGCCTAGCTCCTCCCGGGCTTCGTCCCTCTCCTGGCGGAACTTGAGCGCCTCCTCGTGAGAGTATGGATGGTGTGCATCTGCTGGCTCTGCCGAACCCCAAGGGTTGGAATGGTAAGAGCTTGAGGAGCTGGAAGATCCGGAGGAGCCGGATGATGGAGTTCCCGGTTGAGTTGCCGACACTGGAGGAAGGAGATGGTATTGGCTGGAGCTGATGACTCTTATCCTGATGAATGAGGAAGGGGAAATCGGAATTAATAGATGAACGAGGAGATTGCAAAGGGGGCAAAGAACCGAATCATACCCACGATGCCGGCAGCGCGACGCTCTGCTTCCTTCAGCCTCTCTGTCGGCAGGACGCTTGCCACGGTTGCCACTGTTCGTCATTTGCTTTGGTGGAGGTTAGGGTTTCCTTCTGGAATGAATCGAATGAAGGAAGTGGAAGAGACGGATGTGAGAACGCTGAGGCAAAGATAGTGATGAAGGCCAATGGAAAGGTCTATTTATAAGCCGAAGCGAAAGATCGTGGCGAATTCCACGGGGTTGTGGGGCGAGAATCCCGAACGGCGGAGTAGGTTTGTTCCCTTTCGGCTAGGCCGTTACTGGACTGGGCCAGGCCTGAGTTAAGTCGAACGTCGCTTGAATATCTCCATGATTTATTGGAGCCAACATTGTTCGGCTATACCCTCACAGTATTTGGATTGGATTCGTTCGGTTATCGGAAGAATGGAGACAATCGGCTACATTCTAATCGAGTAATTTAAGGGAAAATGGCCAATTGCTTTTTTCCGAACGAATGAAAATAAGTGAACATAAAGTTGTTTAATCAAGGAAAAAAGGGTATCACATTTAAAGTTTATTACAAGCCTAATGTCTACTGGTTCAGAAGATGATTGATTGCTTCTATGGCCTCGGTCCTGATTCGGCTAACATTATCTAGCACTTTTTGATCTTCATCTTCGGAACTCTGGATGCTGGATAACTTATTTTTGATCTGCTGGTCTTCTTTGATGATCGAAGCTATCTTTAGTGAAGTTGCTTCTATGTTCTTCGGCAGATTGGCTATATGGGCCCTGTGAGACTGAATTTTGGCATTCAGTTCGGCTAGTTGAGCTTCTAGTCTGATTTTTTCATCCTTCATGGATTTCAGTTCAGGCTCCAAGGTTGCCAAGGAATTTCTCGTAGTCTGGATATGAGAGTGAAGATCTTTAATCTCCAGTTTTTTCAAAGATCTATCCTTCTGCAGAGCGGCCCTCGAAGATATGTTCTTGGTTGCCCTTCTCACCATAGCAAAGTGATCATCAAGATGGGCTGCAGATTCTAGGGGAGCCTTGAGAGCAGAAGGGATATCTTGATCAATGAGTTCAAGGAGGTCTTTTATCTGGTCTGCATCCTGAACCAGACTAATGGTATCCTTATTCAGCAGAATAATCACTTCTTTTAGTCGAGCCTGATTCTCCAGTGATAAAGTTTGATGAGAAGTGATCTCTTCACCTTTCTCAATAATGTAGTCCTCAATAGAGAAGGAGTAACTGGTGGTCGGTTTAGTGATGTTCTTCTAGACAAAGAGGAAAAAAGAAGGTGTTAGCCGATTGGGTAATTTTGCTAAAATATAGTATGAGACAAGGCATTACCTGTTGGGCTGATTGGTCATCAGGATGGGTTATACCCTGGCTTGTTGGAGGACTTGATTGAAGGTTCAGAAGAGATGGGTCTAGAGATTGATCAGGAGAAGTTTCCCTTGCCAGTTCATCTAAGATCTCATCTATTCTCAGTAAAGTAAATGATAATGAGCATAAGAGATAGATGTTGTTAAAGAGAAAGGAGAGGAGAATTGGTTGAACAGTGTTACCTATAGTCTCATCGGGTTTATGAGCCTTTGAACCTTCAGCTTCATGGGTCTCTGAAGTTTCGCTATCATGGATTTCTTCATCTTCAGTAGAAACTTCAGGGGTTGGTTCTGCAGACGCTGAGGTATTACCCAGTATGGGAATTTCGACTTGTGGCTGCAATGGAAGAAGTGAGTGTAGAGGTAGTCAGACTTACTGCTGAATAAGATGGTTGAACTGATAAGAAAACAAAAGGTTCATACCTTAAGGGATGATCTGGCTTTCTTGGTCCTTGGTTTCTTGGGTAAGAGAAAACTTTTAGGTGTTTTCCTTTTGCTTTTTCCTCTGGAAGATGCAGCAGCTAAAGTAGCAGGAGTTCTCATGAGTGCCTTTAGAGGTGCTGAATCCAAAGTTGCAGAAGTTTTCATGAATTCCTTTAAGTTTGGAGCATCAAACCCCAGAGCAGGTTTGGGGCCAGCCGGATAGTACTGAATTGCTTTGGCAGGGGGAGTAAACTCAAGATCCTGTGCATGACCAGATGTTAAAATAAGAAATGGATTCAAGAACAAGAAATGATGGGTATAGTGAAATTACCTCACTGTCAGAAGCAAAATCGGGTTGCAAGTTTTTGCATAAAGAATGAACTGATATATTGAAGATATGAGCGTGCCATTCTTGCCACCAAGAGACAAAGAGAGGGTGAGCAGCATCTATTAGCCCAAATGGAGATGGTTCGTATATTGGTAATTCCCATCCTAATTCAAAGACCTTCTTGGCTTCCATTCCTTCTGTTAGTACTTCCCTTGATTTTATGATTGTTGAGAAGAGGAATTTTGGAGGCAGTTGGCCGCATCCTAATTGTCTGGCCACCATGTTTGGATAATAGAATTCATAGGTGGATTGTACTAATCTCCCATGATGAAATTCGGCTGGCAAAGTGCAAGGTTTGATAAAGGAGTTGAAAATCTCTGTGGACTCTTGGCCTGAACAACCAATTTCATAGCTAAACTTGCAGGGCAAAGTCAGATCATCATTCTCTCTGTAAGGAAACCAGAGCACATTGCCGAATCCTTTGAAAAATAGCTTGAAGAGATGACCAATGTCTATATCAATGCTTATAGATGCTGCTGCTTCCCCATAAGTCTGACAAGCCTTAACCTTTGCTGTGCTGCCCTCAGCATAGTTAACTGAGGGGAAACTTAGGTTGAAGAGGCTCACAGGGGTTATCTGATGCATATATAGTTGGAGCCACATTTGAATTAGCCACCAGGGACCATTTACACAAGAAATTTCTCCACCGTGGCGCATCTGAAGGGTGATCTGATGCATCATATGATAAGCAGACCCTAAAAGATATTTGCCTAATGGGATCTGGGTGCCTGCAGCTAAGTCTTCAGCCATTACCATGTGATTCAGGGTTGGTTCATTGGATTTTCCACAGAAGATGAATCTGCATAGCCACATATTCATGAAGGCTTTCAACTCTTTGTCAGAAACGGTGCCAGATGCATTCATATAGTTCTGGATATGTTTGATCCATCCACATCCAGAATTGACGGCTCTTTGATTACTCTTGCTCTTGTACTTATAAGGATATACTGGCAATGACACATTCAAACCAGTCATCATGAATACGTCGGCTAGAGTGATGGTCATAATACCATGACCAAAGATAAAGGCATTGGTGGCGTCAGACCAAAAGTGAGAAGCTGCTATCAGAAGGGAATCATTCCTGGGTCTCTGCTAAAGATAACTCCAGACAATGACTGATGTCCTGACTTTCCCAGTGGCTGCTGCTCTTCTCCAACATTCTCCTGTACCAGTTACGCCATCCGGTGATTGGGGGAAATGGCCAATTCTTGAATGTGTTTGGCCATCGGTTTGGTGAGGTAATCCCAGACTTGAAAGGAATTCTTTGGGTTTCCTTCTCAATGATTTCAGAAGGGTCAAGATTTCCCATTGGGCCGAGGAAATAGGAGTCGGGGTTGGCAGCATAAGGGATCAAAATCTGGCTCTTGTACTCCTTTAGAAGATGATTGAAATCAGAGGGGAGTAAATCAAAAGAGGAGCGGAAGGATGAGATGAAAGTTGCCGAATATAAATGAAGTTTACCTCTAGAATTTCGTCCTGGGTCGCCATTGAAGATTGGAAGGAGGTCCGAGGTTGCGCTGAAAGCTTGAATTTTTGGGCAGCGGCTGCGGTTTTGAACGGTGATGACCTAGGAGGATGAAAGAGCTTGTGGTCAATTTCAGAATAAAACAACTTTTATCCCGAAATTGAGGGGGCATGTGTTAACACTGGATTTTGGTCAATTCTGGAAGATGACAGGTAGACCCACATGTGGGAAGAAGGGTGTTCGGCAAACAACGCAAGCGGTTGGCTAAATGCTTGTGCGGTCGGTTATTCTGGAAGGCGGTAACTCCATTCGGGAAAACAGAAGATGGCAGGCAAGACCGATCGGAAAGATGAGAGTTGTATTAATAAAGGAATCTATAAGTTTAGGGTAAGGAATCGTAAGTTTCCAAGTTTGTTTAGAAGTTCCTTTGTAAATCGTAGTCCTTTAGGACTCACATTTTGTCTAGGGTATAAATGTTGACCCTCGACCATTGTAAGAAGTGTTCACAACCAAATCAATACAACCGGCCCCGTGCCAACTTTCGAGTCCTCTTGTCGTGTCGTCGAGTTCTTCGAGAGGAATCATCGATCCGTCGACCTCCGTAAGTTCCGACAACCTTGTTATCATGTTTAGTATCATGCGGTGAATTTAGACATGGTGCAAGCAGTCTTGTTTGTTTTCAATGGTCGTGCGGCGGATCTTTGCTTGACAATCAAGAAGTCTTTGCTTATGCTTCGTTTATGAGTAGATACCGTGCGGCAGGCGTTTACTCATATGCTTAGTGAAGGCGAGATAGTTATCGGCTCTATATTAGATATGGCAAATCTAAATAGATTCATTAAGTTATCCAGTGTTGCATGTTTTAAACCTCTTATATATTTGTAACACACTTCTGCCCAATCTAGATTGATATTGTTCGGACTTCTTTCTCTTGTGGTTTTACTCGTGCTTCAACGATCATTGTCTATTCTTATATTACCCTTGCAAAATAGATAACATGCTCATAGTGGCCGAATTGTCTTAATCTAGATTGTCACATGTTGCGGGTTCATGCATGTTAATCACGTTTAAGCTTTAACGAAACTAGGTATCGTGCGGCAGATGCAGGTTTTAGTTTAGTTTAATCGCTTTTATTTGTACGTTCCTTCTTCATGGATCCCAATTCGGTTGGATTGCCGAGCTTGGTTATGCATTAACTCATAATTAATTTCACTTGTTCAAACGTGTCTTCCCATGCACATGCATTCGGCAATTAGGTTTTTACGTGCATTTACCTTACGATTAGCTGAATGGTTTATGAATTTGTTGGCAGACAGCTCTCTATAGCCGTATGTCGTTGTAAGTGGCTTCAGGGCCGTACATGTGGAACTGTCCGGTATTACCCGACATGTTCCGGTTTGACATTTAATTGTTTTATCCCTTGTTAGTTTTCAGGTCAAACTGACTGGCACGCTTCCGGATCACGAAACACCCGGGAACCCAATTGAAGCCACGCTTTTCGGCTTGCTGTGTGTGAGGCACAGTACGTCACATTTTGTGTCAACAGTTGGACTACTTAATGTTGAGGTGTTGTCAGCTGAGCACTGAGTTCTCGACAATGGAGTAGTACTTTCACAAGTAAGTGACCAACTTCTAGTTCTTTTATACCCTTGCTGCTTGATTCATACAGTTGTACTCTATAGTATATGTCATGGAATGTACAGGATGACCAGGACTGACTAGGCCCTATTAGCCAGACTGGTTGTTGACTAGCCGACTGTATAACACTGTCAACCATTCAATTATTAGCTTAAAGCATGTAATACTTCTTGGAAATTGGAACAATATGGTTATTAGCTCCTGATTTTGTAAACTGGAATCTGTTTTGGTGCAATCATTTGTTTAGAAAATATTTTCCTTTTAAATTTACTAGCTGAAGGGATATTAGAAATTTGAAATTTCATAGGAAACTGAAGATTATGGCAATCATCTTATGGTGTTTTAGATAGCGTAATATATTCCATCAAAAGAAATGTCTTGTATTGTGATACATGATTAGCTCTTGCTTTCGAAAAGATTAGTGCTTAGATTTTGAGGTCCTTTTTGTAACTAACGTTTTTGACAACTTGGTTGAAAGTTCCGGTACCTTGCTAGTGTTACAAGATGTTAAGCTTCAAGTGTTTCTTTTGCTTCCTCTGTTATATTTGTATATATACTTGGTTACACAAACCAAGGCATATGTGGGTGAAATTTATGGAAACTTTGAACAGAAGGCGTTCAGTAGCTGTGCTAAGTTAATACCATCACATTCGATCTTTTGTAGTATAAATAATTGATTGTGTTTTTTCCCTTCTTTCACACAATATTTTTTTCCTTCTTTCACACAGTAATGATATTCATTTTACAGTTCATCAGTTATGATGATGAAACATAAAAGCGGGAAAGAGTGATAAGATCCACAAGGAACTAGAGGATGAGTATGGAGAGACACGGTTCTATATGCCCCTAAATTTGATCTTCAGGCTGCTGGGATATGGCTTTCACCTATAATAAGCCCTAATCGGGATCTAGCATTCTATAAGTGTTATATATGATGGCATGTGCTACTCCTTTGGCCTAATGGCTCAAAAGATGCTCTTACTTCTGCTAATTTGAATTTGAGACGAAGCACTTTGGTCACCTGATTTATTTAGTACATCCTGTGCAGCTGGCATGCATTTTTGGCTTACCAATGCAAAAGCACAGGCAAAGGACAAATTGTTTATATACATAATAATGGCTCTGAACCTCGTCCGAGAGGAAAAATACCCGATTCGGTGAGGAGAGAGGGAAAATAATTAATAATAATGGAAATATATATGACCGAGGCCCATACATAGAGATTTTTGGGGTATGTATAAAAGCTATCGGACCGGAGTCATGGGTCTGACTGGGGGTACTACGGTGCATAATCTCCTGGGCAATAACTATGTTGGAGAAGATATGCCTATTCTTAATAAAGGCGGCTTGGGATTGGTCAATATAATTGGGGAGATGAGGCTTCAGTCATTTAGCAATAACCTTATAAATGACATTACAGAGGCTAATCGGCCTGAAGTCTTGAGGCAAAATCGGCTGTATTTTCTTAGGAATAAAAGCAATAAAAGTTTGGTTCACCTCTGGTTGCATAAAAGCTGAGGTATAGAAGTCACGTATGGTTAGACCATGTCTGTCCCTGACTGATGGTTTAGTGTTTGGTGTTCTTTATGAACAAAAGTTAATGGATTTTTTTTGTGCAACTCTTTTCATTTCATATAGGAAGGGCTCAAATTATTACAGCACCTGTTTGATGTTCCCTCCCTCCTCTCTCTCTCTCTCTCTCTCTCTGGCCTTATCCCTTGCTAGTTGATCGTTGTAATATGGATCAAGCGCATTTAATTTGCTATGGCAGCTTCCTCTAAAAAACTTAAAGAAAGAAAGAATTTGCTATGGCAGCTAACGAAGATGTCAAACAGAGGAAGATTATCAAAAACCATGCAAGAAATATAAGCCATAACGTTTGGTGAACTGAGTGTGGTACTCAATTGATTGAAGATTCACAAGCTGTTGTTGCTATTCTTCGTAAGTTACTTCCTTTTTGCTTACCCTTGAATACTGAGTTACCTTGCGTCTTGGTGGTTATAATACTCATGGTAGCAGGGTTAGTTTTGGTCATTCTCTAACTGAATAAATCGCAATTGCTTGTTTTATGTTCATTGATGTTTGATTGCAACTTTCCAATCATTGATCTTAAGAAAAGTTGCAATTACATCTTGGGTACTGAAATGTGATAACTTTCACACTATCGGTTATCTCTCAAGTCTCAAGCAGCTGTACTGCTTAGTACACCTGTATATATAATTGCCCATTCTGTTACTCTTTAATAACTGATAACATTTCCTTTTGGTGGTTAAAGAACTGTTGTTAACTGGGCTGTTTTTAGCCATTTGGTAATTTAATAGGTCAGATATCCTGATATTGCCATGTGTTTGTTTCTAATGTTTAGGTGCATCAACCACCAATGTTATCTGGTCGTCTATTAATTGGGTTGAACGAGGCAGCTCGTGGTTGAAGTGACCATGCCTGACCCTGAGGGGGGTTCAGCCGCTATAGATTCAAGCGTTCCATCAGGTGCTGCTGCCTCAGCTTCCTCAGCTGCTCTAGATGTTTCAACCCTTGTTGAAAAGGCAATATCAGTGCTGCCATCAGATCTTGCTGCCCAAGTTCAAGATCCCAAGAGAGGCTCGATCTCAAGACCCAGAATGGAAGTATGGGTGGTGGCCAGATCCTATGAAGAAGGATTTTGTGCAGTGTGTATTTTGTAAGAAGATAGTTCCTACAGGAATAAGAAGGTTCAAGCAACACCTTGTTGGCGGTTATGTGAATGCAGAAAAGTGCCCAAAAGCACCTGAACTAGTCAGGGAAGAGATGCATGATTACCTGAAGAAGAACACGAGGATTGTATTGAAGAAGAACACAAGGATTGTATTGAACAAGGACTGTATTTGTGCAAGTGGCCAAAGATGGTGAACAAGAACAAGATGCAAATGAAGAGAGTGAAGGTGAACAAGCTGCTGAAGCTGAACCAGTAAGAGTACCAAGTTCGGGGACAAAGGTTAAGCAGGAAATAACGAAAATTGCTCAAGCTTCCATCACTTCTTTTGCTGCTGCTGTTCCACCTAAACCACAAACTCAAAAGGCATCCAAGTCAGTGCCATGCTATGCAAGACACCAGAAGAGGTAGTTGCAGAAAGGCATAGATCGAAGACATCTCAACCTACTCTAGTGTGGTCTGGTGTCGTGTGGGAGGCCTCCATAGGATGTGCGTCATGCACGTCTAACATTTTTGTTTTGTAAGTAATGGGGCAATTAATTCTAAATTTACCCATTCTCCTTTTGTTACCACAGGCATAAGAGGAACATTGGTGGTGGTGGGACGAGGGGTGTTTGGGGGGTGGTGTAGAGATGTGGTTGCGCCTCCTTCAGCCTTCTTATCATGGTAAATATTCTCTTTCTTTTTCTCTCGCTTTTGGTATTCTGTCAACCTTTCATGTTTATCCCTTGCCTTTCCCTTCTGACCTTACTTATAAAGTAGCCTGTAACATATTGCATCAATAGAGTTAAATAGCTGATTTTGAAGGAAAAGTTCTGCAGACCTTATTATTTGATTCTACAGCAATATGTACAAACACTTGATGAGCAGACTAATGTAGCTTATTAAGGTCTCCAGCGACTGAACTTGAATGTTTAACTAAGATATTTAGTAACAGCAGTGCCTTTGATTAGCTAGAAATAAGACCAAATTAGCCATTAGTGGTGTTGTTGATAGTTGATATTCTGCTTAATAATGGATAAGTTTAATATGCATAATAGTAGCTTTGTTTAATAGTAGCAATAAAATAAAACTTCCAGCCATGTCTAAAAAAATTATCTTAATTTAATTTATTTCTTGTGTCTCTCTCATTCCATTTGTGATGAGATCTTTTGTGCCAGATTGGTTCATAATACAAGCAAATTCATTTTTTTCTTAGATAAATCTCAACCATCATTGAACACCCGATTTTTTTTGTAGGGGCCAGTTATGTTTTTTTTCTTGTGAGATGGGTATTTTATTGTTTGTTCTGCCTCGGAAGGTCATTTGGATCTGTGACAACCAGCACAGTTCCTTAGTTCCACATACGTTTGGATGAGTAAATTGTGCAGCAAGAGAAGGGAGGGCTTGGTTTCTATGATTGAGCACAGAAAATATTTTAAAATCATTTGGTTATTGTTAATAGTATTGTGTATCTACAATGGTCTCAAGGAAAGCAAAAGAAAGCTTTTGCAATGGAATGCAACAATGGTCTGACCATCTGAGTGGCATGCCAGAAGCCCAGAACGCAGCATATTTGAAGGTACTGTTCCCTACAATTCCTGTATGTTTCGCATGTATGTGCCTCCATTCATTTTTAGTATGTCCTTAGTCTTTGACAGTGCCATAAATAACTTTAGTTGTTTCTACTGTGGGGATATAGGGGAGTAGAGATATTGCTGCTCTTTGAGAGTTTTTATTTCAAACACTTTTGAATCTGCAACCATTCAGTCCAGTGCTCTCTGTCTAGTTGTTCTTTAATTCAATAATTGTTTCTTTCAGTCTTTAATATTTGACCAATAATAATTGGCATTCTGTACTACAGGAACAATGGATGGAGGTGTATATTTCACAAGCATAACTAATGGTGGTATTGTTACTATTGGTTTGAGTGATATTTCACAAGCATGATTAAGGGTGCTTCCTGTAGTCCTGTTTTGACTGTGCAGCTGGCGGCGGGTTGCTTCACTTCTTCAGGTCAGGCGAAGGAAGGGAGGAAGCGCGATACCTGTCGGCTTGAAACCTGTGTGATCCCATCACAAAGGAAAGAATTGCACAAACAATGACGTGGTACCTTTAAAAGATGGAGAATGGAATAGATTGGGGATCTCCTATGGGAGTTGCTCTAAGTTCTGGGCAATCCATGTTGCCTGCCGTGCTATGTGGGGCTGTGCACAGGGATGCTGTCACGCTTGTCATTGACAAGCCAGGTGAGGAAAAAAAACATCCTGCAAAGTTGCTCCGACATCAGTCTGAGCGGAGGTATTTGATGTGAAGCTAAAACTGTGCTGCAGGTTGCGTGCAGAGGCACAGATTATTTGAAGGAGCAATGGCAATTCATGTGGTCATGTTTCCAAAATCCAAGTCCACACTGCAGGGGATCTCGGTACCAGAATTGTTGATGCACTGAGGTTGTTTCCTACTTATTCCTATCTCTGCTTTTCTTATATGATTCTGAATGTAAGTGATCACATAAGGGAAAGTAACAAGTTTGTAACGCATAAGTTTCAATGTAAAATTCTGCTTGTGTAGGACTTTATAGGATAGCAGTTTTTGGAAGAGTATCCTTTCTATAGTACAATACAATACTAAAGGCATACTTTTTTCCCACAAAAATGTTGTTGCAGTATTGCATAGAACTCCCAATGGACATGGGCCAGGTCGACATATGATCTCTGCGCCTCCAGCACACCACCTATTGATCATGTGGAACCATAGAAGGAATTCAATCACTATGAATTGGTTAGGAGAGAATCAATATTTAGTAGTAGGGAGCAAGCTGCAATTCTAGAGGCATTACAAGGGTTGTCCCCGTAATAGCAACACCAGGCGAGGGTCACAAAGTTATCTCTGCTTCGTGATGCAGCAGGCATTACAATCTGTTTATCTTTTAAACAATCTGATGCAGCAGGCAGGCAAGGAAAAGATCGACTTCATGTCAGTGTTGTTGGCGTGAATTACTTCTGTCCTTCAGGTGACAAGAAAAATTCGACATTTGTATGGTTGGTGTGCTATCAATCTATGCTATTCCGAATCTGCCACAGCCAGTGCCTGTGACTACTTTGCCTTATGGAGCACACTGCCAGTTCCTTTTGCATGTGTTGTTGGTATTGATTTGATATGCATTCTGAATCTGCTAGTATTCTAAAAGATTCTATTTTATTTGTATACCTTGTCTAGGCACTTCTGTAGGAACACAAGGGTGCACCTTCTGCTCCTATGCAACCAGCTCTGAAACAGCAGCTGTTGCAGCAACATCCACAACCAGAGCAGAAGCAACAATAAAGGAAACTGCTGGTTTCATCCTGACCTAACTCCATCGACCATCATATTACATCACAATTGAGAAGATATGATTTCCTTTTTCCATTCTCATTTCGAAAGAAGAAACATTGTTGTTCAGTTTGTCTTTTGAATGGAGAAGAAGCTTCTGGTCAAATAATTTTGAGTCAAGGTTTAAGAGGGAGTTTTTTTTAATAAAAAAATTAATTACTTGTGGCTCTGTTATCCCTTGAAGCATCAAGAATAGTTATTCCAGTTAGAATTGAAGTATCACATCTGCAATCTAGAGAAAAAACCTCTTTCTGTTATGATTCAGTATAAACATGTAGTATCTAAATGTTTTCCATTTCGAATTGTCTGTTTACTAATCACTGACATTGTTCATTCCAATGCAGTATGTAACCACAACCATTGAGCTGTTGGAACAGCCAGGAGCAAATACTACCATGGTGTATTTTTAGCGATGGCGTAGTAATGAAAGTTTTTTGGAGTACTAATAGATATTGTGATGTGTCGGTTGTTTGTGACACAGCTAATGTTTCTCAATGATCCACTATTTTAGGGAAAAATGAAAATCATGTTCGATAGTCAAATTTGTTATACATAAATCTCAAAACATCCTGCCTCTGCATCAGTAGCACTAGTCCATTTTTTTTTATTCTGTATCAATCAATATAAATCCTAAAGTATGTACAGAGAGTATAAGCTGCTAACTAATGAATATATTATGAGTTTCTAACATCTTTTGCCATTTGCATTTTTCTGATATCAATAGAAAACTTGTTTCCACTTGCATTTTTCTTTAGCTGAAAGTGTGATTCAATATTTTAGCAAAGCTTTTGTGAATTTATGATATGATAATAATGACAAGAGGGAGTTTTTTTAAAAATAAATTAACTACTTATTGCTCCAATTATTTTAGATACATAACGTCAGCCACACTAAAGAAGTTGGCTTTTAACCAAGGTTTTAAATCTCCGGCTAAAGGTATTTTGCTGATGACCTCTAAAACAGCTATAGTGGAGGCTAAATGGGGCTATAGCCGTTAAGTTCTACATAAACACAAATAGCTTGATCAGCCTCAAACAGCTATAGTCAGCTATAGCCGGAGATTTAAAACCTTATTTTTAACAT
This sequence comes from Miscanthus floridulus, assembly GCF_019320115.1. NCBI lineage: Eukaryota > Viridiplantae > Streptophyta > Magnoliopsida > Poales > Poaceae > Miscanthus > Miscanthus floridulus. The sequence goes on along the minus strand of NC_089586.1, from coordinate 51,608,609 downwards.
CCGTTAGGATGTCTATGATGCTAAGCTTCTGATGGTTATTATGATTCCTTGAGTCTTGAATCCTTGGAGGACAAATTGTATATGAAGGCAATTGTGTTGGTGGCTTCCCTTATTATTCATTTAGAGCTGAACAATTTGACTCACTGGTACATATTTCAGACAAGCTTGATATTTCCCATGTTATTTGTTTTCAGGTTCTCATTAGGTGCCGACTCGGACATTTTCGTACTGGACACGGGTGCCGATGCTGAAAATGTCCTCTAGTAACATATATTATAAATTTTTACCATGTGTATCTTTCAACATGTTTTATCTAGGAAAAGTTGTATGCCAACTAGCTGAGACCTATACCCTATGTGGCTATGTCCATATCCATGATTTCATAGGAACAAATTGTAAGATAGTTTGGTTCAACGAGTAAGATAGTTGTTAGTTGGATATTCAGCTAGCAATTAGCTAAATTATTAGCTAAATCTGTTTGAATCCAAGGAGCTAATTATTAGCAGTTACATCAATTTGCAAAGCCAGGATGGAAAAACCTTCCGATGCCGAAAGCTAAAGTTGATAGAAGTCACATAGGACCAAAGATGTTGTTGAACTTTCTCTCTAAAAGAAAAAAAAAAGATGTAGTTGAATTTTTGGGGTGCATTGTGAGGAGGTTGTTCACCAAAATTTAGATGGTTTTTGGTTTCCTAGTGAGCGTCCTCTTCTCTTGTATTGTTCCATTGTCATCAAAATTATTGGAATAACAGATAATCTGCAGTTTTCTAAAAAATACATAAGTATCTATATCTATATAACTATAATACTAATAATATTAAAATATGGAAAATTATGTCCTCAGTTCCTCAGTCTATTGTCCCTCGCTCCTATGATTAAGAGGGCCAAAGCATCAATATCTATATATCTAATACTCTCTCTGTTTCAATTTATAAGACAGTTTTACATCACAATGTATCTAGACATAGTGTATATCTAAGTGCATAGAGCTATGTGTCTAGAAAAAACAAAACGTCTTAGAATTTACCATGATTCGAATGGAGAAAGTATTAAAGTATGAAAAATTATGTTCCTCCGTCCGTTCTCTCTTTGGCCGGGGATCTATAAATGCATGTTTGCGCTACCTAGGAATTTGGTGGTTTGCTTTTATGCTGAGCTTGTACGCGCTGGAGCTGGCACTGGTACCTCAAGTTTCATCATGCTGTTTGGAAAAGGTTGATTTAGAATAAGGAGGATTTATATAGAAATATGATTAGGAAGGGGTGTTTATTATTTGAGTGGTGTGCTCAATATATTTCCTAGGGTTGACCTTGTCACTTCCTTACAAAGTCTCCAAGTTGTCAAACTACTTAAAAGTGATGACATGAACAAAAATAGACTTTGAGATTAATGATTGGATAGGGGATTAATTTTATTCTTGAATCACTAGTGGCTTTTTTGTGATTGAAAAATCGAAGAAATCTATGATGCCAAATGGAAAAGGACATTTGTACATGATTCCTTTGGTTACAGGAAGTGCAGTTCTGCTATTTTCCTTGAATTAATAACATCATTGTGTATGGGGCAGCTCTGTTCTCGAACTCATCCAATTTTTTTGCCATAAGGGAAAAGGACAAGAGACAAGCTGCAAGGCTAAGGTCCATGTTCAACGATGTTTTATGGAAGATGGTGATTGATGATAATGAACTGACCAAGATTAGCAAGCAGGCTTATGAGTACGAGAGGTCCGAAGGTGATTGCTTCTCAAGGCCAGTAGTCATAAGCCACAGAGATAAAAGAAGCCCATGTAAGTTTTCCCAACTAAAGTTTCTTTACCTTCTCGAGCTTCTCTTTGGTTATAATGGACTGATTAATATCGAAATATGTTGCAGTTCTTTGGTGGGGTTCATTTTGTGGCCTAGCATATGAGCTCCAAAGTTTAGCAAAAAGAATAACCAGTCTTTGTTTTTCAACATCTGGTTGTTGGCGTGATTGGAGTGCTTTTGCCAATGTAATTACTACTACTGAGTAGTTTGAGTTTTGTAGCAATATTGCTTGCAGACCATTGTGATTTTACAGTGTTTTTTTGTGCAGGTCCACAACAGAAAGAGAATCAGATTGGAGTATAAGAGGTTAACGAAATTGGTATATGTTAGTTACAACCGAAAGATGTCAAATAAGTTTAAAAAAACTAGAGAGCTTGGCTCTAAAGGAAAGATATGCAACCCCCTCTTGCTTGAAGAATTTGAATGGGAAAATGAATGGGTGGATGAAAATTGTGAGTCGGTTCATGCAGCTCATGGTAATGAGTTGACTTGGGCTAATGTGCATGAAACTATTGGGGCAACTGAGAGCCTACGAGGTCATAACTTGCCTAGGACTGCTGCTGCTCGTGCAGCAGCCTTTGTCAGCCAGACTTATGCTAGGAGGAGAAAGCGTCCAAGGAACACAGCAACTGCTCACATCACTGAAGAAGATGACAGTGACCATGATAGGAGATGTAGCGCAAGAGCAGCAAGTTGAATCTGATTCTGAAGTAGGAATGGAACAGGATGAAGACTCTAGTGGACCTGCAATAGCTGGAGATGCAGGCAGCTTTCATTTGAATGTTGATTTGCTTATTTAGATCAATAGATGGCAGCCTTGCTATTTGTGTTGGACTACTTAATGTTGATGTGTTGTCAGCTGAGCACTGAAGCTTTTTATCATTTGATGACATTGTGTAATTATGTACCGAACTTGCTTACTCATGTATGCTCATGCTGGTTGCTATGGTACCTATTTTATTATGTTTATGTGCTGATTCTCTTGTGCGGTTGTGATCTACTGCATATTGTTTCTCCTTTCTGATTTCCTTGTTTCACCAAATCAGTAAGAATGTGGAGATTTGAACTAGGATCTAGAGTTCTCGACAATGGAGTAGTACTTTCACAAGTAAGTGATCAACTTCTAGTTCTTTTATACCCTTGCTGCTTGATTCATACAGTTGTACTCTATAGTATATGTCGTGGAATGTACAGGATGACCAGGACTGACTTATTAGCCAGACTAGTTGTTGACTAGCCGACTGTATAACACTGTCAACCATTCAAATATTAGCTTAAAGCATGTAATACTTCTTGGAAATTGGAACAATATGGTTATTAGCTCCTGATTTTGTAAAGTGGAATCTGTTTTGGTGCAATCATTTGTTTAGAAAATATTTTCCTTTTAAATTTACTAGTTGAAGGGATATTAGAAATTTGAAATTTCATAGGAAACTGAAGATTATGGCAATCATCTTATGGTGTTTTAGATAGCGTAATATATTCCATCAAAAGAAATGTCTTGTATTGTGATACATGATTAGCTCTTGCTTTCGAAAAGATTAGTGCTTAGATTTTGAGGTCCTTTTTGTAACTAATGTTTTTGACAACTTGGTTGAAAGTTGAAAGTTTCGGTACCTTGCTAGTTGAAAGCATCTAGGCCCCTAGTTGAGTTTTGGTGATTAATGACAACGCGAGATTATTATTACTAACGTGTGTTTTGCAGAGGCAATTTAAGTTAGGTCATGGTAATGGCAATTAATTGGGCAATCATGGTTGTCATGCCCCATGTCGATGAAAATCATTTCTGATTTCAAAGGATGGACGACAAGATTAAGGATGGACTAGTTTTATAGTGTCGTTTGGTGTTGAAGAGACACTTAGAGTAGTTTAGGACTATTTTTCCTTTGGTCGTACTATTAAGGGGGTATGGACTAGTAGCTTGACCTAGGTGAGTCTAGTGGGTTAGGTGTGGTGTACACTTTTCAAATCTAGCACTAGGTAGCTCAGGAGTAGCCCTAAGATTAATTGGAGTAAACTTCATTCACATAGGAATTTTCGAGTTGGAAGTGAATGGAGGGTTAAATGACTGACTGGAACGCTGGTCTGGTTATGACCGGACAGTGGAGGGTGAGTCCAGTCAGTTCATTTGATCAACTGAAGTCGTCTGGTTGACAGCGTCTGGTCAACATCAGTAAGGTTCCAGAGAGCGTTTTTCTTGACCGGACGTGTCTGATCAATGCTGACCGAACGCAGATCAGAGTTCGGTCAGAACTTAACGGCTCTTTCTAACAAAGTGGCGGGGATAACTGACCGGAGCGTCCGGTCACCCCGCAGAGTGATGACTCAGCCTTCAAATGTTATGTTTTGAATGATGAGGTATAAATACTTACTCCACTCGTCCAAGGAAGACCTCTTGTCCATTTGTTCAGCTGAGAAACATCCTTGAGAGTGTAAAGGAGAGCAAGAGCCTAGTGGGGTGATTGAGATTTGAGAATCTAAGATTAAGGCCTCATTAGTGTAAGGAGAGTAGTAAGTGTGCATCCACCCTTCTTTTTTTTTCGAACACAGCAGGAGAGCTGCATATCATTATATTAGTAGAAGAAAAGAAATAGTCTTACAGAGACTAAAACCCACAAACACCCACACACACCCACTAGACCATAGAAGCTAAATCACCAGGAAAAGAGTTACAAGGACGACCACGAACCCCCCCTGCAGATACCTAAGTTGCAGTTTGGGCAGAGATTAGGGAAATCCCCTTAGCCCCTGCCACACTCCACCCAGCAGCCTCCTCCTTGGCTAGGTATAGGACCTGAGTTAACATTTGAGACTGCTCCATTGAAACCACAGTCATTTCTGTGCCGCCAAATGCTCCAGGCTCCTAGGATGACCAGAGAATTCAGACCCCTTCTTAGATCACCTTGAACAGCACCATCAATCTTTCTCCACCAATCATCAAAATTCTGATCAGCAGGTGTTGGAGCAAGGGTTGCAGCACCAAAATGAGAGAGGAAGGAGAACCAAAATATTCTTGAAAAACACAGCCTACAAGAAGGTGATGAAGATCTTCCTCAAGCTGGTCAGACAGGACACACATTTCTGGATGAGGGAGGCCCCTCTTTGCTAACCTGTCTGCAGTCCAGCACCTGTTATGGGCCACTAACCACATAAAAAATCTGCATTTTGGGGGCGCCCAAGTTTTCCAAGTTCTCTCAAAGGGTTGAAAAGAGATGGCTCCATAAAATAGGGCAGTGTAGGCGCTCTTTGTTGTGTACTTGGCCTGAAGAGGAAAGCCTCCATAAATGTCTATCAGGGATGCTCTCATTCAGCTCCACCCTAGATAAAAGATCCCAGAGATGGATATACTAAGATAGAGCAGCCGCACCAATTTCTCCCTGTAAGTCCTCTATCCACCTATTCTCAGGAAGGGCCTCACTAACAGTACGTTTACTCAATCGCCTTTTAGGAACCAGAACAAAAACAAGAGGAGCAATCTCCTGGATTCCCTGACCATCCAGCCATTTGTCCTTCCAGAATAGGGTATTAGCCCCACTTCCCACTTCTGTACGAACTGTTACCGAGATCAGCCCAGCGACCTCCTTACTGACCTGGACCGGCAGATTTGCCCAAGGTTTGTTTGGTACACTCCAGCTGCAGCTAAGGCCATCTTGCTTTCAAGGCAATCCCCAATGTTTTGAGATCAGTTATTCCCAGCCCGCCTAATTCCCGAGGTCGACAAACCTTGGCCCAGGCAATAAGACAATGACCCCCGTTTGCTTCTTTTCTTCCCATCCATAGGAAGGACCTTCTAATCTTATCGATGGCTTTGAGAGCCCAAGGCGGAAGATCAATTGCCAGTAGCCACATAGATTAGGATACCTGTAAGCACAAATTGCACCTAAGTCACCCTACCAGCACGTGTCATCAAATCTGCCTTCTAGCTCGGAAGTTGTTCAGCAACTTTATCAATAATGGGTTAGACCTGCTCCTTGGTCAATTTTCTGTTGGACAGGGGCAAACCCAGATACTTGCAAGGGAAATCCAGAACCTCACATGGCAGCAGGTTTTGAATGAGGGTCAGATCCTCCTCAGCATAGCGAATAGGCAAAACATTGCTTTTCTGAACATTGGTTTTAAGGCCCGAGGCTTCCCCAAACAAATGCAGGAGCTGTAAGGATAAGTTTATGTTTGCTGCAATGGGCTGGAGGAAAAGGGCGACATCATCAGCATAAAGAGAGAACATGTGCTGAATGGGTCGCCTAGATAAGGGCTGAAGCAGCCCGGCATCCGCAGCACTTGTGAACATCAAATTCAGGACATCCATAACTAGAATGAAGAGCATGGGAGATAGAGGGTCTCCCTGTCTCAATCCCCTTCTATGCTTTATACTTTCTCCCGGTATGCCATTAAGGAGCACCTGTGTGGATGAAGTAGATAGGAGGCCACTGATTAAGTCACACCAACGAACTCCAAACCCCAACTTCCTAAGAACCTCCAAGAGGAAAGCCCAAGAAACCGAATCGAAAGCTTTGGTGATGTCTAATTTTAGGAGTATTCTAGGCAGGTTCTGAGAATGCAGGAACTTCACTGTTTGATTGAACCATCATGAAATTGTCCAGGATGAACCTTTTCTTAATGAAGGCACTCTGATTTAGGGAGACCATCTCATCAAGGCGGTCTGCTAGTCTATTAGCCATAATTTTGGTCACCAGTTTGGCAAAGCTGTGAACCAAGCTGATAGGCCTAAAATCCTTAACTTGCACCGCATTTGGCTTTTTAGGGATCAAAGTTATGTAAGCCGAATTCAGTTTGCTTAGGTTTCTACAATTACCACTCCAAAGGGACTGTATGGCAGCCATTATGTCATTTTTTATAACAGCCCAGCAGCATTTATAGAATCTGCCCGTAAACCCATCGGGTCCCGGGGCCTTATCAGGAGGCAGATCCTTTATGGAATTGAACACCTCTTCCTCAGAGAAAGGCAGATCCAGATTAAATAACTCAAAGCTTGGACAACCAAGAGAATCCAGGTTGATAGTTCTTTCTCTACCATAATCTGTCCCAATAAGGTTATCATAGAACTCCAGGACTGCAGCTGCCTTCTCTTCATGCCGTGTAATGAGCTGATCACCAACTTGCAATTTTGGGATGAAGTCTTCTTCTTTCTGTAACGAGCATGCTGGTGGAAAAGCCTTGTGTTGGCGTCTCCCTCTTTTAGCCAACCGATTCTAGATCTGAGCCGGGCAATAGTTCGCAACAATGATGCTAGAGCAAGAGAATGCTTCTTGAGCTTGTTACGCAGCCATACTTCACTTGGTTGTAGAGGCCTACACTCCTGTGCTTTTTCAAACTGACGAATGATTTCTTTAGCAAGCAGCCATTGGGACTTGATATGACCACATTTCTTCTGGCTCCAACTTTGTAGACTTCTTGCTGTAGCCTTCAGCTTTAGCGCCACAGTTTGGAGAGGACACTGGCTAGGCTGCACACTGTCCCAAGACTCCCTCACAGCATCCATGAAACCATCAAGGGAGGGCCAGAAAGCCTCAAAGTGGAACCTTTTCTTGCTGCCAATAACATCCTGCATCCCAAGTATCAAAGGGTAGTGGTCTGAATCCATAGAATCACCCCCTGCAGAAGATAACCAGGAAACTGCTCCTCCCAGTCTAGAGAACAGAACATTCTGTCCAGCCTGACCAGAGTGGGAGAAGCACTGGTGAAGGAGCTGGTCCAAGTAAATTTACGTCCATGGAGAGGGATTTCAGAGAGCTCCATATCGTTTATCCATCTTCTGAATCGTCCCATCATTGCCCTGTTAAGGTTGGCATTATTTTTATCCTCATCCCTATAGATGAGATTGAAATCCCTGACCACCAACCAAGGCCCAAAGCATTGAGCTCTTATATCTCTCAATTCCTGAAGAAATTGGATCTTATTCTGATCATGTTGGGGCCCATAGACACAGGTCAACCACCATGCATTGCCATTAGCTGGATAGAATGGGGCTATAGCGGGCTATAGCCGTTAAGTTCTACATAAACACAAATAGCTTGATCAGCCTCAAACAGCTATAGTCAGCTATAGCCGAAGATTTAAAACCTTATTCTTAACACCCGTTACGATGTCTATGATGCTAAGCTTCTGATGGTTATTATGATTCCTTGAGTCTTGAATCCTTGGAGGACAAATTGTATATGAAGGCAATTGTGTTGGTGGCTTCCCTTATTATTCGTTTAGAGCTGAACAATTTGACTCACTGGTACATATTTCAGACAAGCTTGATATTTCCCATGTTATTTGTTTTCGGTTCTCATTAGGTGCCGACTCGGACATTTTCGTACTGGACACGGGTGATCGATGCTGAAAATGCCCTCTAGTAACATATATTATAAATTTTTACCATGTGTATCTTTCAACATGTTTTATCTAGGAAAAGTTGTATGCCAACTAGCTGAGACCTATACCCTATGTGGCTATGTCCATATCCATGATTTCATAGGAACAAATTGTAAGATAGTTTGGTTCAACGAGTAAGATAGTTGTTAGTTGGATATTCAGCTTGCAATTAGCTAAATTATTAGCTAAATCTGTTTGAATCCAATGGAGCTAATTATTAGCAGTTACATCAATTTGCAAAGCCATGATGGAAAAACCTTCCGATGCCGAAAGCTGAAGTTGATAGAAGTCACGTAGGACCAAAGATGTTGAACTTTCTCTCTCAAAGAAAAAAAAGATGTAGTTGAATTTTTGGGGTGCATTGTGAGGAGGAGGTCCACCAAAATTTAGATGGTTTTTGGTTTCCTGGTGAGCGTCCTCTTCTCTTGTATTGTTCCATTGTCATCAAAATTATTGGAATAACAGGCAATCTGCAGTTTTCTAAAAAAATACATAAGCATCTATATCTATATAACTATAATACTAATAATATTAAAATGTGGAAAATTATGTCCTCAGTTCCTCAGTCTATTGTCCCTCACTCCTATGATTAAGAGGGCCAAAGCATCAATATCTATATATCTAATACTCTCTCTGTTTCAATTTATAAAACGTTTTGGTTTTTTTAGATACATCACAATGTATCTAGACATAGTGTATATATATAAGTGCATAGAGCTATGTGTCTATAAAAACCAAAACGTCTTATAATTTACCAAAATTCGAATGGAGAAAGTATTAAAGTATGAAAAATTATGTCCTCCGTCCGTTCTCTCTTTGGCCAGGGGATCTATAAATGCATGTTTGCGCTACCCAGGAATTTGGTGGTTTGCTTTTATGTCGACAGCCTGTTCGGCAGGCCGTAAACGATCGTGAATTATTTACTGCTAGCTGGTTTGGTGTGAGAGAAAAATACTATTCTGACTGGAAATTTACGATCAGTTTACGACCAAGCGAACATGCTGGACTGGGAAGAGAGAGCAGTAGGACAGCTAGCATTTAGTGTGTCGAATAGTCCTCGGATCCACGTACGGCGCGTGCTCAATAAACCAAGCCGCCACTTGAGCTTGTGCTAGCGCTGCTATAGAGCACAACAATGTACTCTCTTGTAGCTCTACACATGCACAAGAATACAATTATCCACATGCATGTTCACCGTTCATGACAGTGACGGATTAGTTAGGTTTTGTGCTGATCAGTGTCCAATGTCATCCCGAGTTTCCTCAACTGACATCAACCCATACTATACTAGTAGTAATGCTAGCTGCTCGATCGTTGGCCGATCCACTTCTCGGCAGTTGACAAAAATCTGGTCAGAGGTGATCATTCTTGTGTTAACTCTTTTCAAATTTGAAATGATGGACCGTAATTTATGGAGCCCCTTCCCAGGCGACGCCAAGGCGATCTCCTTCCCGACCTCGATCCAGTTCACCTCGCCAGTGAAACTAGATTTGCTCTGCCATTGACCATCCCGGTCACGGCGTCCACCGTAAATCGCCGGTTAGCCGATCCTGGCACCGCGACTACATCTTTTCCAAAACCCTATTTCCCCACTAGGGTCTAAGCGACGCTTAGGTTTAGTGTCAGGATTGCGTTTTGTGTCTGCTCCAATCTCCGTTGCAGATCACTATCTTGTTTTCCCCTCCATACCAGATCGTATATGACGGCTCCAAGAGGTGGACTGGAAGGGGCATGGGGATGATAGCCCTAACCCTAATGTGACTGATCTTTTACCTGAGGCTTCAACCTAACTGAGGAGGAAGAAGTCAGTGGCAGACTTCAGTGATGACGAAGAGAAGCGGAACCACCGTTGGTGGAATGGGCGATTGTAGGGAATGTTCTATCCATGATGGTGGTCCATCTAAGTACGGTCCACACAGCTATGAAGCCGGCTTGGGGTAACCCTGTTGGTCTCAAGTTCCGGGCCATCGGAGAGAAGGGAGACAACTTGTTCATTGCAGAATTTGGGAGTAGTGTGGATATGGAGAGGGCTTTGGCGGGAACTCTATGGATAGTGGGGAGATATGCGATTATCCTAAAACAAATATGATGAGAAGCTTAGTGCGTTGGAGATTGTCTTCAATCGGATGGAGATTTGGGTGTGGATTCTGGACTTGCCCCTCGGATGGATGAATCAACAGAGGGGAAGTCGTGCCATGAGTCTGACCGGCCAAGTTATAAAGATGGATGTGGATTCGAAAGGGAAGGCTAGCGGGGCATTTCTGCGCGCTCGAGTGGCCATTGAGATTGATAAACCCTTGCATCGGGGGTGCTTCTCTGTATGAGTAGGATGGAAGAGCCGAGGTGGTTTCAAGCACAGTATGAAAAACTTCCGTTTTCTACTGCTTTGCATGTGGGGTGATGGGTCACTCGGATGTGGAGTGTCTACATCCCGTTTATTCTATTTTCAGGATTCTTTGCCTGATAGCAACCATTCCGTCTGAATCTGAGAGATGTATGTTTTTCTGAATTTAATTTAATCTTGTGGTTTTCAATATTTGTTGGATTTTTTTAGTTGTTCATTTATGCTTTTCAGTACTCAAAAATGAAGAAGTTGAAGAAAAGGTTATTAATGTCCGTATGTGACTCTACTTTTTTATTTTCTTTAGTAGAGCTAAAGTTGCCTTTACCGGGTTCTCTGTCTCCATTTTTTCAAATGTGATTAGCTCTCTCGCCGAAGATCATAAAGACGTGACTAAGCATTATGAATTTGGTTCTCTTCTATTGTTTGACAAGTGCTTTATTTGTGCCTGTTCGTTTGAACTTATCAGCCGGCTTATCAGCTAGAATCTACAATATTTTTCTCTCACAATAAATCAGCCAAGACCAGGCTTATCAGCCGGCTTTAATACCAGCCGAACAGGCCCTTCAGGGATTCACAATAAATCTCTCTTACGAAGCAAGCTGTGCATCTAGTTCGGGATTTACCCTTCGGTGGTTTATTTTTTCGTGCTGACTACTCTGCTAGTAAACCTACAGACTATTGTTTCTGTTCGCTTGGATGGTTCTGGATGAATCTGGATGAATCTGTGAGAGGAAACAAGCCATAAACAGTGACTTTCATCCGTGCACAGTGGAAATATGGCACCAGCCGAACTTTCAAGATGATATGAAGCTTAATTTACAATTACTATTTACTATAACTGAATCTCAAAGACTATAAATGGCATAGTCATCTTTGGTTTGCATTAGCCTCCCCACTTCTCAAGATGTTGTCTTATCAAAGATATATCTACAGTAGTATTACTTTATTAAAAAAAGTTCTTATAATTATATACTATCGATATAAATATGTAAAATGCTTCAGTTACAATAGATAAATTTATTTAAAGTAATAATCTATAGAAATTATATATCATAGATATTACAATGCCCGTGTTTAATCAGCCTAACCAATCGTGATTCTCCAATCGTGGTGCATGCCACTACGTAAAAATCATTTTTTAGCAACAGTTCGATTTTTTTTGTAGGGGCGGCTGGTGATGGAGCTGCCCCTACAGTGGCATGCTCGGGTGCCCAAACACCAGCCGCCCCTACAAATGGAACAGTAGGGGCGGCTGGTGTTACGAGCCGCCCCTACAAATGGGGTCTGATTTGTAGGGGCGGCTCAATCACCAGCCGCCCCTGGAAATGCTATTTGTAAGGGCGGCTGATGATTCAGCCGCCCCCTACAAATGGCCCCGTATTTATAGCTCCCATTTGTAGGGGCGGCTCAATCACCAGCCGCCCCTACAAATGCCCCTCATATAAAACAGATGTAGCATCTTCTTACTCCTCGGGTCACTCACTCCAACCTATGAAAAAAGGTGGGGAGGCCTTGGACACCTCCCAAAAATTGCTCTACTAAGGGGGGAAGGTTTTGGTCTCAAATCCTTTGGTGGAGAGATTGTAGAAGATAAGAAAATACTATTCCATACTTTTTTTGAAGTTTTAATGGTTGGTTAGTGAGTAATTAGAGTTTTATTTTTCTCTCTCTTCTATGGTGCTTGAGCTACTTATGAAGCAAATTAGACCAAAGTTTTAAATGTACTAGGGTAAATTAGGGAGGGGAACAAGATCATACCCTTATTTGGTCCATGTTTCTTGATTTTAGTGAACAATTAGTTAGTTTTATGGATGTTTCATGTGCATATGGATCTAGATCTAGGGTTTGGTTTTTTTATTAATTTTGTTTTTGTAAATTTATGTTTGATGAAATTGGACTAGGGTTTGTATGAAAGATATTGGGTAAAGTATAATTGTTGCTAATTGTTGTCTTTGAAATTGTTTATTGTAATCAATAAATATGTATTTTAATTATTTATGGATAAATGGGCCATTAATTAATTTTTCTCTACCATGGTGTGTTTGTATGCTTCATGTAATTATATTAGATTTATATTCATATATATCTGAAGTATATACAATTGTTCTCAAGTAATTATTAATGTGTTTCATTTTTATATATATCTGAATAAGTAGTCCTTTAATGTTTGTTTTGTTGTTGTTGTAAAAGATGGAGTACAGGAACTCTTGAATGTATGGTTCGTTAAGGTTCAAGGCAGGTTTCCGTGAAGAGGTGAATAAATTTATTGAAGCCACAAAGAAGCATGCAACGACATTGAAAGAGAATAAGGATACAATTATTTGCCCATGTAAAGATTGTAAGAACCTGTATGACATGGACAGATGTGACTATCATCATATCACATTTGATTATGTGAGGATTTGTTGAGGACTACACAGTGTGGATTCATCATGGTGAAATGGTTATTGTTAACGAACGAGGATGAGGAGGAATACGACGACGAAACCATAGAATCTCTGTCCCAATATTCAGCAGAGCTTGATGCACGAATGGATTTCAAGTTTGGTAATGAACAAGGTGGTGATGCTGGTGGTCAGGATGGTAACGATGAAGGTGGTGCCAATAATGATGGTGGAGCACGTGTCGGGGATGAAGATGATTTGGAAGACATGATTCGAGCCCTTAGACCAGAGATTTTACTAAATAGCCCGAAAGGTTTAGAAAATTTGGAAATGATGACAAAAGCATCGAAGGAGACTGTGTATGGTGTCGAAAAGGGTTGTCCGACACATTGGATATTGCTACATTTTGTGCTTGAGCTGCTCATCCTAAAGGCTAAGTACGGCTGGTCAGACTATAGTTTCAATGATCTATTGCATCTCCTGTCATGGGTGCTGCCACAACCAAACTCAGTTCCCACCAACACATACCAAGCAAAGAAGGTCATAAGTCCATTGACAATGGGGGTTGAAAAAATCCATGCATGCCCCAACCACTGTATACTTTTTTGTGGCGAAATGTTCAAGTCACTGGATAAATGTTCTCGGTGTGGGGCCAATCGGTACAAGAACAATGACCTTTACGGTGGGGACGAAGCCTCCATGGGGGAAAAGAGGAATAAGAAGGGTACAAAAAAGGTGGTACAAGAATCTCAGCCCCCAGAGGACACTCCATTAGGCAACGATGCAAAGCAGAGAAGAATTCCTGCCTTGGTAATGTGGTACCTGCCAGTGACCGACCGCTTGAGACGTATCTTCCTAAACTCTAAAGAAGCCGCACTCATGACATGGTGGGATGATGAGCGCAAGGTGGATGATGATAAGATTGCACACCCGGCTGATTGTAGTCAGTGGCAAAGATTTGATGAGAAGCACAAAGAATTTAGCGATGACCCAAGGAATGTACGATTTGGCTTGAGCACCAATGGAATGAATCCCTTTAATGAGAGGATGAGCGACCACAGCACATGGCCAGTGATCTTGACCATGTACAACATCCCAACATGGTTGTGTTAGAAGAGAAAGTACCTTCTCCTCACTATTCTTATTTCTAGCCCTAAACAACCAGGCATTGATATAGACGTGTTCCTCGAGCCTTTGATGCAAGAAATGGAGAGGTTATGGAGGCATAGGGGAGCAGATGTATGATGCATTCCGAAAGGAGGACTTCATATGTAGAGCAATAATATTTATTACTACCAATGATTACCCCTGTGTTGTTTGCTTTGTCTGGACAGATCAAAGGGAAGACGGGATGCTTGGTTTGCTTAGATGGTACTACATGGGTGTACCTAGATGCATCCAAGAAGATAGTTTACCTAAGGAGCCGACACTTCTTAAAGATAAGTCACAAGTACCGTAGCAAATTGTTCTTTAGATTTTATGACAACGCCCTAGAGATTGAACCCCCTCCGGAGAGACATCATAATGGAGAACATGTGTATAGAATGGTGAAAAACATACGCAGTCATCTATGAAAAGAAGAATCCGGATGGGACGAACAGAGATAGAAGCACACCCCCTGTCGAAGGAGTACCTTTCAAGAAACAATCGATCTTCTTTTAGTATCTGCCTTATTGGCCAGACTTGGAGGTCCCCCATGCCATTGATGCTATGCACGTGCAGAAGAATGTCTTTAAGAGTCTCATTGCTACCTTGATGGACACAGGCAAGTCAAAGGATGGTCTGAAAGCACGGAAAGACATGGTGCAGCTAAACGTGATGCCACAGCTTCACCCGGTACCTGAGGCTAATGGAAAATACACTCTGCCCACGGCGTGCTTCAACCTAACACCAGACGAGAAGAGAGCTATATACACTTTCCTGAGGGGGATCAAAGTCCTGACTGGGTTTTTAGCAAATATGAAGAAGCTAGTGTCGATGAAGGACTTGTCAATAATACACTGCAAGGCTCACGATTGCCATATGATGCTGACAGTGTTTCTACCTATTGCAATCAGGGCTATAAAGCTAGAGTTCTTGAAAATGGCCATCACCCGCATGTGCTACTTCTTTTCGAAGATCTCATAGAAGATGATTGGCAAGCAAGAGCTGAGTGACCTATATGAATTTATGGTGGAGACACAAAATCAACTGGAGATGTGTTTACCTCCTGCTTTTTTGATATAATGCCACATCTCATGATTCACATGGTTCATCAGATACAGGCGTTGGGCCCTTACTACTTGCATGAAATGTGGTCCTACAAGCAGTTCATGTCGGTTCTAAGTCGATACGTCCATAATCGAGCATACCCAGAGGACTCCATGATAGAGGGTTACAGTACTGAAAGAAGTCGTCGAGTGTTGTCAAGAGTACCTAAAAGTATAGAAAGGGATTGGTAAACCCTGATTCTCATCACTAGAGTAGGCTGGCTAGGAAGGGCACCTAGTGGTAGAAAAGTGTTCATCGACCATGATTACAAAGAGGTGAGTCAGGCACATTATAGTGTCTTGCAGAGTACACAACTGATGCAACCGTACATTGATGAACACTTGGCTATCATTATGGCGGAGAGAAATAGCCGTTCGGTTGATTGGGTCATGAAACAACACAAGCAATGACTAACTACATGGTTGAAGGACCAAAACATACCGCCTAGAGAAACCATAGACTCTATTACCATTAGTAGGTTAGCGGAGGGGCCATCGAGACAAGTGACATCTTGGAATGCTTATGACATCAATGGGTATACGTACTATACCCACGCAAAGGATAGTAAATATGTGAACCAAAACAGTGGTGTTCGAATAGAGGCTATCGATGGATTAGGGTGAAAGATCCAATACTTTGGCATCATTGAAGAGATATGGGAACTTGACTATGGAAGGGATATAACGGTGGCCCTATTTCTATGCCGTTGTATCAAACAACACCAACTGAACGAGATCAGATTGAGAGTCCTAGACCTCGAGAATCTAGGCTACCAAGATGACCCTTGGGTGCTCGCTTCACGTGTCGCACAAGTTTTCTATATGTCTGACCCACAAAGTAACCTTCCCCCCGAAGAAGAAGACAAAGCACGTAGTTGCCTCCGGAAAACAACACATTATTGGAGTTGATGGCGTGGACGATGTTGAAGCTTACAATAACTACGATGAGATGCCGCTATTCATAGACTTTTCTAAAAAGATCAGTGTTGTGGAAAAGAACCTCCCCAAAGACATAATGCCATGGGAACGAAAAGGTGTCAAGGGGAAAGTCGTTACAGCGGGTTAGCTAGTTGTTGAACGTGTAGTATTTGTGTAAGTGTGTGTTTGTAAGACTTCATTTATGCATGCGTGTGAGACTATATATTCATGTACGTGTTTAAGACTACATATTTTTGTCTGTGTGTGAGACTACATTTTATGCATGTGTGTGAGACTACCACTCTATTACTACTAAAACTTTATGAAATCACTTAACACTTTATGAAATGAAGAAATGACCAAAATAAAAGTAGGAGATCTTGATGAGTTATACAACTTTTATATTCATCACCTTTACAGCTGAAATCATTTAGTGTTTGAAAATCAGGTTTGAAGCTGTTATTTTCTGAAATTTCAAATTTGAATTGTTCAAAATTAGTGACAAAGTTAGTGTGTTGATTTGGTCATTCTTTTCATTTGACAAAGTTTGAGCACTTCAAATTTTAAAATTTTAAAAAATGATAAGTTCGAACGAGATTTTCAACCATTAAATGATTTTAGCTAAAAAAGTGATGAATACCAAAGTTGTATAACTCATCAAGATCTACAACTTTTATTTTGATCATTTCTTCATCTGACAAAGTGATAGTAAACATTGTTCACAAATCAATATGTTTCTCATATAGTTCATGAAACTATGAGTCATATGTGAATTTATGAACAATGTTTACTAATACTTTGTCACATGAAGAAGTGACCAAAATAAAAGTTATAGATAGTGAAGATTTCAACAACTTTTATGTTCACGACTTTTATTGTTGAAATCATTTAAGGTTTCAAAATCTTGTTTGAAGTTGCCAATTATTAAAATTCAAAATTTCAACTGTTCAAATTTGGTCAAATGAAAATATGATCAAAATAAAAGTTGTACATATTGATGAGTTCTACAACTTTGGTATTCATGAGTTTTTCATCTGAAATCATTTTCTCTTTCAAAATATTGTTTCAAGTTAAAATTGTTTGAATTTCAAAATTTGAATCGTTCAAACAAAGTCACATGACAAGATGACCAAAATAAAAGTTGTATATGTTGATGAGTTATACAACTTTTATGTTTAAAATATTTTAATTTTATTTCATTTAATGTCATAAAATTGTATTCAAAGTTTTAAAATTCAATTTTTTAATTTTTGTTTTTTTGTTTTCTATATTGTTTTGACCACAATTGTTTATATATATTTCTTCATATATAGAATAATACAAAATATTATATTTGTGCATATACACAATTTTTTATATTATTTTGTGTTTTTATGATATAAAAATATAGAATTTATTATTTAAAAAATAGAAACTATTTGTAGGGGCGGCTGGATCAGGAACCGTGCCTAAAAATGCATTTGTAGGGGCGGCTGGATCAGGAACCGCCCCTACAAATCATCCCATCTATAAAACAGAGGGCGCACGGGTGTCGTCTTCATTTGGGCGCTCTCTTCTCCTCCGACGCCGTCAGGCTGCCCCGCCAACGCTGGCCCGCGCCCCTTCCCCGCCGACGCCATCACGCGCCCCTTCCCCTCACCCGCGCGCCCCATCTCCGTGCATCTCCCCACACCCGCGCCCCCTCGGCCCCTCCCGCGCCCCCTCCCGCGCACCCGCCCTAGGGTTTCCAGAGGAGCGGCGATGCCGGTGGCGAGCGAGGAACCTTCAGCCTCCAGCGGTCCCGCACCCGGCCCCCAGCGCCTGCCCCCATCTCCGCGCATCTCCCCGCACCCACGCCGCCGCCCTAGGGTTTCCAGAGGAGTGGACGCCGCCGGCGAGCGAGGAGCCTTCAACCTCCAGCGGTCCCGCACCCGGCCCCCAGCGCCCACCCCACGCGCCGACGACGCAGGCTCCCGGCGCCCCACGCCCGGCCCCCGGCGTCCCGTCCCCGCACACCGACGATGCATCGTCGGCGGTTGACGGCCGTCTTCAACCTGTGCGCGTCACCGGCACCTCGTCTCCAGCCTCCACTAGTCCCCGCCACATCTCGATCTACAAGGATGGCAGGTGCTCATTTTCCTCACCCTTTCTCTCCCTCTTCTCTATTACGTGCATACAAGGATGCCTCCAGTAGGCCTTGTTTTTGTTTGTCTCGACAGTAACCACGACATGTTTGTGATAGCCTACTGTTTTTAATGTATAATTTAAATTTGTTTTAAATCTTTTAGTGATGCAAACCTTTATAAATTAGTCAGAAATAACATGACTCACCATCACTAAAAGGCAGCTTGCATTTGTTGCAATCCCTAGAACTTATGCTATGTGTTTAGCTGAAACCACATAACTTAAGCTCTGTAAGTGTTTGATGAGAAACTAGATAATCATTTCCAATTTCAGTTTAGCATTGTATGTGTTTACAGTATTGTTTAGCACTGCTCGGCCATTTCAGTTTCGAATACATGCATCTTGGTGCAATCTATCATGCTTGCTTCTTGTTAAACCTCTCGGTTCGTTGTGTCCAGTTAATTGATTGATGCTTGAGAGAGAAAAGAGCGACGCCTGATTTTGCTACCTTAATTTGAATTGGTACATATCTTTATCTTTATATCTAGCTATTTGGCCGATTAGAAGTGATTGAAAATGTCAAAATCTGCTACCAATTTGTGGTCCAATGCTCCAACTAGTAAGGACTAATAAGGAGCTAACTAGTCCAAAACAGTGCACCATCATGACTAATAAGTTGGACAAGCATTTTATAATACGTAATGATACAACTAAATGTAGTGCACAACCACGAGATAGCTTCACCTTAAACCTTTTCCTTTCCTAGCCTGGAAGAAATAGGTAGAGCAGTGTCCAATGTAAGTGCTTTCATCATTTTATTTGCTCTATAATTTGTCTTATACGAATTAATTGATCACAAACACTATATTGTTGGTTCATAATTTTGGATTAGAGAGAGCACACTGCAAAGCTACATAGCAAGTTTCAGAATTTTTAGATGTATCATTGTTTTCCTATGATTTTGGAAAATTTCTTGTATGCACAAGTATTTACACGTACCAACAGTAGTCAGCTTCTTCACTGTTCATCGTCTTGACTACGGCTCTCCCGTCAGATGCATGCGCAAGCACTTACCTACTACTACTACTCCTCCTACTCCTACCACTACTCCTACTAGTACTCCTCCTGCTCCTCCTACTACTCCTTCTCTGTTTTTTGCTTATATACTACTGGTGTGTAGTGGATGTTGCTACTACTACTACTACTACTCCTACTCCTACCACTACTACTACTAGTACTCCTCCTGCTCCTACTACTACTCATTCTCTGTTTTTTTTGCTTATATACTACTGGTGTGTAGTGGTTGTTGCTGCTGCTGCTACTACTACTACTACTCCTACCACTCCTCCTACTACTACTACTCCTACTACTCCTCCTCCTCTTACTACTCCTACTACTCTTCTTACTACTCCTATTACTCCTCCCTGTACTTGCTACTCCTACTGCTACTCTTCTTTCAGTGATGCTCCTACTACTACTCCTACTCCTACCACTACTCCTACTAGTACTCCTCCTACTCTGACTACTACTCCTTCTCTATTTTTTTGCTTATATACTGCTGGTGTGTAGTGGCTGTTGCTACTACTACTACTACTACTCCTACCACTACTCCTACTAGTACTCCTCCTGCTCCTACTACTACTCCTTCTCTGTTTTTTTGCTTATATACTGCTGGTGTGTAGTGGCTGTTGCTGCTGCTACTACTACTCCTCCTCCTCCTCCTCCTCCTACCACTCCTCCTACTACTACTACTCCTCCTCCTACTACTCCTCTTACTACTCCTACTAATCCTCTTACTACTCCTATTACTCCTCCCTGTACTTGCTACTCCTACTGCTGCTCTTCTTTCAGTGATGCTCCTACTACTACTCCTACTCCTACCACTACTCCTACTAGTACTCCTCCTACTCCTACTACTACTCCTTCTCTGTTTTTTTTTGCTTATATACTACTGGTGTGTAGTGGTTGTTGCTACTACTACTAGTACTCCTACTCCTAGCACTACTCCTACTAGTACTCCTCCTGCTCCTACTACTACTCCTTCTCTGTTTTTTGCTTATATACTGCTGGTGTGTAGTGGCTGTTGTTGTTGCTGCTACTACTACTACTCCTCCTACCACTCCTCCAACTACTACTCCTCCTCCTACTCCTCCTCCTCTTACTACTCCTACTACTCCTATTACTCCTCCCTGTACTTGCTACTCCTCCTGCTGCTCTTCTTTTAGTGATGCTCCTACTACTACTCCTAAGTGGCTGCTGCTCTTACTCTACTACTACCACTCTACTGCTACACTTACTCTACTCAACTTCTTTCTACTTACTACTCCTAAGTGGCTGTTGCTTTCAGTGATCCTTGCTTTGTTATGTCCATCCAAATATTTTAATGGTTAGCATAGAGTTAAGTTAATACACTAAACCTATTGTGTAGAGGTTTAGCTTATGAAACTATTAAGTGATCACCTACAAATTTAATCTAGTAAAGGCTTTTCTTTCTGGTTTGTTGATCTTGCTTAGGCCAACTATGTTTTTTTGTGAAGCTAGAACATGCTTGCTTATATTATTGCTTTGTTGCTGGCTATTATTTCAGTATTTCCTTTCTTTCTCAAGTGTTGTGGCTATTATTAAGTGCAAGTGGCAAGACGACGACTACTACTATACTAAACTACTACTACTACTCTACTCTACTGAACTACTATTACTCTATCTACTCTACTCTCTTCCCTAGCTGCTAGCTGCAACTCTTAACTACTGGTTGCTACACTTCTCTACTCCTCTACTCTACTCCTCTACTATTACTCTATCTACTATTACTCCTCCTCTACTCTAATCCATTATTTACCACATCTAAGTTACCATATTTTGATCTGCAGGGGTCTTCCAACCATATGGCAGCAGTCAGCTATTTTTTGGGAAGTAGCAGCTGCTTTTTTACACCTTTTCCTCTCTATGTTTGTTAAGCAGCTATTGCTTTTTTTGCCAAATCTCCCCTCTCCTCTCCTCTCCTTTGTTTTGCCGATGATGAAATTGTCCAAGTCCATACATTATATGGAATATGAGCTGATGATCAAGAACCTGTGAGGAACTTGGCATCATTAGCAGCCGCCCCTACATTACCCTTTCCTCTCTTCTCTGTTATGATGCCTTGATGCTCCAAGTTCAAGATCAGATGATGATTGACATGTTTCTGAGGCCTCTACCACTGCTACTACTCTTTTTTTATATAATCTGTCATTATAGCACCTACTACTACCACTCTATAGCTAAGTGGCTACTGCTCTTACTCTACTACTACCACTCTACTCTACTCTACTACTTTCTACTCACTACTACTACTTGCTACTCCTATGTGGTTGCTGCTCTTACTCTACTACTACCACTCCTTCTCTGTTTTTTTGCTTATATATTGCTGGTGTGTAGTGGCTGTTGCTACTACTACTACTACTACTACTCCTACTCCTACCACTACTCCTACTAGTACTCCTCCTACTCCTACTACTACTCCTCTGCTTTTTTTGCTTATATACTGCTAGTGTGTAGTGGTTGTTGCTACTACTACTACTCCTACTCCTACCACTACTCCTACTAGTACTCCTCCTGTCCCTACTACTACTCCTCTATTTTTTTGCTTATATACTGCTGGTGTGTAGTGGCTGTTGCTGCTGCTGCTACTACTCCTCCTCCTCCTCCTCCTACCACTCCTACTCCTCCTCCTCCTCCTCCTCCTCCTCCTCTTACTACTCCTACTACTCCTCTTACTACTCCTATTACTCCTCCCTGTACTTGCTACTCCTACTGCTGCTCTTCTTTCAGTGGTGCTCCTACTACTACTCCTAAGTGGCTGCTGCTCTTACTCTACTACTACCACTCTACTGCTACACTTACTCTACTCAACTACTTTCCACTTACTACTCCTAAGTGGCTACTTCTAGCTACTAAATATTGGCTGCTGTTGCTTTTTTTGCCAAATCTCCCAGGACTCGCCCAGGACTTGTTGTCCTGTCTTTTGCCATCAGCTGCTGCACTTTGTTTGCTAAGCAGCTGTTGGTTTTTTTTGCCAAATCTCCCCTCTCCTCTCTCCTTTGTTTTGCCATCGTTAGTAGCCACCCCTACATTACCTTCTCCTCTCTTCTCTGTTATGATGCCTTGATGCTCCAAGTTCAAGATCAGATGATGATTGACATGTTTCTAAGGCCTCTACCACTGCTACTACTCTTTTTTTTATATATTGTTGTTTTATAGGACTACTTTGGTTTATAGCCCTTTTTGATTTCTTATACCTTCTCGCGTACCTAAAGCACACTTTCTTGCATCTATTAGAACAAAGCGCAAAATAATGTCACGGACACCAGACAGTGCAGCCCGATGCCCCGAGCATGATGAGCACCCAACCAATGAGTGCAAGCACTAGAGGACCAGCTAACTCAGGAGCAGTTCGATAATGAGTTAGAAAAGGATCTAGAAGTGATGCTTACTTAGGAGCAGTGTGATGAGGAGGAAGGGGGAGCAGAAGGAAGAGTAGGAGAGTCTGCTAAAGGCGAAGAAGAAGAGGATGACTTAGAAGAGGGATACAAAAGTCCCAAGGATCCTTTCCCATGTGAAGCCAGAAGGAGGCCAACGGAGGAAGATTTGGACAAGGATTTTGACCCGAACGAGGAGGTAGGGAAAAAGCCTTAGCTTGTAAATTTTGCTAAAGCTTTGGCTGTGTTACCTCTACTAACACTTTGACCTGTCGTATATACAGGTCCATTCTGAAACTCGAAAAAGACGACGTCGACGTCCGCGACATCTCGCTGGACAAGACAGAGTAGAGGAAAGGAGAGCAGAGGCAATAGCCACAGAGACGGATCACGATGCCTCTGCTCCACAAACTCAAGACACAACCATGACTACCAAGCCTAAGAGGAAACAAGGGGATAGAAAAGGAAATCTATATCTAGATAAGGCATGCTATGTGATAACGGAGGTCGGGTCAGCAGGGGAGATCCTTGAGCCAAAGGAATTAAGAGGAAAATTTCGTAATGCGATCGGGGCCCTAGTAAGAGATAAATTGAACCTAACAATCCCTAACTAGAAAGGGGTACTAGAGAACACAAAGAATGCACTATGGGATAGGCAGCTGAAGGTCAATTTTAGATTTCCGGAGGGTAAGCACGAATTGGTAAAAAATTGCTATCAGAATGATGGGAGAGTCATTCTGATGTTGGAGGTCGGAGCTCAACACAAAGTATATCCAAAAGGGGTTAACTCCCTTCAATGAGTTCGGCAAAATAACTCCTAGTCAATGGGAGGAGCTCGTGGCTCAGAAGACTTCACCGAAGGCATTGGAGCTCAGTGCCCGTAACACTAAGCTAGCGAAGAGGAACAAACACCACCATCATCTAGGCCTCGGTGGCTACTATGCCAAGGAAGAATAGTTTAGGAAGATGGACGAAGAGGCTACAACTGCTGGGAATATCGATGTGATGAATTTGAAGGTACGCTCAAGGAACTGGATATATGCGAGGAGTACAGAATTATCTGATAGTAATCTTAAGTTTGATAAGCCAAAGACCCAAGAGGCGGTATCAAGGATACTGAAATATGCTGAAGACAAGGAAAAGGGTTCATTCAATCCTTCTAGAGAGAGGGGCGAGCTTAGCCTTGGCTTGGGAAACAAGGAGCACATAGGCCGCACCAGGGGGCTAGAGAAAAGGATGACCTAGAAGCAAGGATTTAAAGAGGATAGGCACATGTACAAGAAACATGGCCGAGACTGGGAGACTAGTCTTGAGCTCCAAGTGAAGGCTCTAGTTGCGAAGGCGCTGGAGGAGCAAGGACTGTCTACGGAGCCACGGATATTAGAGACGCCACTAGGAGAACTGGCATTAGTTGGCAGCCCTCCGAAAGTTCCTAGCAGCCAAGGTTCCACTGCAGCCATAACCCCAGTCGATCGCATACGAGAACCAACTAGTTGCACCTTGGTGTTTCTCAGTGGTCAGCAGAACACTATGATGGAGGTGGCAACGGGTGTGGCACATCCTCCCGGTGGCTTACACCACAATAATAAGATACCTCTAGACTACACTAGGGTCGAGGTGCATACAGTGAAGCCCAAGTTCATGCAGTGGAGGATAGACTACGCAACTCCTGAGGGGCTGGTGTTACTCGAAGACGTTATGGGGCAGTTCATCCTCTGGCACAAATGGGACATTATATTGACTGCTTCTTCACCGCCTCCCCCTCTCCCAAATTTGGAGCAAGTTGTTGAGGTCGTGGAGATATTTTCACTGTCTTGTGACCCCCACATTCCTGAGATGCCACATTCTTCCCTGCCTCCTAGCGAGCATGTGCCTGATGAGATGCCACAACCTTCTCCAGCTCGTACCGAGCAAGTGCATCATGAGATACCACAGTCTTCTCAACAAGCACAGCCGATACATGAACAACGAGTGCCTCCTGAAGGAGCTGCAGCACAAGAAGATGAGGACATGCCTAAATGGGAACTTCAAAAGAAGCATCCAATCACCATAAGGCCAGTTTATGTTCCAATCAAAGATGTCTCATCGGTGTCCAAGTGGTATTCCCATGACTAGTTCAAGCCTGAGAACCAAGTTAAAAAAGTCCCATCATGGGGTTCTGAGGAGGCCGTCACTAGCAAACTCCACCAAATTGCAAAGCATTATCCAAATGTTGATGCCATCAAATGGTCAAAGGATTGTCCGAAAACATATGAAAGAGGCAAGCCCTTCCTACCAAACCGGGACATCCAGCGCCTACCACTTGGAATGAGAAGGTTCCATGATTGGTACTTGCGTGTTCTCCCAATGAGCATAAATATCGTACAAGCATGCTTTCCCACCGGCACATTTGGAAGCCTAGCTGGAAAAATTGTCTTTGACTTCAATGACATGCAAACATGCTTTCACCTAGGAGAAATGGAG
Source organism: Miscanthus floridulus (assembly GCF_019320115.1). Taxonomy (NCBI): domain Eukaryota; kingdom Viridiplantae; phylum Streptophyta; class Magnoliopsida; order Poales; family Poaceae; genus Miscanthus; species Miscanthus floridulus. Next base: position 51,583,508 of record NC_089586.1, on the reverse strand, counting down.
ATGAATCTAATTCGCACGTGGTGCTTGTAAGTCCTTGTCCTCTCGATATGATATGAATGTAATCTTTGAATTTTTTTGTAACTAACACACGCCGTGATTTGTAGAATGCAAGTGCACATTGTCAAACAAATGCCAAGTGTAAAAGTTGGGTATGTGGACCCTCAAGCTATAGCCCAAACAAATTTCAATTACCCTAAACGGTGGACACTTGATGCCAAAGAGCTAGCTGCTGCAAAGACTCTTCGGGAGAAAGAGCACATCCATACGGCAAAACTAAGGGAAGAGTCCCTTAAGGTTACGACATACATTGCCCTGGCTTTCAAAAATCTCCAACAACACTCTACTCTATGGCTACCATACAACTTCGAGTAAGCTCAACTCTATACTTAAAGCTTTGTTTGATATATTTTATTCGATGCAAAAGAGCTTATCTAGTTCTATGATTAAATCCATGCAGCAACCACTAGATTTGTATAGCCGTCGATGTCGGGAGGAGCATGGCATGGGTCTTTGATTCATTAGATAAGGACCCAGCGACATACAAAGACTTCATATCGATTCTCAAGACGTATACATATCGACAATCCTCATTAGCTTATATGTTTGTATACATACTTGTAACGTTCACTTTTGGATACTAACAAGTTGTATTTGCTAAAATAATTCGAACAGGGCATTTAGGTTCTATGTCACTAATCATCATGGAAGGCATGATCCAGCAAGGAAGGAAAAGCTGGCTATAAAAACACTATGTGCGGTAAGTGTAACTTACTTCTTCAGTACTCCATTACATGGCTATCAAAAGCATTACTTAACATTTTCATATACAAAACACACAATGCCCCAAGAAGAAGCCTAGGAGTGTACATTGTGGATACTATATATGTTCTATAATGAGTAACACCGGTACCTATAGGAGACACTCCTTAAGGGTAAGTTTGAACCTCTTCACCCGTAGTATAAAAACTTCGTAAATGGTATGAAATACTAAACCGAAACTTGTTCTCTTGTAGTGGAGAGTAGAGAAAGGAATGAAAAGAGACCCATACAAGGATGACCAACTCTTAGAGCTCATCGGTGACCTTTGCAACTTCATATTGGACCAGATTGTACACGTCAGAGGCGCCTACCATGACCGAGAGTCTGACTTAGGTAGAAATCCTCAGTACCAACACCTTCGTGAGACTGAAAGAGTAGCTCTAGGACATTGATAACAATATGTATGGAATTTATATATTTAATGATGGATTGTATATATTCTTATGAATTGGACTTGTAATTGTAGTTTATAGAATACTCTTGTGCTTGTAGTCGCGGTTGCGGGGTGTTCGGCAACGCAAACGTGGTTCGGAACGCTGGTCGTGGGGCGTTCGGCAACACGAACGCGGTTCAGAATGTTGGTCGCGGGGCATTCGGCAATGCGAACACAGTTCGAAACGTTGGTCGTGGCACGTTCGACAACGTGATTTTGAATTGTAAATTTGATTTTTTTGGCGGGAAAACGTATTGTAGGGGTGGTTCTAGATTGAACCGCCCCTACAAATACCTATTTATAGGGGCGGCTGGTAATACAAGCCACCCCTACAAATCTATTTGTAGGGGCGGCTGGTAATACGAGCCGCCCCTACAAATACATAATTTGTAGAGACCCTTACATAGGGGCGGCTGGGCAAACCACCCCTACAAATGGTCTACAACCGCCCCTAAAAACCCTTTTTGACGTAGTGTGCATGCAAAGGGAAATTGAGTGATCCCTGACCCCGATGCATGAAAGCAAGTCATGGAAAGACACTTCAGTATGACATTCTATCTATTGCGCATAAGAGTAACTCCAATAGAAGAGCTATCCATGTCGTGTAATCTATATTTGAGTATTTTGGGTAAAAAGAAAGAGTCCAACAGCTATTGTATCTCGCTTTGTAAAATAGCAAGTCATCTATCAAGGAATTCTCGCATACTAGATATAGCTTGCATGTGCCACTAGCCATTCGTCTCACCCTAATGGAAAGGCTGTTGCAGTTTTTTACTAGGTTTTCTATTTTAGAGGTCGGCTAAATCATGAGTTTAGCCATCTATTTTTACCGACTCTGTTGGAGTTGCTCTAAGAAAAGAATATATGCCCTGTTTGGTTCTTTAGGCGCTCCTAAAATTTATGTCACATCGAATGTTTGGACACATGTATGGAGTATTAAATATAGACTAATTACGAAACTAATTACACAACTTGCGATTAATTTACGAGATGAATCTTTTAAGCCTAATTAGTCCATGATTTGACAATGTGGTGCTACAGTAAACATGTGCTAATGATAGATTAATTAGGCTCAAAAAATCATCTCGCAAATTAGCCTCTATCTATGTAATTGATTTTGTAATTAATCTATATTTAATGCTCCTTATTAGTATCTAAACATTCGATGTGATATAAATTTTAGGAGCGACTAAAGAACCAAACACCCCCAAAGAGGTATAACATGACATACACGTGAGATTCCTGATGCATGAAAGCAAGCTAGGGAAAGACACTTTGAGAGTATTTCATTATTTGTGAAATGCATGTTCGCTTGAACTTATCAGCCCGGCTTATCAGCTATAGAACAGTGTTTTTCTCTCATAACAAATCAGCTTCATATGGCTTATCAGCCGCAGAAACCATCAGTCGTCATTTTACACTATAGTTTTTTATTTGGTTTATAAAATAAAATAAGTTGATCTATCACGACCTCATTTCTCGTAAACTAATAATTAGTACTAGTATGAGGAATGTGATTATTCCACTAAACTTGAGGAATTCATTCATGATACATCATCCCATTTAAAAGGAAAAAAAGTCTATTTAACCCCCCCCCCCCCCAAACTATTGCTGATTGTCTACGACTTCACCCCTCACCTATAAAACCATATTGTAGGGGACCATGACACCTTAGAGGGGGGGGGGGGTTGAATTGGACAACTTAAAAATCTACTTCTTAATTATGGCCTCTTTTTCTAACCCTAGCAAAACCTATGCAATAGATAAACTATCTAAATGTGCAACTATGGTCTTGCTAGTGTGTTGCTATCTCTACCACAAAAGGAGTAATACAATCAATGTAAATGCGGAAGCTAAAAAGCAAGGTAGAGATATGCAAACTCCTGTGGACGACTTCAGTATTTTTACCGAGGTATCGAGAAGCACGCAAGCTTCCCCCTAGTCCTCATTGGAGCCCCTCGCAAGGAATCCCTCGCAAGGGTCAAGCTCCTGGTTGGGTAACTCTGTGGATAGCCTCGGGCCTTCCCCACATGCAAGTGGGTCTCCGACGTGCCTTCCGGCAAGCCTCTCCCGGATGCTCCCTGCCGTCTTCACTATCAAGCTTCCGGCCAAAGCTCCGCGGGCCTTGTTCCCTCCGGTACACAGTGACGGACACACCACAAACGCGGTTGGTGTGATCTCGCAAGACTACAAGCCCCTCCAATGTACAACAATGGTGCGTGCAAGCACCGAGTGATAAGAGGTATGCAAACCTCACTAAACACTAGGCCTAAACCTAGAGCAAGCGCATAAGCGGTGGTCTAATCAACTTAAGCACTTCGCAAAGCACATACGCTAATCACATAATGAAAACACTAAGCACATTGCAAGTGGAGATCACTAAAATAGTGTATCAACACCCTTGGTATGTTTCCTCAGCTCCACACACTTCATTTGGCCGGTTGGGGGTGTATTTATAAGCCCCACTGATAAAGTAGCCGTTGAGGACGAAATCCCGCTTTTCTGCTACTGACCGGACACTGATCACGTCCTGACCGAAAGCGTCTGGTCGTCCTGACCGTTAGAGCCGCGATCAACTGATCAGACGCTGCTAGCGTCCGGTCAAATGCCATCGGATGCGTCCGGTCACAATTTTGCCTCTAGAACCTTTCTATACTCGATCGAACGCTACAGTTCTACGTCCAGTCGATTTGCCGCCAGTGTCCAATCAGTACTGAATATGTTGCCAGTGATGATGAACAGTACTATCGGTGCATCCGATCGATTTCAATACTCAGCGTCCGGTCGCTGCTGCTGACGTCTACTGTTGCCGAGCCTCTTGATATGAGCGTCCGGTCACTTTCCGCTAGCATCCGGTCACCTCTGTGAGCTCGTTTCTTCATGATCTTGCATATGGCTTGGTTCCTATCTTCGTGCTTGGACTTTGCTTGATATCTTGGGTCTTCTCTTGTGCTCTTAGGGTCTTGCTTATGGTGTTGATCATCGGATCATCATGTCGCCTTCGTCCAAGTCATGTCTTGCACCCTATTGAACTACAAACCAATCACTTGCAAATTCATTAGTCCAACTTGGTTGTGTTGGTCATCAAACAACAAAATCCAAAGTAAATAGGCCTAGGGTCCATTTTCCTTACAATCTCCCCCTTTTTGGTGATTGATGACAACACGACCAAAGCAAGCAAATAATAGAATTTTGAAATTTGAAAAGTACTTATTTGCTAGGATGCAATGAAAGGGGCAAGGTTATATGATGTTAAAAGATACTACTTGTAAGACTAAAGAATACCACATAAAAACTTATCTTGCTCTTGCTAATGTCCCCATGTGGTATTATAGATTTAAGCCTTGCTTCCTACAAATTCTTCCCATTACATAGACTAATCCATAATCCACTATCCTCCCTTTCTCGGACCATTACCACTTGTAAATCATTATGATCTAGCTTTTGGTCCTATAAATTAATGCTTGCTTTTGGTCCTCGAAATTCTCCCCATTTAGAATCAAACACCGAAAAGGAAGACATTAGTAGCACAAGGGAGGGTCAAACTTTGTGATTCTTTGTGTAGAGTGGAATAGGTCACAAAATTTGACTCTTACATTATATAGATTAAGCTCCCCCTAAATATATGCATACATTTGGTAGAAGTCAAAGCATATGCATAATTGGCAAATTATTGCTCAAGGGAATTTAATCTATATAATGCATGGATAAATCATATAAATATCAAAATAAAATCAACATGATGATATTGGTTTAGAAATACCACATGTGGAAACCAATTCGATTTCTACCACTTGCAATAGGTGGTGGATATTTGAAGTATAATGCTTAACTCTGGAGACTCCATTTTCCTTGCAATGAGACTACTACACACATGATAAGCTTGAAAATGTGTTAGTCTCAAAGCATCCAACTTGTAGAGTAACCCCCCATAAATTTGTGCACACAAGTGTGGCATACTTGTAGAAGACATGCACATTGATTTTAGAATCAATAATACCACTTGAAAGATGACATCACATGAATGTGAGAATCATTTTCGAAGATGATATTTGGGAGAAATTATCTACGATTTGGACTTTGACACATATTAGATGAACAATTGTAAGACAAGCTATGTGCTGTGCTCCTAAACAATTTTAAACCATGTAGATTTGCTCTAAGGGCTAAGAATGCCACCGAGCAAGCCTACCATAAGATATACCTAGTATATGCATGACAAAAGATATAAGCAAGCAAATACAAACCTAGGCATGAAATATAACTAGATGCTTAAAGATGCCACTTGTAGGAGATTAAAACTAGTGCCACTTAAAGCAAATTGAATCTAGTTACCTAACATGGGAAGGGGAATTTGGGTCCATAGTATTCACTAACCCACTTGGCAATGATTTTGTCCATCATGATGCACCCCATGAAATGCATCCATACTTTGCCAAGTCTCTAAATTCCCCAAAGTCTATTGGACTTCTCACTTCCCTTTCGGGATCCAAACCTTCTTGGTGCTCTTCATGTTGGAAATGATTTCCTTTGGCACCCAAAAGCGTTTGACCCCATTGTTGGCTTGCTTGTTTACCTTGATGGTCACCACTTTGTCATTTTTCTTCTTCTTTAGCAAGTATGGTGTGGAGGCCTTCTTGTCCACCTTGTTGGTGTAGGTGTTGGAGAGCTTGCTTGTTTGCTTTTTCTCTTTCTTCTTTGCTCATCCCCCATTCTTCACCTTGCACTCATAGGACTTGTGACATTCCTTGTGGCACACGTAGCAAACCACGGTTTGTCCTTCATCAAGCTTCTTCACTCCCTTGACAGTGTTATTTTGATGAAGTTGGGCTTATTTCGCCTTGCCTTTCACTTGAGTCAAGTCCTTGGTGAGGCGAGCTACTTCTTGCTTGAGTTGCTCATTCTCCTTTGCAACCTCTTGTGTGCAGCGGCGGATCCAGAAAATATTTTAGGGGGGCTGAACAACACTGCTGCTCGATCTTAAGTCTCAGCCCCCCTACACTATAGAACTTTGCCTAAAAATTCATGGGGGCACCACAGGGGTTCCACTGCTCCGGTATGAGTAGGGGGGGCTCGAGCCCCCCCTCCCGCCCCACCGTTGGATCCGCCCCTGCTTGTGTGCATGTATCTACAACAACTTTCTCAACACAAACTTGGTTGCACAAATATGAGTCTAAACATAAATTATTATAAGAAGTAGAGGCATCCTTTTTAGACATGTTAAAGATAGAACTTTTCTTTTTATATGCCTTGGTGGGGGTTGTACTAATGGCTTCAAGATTAGCAACTTTATTAGTTAGCTCATCACAATGTTTGCACATGGTTTTCATTTTAGCAAGTAAACTTTTATAAGCATCTTGTGAGCTAGCTAACTTTTCTTTTAATTTTTTATTTTTCTTTACAAGTTGCTCATCATTCATTGTGCATGTATTTGTTGTTGCACTAGCCTCAAGTTGCTCAATTTTAGTAGATAGTTCAATATTGAGATTAGCAAATATCCCATATTGTTCAAGCAAAGTTTTATATGCTTCTTGTGAACTATCTAGCTTTTTCTTTTATTTTTTCGAGCTTCTTTTGTTGACTAGTGCAAACTTTAGCATAATTAAGATTTTGTTGCTCAATTTCATCATAAGAAGCCATTTCATCATCACTATCACTCTCACTAGAGGATGAGCTTTCGTTACCTCGTGCCATAAGGCACACATGCGAAGAGCTTGATGATGAGTGCTTACGCCCTCGCCTCTTGTGATGATCTTCTTCTTCACTTGAAGAATCATCCCATGTCCTTATTGATGTGAGGGCTTGGTTCTTGCATGTCTTCTTCTTTGTCTTGGGTGTGGGCTTATTTGGACAAACTTCTACAAAGTGCCCTAACTCGCCGCATCCATAGCATCCTCTCTTTCTTTGCTCATTTCTTTGATTAGTGAAGATGATATCTTGAATTTGGATGGGCACACCCTTGACATTGAGCCTTTGGATCATCTTCTCCACCTTGTTGATAAGTTTAATTGATTCTTCATCAAGGTCGGAGGTGGAGGAGGAAGATTGATCATCATCACTTGAATTTTCATCATCATCATCATCATCCTCATCTTCTTCTTCATCTTCACTTGAGGAGCTTGAACTTGAGCTTGTCTCAACTTTCTTGCCCTTCATCTTCTTTTCCTTGCTACATGCAAGAGCTTTGCCTTTGCTTGATGAAGAGGCTTCTCCTTGACCCATCTTGCGTGATATTTCAAATGCCACTATCTTGCTAATGACTATGGCCGGGGTCATGGTGCTCAAGTCCTCCATGTTGTGAAGGATGGTGATGATGCTTGCATATTTCTTTTGTGGTAGCACGGAGATGATGTTCCTCATGATGTCCGCATCATCTAACTTTGTTAGTCCAATTGAATGGAGCTCATTGATAATTAGATTCAACCGAGAATACATATCACGAACAAGCTCATCATCATTCATTGTAAAGGAATCATAATTTTGTTTAGCTAGATAATATTTTTGCTCATGGACATTAGATGTGCCGTCATGGAGCTCATGGAGTTTTAACCAAATTTCATGTGCCGTATTTAAAGCGAACACTTGGTTAAACACATCCATGCTAAAAGATTCAAACAAGCAATTCTTAGCTCTAGCATTGAAATGTATTTCCTTTTCTTCACTCTTTGTGGGTTTATCGGAATTCTTAATGGGTTTCATCCCGTCACGAGTGACTTTCCAAACTCCCAAATCAACTGCCTCAAGGTAGCAAGCCATTCTAACTTTATAATAGGGGAAGTTAGTGTCGTCAAACTACGGAGGCCTAGAGGTATCTATCCCAAACCCTCTAAATAGCGTCGGCTCAACAAGGTTAAGCCAAAGGTCCAAATTGAGCCAACCGCCTCTGATACCATTTGTAGGGGACCGTGATGCCTAAGAGGGGGGGGGGGTGAATTAGGCAACTTAAAATTCTAACTCCAAACTATGGCCTCTTTTTCTAACCCTATCAAAACCTATGCAGTACATAAACTATCTAAATGTGCAACTACGGTCTTGCTAGTGTGTTGCTATCTCTACCGCAAAAGGAGTAATACAATCAATGTAAATGCAGAAGCTAAAGAGCAAGGTAGAGATATGCAAACTCTCATCGACGACTCTAGTATTTTTACCGAGGTATCGAGAAGCATGCAAGCTTTCCCCTAGTCCTCGTTGGAGCCCCTCGCAAGGGTCAAGCTCCCAGTTGGGTAATTCCATAGATAGCCTCGGGCCTTCCCCATGCACAAGTGGGTCTCCAACATGCCTTTCGACAAGCCTCTCCCGGATGCTCTCCGCTGTCTTCACTATCAAGCTTCTGGCCAAAGCGCCACGGGCCTTGTTCCCTCCGGTATACGGTGGCGGCCACACCACAAACGTGGTTGGTGTGATCTCGCAAGACTACAAGCCCCTCTGATGTACAACAATGGTGCACGTAAGCACCGAGTGGTAAGAGGTATGCAAACCTCACTAAACACTAGGCCTAAACCTAGAGCAAGCACATAAGCAGTGGTCTAATCAACTTAAGCACTTCACAAAGCACCTACGCTAATCACCTAATGAAAACACTAAGGACTTTACAAGTGGAGATCACTAAAATGGTGTATCAACACCCTTGGTATGTTTCCTCAGCTCCACACACTTCATTTGGCCGGTTGGGGTGTATTTAAAAGCCCCACTGAGAAAGTAGCCGTTGGGGACAAAATCCCGCTTTTCTGCTACTGATCGGACGCTGATCACGTCCTGACCGGACGTGTCCGGTCATCCCAACCGTTAGAGCCGTGATCAACTGATCGGACGCTGCCAGCGTTTGGACATATGCCACCGGACGCGTCCGGTCGTAATTTCACCGCTCTGGAACCTTTTTGTACTTGGTCGGACGCTGCAGTTCTATGTCCGGTCGATTTGCCACCAGCGTCCGGTCAGTACTGAATATGTTGCCAGTGATGATGAACAGTACTATCAGTGCATCCGGTTGATTTCAGTACTCAGTGTCTGGTCGCTGCTGTTGATGCCTCTTGTTGCCAAGCCTCTTGATCGGAGCGTCCGGTCACTTTTCGCCAGCGTCCGGTCATCTCTGTGAGCTCGTTTCTTCATGATCTTGCATACGGCTTGGTTCCTATCTTCGTGCTTGGACTTTGCTTGATATCTTAGGTCTTGTCTTGTGCTCCTAGGGTCTTGCTTACGGTGTTGATCATCGGATCATCATGTCGTCTTCGTCTAAGTCACGTCTTGCACCCTATTGAACTACAAACTAATCACTTGCAAATTCATTAGTCCAACTTGATTGTGTTGGTCATCAAACACCAAAATCCAAAGTAAATGGGCCTAGGGTCCATTTTCCTTACACATATATTCTACCTCTTAAACTATTGAAAACCGTCTAAGTGATCCCCTAATGCGATTTTGAAAGTGGTTTCACTCATGTGACATATTAAGTCTATATAACCTCCTAACATATCAAAGTTGACCATATAACACCCTCAACTATAGAATCTGATATTGTAACACTCTTAAACCATCTAATAATATTCAAATGACCCCCCCTGGATCGATGATATTTGTAGGGTCATGTGAACACCGTTCTTACCACACTTGCCTAAGCACCAATGTTGCACGCAAGCCCATTAGCTGCCTCCCTCTCTCTACTCTTTCTAGGTTTGTGCCACCGCCCAATGAGCACCACACTGTCTCCTACTCCACCTCACAACACTCCTAGAAGGCATAATTATGCACTGCGCCTATCCTCCTTATCATACGGCCCCTCCCACATCCTTGAGACCTTGACTCCTCTCGCTTTTCTCCTCTTGGCTACTAAAAAATTGGGAAGGACAGCCGGATGACGAGGGTGCAGACATGGTGTTTGAGCTCAATGCCATCGACGAGTGTTGGGAAGTTGAGCAAGAGACAAGATGTCGCTTGTCACTCGTAGGGTGATGGGTTAGCCTAAAAAGAGTATGGAGGTCGGGAAGCGGAGGCAACAAATTGGCGTGCATGCAAACATAGGTACTTAGGCTAGTGTGGGGGGATATGGTGTCGAAACGGACCATCCAAGAGGTTATTTGAACATTATTAGATACTTTAAGGGCTACAATATCATATCTTATAGTTAAAGGGCTATGCAGTCAAACTGATATGTCAGGAGGTTATATAGATTTTTTAATATGTCATGGCAGCGAAACCACCTTTAAAACCATTTCATGGGGTTATTTAGACGGTTTAATAGTTTAAGAGGTAGAATAACTAGTTTCATAGGTGAAGGAGTTTAGTAGACTACCGCCAATATACAGTTGAGGGGGTAAGTTGACTTTTTCCCATCTAAAATGAGCTAATTCCACGGACCAAATACTTTTGAGTTCTTTGACTACATGAAATACAGTATATCTGCTCACCTACCAGCTGGAATACAGAAAGAGATGACGACCATCTCCCTAAAATGAGTGACTCGTCGATTTCCTAACTCGATTAAGACCGGCCCCATTTTGTTTTTTTAAGTTAAAAGTTCGGAGTTGCATGATCCATGCATGCGTATAAGAAAACTTTCACATTAATCAGTGATTGGCGTCGTAATTCATAATGTGTTGCTCGGAAATAATATTGCTAGACATTATTATGGTTTCTGGTCCACCGTCGCGGACTCGCATGCATATGGGTCATCATCATCCATCAGATCAGTGTCGGCCAACTCAGAGATCGATCAGAATCAAACGATGCCCACGCGAAACACGAGCCATTAGGCCCTGTTTGCGTAAACTCATAATTGGATTAACTAACTTCAGAATCAACGAGAAGTATGCCAATGATTAATACGAAAAATGATGGTGATTTAATTATCTGACGATATTCATGACCCATATCACAGTTCTGGTAGGGTGACGGCGATGACCATATGTTTGGTTCACCTGAATTGGACTGAATTGAATTACATTCCGGATACTGGCCCGTTTGGGTGACCCTAGAATAGAATTCACCATTTTAGCCCATTTCCGACCGATGAAATGGTGGCCAGCTACCGATTCGGACCCCAGCCCACCCGAAACGCTCAGAATCCCCCTCCCGACGCCGCTCCCTCCCTGACTCGACTCCATCGTGCCGCCGCCATGGCGTAGCTTCTCCGCACCGCCGCCGCCTCCACCACCGCAGAGCTTCACCTACGCGGCCTGGATCCATATCGCAAGGTTCCCATGCAGCTGCCCTCGACCTGTCCGTGCGCCGCCCTCGACCTGCTCGTGCGTCGCCCTCGACCTACCTGTGTGCCCACGCTGCCATAGATCCTCTCCCGTGTCGCCATCGCCTCGGACAACGACACCAGAACTCCGCCTCCGCAGGTGAGCTCGCCTCCAAACACATCTCCTTCCCTGTTCCTCGATCCGTTAGGGCTTGATGTTTGAACCGCATCTTCACCGTTTCTTAGGTCTTGGAACTCGCCGCTCAAGGTTATCGACTTTTCGCCTCTCCATCTTCTTCAAGCCTGGTGAGTCAGACGTGGATCCTCTCCCGTTTTTTTTTTCTATGGATCCAGTAACGGCATAACTCTGGCTTCCTGCATGGGGTTTGATTTGTGATGGCATGTAGGTTAGATGCATGAGCTGCATATATAGATTGGCATAGATCAGTAGCGGATGGATCGGTGGTAGATATGCAGCGAGGAGCTCTAGACATAGAGAGAGATTTGTGCAAGCAAGCTAAGGAGATGGGGATGGCTAGCCTTGCTGATGAGTGGCATATGCACGTGCGGGGATGTGGCCGAGACGGATCTTCTCCAGCGGCGCGTCTGGTGGCGAATGAAGGACACGATTTATATAGAAATCTATAATCATGTCCTTCGTTCGCCACCAGATGCGCCGCTGGAGATGAGCTTGTACGCGCTGGAGCTGGCACTGGTACCTCAAGGAGGATTTATATAGAAATATGATTAGGAAGGGGTGTTTATTATTTGAGTGGTGTGCTCAATATATTTCCTAGGGTTGACCTTGTCACTTCCTTACAAAGTCTTCAAGTTGTCAAACTACTTAAAAGTGATGACATGGACAAAAATAGACTTTGAGATTAATGATTGGATAGGGGATTAATTTTATTCTTGAATCACTAGTGGCTTTTTTGTGATTGAAAATTGAAGAAATCTATGATGCCAAATGGGAAAGGACATTGGTACATGATTCCTTTGGTTACAGGAAGTGCAGTTCAGCTATTTTCCTTGAATTAATAACATCATTGCTGTTCAGTATCGAATATATCAGAATCGCCTATACTTCAGAGTATAGGATAACATTATTGCAATATAAAGTCATCTACATGTATTTAAAAAAGAAAAAGAAAACTTTCCTATATGTAGCAATGATCATGTTTTCAAGCGTTCCAGTTGCCTTCAACTTGCCTAAAAGTGTAGTGTGAATATTCTAAATTTTCTCAATTCTTACGATTATTTTTCTCCTTTTACAGGTTCCAAATGAATAAAAAACTCATATTGTGAGAACCTTTGCGCTTTCCAAATGCTACAAAAATAAGTTTAGAGTATTACGAATCACAATGAGTGAACATTGCTGATAACACTTTTTTACAGTTATCTATACTTATGTTCTATTATGTTTAGACCATTGATGTCCAAGAATTCGTTTGTGTACTCTGGAATATTTACAATGAGCATGAATACTGTTTAAGGCAAATGGTATGGCTCTCTTGCTATATATTTTTACTAATATTGGTTACCTTGAAGATTGAGGGCCCTTTGGAACATTAGAACTGTTATTGTTTTCTGTGTTTTTTCTATAAAAATGAACCGTGTGAAATTCTTGTTCGATATCTATAAAATTCATACTTTACAAAGAGTCTCTGCTGCTCAGTTATTTTGGCCGTAGCCGTAGCAACATATGCTAGTATAGGCAAAATTGAGGAGCATACAAGCAAAAGGGTCATCAGCTAGTTTCGAACAGATATAAAGGCAAAACAACATCTGCAGCCGCTCGAGGGCTAAAGTTTTTTTTTTTGAAAGGTAAAGGGCCAAAGTTGTTTAGTTTTTATATTTGAGTGACCCGATTTTTTTTTAACAAATTTGAATGACCCGAGTTTGATGGCTTAAATTGAACCCAAGTGATAGTCGATGGTTAAAATTTAGAAAATAGACTTATAAAAGATCAAAAACTGGGCCGACCTCCACGCAGTAGCTTAGTTGGGCCTTCTTCGTTGACGTTGGACCGTTGCAGGCTGAGTGAGGCCCAAGCCGAATTCGGCCGGCCAATGTCCTCACCGCAGTCCTCCAATCCACGCCGCACCCGCAGTCGCAGACGGCAGACCAAACCTCGGCCGCAGCATGTGAAGGGGAGCAGCGGCTCGTCGGACGGGTGGCCGCCCGGGCGGCCAGTGGAAGGTGACACTTCCTAGTGTGCTCGAGCGTGCCTGCGTAGTGGCGCATCCGGAGAGGGGAGCGAGCGGTCCACATGTGCAAGGTGAGTTGATTTCCCTGCCAAAATGTGAGCAGCTTTCAACCGAGGGTTCGATCGATTGTTCAGTTGGGGATGTCTTTCAGTGTAGGATTACATGCCTGTTGGTAATCACTAGTAGATGAAAAAGTTTGGAATTTGAAACCATTGCTTGATTTGGGATTTATACATGTCTGATTTGTGATGAATGGTGTTTTTTTCATTGTTCACGACGAGCGGTGGCGGCCCCACTTCGTGCAGGCGCAGTAACGCTAAGGAGACGGCGGCAGCGGTGGCGTCTCGCCGCTCGCTGAGCTCCAGTGCCCCTTGTGCCTCCCGCATTCCATCCAGCCCCCTCCTGTGGCCTCGTGCGCTCCTCTCTCGCGGCAGCTCGTCCGCTGCCTCATCGTCTCCAACTACACCCTGTGTCCGCGTTCATAGTCCTCCCTAGCTACCTGAGCGCCGCCTCTTCTCCGCTCCTCATATGCCTTTCATTCTCAGTATAAAACCCTCCCCTCGCCAGAGCCGCAAGGTGAAGTTTCTGCTTATTATAATTCACACACCCGGTTCTAAGTTTTTGGTTCGCAGTGCAAACTCCCTGTTCATAGTCTACACAATTTTGAATTCGAATAAAAAGGTCCAAACCTTTACCTTTAGTACTGATACCTGCAATTTAAAGCTTACAATTTATTAATGAAAATTGCAGCATCTTGTGGTTGGATATGAAGGGAAAGATTTGGAGGATAACCAGTGTTAATGAAGTGAGAAGCATGCGTGCATATGCTCTTTTGTTGAGTTTATTTTCTGGCGGACAACTGCATATTTGCAGTGCTTCCTCATCAAATTGATGATCATATCTTCTCTTGTGTCAGCACTTGCTTGGGTCAGCTGTAATCTGTTGAACTGTGTTAGTCATTTATAGGATAGGTGGTTAGGATGCGTTATTTGGTATTCCTGATTGCCGGTTTTGTTGACTGTTCTTTTTGAACAAGAGATGATGCAATTTGTTTCTGTGCAACTCTTGTCATGTCATAGAGCCACGTCACAAGTTATTAGTTATTACTTCACCTGTTTGCTTAATTTCTTTTCTTTCAGGTTCTATCCCTTGTTAACTGGCCGCTGTAATACAGATCAAGTACATTGAATTTTGCTATGGCAGATGACGTCAAACAGAGGCAGATCATTGAAAATCGTGCAAGAAATATAAGCCACAATGTTCGGTGCACTGAGTGTGGTAGCCAATCTATTGAAGATTCACAAGCTGATGTTGCTATTCTGCTTAGGAAGGTGCTAACTTTTTAAACTCGAGTGACTTGTTTGCAAGACTCATACTTCATAGTAACAGGGTTATTTTTTGTCATTCTCTTGCTGGATTAGTCAGATTTGCTGATACTGTTATGTGTTCCTTCCTGTGTTTTGTTGCAACTTTTCAACCATTGCTCTGAAGCAAAGTAAGAATTACATCTTGGATATCGAAATTTCTTAGTTTTCACGCTATTCAGTATAAGCTCAATGCAGCTGTGTTGCTTATACATCTTTTGTTTCCAAAATTATCCATTCCTTTACCTTGAATAACTGAGTTAACCTTTCTTCTTGGTGGACAAAGAACTGTTATTAACTGCACTACTTTTAGTCATTCTGTAGATTAATTTATCAGGCCTGATACTGTCGTATGTTTGCTTCTGAGATTTCAGTGCATCAACAGATGGTGACTTGTTCGACATTGGAATGTTGTAGCTATTGAATTCTTGGTTTTGTCAAATGTAATATGTTTTGGCGTAGTCATTTTTTTAAAACATTCCTTATAAATTTACTGGCTTTCAGAAGTGCCCTTAAATCAGAAAATTTCTAGAATACTGAAGAACACGACAAGCATCTCATCGCATTTTAGACAATGGTACCAAATCTATAACAAGCAATGTCTCAAAGAATTTTGGATTCCTGATATTTGAAGCGCTTGTCGACTCCTGTTTTGTAAAACACTAGTGCTTAGATTTTGAGATTCTTTTTGCAACTAAAGTTTTTGGCAACTAGGTTCAAACTTGAAAGTTCCTGTGCTAGTTTTACCAGATGTTATATGTGCTTCTTTTTCTTCCTCTGGTATATTTGTATATATGTATTTAAATGTACGGCAACCAGGAAAAGGGACATTCAGTAGTAATGCTAATTTGACATCATCACTTTTACTGCGATATTTCTATCAGACAGTAACAATATTACATTTTGCAGCTCATTCGTGATGAAATAAAAGCAGGAAAGAGTGATAAAGAGATCTACAAGAAACTAGAGGATGAGTATGGGGAGACAGTGCTATATGCCCCTAAATTTGATCTTCAGACTGCTGGGATATGGCTTTCACCTGTAAGGCCTAATAAGAATCTATCATTCTGTACATGTTTCCATTTGTCTGACATAACTGTATGGCATCTGCTACTACTCAAGAGCTAGTGACTCATCAAATCCCCTGAAATCTGCTAATCTGAATCTGAGAAGATGCATTCATTCTGCTGATTGAGTCCATCATGTGCAGGTCATTGTGGGTGGTATAGCAGCTGGCATCTGGGCTTACCAAAAGCACAGGCAAAGGACAAATGTTCACATTATGGCTCTGAACCTGGTCCGAGGGGTACCACTGACTCCAAGGGAGAAGGAGACCATGCTAGACATCCTTACACCTCCACCGCCTCCAAGGAAATGGTGGTGGCCAGGCAAATGATGTGGAATTCATGTGCTTGACCTGGTAGCGGCACACAAATGGCCAGGATGCACATTTTGGCCCACAGTTTGGATGCATATTGCATATGTGATGCTTTGATCCTGAATTTAAGTTTAACCAAACGTTACTCTGTACTCCATGGAACTAGCAGGATTTGCTGAATTATTGAAGGCATGCATTTCTAACAGATTTTTTTTGGGGGTGGGGGGGATGAGAACTGCCTGGTGTTGTCTGCCCTTGCTGCGGCTTTGAGCAGGATCTGATGCCTGATGATGAGTTTGACATGATCATCACTTATTCCACAAGTCAAAACACCAGCCTTATCACTTTTTCACTTCTACATTTTTTTATTCGAGAGTTTCTATATCTCAGGTGCCTGAATGTTTAGGCAACAATCTTGCATAACCAAAAGGACTACTTACAGGAGGCAATTCATAATTTTTTTCTATAGCCAAACAATGATAAAATTACATGTCTGGCACCTGAAATATTGTTTTTGTTATTATAATGTATGCACCTACAGTGTTCCCCTATCTACATTGGTTTCTTGTTTCATCATCATGTGTTATTGAGGCAAATAACATGTCAGATATCTGCCATGTGGCCATTTCTGTTAGACAAATGTCACCACTGGCCGTTGCTTTCATTGACAAGCTTTATGCCGTATTTGACATCGACGCAGCGGCTGATGTATGGCGATACCTTGTCCAGGTCCACGTCCCTCGCTGCTGCGCAGTCGTAGGGCGACGGTGCATGGAAGCACGGCTCGACGGAGACTGCCCGCCGGCATGGCGGGTCCCCCGGGTCCAGCCCCTCCCTCCAGTCGGCAGCCCACATTGGCGCCCTGGGCATGACCCAGGGGCGCAGCCCGGCGAGCCCCTGCGCGACGTACCCGAACGTGGAGTAGCCGCTGGTGACGAGCACGTCGCACATGCTGAGCAGATACATCTCGCTCAGCGCCCTCATGTCGTGTGCCGCGTCGCGCCACCGCTGCCGCCCCCTCGTGGCTCGGCTGGTGCACGCCGCTGGCGATCCGGCCGCCGTACTCGTCCTTGATCCGGTCGTAGTACCACGAGCTCAGCGACGTCACCAGGACGGCGCGCGAGGACGTGCTGTTGCCGCCCGCTGCATCCGTCGTCTCCGGGAGGAGCTTCTCGTCGCGGAGGCACGACAGGAGCTGGTCCAGCGCGGACCGTGGCGGCTGCTTCTTCTGGAACACCCTGATCTGCACGCCGACGCGCTGGCCGACGCCGGCAAGGTTGGCGTGGTAGTAGCTCTTTATGGCGTGCCACACGCGGTTTGTCGGGTGGAAGAGGTACCGTCCCAGGTGGTAGAACACGGCCTCCTTCTCCGGGAACATGGCCTCGAGCTCGCCGCTGAACGCCGGCGTGAGGAAGAGCCCCGGCACGATGTAGTTATCCGTCCACATGAATAGCCACGGCACCTCGCCGAGGAGCCGCTGGTGCGCGCCGCAGAAGAAGAGCTTGTCGTGGAACCCGTAGGCGCCGGAGAGGTGGAGGTACAGGTACGGCGGCGGCCGCGGCGTTGACCACGACACGTTCCCGTCGGTGGACACGGTGATGCCGCCGCTCTGCAACATGTTGCCGAGGCTCTCCTTTGAGCCGCCCTCGTAGCCCTGGAGTCTCCTCAGCGGGGAGTTGGAGAACCAGCCGCCGGGTCGCGGCAGCTGCCACGTCGTCCCCGGAAAGGGCTCGCAGAAGAGCGCGTCAGCGTCCTTGCCACCGTCGACTAGGAGGACTCGCTCGGTGAGCACCGCATAGAGGAAGGCCGACGCAATGGCGAGCATTCGGTTGCCGAGGCCGCGGTAGCTGATGTAGACGAGGTAGCGGCAGCCATCTTCATCGTCGACGACGCCCTCGCCAGAGTCGAGCCGCCGGACCGCCTTCTTGTGCGCGGCCGTTCCAGGGCCGCATCGCTTTTGGAGCGCTTCTTGCTTCCGGAGCTTGGCGATGAGATAGGGGGACGGCTTGTGCGACGAATGCTTGTGGTGGTAGACGGCGAACTCGTAGCGACTCCGGCACGACATGTAGCTGAAATTAGCGGTAAGAAGGCCGTCGAGAAAATGCTCGTCGGTGATGTTCAACGGAGGGTCCGAGCCTGATTCATCACATGTACACAAAACTTATTAGAAGTATGCAATACTCACATTATTCAATTCCTCAAAAAAAGTTACTCACTATTCAGGTAATCAGGTGATTATTTGCTACTGCCTAAATTTGGCCATCATGTTCCGATCAAGGAATTTTTTTGTATTCTCATGGGGAGTGAAGTATCTCAGATAAATTTTGCGAACCAAAACATGTTCAGAGCAAGGCAATTCAGGAGGTGTTTGTTACATAGACTAAAGTTTAGTCCCTCTCACATCGGACGTTCAGATGCTAATTAGGAGGACTAAATATGAATTAATTATAAAACTAATTACACAGACGGAGACTAATTTACGAGATGAATTTATTAAGCCTAATTAATCCATCATTAGCACATGGTTACTGTAGCACCACGTTGTCATATCATGGACTAATTAGGCTTAATAGATTCATCTCGCAAATTAGTCTAGTTAGTTTTGTAATTAGTCTATATTTAATACTTCAAATTAGTGTCAAAATATCCGATGTGACAGGGACTAAAATTTAGTCTATGGAACCAAACACCCCCTCATTCATAATACGTTCATGTGGCTACAAAGCACAGAATTACCATTACTAATTTTACTATTAATAATAAGTGGCGTGTCAACCCTCCCGAGACGTGCAAGAAAAACAGGATAAAATTAGAAACATCTCAGCATCAATTCACAGTATGTACTCTAATCATTATTGATGATAACATCCACTGAATCTACTGCTCCATTCCAAAATTTAGTTTTTTTAAAGTTTACATCGTTAACTGTGACCAAGTTATTAGAGAAATGCATCAACATCTATAACAAAAAATTGGTTTGGTGAAATCTATTGCAAAATATTTCTTGATAGTGTATTTATTTGCTATTATGAATGTTAATATTTTTTTTTGTAAATTTAATTAAAGTTAGAGAAGAATAAAACTAAAACAATCTAAATTTTGGTTCATGGGAGTTCCATATCTATATGCCATAATATAAAATATAATACAAAGTAGTTTCTAAATTTGCGTATAAATTTTCCATTGGAGAAGCCCTAAGGTAGCAAATAAAGCTTGAGACAGCGCCATATTCTCTACCTAAACAGTTATGGACTGATGACTGTTTTGAAATGTGGTCATTAGCTTTACCCCGACATTTTCGCAATGAATTGAAATGCATTCATCAGCTTTTGTCAACGTTAAGACAACTAATAAATAGTCAATACTGAACTCCGACACCAAATGACCTGCCCTGCAGTATGATGATCTCTCTCCCTAGCTCTTCCATCTTTTTTAGTAAGTGCCGTCATTGTCAGCATCTGTTTTGTCTTTGATATGTATCATTACATTGCCTCACCTGGTGTGACCGTCTCACATCTAATTTTGGGTGCCATCATATCACATCATCACACAACTAACCATCCAAAAAGAGTTCAAGTACGTCTACATTATATAGTCGAAGATCGAAGTGCTTATAAAATATAAGTATACTGTACTATGTACATATGAACAACAGCAAAGTACATTACTATAGCCATATTACCTCTATAATTATAAATTGTACCTCAATAGTCATATTAATTACAAACAAATAACGTGAATTGAGTGTACCTCAGCAGGTTTGATTCATTGCGATGGAACCTGTCTACCCAAATAATGTTGCCTTCTTCCATCTACATTTTTTCTAGGATTTAACGATAATTTTTTAGTCCGTCTTTCTCCTTTCGGAGGTGTTCATAGAAATATAATGTGCTCATAGGCGTTGAATACGTACACGTACGAGTGTCTATAAAATCACGAATAAATAACTATTTCATAAATGTGTATATGTATATATATCAATCAATAAATTAATTAAGTATATTGAAATGTATGAGTTAACTATTTCATTCGTAAAACTAATTAAGTTTATTTGTGGGTTCATCATGCCTTCATGGACGACCGCATCATATATCCTTGAACGTCGTATACGCGCGTCCTGTGGGGGTCATCTCTGCCGTTGACGTGCTGGGTGGCGGAGACGGCAGCTGGCCGTGCATGTGTGGCCTGGGCGAGCTTACCAAGTACGTATGGCACCGCTCGACGGACCGGTACGTATTGATCGACCCAGCAGCTACTCTAGTGTCGTCTAGGGCAGCGGCGGATCCAAAGGGGGGGCTAGGGGGGGGGGGGGCTCCAGCCCCCCTAATGGCTTGATTTCAAGCATAATCATTGTAGCAAAAGCTTGATTTCACCATTAAATCTTCATACAAATCAACATCTCCATTGTTTTAGCCCATCCTTATCCCGCATCGTGCATCCGCCACTGGTCTAGGGTAATTGTCGCCTACTACACCTTGCATTGTTACCACAGCCACATGCTTTATTTTAATTTTTTTTATATAAATAGAAATGATCAAACGATCGATACGGAAGGGTAAATAAATAAAGGTAGCTAAGTTTATTATCATAAGATTATTATTTTTTGGAACAAGCATTTATCGCATAATTGCATGCGTGTGTGTTCAGTCGTGTTTCGGTAATTGCGAGGTAGCGATTTTAGCGAGACATGCAGGCTATGTTGTTTGTAGTGTAGCGTCTGGCCTCGATCTAGCGGGTTTTGCAACGACGACGGAGCGCATTATGTTGTTTGTAGTGTAGCGTACCGTCGAAGAACGAGGAGGTCGGCATCTCGTTCGGCGAGGAGCCCCAGCCGCCGGTGGTGAGCACGACGGCAGCGGCGGTCACGGCCGCCACAACGCAGACGGCCGGCAGGGTCCTCCTCATCGTCGCGCGGCTTCTCAACGGCCACCACCTCCTCGTGACGGCCTCAGCCACGCGGGCCTTGCCACCAACGCTTCCGGCCTGCTTCTCCATGCTTGCCCGGCCGCTTCGATCGCTCTGCTTGGCTCTCAGTCTCTGCAATATAACACCATGAAGATAGAGATATAGGTAGAGCTTTGTAGTAGGTAGCAGAGTCCTGCAGCCTAGCCTACATAGCTATAGCTGGAGTTAGAAGAATATACCCGGCCGGATCAGGTCACGACTGACGACTTTGGCGGTTGCCACAATGCCACTTGCGGCGAAGAAGAGGGGATATATACGGCCGGCGATACGACACACATGCGCGTACGCGCGTAGAAAAAAAGACGGGTAGTTTAACCAGGGTCATGAACTATAGGTCATTGTTCCATCGGATATTTGACATATGCATAGACTATTAAATATATTACGAAACTAATTGCATTGCTTACGACTAATTTGCAAGACGAATCTTTTAAGCCTAATTAGTCCATGACTTGACAATGTAGTGCTACAGTAAATATGTGCTAATGGCAGATTAATTAGGCTTAATAAATTCGTCTCGTGTAGTATTGACGGATTATGTAATTTATTTTTTATTAGTATCCGAACACCCCATATGACACCCTCACGTGACATCTCCTAAATTTTAGTCACCGCATCTAAACATCCACTTAGTGTCGAACAAGCTAGCTAGATAGCTATGGAAGCTCACGCTCACTCCATGACGATGGATTCTATTGGCCCCGTTCGTTTCGCTGATTTGTTGTGAGAGAAAAATACTGTTTCGACTGATTTGTTGTGAGAGAAAAATACTATTTCAACTGAAAAAATAAGCTAAAAAAAACAAATTATAAGAGAATCGAACGGAACCATTGAGTAGATTTGCTCAAACTAACCATTTCCAAACATATAGCTACTCGTGATGCTTCTTGGTCGGCACGCACGACCATGCATACCATGCATCCCTGTCAAAAAGTATTGGGTCCTTGTGAAATATCACTAATAAAACTAATTGGTTATGGTTACCGTGACAAGCCATAACAATTCTTTAAACGTTAAATACATGGAAGGCCAATTAAATTACACTACTATAGAGAACTGATAATCTGTCGGCTCGTGGCTTCATTCAACTAGCAGTGATATGACCACCAACGTTGATAGGTGAGAAATAATTAAGACGTTCAAGAGAGAGGTGAATTGGGCTAATTCTAAATTCTTTGTAATAATTAAGTCCTACATTTAGCTTACTTCACCCCTTGTGCCTAGAATGTGATTCTATTGTTCTACCGTACAAAAGTCTTGCACTCTAAGTTCCAGTCCTACTCTAACATGTCAATTCTAAGAATATAAAGACATAAAATGAATTGCTCAAATGTAAATCCTTAAAGTCAAGAGAGGAAAAGGAACGCGGCGATGTTTTGCCAAGGTATCGGAGAGTCGTCACTCCCCACTAGTCCTCATTGGAGCACCCGCGCAAGGGTGTAGCTCCTCCTTGATCTGCGCAAGGATCAAGTGCTCTCTACGGACCGATTCTTCGACACTTCGTCGCGGTGAATCACTCACAACCTCTCATAACTTGAGTTGGGTCATCCACAAGCTCCATCGGATGATCACCGAACTCCCAATCACCACCGAGCCATCTAGGTGATGGCGATCACCAAGAGTAACAAGCACAAACTTTCCCTTGACCACAATAAGCCTAACGAGAAGGGTGGATGCACATTTGCTACTCTCCTTGCACTAATGAGGCCTTAATCTTGGATTCTCAAATCCCAATTATCTCACTAGGCTCTTGCTCTCCTTCGCACTCTCAAGGGTGTTTCTCAGCTGAATAAATGGGCAAAAGACCTCTCTTGAACGAGTGGAGTAAGTATTTATACCTCCTCATTCAAAACATAACGTTTGGAGGTTGAGTCATCACTCTGCGGGGTGATCAGACGCTCCGGTCAGTTATCCACTCCACTAAGACAGAAAGAGCCGTTAAGTTCTGACCGGACCCTGACCTGCGTCCGGACAGCACTGATGTTGACTGGACGCTGGCACCCGGAGTCCGGTCACTTCGCTGTTCAGCGTCCAGTCAGTTACCGGATCCTGACCAGCGTCCGATCAGCACTGACCGGACGCGTTCGATCAGAAAACTCCCTCTTTGGAACCTCTCTGGAGTTGACCGGACGCAGGCACCCAGCGTCCGGTCACTTTTCACTTAGCGTCCGGTCACAACCAGATGGCTCTAGTTGATCAAATGAACTGACCGGACTCACTCTCCAACGTTCGGTTACAACCAGACCAGCGTCCGGTCAGTCATTTGACCCTCCATTCACTTTCAACTCGAAATCCTATGTGAATGAAGTTTACTCCAATTGATCTTAGGGCTACTCCTAAGCCACCTAGTGCTAGATTTGATAAGTGTGCACCACAACTAACCCACTAGACTCACCTAGGTCAAGCTACTAGTCCATACCCCCCTTAATAGTACGACCAAAGGAAAAATAAAGTCCTAAACTACTATAAGTGTCTCTCCAACACTAAACGACACTTAGAACTAGTCCGTCCTTAACCTTGTCGTCCATCCTTTGAAAACCGAAATGATTTCAATCGTCAGGGGCATGACCACCATGATTGCCCAATCAATTGTCATTACCATGACCTAACTTAATTGCCTTTGCAAAACACACGTTAGTCATAGTAATCTCATGTTGTCATTAATCACCGAAACCTAACTAGGGGCCTAGATGCTTTCAATCTCCCCCTTTTTGGTGATTGATGACAACACAACCTCGAGTATGTAAAACAGATGAGTGAGGTTTTCAACATGCTTGGTTCATATAAGCTTTTGACAATAAGAGCAAAGGAGTTAGACATGCTTATATGACCCAAGCCAACATGGTGTACTCAAAGGATATGAATTAAGCATGAGTACATGAAGTAAAGCTCATTTGAATCAGAGTAAAATGCGGAAGCAAAGCAAATGAGCATAATCAAGTGACATAACATATATTTAAGTATTAGTGTAGAGAGCACACATGTCACAAGTCTCACCATCACAAGTATGTAATGCAATGCATGAAGGTAAACGTGAATGCATAATGTATCACACATAAAGAGCCAAAAGAAATGAATCATATGCTCCCTCTAGATGTACCGCTCCCCCTAGATCTAACATACTCGATCCCTCTCCCCTTTGGCATCAAGCACCAAAACCTAAGGGTCGGACGGCGGGACTGGAGCAGTCGAGTCGAGCGCTGAGGTGTGATGAGAAATCTAGAACTGAGCAGCATCATCCTCTGATCCTGAGCTCTGAGTAGTCTGACCCTCTATCGTAGGAAGTGAAGGTGAAGCGGTCTGGGTCTGCTCAGGAACCGACATAGCCTATGACTCAGGAAGTATCACTATAGGAAGTGGAGCCACATCTGCCGCTGTCACTGAAACTGGCTCGGATGATGCAATAGACGAGGGGATCGTCTCTGTAGTACCGCTAACTAGAGCAACTGTGGTAGTGACAGGGACTCGTAACTCATGCAGTGTAGGCTGCCCTGTAAGCTCACTAAAAGTAGCATCATGGCTCATGGAGACTGGGGTGTCAGTCACTATCACTGAGGAACTCTGAGGCAGAGTGGACCCTGTAACAATGGGAGTGAAGTGTGGACCCTAGGCTGTCACTAGCAAAGCAAACCACCGAGACACCTGCTCTGTTGGTGAAGCAAACTGAGTAGCTGGCTGTCCCTGACTCTAAAGCCCACTGGGCTATACAGCTAGAGTCACTGAGGTGGTGGTAGGCTTGCCGATCTGAGGTGTAGACTATGGTGGAACCACCTCGATAGCAGTAAAGACATGCTGCATGAAGCCAAGTAACTGCTGCTGCTGCCTCTAGAACTCGTCCTATCGAGCCTGAACCTATGCAAGTGCAGTTGTGGTCTCCTATGCCTGGCATGCCTGGTCCTTCCTCATCCGCTCAAGTACGGCAAGAAGCGCTAGATCTGTCTGCGATGGCTATGGTGGAGCGGAGCTAGAACCACTGGTCTCTCTGTCGTGTGGTCAAGGAGGCATCTATGGAATAGGCTAATAGTCATCATCAGAGCTGTCACTCTGGTCGCTCTTGACCACACCCTCTTGCTGAGCATCCAGCTCCTCCTCCTCTATTGCTACAATGCCCCTGATGATCTCATCCTGCTGGGCTATTGTCTCTAGGACCTCTGGGTGACGGCTCGCTAGCATGGTGTCCTTGCACTACTGTGGCAGAGCATCTGGGTCATGTTATATTGTAGAAACTTTGTAGTAGCACCTATGTACTCTGCCATCGTCTCTAGGGACTTCTGTGTAACTGCCTTGCAAATCAAGAAGGTGATCCAATGAGCATACGACAGCTGACGGTGACCTCTGAAGCCCTCTGCAAGTGTCTCCTCCATCTCTGAAAGTATGACATCCCAAATATCAAATACAGTCTGAGACACCAGAGAGTTCACTAACCACAACCGAATGCGAGTCAAGCCCTCATGGTAACCCATCCTCAGGAATAGAGTTCTCCTCATGATAGCATCAAGAAGCCGAGCAATAGGAGTAAGGTCACATGGTGTCCTACTCAACCCTCACCAAATGGCTTTGTGAAGCATGGTCGGACAAGATCTGTGGGTGGCACAAGTCCACCATGAGGGCATCTCAGAGGCTCTGTCTGACCATAGAAAACCTCATGAAGGTGAATGGGTGACTCTGGAATCCTGAGAATCTCTCTGACCCTCGAGCTCTGGAGCCTATAGTCACGGCCTCTGATTGCAAAGTGTATGAATCTGTGCCTTGGGTCAATCCAAAAAGAAGAGTAAAACTCATGGACCCATGACAGAACATAGCGGCCAGTGTGTCCAAGAAGATCTGTCAACCCTAGCAGATATGAGAGGTGAGGACGAATCTGCTCGCCTGCTGCTGCAACAAGTGACTCAATAGAGCAAACTCTCTGTGATATGAAGACAACTCCACTGTTTAGATAAGCATTATAGAAATCCTCCTGTAGTACTGTATAGAAGTGCTCTGAAGCATGCTCATCCCACCTCGGTGAAAACCAATCCTCAAACTACAAGAAGCGGAGCTACTGCACTTGTTTGGCTATGACTGCCCTTAAGTCAAGGTGAACCACTAGAGGCGAACCCTATGGTCTAGGAGGTGGACGAGAACCCCTCCTTTGTGTCTTAGGCCTCAGTGACACCTGAGTGCGTGTATGAACAGAACATCAAAGTTGTGGCTATGCTGCCTGCTCTGTCTCCTCAGTCTGCTCTACCTGCTGTGTATCATCTGACTGCTCTGCTGGCTACATATGCTACCGTGTCTCCCCCTGAGGCTAACTCTCCTCTAAAGCAACACGCCATCCTCCAAGTATGACAGTCCCAGCTGGACTACCATGATGACTCTCAACCCTCTCGACGGTGGCCCTCTAAGCTGGTGATAGCTGATCGGCAATACATACACCACTCCTGGCTCCACCTCTCTCTGCTCGCTTAGCGACGGCTGCCACTGCTGCTGCTCTCTCAGTCTCCACATCAACGAGCTTCCGCTTCTTTGTTGTGGTCTTTTTCGTCTTCCCCTTTTCTTGCGTAGTTAGGCGAGGCGGAGGCCTTGGATCCTCATCATCGGGACCACCTCCGGCATTCTTGACTCATGCCTTTGTTGGAGCTAAAGAGAATTACTGCCATGGACAAGAACCAACTGCCAACTAACACTCGCGAGGCTTGGCCTCGATCCGTACTCGTAGGCTTGGCCCTAAGTTTACTGACAACTACAAAGACAACCACAAGAGCACCGACTTGCTACATGATAGAATAGATTGGATATATAAATAATCACAATATACATCTAGAGGTGCAAAACCCTAAGAAGCAAGTAGTAGATACGAAATTGAAAGCAATGGCTTGCTACCTGATGAATCAGCGACCAATGAGCGAAGAAGAGGACCACGGGGCACCACTAGAATATGCCTAGGGTTAGGGTTTGGGCACGAAGTGGAGCGGCGGCCGAGCAATGCAATGTAGGTGTGACGAGGCAGTGGATGGCGGCTAGGGCTATCGGCGGCGCGGGTAGGCGACGCTGGTGAAGCCGTGGAGACGCAGCCGCAACAATGGAGGTGTAGGCAGCGGCACTATGATGGCGCAGCTAGATCGATGGAGGCTCTGGTGTGGTGGTGCGATGGTTGGGGCAGAGGTGCTGTGGTGTGGCGGCACTATGCGAGTGTGGTGGCGCGACGGCAGAGCGGGCGCGGTGGTGTGGACGTCGAGCATGGGAGTGCTGGCACGGATGCGGTGGTGGAGGCGCGATTAGGGCAGCGGCACAGCTAGGTTAGGGTGACACAAGGTATGGAGTCGATATTTATGGTGGCCCCCTGTGTTGGATAAGGAAATGAAATAGAGTTAGAGATCCACCCGATTTCGACTGACCGGACGCACCGGTGGCAATGACCGGATGCTGCCACCGAAGTCCGATCGACTACAGAGAGGTCCAAAACCCCTCAAGTCACGACTGGACGTGTCTGATTACCCTTTACTGAACGCAGCCAGAGTCCGGTCGATGCTGAGTTCATCTTCTTCAATTGACCGGACATAGGGACACCTTCACACCGGACATAGGACGAGCACTGTTTTAGCGTCCGGTCACTCTTGTGCTGCTTCTATTCACCTCCTATGAATTAATCGGACACTGGAGGTAGAGTCTGGTGCAGCGTCCGGTCGCCCTTTCTCAGCAAATCTTCAATGTTCCTTCGCTCTGCCTATTCCCAATCAAGTCCTAACTTTAATAAGACCCAAATAAACACCAATTGGGACTGATGTGAGTGACCTCTCTCAAACCCTTAAATTTTTTAAAATATTTTGCCTTAGGCTATAATTCTTTTTAAGAAAATAGGCAATTAATCGAAAGGAAATGACAAAAGCAACACATATGCATATGCAATGCAATACTTGAAAGTAATTCTAGTTGCTTGTCAAGTTTGATCCAAGGTTAAGCTTCTTCACACACTTTTTGGCGGTTATCTTAACTATGTTAGACAAGCCCTAAGTGCAATGATTGAAATTGAACATGTTGTATATTATAATGCAATGCAAGGGACAACACAAGCTCATTTTCTAGTGAAGTTACTAAAATCAAGCACATTGAGCTCATTCCTCGACCGGCAAAATATAGCCTCATCTAGCGGTTTAGTGAAGATATCCGTCAATTGATCCTCGGTCCTTATACCTTCTAGTGATATATCATTTTTAGCAATATGATCTCTAAGAAAGTGATGGCGGATATCTATGTGCTTGGTGCGAGAGTGTTGAACCAGATTATTAGCAAGTTTTACCGCACTCTCATTGTCACACAAAAGAGGTACGTTTTCTAGACCTACACCATAGTCTAGCAAAGTTTGCTTCATGTAAAGTATTTGTGCACAACAAGCACCCACGACAATGTATTCCGCTTTGGCGGTGGACAAAGCCACACTATTTTGCTTCTTGGAAGACCAAGACACTAGTGATCTACCAAGCAAATGGCACCCTCCGGATGTGCTTTTTCTATCAATTTTACAACCGGCATAACCCGAATCGGAATAGCCAACTAGTTGAAATCTAGCTCCTTTGGGATACCAAAGACCAATGCTTGGTGTGTGTTTAAGGTACCTAAGGGATTCTTTTAACAGCAACCAAATGAGCTTCCTTAAGATTAGCTTGAAATCTAGCACACATACACAAACTAAACATGATGTCAGGCCTAGATGCGGTCAAATATAACAAGCTACCAATCATAGAGTGGTAGAGAGTATGATCAACCGATTTACCTCCCTCATCTAGGTTGAGATGTCCATTAGATGACATTGGTGTCTTGATTGGCTTGCGTTCATCCCTATTGAACCTCTTGAGAAGGTCCTTGGTATACTTTTCTTGAGAGATGAAATTTCATTCTCTCATTCGCTTGACTTGAAAACTAAGAAAGAATGTAAGCTCTCCAATCATTGACATCTTAAACTCCTTCGACATTCAATTCACCAAACTCTTTGCAATAATCTTCATTTGATGATCCAAATATGATATCATCAATATATACTTGACAAATAAAGATTTTTCCATCAAGCTTCTTGGTGAATAGTGTGGTGTTGACCTTCCCAACGATGAGGCCCTTCTCAATGAGGAAATCCCGAAGGCGCTCATACCAAGCTCTTGGGGCTTGCTTAAGCCCATATAGCGCCTTGGAAAACCTATAAACATGATTATGATATCTAGGATCTTCAAACCCAGGAGGTTGATCAACATAGAGTAGTTCATTTATGAAGCCATTTAAAAATACACTTTTAACATCCATTTGATATAATTTCATTTCCTGATGCGATGCATACTGCAAGGAGGATACGAATGGCTTCAAGTCTTACAATCGGTGCAAAGGTCTCTCCAAAATCCAACCCTTCAACTTGAGAGAACCCCTTTGCAACTAGTCATGCCTTGTTCCTCACTATAATGCCTTGATCATCTTGCTTGTTGCGAAACACTCACTTTGTTCCAATGACTCTTGCACCTTGTGGTCGCTCTTCAAGAGTCCAAACTTCATTACGAGTGAAGTTGTTCAACTCTTCATGCATGACATTTATCCAATCATAATCTTGAAGAGCTTCTTCTACATTCTTAGGTTCAACATAAGAGACCAAAGAGTGATGTTCAATAAATGAAGCAAGTTTTTGAGAGCGAGTCATTACACCCTTTGAAGGACTCCCTATGATGAGATCTTATGGATGTGTTTGTAGTAGAGGTGAATTTCTTCTATCAACCACTTGAGGGGGAGGTTGTGAAGCATCAACATCTTGAGCTTGTGCCACCATTTAATCATGAGAGACATGAGTGTCTTCATTTTCTACTCTTCCATCTTTATCACCATCTTGTGGCACATTTGATGAAGAAGGTGGATCAATCACTTGTACATCATCTTCATCATCTTTAGGTTTGATGTCTCCAACCAGAATGTTCTTCATGGCCCCCTCAATGGTTCATCACCTACATCATCAAGATTCTCATGTGCTCCTTAGGAGCTATTAGATTCATCAAATTCCATATCATATGTTTCTTCAACCAAGCTGGTGGCATAATTAAATACTCGATATGCTTTGGACTTTGATGAGTAACCAATAAGAAAACCAATGTCACAATGTATTTGAAACTTCCCTAGGTGTTGCCGCTTCTTGTAGATGTAGCATTTGCAACCAAACACCCGGAAGAATGAGACGTCTGGTTTTTTCCCATTGAGCAACTCATAAGGTGTCTTGCCAAAAAACTTTTGAAGGAATAAGCGATTGGATGCATAACATGCGGTGTTGATAGCTTCTGCCCATAGAGCTTCGGGTGTATTGTACTCATCAAGCATTGTTCTTGCAAGTGCAATGAGTGTCCGGTTCTTTCTCTCTACTACACCATTTTATTGAGGAGTGTATGTTGTGGAGACCTCATGCTTGATTCGAACTTCATCACAATAGGCTTCAATATTTGTGTTGTCAAATTATTTTCCATTATCACTTCTAATCTTCTTGAGCTTCACTTCAAACTCATTTTGTGCTCTCTTGGCAAACTTCTTGAAACATGATGCAACTTCGATCTTGTCATGAAGGTAGAACACCCATATATACCTTGAGTAGTCATCAACAATCATAAGACAATAAAGATTCCCTCCTAAACTCTTATAAGTTGTTGGTCCAAATAAGTTCATATGAAGGAGCTCTAGCACTCTTGTGGTTGACATGAAAGCTTTTGTAGGATGAGTGTTTGCAACTTGCTTGCCTGGCTTGACATGCACTACAAAGCTTGTCCTTCTCAAATTTCATATCCTTGAACCCTCTCACCAATTCATTCTTCATAAGCTTCTTGAGTGAGCTCATCCCAACATGAGCAAGTCTTCTATGCCATAGCCACCCAAGTGATGTTTTGGTGAATAGGCATGTCTTCAAGTTTGCATCTTCGGAGGTGAAATCCACTAGATATAGGTTATTGTATCTAAAACCCTTGAATATCACTTGATCATCATCTTTCTTAGACACAACCACTTTCTTCTCGGTGAACAAGCATTGAAAGCCAAGATCACATAATTGACCAACAGATAGCAAGTTGAAACTCAATGAAGTGACATATAGTACATTTGAAATTGAATGATCATTTGATATTGCCACTTTGCCCAATCCTTGAATCTTGCCCTTTGAATTATCACCAAATGTTATCCTTTCTTGACCATCTATTTCTTCATCTAGTGAGGTGAACATACGAGGATCACTGATCATATGTTGAGTGCAACCACTATCAATTACCCAATGACTTCCACCTGGTCTTGTAGTTCACCTACACACAAGAGATCAAGCTTGTTTAGGGACCCAAACTTGATGAGGGCCCTTAACTTTCTCAACAAGTGACTTTTCAACCCAAATTTTCTTAGGCCTATTCTTGTTGGGAGGTCCTAAGAACATAACTTTTATTTTTTCACTAGAGTCCTTTCTAAGCATATAATGAGCATTGAAAGCAAAGGGTCTAGCATGGTTGGGCAAGGGTTGTGGTGGTGGAGTTTGACACTCAAAACACCTCTTTGACTTTGGCTTTGACTTGTGTTGTTGTTGATATTGAGCTTGAGCCTTCTTCATTAATCTTTCCTAATATTTGTGTTGGTGTAGTGGTGGAAAGATCACCTTTTTGAAGCACGGTCACAATATGCCCATATTTGTCAATGGGGAGGATACTCAAGATCTTTCTTATAACACCGGATGGTTGCATTTGTGTGAGTCCAAGCCCATTGACTTTCCTCTACAAGAACATTTAAGCGTGAATACATCTCATTAGCACTTTCTTTAGGAAGCATCTCAAAAGAATTAAGCTTTTTCATAACAAGATGATAGCATTCCTCATGCTCACTCTTTGTTCCCTCATGGAGCGCACAAATGTCCGACCATAGTGCATGGGCGTCCTTGTGGTTCCGCACACGGTTAAAAACATCTTTGCAAAGGCCTCTAGAGATGGTGTTTCTAGACTTTACATTCTATTTCTCGTAATTTACTTCATCGCCTTAAAGGTGTGTGGGATCCTTAGGTTTTGGGAAGCCTTGTGAGGTGGCTCTAAGAATTCCAACATCAAAAGCTTCTAAATAAGCCTCTATGCGGATTTTCCAATAAGGAAAATCATCTTTCTCAAAGATAGAAGGAGGTCCATCCCCGTAGGAACATCTTTCTCTAGGCGGTTAAGCCTAATTTAGCGAGCACGAGGCTCCGATACCAATTGAAAGGATCAAGATGCCCAAGAGGGGAGGGGGGGGGGGTGAATTGGGCTAATTCTAAATTCTTTGCAATAATTAAGTCCTACACTTAGCCCACTTTACCCCTTGTGCCTAGAATGTGATTCTATTGTTCTACCGCACAAAAGTCTTGCACCCTAAGTTCCAATCCTATTCTAGCATGGCAATTCTAGGAATGTAAAGACATGAAATGAATTGCTCAAATGTAAATTCTTAAAGTAAAGAGAGGGAAAGGAACACGGCGATGTTTTGCCGAGGTATCAGAGAGTCGCCACTCCCCACTAGTCCTCGTTGGAGCACCCACATAAGGGTGTAGCTCCCCTTTGATCCGTGCAAGGATCAAGTGCTCTCTACGGGCTGATTCTTCGATATTCCATCATGGTGAATTGCCCACAACCGCTCACAACTTGAGTTGGATCATCCATAAGCTCCGCCGGATGATCACCGAACTCCCAATTACCACCGGGCTGCCTAGGTGATGGCGATCACCAAGAGTAACAAGCACAAACTCTCACTTGACCACAACAAGCCTAATGAGAAGGGTGGATGCACACTTGATACTTTCCTTGCACTAATGAGGCCTTAATCTTGGATTCTCAAATCCCAATCACCTCACTAGGCTCTTGCTCTCCTTTGCACTCTCAAGGGTGTTTCTCAGCTGAACAAATGGACAAGAGACCTACAATGGACGACTGGAGTAAGTATTTATAGCCCCCCTCATTTATGACATAACGTTTGGAGGCTAATGTCATCACTCTACGGGGTGACCGGACGCTCTAGTCAGGGTGACCGAATGCTTCGGTCAGTTATCCCCGCCACTAAGACAGAAAAAGCCATTAAGTTCTGACCGAACTCTGACCTGCGTCCTGTCAGCACTAACCGGACGCATCCCATCAAGAAAAATGCTCTCTGGAACC
Organism: Miscanthus floridulus; assembly: GCF_019320115.1. Taxonomy (NCBI): domain Eukaryota; kingdom Viridiplantae; phylum Streptophyta; class Magnoliopsida; order Poales; family Poaceae; genus Miscanthus; species Miscanthus floridulus. The sequence goes on along the minus strand of NC_089586.1, from coordinate 51,550,019 downwards.
TTACTGATGTTGACCGGACTGCTGGCACCCAAAGCCCGGTCACTTGGCTGTTCAGCGTCCTGTCAGTTACCAGGATCCTGACCAGCATCCAGTAAGCACTGACCGGACGCGTCTGATCCAGAAACTCTCTCTCTGAAACTTCTCTGAAGTTGACCGGACATAGGCACCCAGCGTCCGATCACTTTTCACTCAATGTCCGGTCATAACCAAATGGCTCTAGTTGATCAAATGAACTGACCGGACTCACCCTTCAACGTTTGGTTACAACCAGACCAGTGTTCGGTCAGTCATTTGACCCTCCATTCACTTACAACTCGAAATCCTATATGAATGAAGTTTACTCCAATTGATCTTAGGGCTACTCCTGAGCTACCTAGTGCTAGATTTGACAAGTGTGCACCACACCTAACCCACTAGACTCACCTAGGTCAAGGTACTAGTCCATACCCCCTTAATAGTACGACCAAAGGAAAATCAAAGTCATAAACTACTCTAAGTGTCTCTCCAACACCAAACGACATTTAGAACTAGTCCATCCTTAACCTTGTCGTCCATCCTTTAAAAACCGAAACAATTTCCATCGTCAGGGGCATGACCACCATGATTTCCCAATCAATTGCCATTACCATGACCTAAATTAATTGCCTCTACAAAACACACGTTAGTTATAGTAATCTCATGTTGTCATTCATCACAGAAACACAACTAGGGGCCTAGATGCTTTCAAGGTGGACTATCACTGCTGGTTCGTGGCTTCAACCGGTAGTGATAGGTTGTGTACTATCAATGTCGGTTAAAGCCACAAACCGACAGTGATAGTCCACTTATCATTACCGCTTCGTGGCTTGAACCGGTAGTGATAGCCGTTAAACAAAAAATTCATAACTTTTTCATATGAGATCGGATTAAGATAGAATTTATATCAAAATTGTAGAGTTTAAGAGATCTAAAACTTTGCGGTGGACAACTTTTTCATTTGAGATGATTTACAAGTCCAAATATTTAATATAAGTTCTCGGATCATATTTGACATTATTAACAATGTCGAATAGAGGTAAAATCAGCATCAAAGTTATAGTACTCGACGAGATCTGCATCTTTGCAGTTAACGACTTTTTCATCTGAGTTTATTTTGAGTGTAATACAATATATCCACCAAGTAGTCGAGAGATACCCTATCTAGTTTGGGCCTCCTGCATAAATTATTCGGGGCATTCTGTTATGGCTGGGTGTTTTTTTGGATATCTGGGCCCATAATATCGATAACAAGATATGAGATAGGGCCTAGGGGGATGAGGAGAAAGAAGATATATGATTGGACAGTCCTATTTTAAAGAAACAGTTCATTGAAAAATATGATTTTTTTTCTGTAGTGTCTATATGACTTACAAGTATGAAAACTATCTCATAGTTTCTAGTTTGAGACTGTCATAATCATGAACATGAGTTATATATTTCTGGAATAATTATTAATCCATCAGTCTAGTCTGTCTATGTAAGAGCAACTCAACACGAGCCCTCAAATTTGGATCTTACTTTTGATATGAGGGCTCTCCTTACTTTTTAAGGTCTGATATTTTTCACCTACTCTAATAGGAGCCCTTAAACAAGGGTGCTCAAATCCATTCTAGTAGGCGCTGGCATATAGGATCCACTGATAATTAGACCATATCTACCATCGTTCCAAATCTACTGAGCTATAGGTTCACGAGGAGGACGAGGAGCATCGCAGACAACAAGCAGAGAGGAGACAAAGTGGGGTCGGGTGCCTTACTGCGAGGAGAGAAGCCGTATTGAACGTGCCTCGTCGGGGAGGGGGCGGACGTCGGAACCGCACCAGGCCGAGGGGCTTAACCGGGGGAGGGGAATAGGGCGGCGACGTGAAGAGAGTTGTGGGACTAAAAGATGCGCGTGAGTGAGTTGGGGGGGTGTTCGTAGGAAGAAGTGTGGAGCTCCCTACACACCCCTTAGAGATGTGGTCGAGGAGGAAGTTTAGCGACATTCATAAATTACAGTAGGGATTCGAGTTGGACCCTTGTTGAATTAAGTTTTTTTTCTATGATACTACAAAATTATAATTGGGTCCCCTTATGGAGATGCTATAATGAAATTAGGTGAGGATCCTCCCTCTTTGCCTGATTTTAAAAAGTTTCTATCAATTTAAGCTTTTATAAGCTGAACTTATCTATGCATGTAATGTTTAACCAAATGGAAAAAAGGAACAAAGCAAGCTCGGAGTAGGTTCAAGTGCCTACATACGGCGCCTATTTGACAAATGCTACCACTGACTGTCATGGCATTGATTCACAAGCTTTATGCCCCAGCTGACGTCCACGCAGCGCTAGATGTAGGACGTCACCTTGTCCAGCTCCACGTCCCTCCTCACCATGCAGTCATAGGACGACGGCGAGTGGAAGCACGGCTCGACAGAGAGTGCGTGCTGGCATGGCGGTTGTGGCGCCGCCTGACCCTCCGTCCACTCCTCCCACAGGGATGGCCTCGACATGACCCACGGCTGTAGCCCACCGAGGCCCTGTGCGACGTACCCGAACGTGGAGAAGCCACTGGTGACGAGCACATCACACATGCTGAGCAGGTACATCTCGCTCAGTGACTTCATGTTGTGCACTTCGTTGCGCATACCGCTGCCGCCCCTCGTGGCTCAGCTGGTGTACGCCGCCGGTGAGTCTGCCGCCGTACTCGCCCTTGAGCCTCTCGTAGTACCACAAGCTCAGCGACGTCACAAGGACACCGTAGGACGACGACGTGCCGTTGTATTTTGTGGTCATCTCTGGGAGCAGCTTCTCATCGTGGACGCAGGACAGAAGCTGGTCCAGGATTTGCTGCGGCGGCTACTTCTCCTGGAACACCCTGATCTGGATGCCGATGAGGCGGCCGGCGCCTAAGAGGTTGGCGTTGTAGTAGCTCATGATAGTGCGGCAAGACGACATTGCTGGGGTGGAAAAGGTACCGACCCAGGTGGTAGAATACGGCGTCTTTCTCTGGGAACATGGCCTCGAGCTCTCTGACGAACGGCGGCATGAAGAATAGCCCCAGCACGAAGTAGCCATCCGCCCTCATGAGCAGCCATGGCACTCCGCGGAGGAGCCGATGGTGCTCCCCATAGTAGAAGAGCTTGTCGTGGAAGCCGTACTCGCCAGCGAGGTGGAGGTACACATATGGCGGCGGCTGCGGTGGAGACGGCCACGACATGTTCCCGTCGGCGGACACGCCGGCGGCGCCTCTCTACAGCATGTTCCACAGGCTCTCCTTGGACCTGTTGGATTTAGGCCCATGTTTGGCCTAATCTGAAAATTCCAAAGCATGCACAAGCTATAGTCCCATATTGCTAATTTAAGGAGAGGTTGCCTTGCTTAAATATGGGAGTCTCCTCTCTATGCAAAATAGGTGAAAATGAGAGAGAAGGAGACTGTTGCTACACGCACGCGCAGCTCGCGCGCATTTTTCGCTGTGAAAAATCGCGTGAATTGTGATATCAAAGTTGATTCTATAACACCCTCAACTATAGAATCTGATATTGTAACACTCTTATACCATATAATAATATTCAAATGACCCCCCTAGATCGATGATATTTGTAGGGTCATGTGGACGTCGTTCTTACCACACTTGCCTAAGCACCAATGTTGCACGCAAGCCCATTAGCTGCCTCCCTCTCTCTACTCTTTCTAGATTTGTGACACCTCCCAATGAGCATCACACTGTCTCCTACTCCACCTCACAACACTCATAGAAGGCATAATTATGCACTGCAGCCTATCCTCCTTATCATACTGCCCCTCCCACGTCCTCGAGACCTTGACTCCTCTCACTTTTCTCCTCTTGGCTACTAAAAAACCTGGGAAAGATAGCCAGATGACGAGGGTGTAGACATGGTGTTTGAGCTCAATGCCATCGACGAGTGTTGCGAGGTTGAGCAAGAGACAAGATGTCGCTTGTCACTCTTAGGGTGATGGGTTAGCCTAAAAAGAGTATGGAGGTCGGGAAGTGGAGGCAACAAATTGGCAGTGCATGCAAACATAGGTACTTAGGCTAGTGTGGGGGGATATGGTGTCGAAACAGACCATCCAAGAGGTTATTTGAACATTATTAGATACTTTAAGGGCTACAATATCATATTTTATAGTTAAAGGGCTATGAAGTCAAACTAATATGTCAGGATGTTATATAGATTTTTTAATATGTCATGGCAGCGAAACCACCTTTAAAACCATTTCATGGGGTTATTTAGACGGTTTAATAGTTTAAGAGGTAGAATAACTAGTTTCATAGGTGAAGGAGTGTAGTAGACTACCGTCAATATACAGTTGAGGGGGTCAGTTGACTTTTCCCATCTAAAATGAGCTAATTCCACGGACCAAATACTTTTGAGTTCTTTGACTACATGAAATACAGTATATCTGCTCACCTACCAGCTGGAATACAGAAAGAGATGACGACCATCTCCCTAAAATGAGTGACTCGTCGATTTCCTAACTCGATTCAGACCGGTCCCATTTCGTTTTTTTAAGTTAAAAGTTCGGAGTTGCATGATCCATGCATGCGTATAAGAAAACTTTCACATTAATTAGTGACTGGCGTCGTAATTCATAATGTGTTGCTCGGAAATAATATTGCTAGACATTATTATGGTTTCTGGTGCACTGTCGCGGACTCGCATGCATATGGGTCATCATCATCCATCAGATCAGTGTCGGCCAACTCAGAGATCGATCAGAATCAAATGATGCCCACGCGAAACACGAGCCATTAGGCCCTGTTTGCGTAAACTCATAATTGGATTAACTAACTTCAGAATCAACGAGTAGTATGCCAATGATTAATACGAAAAATGATGGTGATTTAATTATCTAACGATATTCATGACCCATATCGCAGTTCTGGTAGGGTGACGGCGATGACCGTATGTTTGGTTCCCCTGAATTGGACTGAATTGAATTACATTCCGGATACTGGCCCGTTTGGGTGACCCCAGAATAGAATTCACCATTTTAGCCCGTTTTCGACCGATGAAATGGTGGCCTGCTACCGATTTGGACCCTAGCCCACCCGAAACGCTCAGAATCCCCCTCCCGATGCCGCTCCCTCCCCGACTCGACTCCATCATGCCGCCGCCATGGCGTAGCTTCTCTGCACCGCCGCCGCCTCCACCGCCGCAGAGCTTCACCTGTGCAGCCTAGATCCAGACCGCAAGGTTCCCATGCAGCTGCCGTCGACCTATCTGTGCGCTGCCCTTGACCTGCCCGTGCGTCGCCCTCGACCTACCCGCGTGCCCACGCCACCATAGATCCTCTCCTGTGTCACCATCGCCGCGGACAATGACACCAGAACTCCGCCTCCGCAGGTGAGCTCGCCTCCAAACACATCTCCTTCCCTATTCCTCGATCTGTTAGGGCTTGAAGTTTGAACCGCATCTTCACCGTTTCTTAGGTTTTGGAACTCACCGCTCAAGGTTATCGACTTTTCGCCTCTCCATCTTCTTCAAGCTTGGTGAGTCAGACGTGGATCCTCTCCCATTTTTTTGCTATGGATCCAGTGACGGCATAACTCTGGCTTCCTACATGGGCTTTGATTGTGTGATGGCATGTAGGTTAGATGCATGAGCTGCATATATAGATTGGCATAGATCAGTAGCGGATGGATCGGCGGTAGATATGTAGCGAGGAGCTCTAGACATAGAGAGAGATTTGTGCAAGCAAGCTAAGGAGATGGGGATGGCTAGCCTTGCTGATGAGTGGCATATGCACGTGCGAGGATGTGTCCGAGACGGATCTTCTCCAGCGGCGCGTCTGGTGGCGAACGAAGGACACGATTTATATAGAAATCTATAATCATGTCCTTCGTTCGCCACCAGACGCGCCGCTGGAGATGAGCTTGTACGCGCTGGAGCTGGCACTGGTACCTCAAGGAGGATTTATATAGAAATATGATTAGGAAGGGGTGTTTATTATTTGAGTGGTGTGCTCAATATATTTCCTAGGGTTGACCTTGTCACTTCCTTACAAAGTCTTCAAGTTGTCAAACTACTTAAAAGTGATGACATGGAGAAAAATAGACTTTGAGATTAATGATTAGATAGGGGATTAGTGATTGAAAAATCGAAGAAATCTATGATGCCAAATGGAAAAGGACATTGGTACATGATTCCTTTGGTTACAGGAAGTGCAGTTCAGCTATTTTCCTTGAATTAATAACATCATTGCTGTTCAGTATCGAATATATCAGAATCGCCTATACTTCAGAGTATAGGATAACATTATTGCAATATAAAGTCATCTACATGTATTCTAAAAAAGAAAAAGAAAACTTTCCTATATGTAGCAATGATCATGTTTTCAAGCGTTCCAGTTGCCTTCAACTTGCCTAAAAGTGTAGTGTGAATATTCTAAATTTTCTCAATTCTTACGATTATTTTTCTCCTTTCACAGGTTCCAAATGAATAAAAAAACTCATATTGTGAGAACCTTTGCGCTTTCCAAATGCTACAAAACAAGTTTAGAGTATTACGAATCACAATGAGTGAACAGTGCTGATAACACTTTTTTACGGTTATCTATACTTATGTTCTATTATGTTTAGACCATTGATGTCCAAGAATTCGTTTGTGTACTCTGGAATATTTACAATGAGCATGAATACTGTTTAAGGCAAATGGTATGGCTCTCTTGTTATATATTTTTACGGTGGACAACTTTTTCATTTGAGATGATTTACAAGTCCAAATATTTAATATAAGTTCTCGGATCATATTTGACATTATTAACAATGTCGAATAGGGGTAAAATCAGCATCAAAGTTATAGTACTCGACGAGATCTGCATCTTTGCAGTTAACGACTTTTTCATCTGAGTTTGTTTTGAGTGTAATACAATATATCCACCAAGTAGTCGAGAGATACCCTATCTAGTTTGGGCCTCCTGCATAAATTATTTGGGGCATTCTGTTCTGGCTGGGTGTTTTTTTGGATATCTGGGCCCATAATATCGATAAGAAGATATGAGATAGGGCCTAGGGGGATGAGGAGAAAGAAGATATATGATTGGACAGTCCTATTTTAAAGAAACAGTTCATTGAAAAATATGATTTTTTTTTCTGTAGTGTCTATATGACTTACAAGTATGAAAACTATCTCATAGTTTCTAGTTTGAGACTGTCATAATCATGAACATGAGTTATATATTTCTGGAATAATTATTAATCCATCAGTCTAGTCTGTCTATGTAAGAGCAACTCAACACGAGCCCTCAAATTGGGATCTTACTTTTGATATGAGGGCTCTCCTTACTTTTTAAGGTCTGATATTTTTCACCTACTCTAATAGGAGCCCTTAAACAAGGGTGCTCAAATCCATTCTAGTAGGCGCTGGCATATAGGATCCACTGATAATTAGACCATATCTACCATCGTTCCAAATCTACTGAGCTATAGGTTCGCGAGGAGGACGAGGAGCATCGTAGACAACAAGCAGAGAGGAGACGAAGTGGGGCCGGGTGCCTTGCTGCGAGGAGAGAAGCCGTATTGAACGTGCCTCATCGGGGAGGGGGCGGACGTCGGAACCGCACTAGGCCGAGGGGCTTAACCGGGGGAGGGGAATAGGGCGGCGACGTGAAAGAGAGTTGTGGGACTAAAAGATGCGCGTGAGTGAGTTGGGGGGTGTTCATAGGAAGAAGTGTGGAGCTCCCTACACACCCCTTAGAGATGTGGTCGAGGAGGAAGTTTAGCGACATTCATAAATTACAGTAGGGATTCGAGTTGGACCCTTGTTGAATTAAGTTTTTTTCTATGATACTACAAAATTATAATTGGGTCCCCTTATGGAGATGCTATAATGAAATTAGGTGAGGATCCTCCCTCTCTGCCTAATTTTAAAAAGTTTCTATCAATTTAAGCTTTTATAAGCTGAACTTATCTATGCATGTAATGTTTAACCAAATGGAAAAAAGGAACAAAGCAAGCTCGGAGTAGGTTCAAGTGCCTACATACGGTGCCTATTTGACAAATGCTACCACTAACTGTCACGGCATTGATTCACAAGCTTTATGCCCCAGTTGACGTCCACGCAGCGCCAAATGTAGGACGTCACCTTGTCCAGCTCCACGTCCCTCCTCACCGTGCAGTCATAGGACGACGGCGAGTGGAAGCACGGCTCGACGGAGAGCGCGCGCTGGCATGGCGGTTGTGGCGCCGCCTGACCCTCCGTCCACTCCTCCCACGGGGACGGCCTCGACATGACCCACGGCTGCAGCCCACCGAGGCCCTGCGCGACGTACCCGAACGTGGAGAAGCCACTGGTGACGAGCACGTCGCACATGCTGAGCAGGTACATCTCGCTCATCGACTTCACATTGTGCACTTCGTTGCGCATACCGCTGCCGCCCCTCGTGGCTCGGCTGGTGTACGTCGCCGGTGAGTTTGACGCCGTACTCGCCCTTGAGCCTCTCGTAGTACCACGAGCTCAGCGACGTCACAAGGACACCGTAGGACTACGACGTGCCGTTGTATTTTGTGGTCGTCTCTGGGAGCAGCTTCTCGTCGCGGACGTAGGACAGGAGCTAGTCCAGGATTTGCTACGGTGGCTGCTTCTCCTGGAACACCCTGATCTGGATGCCGATGAGGCGGCCGACGCCTGTGAGGTTGGCGCTGTAGTAGCTCGTGACAGCGCGGCAAGACGGCGTTGCTGGGGTGGAAAAGGTACCGACCCAGGTGGTAGGATACGGTGTCTTTCTCCGGGAACATGGCCTCGAGCTCTCCGACGAACGGCGGCGTGAAGAACAGCCCCGGCACGAAGTAGCCGTCCGCCCTCATGAGCAGCCACGGCACTCCACGGAGGAGCCGATGGTGCTCCCTGCAGTAGAAGAGCTTGTCGTGGAAGCCATACTCGCCAGCGAGGTGGAGGTACACATATGGCGGCGGCTGCGGTGGAGACGGCCACGACATGTTCCCGTCGGCAGACACGCCGGCGGCGCCTCTTATAGCATGTTCCGCAGGCTCTCCTTGGACTGTTGGATTTAGGCCCATGTTTGGCCTAATCTAAAAATTCCAAAGCATGCACAAGCTATAGTCCCATATTGCTAATTCAAGGAGAGGTTGCCTTGCTTAAATATGGGAGTCTCCTCTCTATGCAAAATAGGTGAAAATGAGAGAGAAGGAGACTGTTGCTACACGCACGCGCAGCTCGCGCGCATTTTTCGCGTGAAAAATCGCGTGACTTGTGATATCAAAGTTGACTATATAACACCCTCAACTATAGAATCTGATATTGTAACACTCTTAAACCATATAATAATATTCAAATGACCCCCCTGGATCGATGATATTTGTAGGGTCATGTGGACACCGTTCTTACCACACTTGCCTAAGCACCAATGTTGCACGCAAGCCCATTAGCTGCCTCCCTCTCTCTACTCTTTCTAGGTTTGTGACACCTCCCAATGAGCATCACACTGTCTCCTACTCCACCTCACAACACTCATAGAAGGCATAATTATGCACTGCGCCTATCCTCCTTATCATACGGCCCCTCCTGCATCCTCGAGACCTTGACTCCTCTCGCTTTTCTCCTCTTGGCTACTAAAAACTGGGAAAGATAGCCGGATGACGAGGGTGTAGACATGGTGTTTGAGCTCAATGCCATCGACGAGTGTTGGGAGGTTGAGCAAGAGACAAGATGTCGCTTGTCACTCTTAGGGTGATGAGTTAGCCTAAAAAGAGTATGGAGGTCGGGAAGTGGAGGCAACAAATTGGCGTGCATGCAAACATAGGTACTTAGGCTAGTGTGGGGGGATATGGTGTCGACACAGACCATCCAAGAGGTTATTTGAACATTATTAGATACTTTAAGGGCTACAATATCATATTTTATAGTTAAAGGGCTATGCAGTCAAACTGATATGTCAGGATGTTATATAGATTTTTTAATATGTCATGGCAGCGAAACCACCTTTAAAACCATTTCATGGGGTTATTTAGATGGTTTAATAGTTTAAGAGGTAGAATAGCTAGTTTCATAGGTGAAGGAGTGTAGTAGACTACCGCCAATATACAGTTGAGGGGGTAAGTTGACTTTTTCCCATCTAAAATGAGCTAATTCCACGGACCAAATACTTTTGAGTTCTTTGACTACATGAAATACAGTATATCTGCTCACCTACCAGCTGGAATACAGAAAGAGATGGCGACCATCTCCCTAAATTGAGTGACTTGTCGATTTCCTAACTCGATTCAGACCGGCCCCATTTCGTTTTTTAAGTTAAAAGTTCGGAGTTGCATGATCCATGCATGCGTATAAGAAAACTTTCACATTAATCAGTGACTGGCGTCGTAATTCATAATGTGTTGCTCGGAAATAATATTGCTAGACATTATTATGGTTTCTGGTCCACCGTTGTGGACTCGCATGCATATGGGTCATCATCATCCATCAGATCAGTGTCGGCCAACTCAGAGATCGATCAGAATCAAACGATGCCCACGCGAAACACGAGCCATTAGGCCCTGTTTGCATAAACTCATAATTGGATTAACTAACTTCAGAATCAACGAGAAGTATGCCAATGATTAATATGAAGAATGATGGTGATTTAATTATCTGACGATATTCATGACCCATATCGCAGTTCTGGTAGGGTGACGGCGATGACCATATGTTTGGTTCACCTGAATTGGACTGAATTGAATTACATTCCGGATACTAGCCCGTTTGGGTGACCCCAGAATAGAATTCACCATTTCAGCCCGTTTCTGACCGATGAAATGGTGGCCTGCTACCGATTTGGACCCCAGCCCACCTGAAACGCTCAGAATCCCCCTCCCGATGCCGCTCCCTCCCCGACTCGACTCCATCGTGCCGCCTCCATGGCGTAGCTTCTCCACACCGCCGCTGCCTCCACCGCCGCAGAGCTTCACCTACGCGGCCTAGATCCAGATCGCAAGGTTCCCATGCAGCTGCCCTCGACCTGTCCGTGCGCCGCCCTCAACCTGCCCGTGCGTTGCCCTCGACCTACCCTCGGGCCCACGCCGCCATAGATCCTCTCCCGTGTCGCCATCGCCGCGGACAACGACACCAGAACTTCGCCTCCGTAGGTGAGCTCGCCTCCAAACACATCTCCTTCCCTGTTCCTCGATCCATTAGGGCTTGAAGTTTGAACCGCATCTTCACCGTTTCTTAGGTCTTGGAACTCACCGCTCAAGGTTATCGACTTTTCACCTCTCCATCTTCTTCAAGCCTGGTGAGTCAGACGTGGATCCTCTCCCATTTTTTTTTCTATGGATCCAGTGACGGCATAACTCTGGCTTCCTGGATGGGGTTTGATTGTGTGACGGCATGTAGGTTAGATGCATGAGCTGCATATATAGATTGGCATAGATCAGTAGCGGATGGATCGGCGGTAGATATGCAGCGAGGAGCGCTAGACATAGAGAGAGATTTGTGCAAGCAAGCTAAGGAGATGGGGATGGCTAGCCTTGCTGATGAGTGGCATATGCACGTGCGAGGATGTGTCCGAGATGGATCTTCTCCAGCGGCGCGTCTGGTGGCGAACGAAGGACACGATTTATATAGAAATCTATAATCGTGTCCTTCGTTCGCCACCAGACGCGCCGCTGGAGATGAGCTTGTACGCGCTGGAGCTAGCACTGGTACCTCAAGGAGGATTTATATAGAAATATGATTAGGAAGGGGTGTTTATTATTTGAGTGGTGTGCTCAATATATTTCCTAGGGTTGACCTTGTCACTTCCTTACAAAGTCTTCAAGTTGTCAAACTACTTAAAAGTGATGACATGGACAAAAATAGACTTTGAGATTAATGATTGGATAGGGGATTAATTTTATTCTTGAATCACTAGTGGCTTTTTTGTGATTGAAAAATCGAAGAAATCTATGATGCCAAATGGAAAAGGACATTGGTACATGATTCCTTTGGTTACAGGAAGTGCAGTTCAGCTATTTTCCTTGAATTAATAACATCATTGCTGTTCAGTATCGAATATATCAGAATCGCCTATACTTCAGAGTATAGGATAACATTATTGCAATATAAAGTCATCTACATGTATTCTAAAAAAGAAAAAGAAAACTTTCCTATATGTAGCAATGATCATGTTTTCAAGCGTTCCAGTTGCCTTCAACTTGCCTAAAAGTGTAGTGTGAATATTCCAAATTTTCTCAATTCTTACGATTATTTTTCTCCTTTCATAGGTTCCAAATGAATAAAAAACTCATATTGTGAGAACCTTTGTGCTTTCCAAATGCTACAAAAACAAGTTGAGAGTGTTACGAATCACAATGAGTGAACAGTGCTGATAACACTTTTTTACAGTTATCTATACTTATGTTCTATTATGTTTAGACCATTGATGTCCAAGAATTCGTTTGTGTACTCTGGAATATTTACAATGAGCATGAATACTGTTTAAGGCAAATGGTATGGCTCTCTTGCTATATATTTTTATGGTGGACAACTTTTTCATTTGAGATGATTTACAAGTCCAAATATTTAATATAAGTTCTTGGATCATATTTGACATTATTAACAATGTCAAATAGAGGTAAAATCGGCATCAAAGTTATAGTACTCGACGAGATCTGCATCTTTGCAGTTAACGACTTTTTCATCTGAGTTTGTTTTTAGTGTAATACAATATATCCACCAAGTAGTCAAGAGATACCCTATCTAGTTTGGGCCTCCTGCATAAATTATTCGAGGCATTCTGTTCTGGCTGGGTGTTTTTTTGGATATCTGGGCCCATAATATCGATAAGAAGATATGAGATAGGGCCTAGGGGGATGAGGAGAAAGAAGATATATGATTGGACAGTCCTATTTTAAAGAAACAGTTCATTGAAAAATATGATTTTTTTCTGCAGTGTCTATATGACTTACAAGTATGAAAACTATCTCATAGTTTCTAGTTTGAGACTGTCATAATCATGAACATGAGTTATATATTTCTAGAATAATTATTAATCCATCAGTCTAGTCTGTCTATGTAAGAGCAACTCAACACGAGCCCTCAAATTAGGATCTTACTTTTGATATGAGGGCTCTCCTTACTTTTTAAGGTCTGATATTTTTCACCTACTCTAATAGGAGCCCTTAAACAAGGGTGCTCAAATCCATTCTAGTAGGTGCTGGCATATAGGATCCACTGATAATTAGACCATATCTACCATTGTTCCAAATCTACTGAGCTATAGGTTCGCGAGGAGGACGAGGAGCATCGCAGACAACAAGCAGAGAGGAGACAAGGTGGGGTCGGGTGCCTTGCTGTGAGGAGAGAAGCCGTATTGAACGTGCCTCATCGGGGAGGGGGCGGACGTCGGAACCGCACCAGGCTAAGGGGCTTAACCGGGGGAGGGGAATAGGGCGGCGACGTGAAAGAGAGTTGTGGGACTAAAAGATGCGCGTGAGTGAGTTGGGGGGGTGTTCGTAGGAAGAAGTGTGGAGCTCCCTACACACCCCTTAGAGATGTGGTCGAGGAGGAAGTTTAGCGACATTCATAAATTACAGTAGGGATTCGAGTTGGACCCTTGTTGAATTAAGTTTTTTTTCTATGATACTACAAAACTATAATTGGGTCCCCTTATGGAGATGCTATAATGAAATTAGGTGAGGATCCTCCCTCTCTGCCTGATTTTAAAAAGTTTCTATCAATTTAAGCTTTTATAAGCTAAACTTATCTATGCATGTAATGTTTAACCAAATGGAAAAAAGGAACAAAGCAAGCTCGGAGTAGGTTCAAGTGCCTACATACGGCGCCTATTTGACAAATGCTACCACTGACTGTCACGGCATTGATTCACAAGCTTTATGCCCCAGTTGACGTCCATGCAGCGCCAGATGTAGGATGTCACCTTGTCCAGCTTCACGTCCCTCCTCACCGTGCAGTCATAGGACGACGGCGAGTGGAAGCATGGCTCAACGGAGAGCGCTCGCTGGCATGGCGGTTGTGGCGCGGCCTGACCCTCCGTCCACTCCTCCCATGGGGACGGCCTCGACATGACCCACGGTTGCAGCCCGCCGAGGCCCTGCACGACGTACCCGAACATGAAGAAGCCACTAGTGACGAGCACGTCGCACATGCTGAGCAGGTACATCTCGCTCAGCGACTTCACATTGTGCACTTCGTTGCGCATACCGCTGCCACCCCTCATGGCTCGGCTGGTGTACGCCACCGGTGAGTCTGCCGCCGTACTCGCCCTTGAGCCTCTCGTTGTACCACGAGCTCAGCGACGTCACAAGGACACCATAGGACGATGATGTGCCGTTGTATTTTGTGGTCGTCTCTGGGAGCAGCTTCTCGTCGTGGACGCAGGACAGGAGCTGGTCCAGGATTTCCTGTGGTGGCTGCTTCTCCTAGAACACCCTGATCTAGATGCCAATGAGGCGGCCGACGCCTACGAGGTTGGCGCTGTAGTAGCTCGTGACAGCGCGGCAAGACGGCGTTGCTGGGGTGGAAAAGGTACCGACCCAGGTGGTAGAATACGGCGTCTTTCTTCGCGAACATGGCCTCGAGCTCTCTGACGAACGGTGGCGTGAAGAACAGCCCCGGCACGAAGTAGTCGTCCGCCCTCATGAGCAGCCACGGCACTCCATGGAGGAGCCGATGGTGCTCCCCGTAGTAGAAGAGCTTGTCGTGGAAGCTGTACTCGCCAGCGAGGTGGAGGTACACATATGGCGGCGACTGCGGTGGAGACGACCACGACATGTTCCCGTCGGCGGACACGCCGGCGGCGCCTCTCTGCAGCATGTTCTGCAGGCTCTCCTTGGACCTGTTGGATTTAGTCCCTTGTTTGGCCCAATCTAAAAATTCCAAAGCATGCACAAGCTATAGTCCCATATTGCTAATTCAAGGAGAGGTTGCCTTGCTTAAATATGGGAGTCTCCTCTCTATGCAAAATAGGTGAAAATGAGAGAGAAGGAGACTGTTGCTACACGCACGCGCAACTCGCGCGCATTTTTCGCGTGAAAAATCACGTGACTTGTGATATCAAAGTTGACTATATAACACCCTCAACTATAGAATATGATATTATAAATATAATAATATTCAAATGACCCCCCTGGATCGATGATATTTGTAGGGTCATGTGGACACCGTTCTTACCACACTTGCCTAAGCACCAATGTTGCACACAAGCCCATTAGCTGCCTCCCTCTCTCTACTCTTTCTAGGTTTGTGACACCTCCCAATGAGCATCACACTGTCTCCTACTCCACCTCACAACACTCATAGAAGGCATAATTATGCACTGCGCCTATCCTCCTTATCATACGACCCCTCCCACATCCTCGAGACCTTGATCCTCTCGCTTTTCTCCTCTTGGCTACTAAAAAACTGGGAAAGGTAGCAGGATGACGAGGGTGTAGACATGGTGTTTGAGCTCAATGCCATCGACGAGTGTTGGGAGGTTGAGCAAGAGACAAGATGTCGCTTGTCACTCTTAGGGTGATGGGTTAGCCGAAAAAGAGTATGGAGGTCGGGAAGTGGAGGCAACAAATTGGCGTGCATGCAAACATAGGTACTTAGGCTAGTGTGGGGGGATATGGTGTCGAAACAGACCATCCAAGAGGTTATTTGAACATTATTAGATACTTTATGGGCTACAATATCATATTTTATAGTTAAAGGGCTATGCAGTCAAACTGATATGTCATGATGTTATATAGATTTTTTAATATGTCATGGCAGCGAAACCACCTTTAAAACCATTTCATGGGGTTATTTAGACGGTTTAATAGTTTAAGAGGTAGAATAACTAGTTTCATAGGTGAAGGAGTGTAGTAGACTACCGCCAATATACAGTTGAGGGGGTAAGTTGACTTTTTCCCATCTAAAATGAGCTAATTCCACGGACCAAATACTTTTGAGTTCTTTGACTACATGAAATACAGTATATCTGCTCACCTACCAGCTGGAATACAGAAAGAGATGACGACCATCTCCCTAAAATGAGTGACTCGTCGATTTCCTAACTCGATTCAGACCGGCCCCATTTCGTTTTTTAAGTTAAAAGTCTGGAGTTGCATGATCCATGCATGCATATAAGAAAACTTTCACATTAATCAGTGACTGGCGTCGTAATTCATAATGTGTTGCTCGAAAATAATATTGCTAGACATTATTATGGTTTCTGGTCCACCGTCGCGGACTCGCATGCATATGGGTCATCATCATCCATCAGATCAGTGTCGGCCAACTCAGAGATTGATCAGAATCAAACGATGCCCACGTGAAACATGAGCCATTAGGCCCTATTTGCGTAAACTCATAATTGGATTAACTAACTTCAGAATCAACGAGAAGTATGCCAATGATTAATACAAAAAATGATGGTGATTTAATTATCTGACGATATTCATGACCCATATCGCAGTTCTGGTAGGGTGACGGCGATGACCATATGTTTGGTTCCCCTAAATTGGACTGAATTGAATTACATTCCGGATACTGGCCTGTTTGGGTGACCCCAGAATAGAATTCACCATTTCAGCCCATTTCGAACCGATGAAATGGTGGCCTGCTACCGATTCGGACCCCAGCCCACCCGAAACGCTCAGAATCCCCCTCCCGACGCCGCTCCCTCCCCGACTCAACTCCATCGTGCCGCCGCCATGGCGTAGCTTCTCCGCACCGCCGCCGCCTCCACCGCCGCAGAGCTTCACCTGCGCGGCCTGGATCCAGATCGCAAGGTTCCCATGTAGCTGCCCTCGACCTATCCGTGCGCCGCCCTCGACCTGCCCGTGCGTCGCCCTCGACCTACCCTCGGGCCCATGCCGCCATAGATCCTCTCCCGTGTCGCCATCGCCGCGGACAACGACACCAGAACTCCGCCTCCGTAGGTGAGCTCGCCTCCAAACACATCTCCTTCCCTGTTCCTCGATCCGTTAGGGCTTGAAGTTTGAACCGCATCTTCACCGTTTCTTAGGTCTTGGAACTCACCGCTCAAGGTTATCGACTTTTCGCCTCTCCATCTTCTTCAAGCCTGGTGAGTCAGACGTGGATCCTCTCCCATTTTTTTTCTATGGATCCAATGACGGCATAACTCTGGCTTCCTAGATGGGGTTTGATTGTGTGACGGCATGTAGGTTAGATGCATGAGCTGCATATATAGATTGGCATAGATCAGTAGCGGATGGATCAGCGGTAGATATGCAGCGAGGAGCGCTAGACATAGAGAGAGATTTGTGCAAGCAAGCTAAGGAGATGGGGATGGCTAGCCTTGCTAATGAGTGGCATATGCACGTGCGAGGATGTGTCCGAGATGGATCTTCTCCAGCGGCGCGTCTGGTGGCGAACGAAGGACACGATTTATATAGAAATCTATAATCGTGTCCTTCGTTCGCCACCAGACGCGCCGCTGGAGATGAGCTTGTACGCGCTGGAGCTAGCACTGGTACCTCAAGGAGGATTTATATAGAAATATGATTAGGAAGGGGTGTTTATTATTTGAGTGGTGTGCTCAATATATTTCCTAGGGTTGACCTTGTCACTTCCTTACAAAGTCTTCAAGTTGTCAAACTACTTAAAAGTGATGACATGGACAAAAATAGACTTTGAGATTAATGATTGGATAGGGGATTAATTTTATTCTTGAATCACTAGTGGCTTTTTTGTGATTGAAAAATCGAAGAAATCTATGATGCCAAATGGAAAAGGACATTGGTACATGATTCCTTTGGTTACAGGAAGTGCAGTTCAGCTATTTTCCTTGAATTAATAACATCATTGCTGTTCAGTATCGAATATATCAGAATCGCCTATACTTCAGAGTATAGGATAACATTATTGCAATATAAAGTCATCTACATGTATTCTAAAAAAGAAAAAGAAAACTTTCCTATATGTAGCAATGATCATGTTTTCAAGCGTTCCAGTTGCCTTCAACTTGCCTAAAAGTGTAGTGTGAATATTCCAAATTTTCTCAATTCTTACGATTATTTTTCTCCTTTCATAGGTTCCAAATGAATAAAAAACTCATATTGTGAGAACCTTTGCGCTTTCCAAATGCTACAAAAACAAGTTGAGAGTGTTACGAATCACAATGAGTGAACAGTGCTGATAACACTTTTTTACAGTTATCTATACTTATGTTCTATTATGTTTAGACCATTGATGTCCAAGAATTTGTTTGTGTACTCTGGAATATTTACAATGAGCATGAATACTGTTTAAGGCAAATGGTATGGCTCTCTTGCTATATATTTTTACGGTGGACAACTTTTTCATTTGAGATGATTTACAAGTCCAAATATTTAGTATAAGTTCTCGGATCATATTTGACATTATTAACAATGTCGAATAGAGGTAAAATCAACATCAAAGTTATAGTACTCGACGAGATCTGCATCTTTGCAGTTAACGACTTTTTCATCTGAGTTTGTTTTGAGTGTAATACAACATATCCACCAAGTAGTCGAGAGATACCCTATCTAGTTTGGGCCTCCTGCATAAATTATTCGGGGCATTCTGTTCTGGCTGGGTGTTTTTTTGGATATCTGGGCCCATAATATCGATAAGAAGATATGAGATAGGGCCTAGGGGGATGAGGAGAAAGAAGATATATGATTGGATAGTCCTATTTTAAAGAAACAGTTCATTGAAAAATATGATTTTTTTTTCTGTAGTGTCTATATGACTTACAAGTATGAAAACTATCCCATAGTTTCTAGTTTGAGACTGTCATAATCATGAACATGAGTTATATATTTCTGGAATAATTATTAATCCATCAGTCTAGTCTGTCTACGTAAGAGCAACTCAACACGAGCCCTCAAATTGGGATCTTACTTTTGATATGAGGGCTCTCCTTACTTTTTAAGGTCTGATATTTTTCACCTACTCTAATAGGAGCCCTTAAACAAGGGTGCTCAAATCGATTCTAGTAGGCGCTAGCATATAGGATCCACTGATAATTAGACCATATCTACCATCGTTCCAAATCTACTGAGCTATAGGTTCGCGAGGAGGACGAGGAGCATCACAGACAACAAGCAGAGAGGAGACGAAGTGGGACCGGGTGCCTTGCTGCGAGGAGAGAAGCCATATTGAACGTGCCTCATCGAGGAGGGGGCGGACGTCGGAACCGCACTAGGCCGAGGGGCTTAACCGGGGGAGGGGAATAGGGCGGCGACGTGAAAGAGAGTTGTGGGACTAAAAGATGCGCGTGAGTGAGTTGGGGGGGTGTTCGTAGGAAGAAGTGTGGAGCTCCCTACACACCCCTTAGAGATGTGGTCGAGGAGGAAGTTTAGCGACATTCATAAATTACAGTAGGGATTCGAGTTGGACCCTTGTTGAATTAAGTTTTTTTTCTATGATACTACAAAATTATAATTGGGTCCCCTTATGGAGATGCTATAATGAAATTAGGTGAGGATCCTCCCTCTCTGCCTGATTTTAAAAAGTTTCTATCAATTTAAGCTTTTATAAGCTGAACTTATCTATGCATGTAATGTTTAACCAAATGGAAAAAAGGAACAAAGCAAGCTCGGAGTAGGTTCAAGTGCCTACATACGGTGCCTATTTGACAAATGCTACCACTAACTGTCACGGCATTGATTCACAAGCTTTATGCCCCAGTTGACGTCCATGCAGCGCCAAATGTAGGACGTCACCTTGTCCAGCTCCACGTCCCTCCTCACCGTGCAGTCATAGGACGACGGCGAGTGGAAGCACGGCTCGACGGAGAGCGCGCGCTGGCATGGCGGTTATGGCGCTGCCTGACCCTCCATCCACTCCTCCCACGGGGACGGCCTCGACATGACCCACGGCTGCAGCCCGCCGAGGCCCTACGCGACGTACCCGAACGTGGAGAAGCCACTGGTGACGAGCACGTCGCACATGCTGAGCAGGTACATCTCGCTCATCGACTTCACGTTGTGCACTTAGTTGCGCATACCGCTGCCGCCCCTCGTGGCTCGGCTGGTGTACGCCGCCGGTGAGTTTGCCGCCGTACTCGCCCTTGAGCCTCTCGTAGTACCACGAGCTTAGCGACATCACAAGGACACCGTAGGACAACGACATGCCGTTGTATTTTGTGGTCGTCTCTGGGAGCAGCTTCTCGTCGCAGACGCAGGACAGGAGCTGGTCCAGGATTTGCTACGGTGGCTGCTTCTCCTGGAACACCCTGATCTGGATGCCGATGAGGCGGCCGACGCCTGTGAGGTTGGCGCTGTAGTAGCTCGTGACAGCGCGGCAAGACGGCGTTGCTGGGGTGGAAAAGGTACCGACCCAGGTGGTAGAATACGGTGTCTTTCTCCGAGAACATGGCCTCGAGCTCTCCGACGAACGGCGGCGTGAAGAATAGCCCCGGCACGAAGTAGCCGTCCACCCTCATGAGCAGCCACGTCACTCCACGGAGGAGCCGATGGTGCTCCCTGTAGTAGAAGAGCTTGTCGTGGAAGCCATACTCGCCAGCGAGGTGGAGGTACACATATTGCGGCGGCTGTGGTGGAGACGGCCACGACATGTTCCCGTCGGCGGACACGCCGACGGCGCCTCTTATAGCATGTTCCGCAGGCTCTCCTTGGACTGTTGGATTTAGGCCCATGTTTGGCCTAATCTAAAATTTCCAAAGCATGCACAAGCTATAGTCCCATATTGCTAATTCAAGGAGAGGTTGCCTTGCTTAAATATGGGAGTCTCCTCTCTATGCAAAATAGGTGAAAATGAGAGAGAAGGAGACTGTTGCTACACGCACGCGCAGCTCACGCGCATTTTTCGCGTGAAAAATCACGTGACTTGTGATATCAAAGTTGACTATATAACACCCTCAACTATAGAATCTGATATTGTAACACTCTTAAACCATATAATAATATTCAAATGACCCCCCTAGATCGATGATATTTGTAGGGTCATGTGGACACCGTTCTTACCACACTTGCCTAAGCACCAATGTTGCACGCAAGCCCATTAGTTGCCTCCCTCTCTCTACTCTTTCTAGGTTTGTGACACCTCCCAATGAGCATCACACTGTCTCCTACTCCACCTCACAACACTCATAGAAGGCATAATTATGCACTGCGCCTATCCTCCTTATCATACGGCCCCTCCTGCATCCTCAAGACCTTGACTCCTCTCGCTTTTCTCCTCTTGGCTACTAAAAAACTGGGAAAGGCAGCAGGATGACGAGGGTGTAGACATGGTGTTTGAGCTCAATGCCATCGACGAGTGTTGGGAGGTTGAGCAAGAGACAAGATGTCGCTTGTCACTCTTAGGGTGTTGGGTTAGCCTAAAAAGAGTATGGAGGTCAGGAAGTGGAGGCAACAAATTGGCGTGCATGCAAACATAGGTACTTAGGCTAGTGTGGGGGGATATGGTGTCGAAACAGACCATCCAAGAGGTTATTTGAACATTATTAGATACTTTAAGGGCTACAATATCATATTTTATAGTTAAAGGGCTATGCAGTCAAACTGATATGTCAGGATGTTATATAGATTTTTTAATATGTCATGGCAGTGAAACCACCTTTAAAACCATTTCATGGGGTTATTTAGACGGTTTAATAGTTTAAGAGGTAGAATAACTAGTTTCATAGGTGAAGGAGTGTAGTAGACTACCGCCAATATATAGTTGAGGGGGTAAGTTGACTTTTTCCCATCTAAAATGAGCTAATTCCACGGACCAAATACTTTTGAGTTCTTTGACTACATGAAATACATTATATATGCTCACCTACTAGCTGGAATACAGAAAGAGATGACGACCATCTCCCTAAAATGAGTGACTCGTCGATTTCCTAACTCGATTCAGACCAGCCCCATTTCATTTTTTTTAAGTTAAAAGTTCAGAGTTGCATGATCCATGCATGCGTATAAGAAAACTTTCACATTAATCAGGGACTTGCGTCGTAATTCATAATGTGTTGCTCAGAAATAATATTGCTAGACATTATTATGGTTTCTGGTCCACCGTCGTGGACTCGCATGCATATGGGTCATCATCATCCATCAGATCAGTGTCGGCCAACTCAGAGATCGATCAGAATCAAACGATGCCCACGCAAAACACGAGCCATTAGGCCCTGTTTGCGTAAACTCATAATTGGATTAACTAACTTCAGAATCAACGAGAAGTATGCCAATGATTAATATGAAAAATGATGGTGATTTAATTATCTGACGATATTCATGACCCATATCGCAGTTCTGGTAGGGTGACGGCGATGACCATATGTTTGGTTCCCCTGAATTGGACTGAATTGAATTACATTCCGGATACTAGCACGTTTGGGTGACCCCAGAATAGAATTCACCATTTCAGCCCGTTTCTGACCAATGAAATGGTGGCCTGCTACCGATTCGGACCCCAGCCCACCCGAAATGCTCAGAATCCCCCTCCCGACGCCGCTCCCTCCCCGACTCGACTCCATCGTGCCGCCGCCATGGCGTAGCTTCTCCACACCGTCGCCGCCTCCACCGCCGCAGAGCTTCACCTACGCGGCCTAGATCCAGATCGCAAGGTTCCCATGCAGCTACCCTCGACCTGTCCGTGCGCCGCCCTCGACCTGCCCGTGCGTTGCCCTCGACCTACCCTCGGGCCCACGCCGCCATAGATCCTCTCCCGTGTCGCCATCGCCGCGGACAACGACACCAGAACTCCGCCTCCGTAGGTGAGCTCGCCTCCAAACACATCTCCTTCCCTGTTCCTCGATCCGTTAGGGCTTGAAGTTTGAACCGCATCTTCACCGTTTCTTAGGTCTTGGAACTCACCGCTCAAGGTTATCGACTTTTCGCCTCTCCATCTTCTTCAAGCCTGGTGAGTCAGACGTGGATCCTCTCCCATTTTTTTCTATGGATCCAGTGACGGCATAACTCTGGCTTCCTGGATGGGGTTTGATTGTGTGACGGCATGTAGGTTAGATGCATGAGCTGCATATATAGATTGGCATAGATCAGTAGCGGATGGATCAGCGGTAGATATGCAGCGAGGAGCGCTAGACATAGAGAGAGATTTGTGCAAGCAAGCTAAGGAGATGGGGATGGCTAGCCTTGCTGATGAGTGGCATATGCACGTGCGAGGATGTGTCCGAGATGGATCTTCTCCAGCGGCGCGTCTGGTAGCGAACGAAGGACACGATTTATATAGAAATCTATAATCGTGTCCTTCGTTCGCCACCAGACGCGCCGCTGGAGATGAGCTTGTACGCGTTGGAGCTAGCACTGGTACCTCAAGGAGGATTTATATAGAAATATGATTAGGAAGGGGTGTTTATTATTTGAGTGGTGTGCTCAATATATTTCCTAGGGTTGACCTTGTCACTTCCTTACAAAGTCTTCAAGTTGTCAAACTACTTAAAAGTGATGACATGGACAAAAATAGACTTTGAGATTAATGATTGGATAGGGGATTAATTTTATTCTTGAATCACTAGTGGCTTTTTTGTGATTGAAAAATCAAAGAAATCTATGATGCCAAATGGAAAAGGACATTGGTACATGATTCCTTTGGTTACAGGAAGTGCAGTTCAGCTATTTTCCTTGAATTAATAACATCATTGCTGTTCAGTATCGAATATATCAGAATCGCCTATACTTCAGAGTATAGGATAACATTATTGCAATATAAAGTCATCTACATGTATTCTAAAAAAGAAAAAGAAAACTTTCCTATATGTAGCAATGATCATGTTTTCAAGCGTTCCAGTTGCCTTCAACTTGCCTAAAAGTGTAGTGTGAATATTCCAAATTTTCTCAATTCTTACGATTATTTTTCTCCTTTCATAGGTTCCAAATGAATAAAAAACTCATATTGTGAGAACCTTTGCGCTTTCCAAATGCTACAAAAACAAGTTGAGAGTGTTACGAATCACAATGAGTGAACAGTGCTGATAACACTTTTTTACAGTTATCTATACTTATGTTCTATTATGTTTAGACCATTGATGTCCAAGAATTCGTTTGTGTACTCTGGAATATTTACAATGAGCATGAATACTGTTTAAGGCAAATGGTATGGCTCTCTTGCTATATATTTTTACGGTGGACAACTTTTTCATTTGAGATGATTTACAAGTCCAAATATTTAATATAAGTTCTTGGATCATATTTGACATTATTAACAATGTCGAATAGAGGTAAAATCGGCATCAAAGTTATAGTACTCGACGAGATCTGCATCTTTACAGTTAACGACTTTTTCATCTGAGTTTGTTTTGAGTGTAATACAATATATCCACCAAGTAGTCAAGAGATACCCTATCTAGTTTGGGCCTCCTGCATAAATTATTCGGGGCATTCTGTTCTGGCTGGGTGTTTTTTTTTGGATATCTGGGCCCATAATATCGATAAGAAGATATGAGATAGGGCCTAGGGGGATGAGGAGAAAGAAGATATATGATTGGACAGTCCTATTTTAAAGAAACAGTTCATTGAAAAATATGATTTTTTTCTGTAGTGTCTATATGACTTACAAGTATGAAAACTATCTCATAGTTTCTAGTTTGAGACTGTCATAATCATGAACATGAGTTATATATTTCTGGAATAATTATTAATCCATCAGTCTAGTCTATCTATGTAAGAGCAACTCAACACGAGCCCTCAAATTAGGATCTTACTTTTGATATGAGGGCTCTCCTTACTTTTTAAGGTCTGATATTTTTCACCTACTCTAATAGGAGCCCTTAAACAAGGGTGCTCAGATCCATTCTAGTAGGCGCTGGCATATAGGATCCACTGATAATTAGACCATATCTACCATCGTTCCAAATCTACTGAGCTATAGGTTTGCGAGGAGGACGAGGAGCATCGCAGACAACAAGCAGAGAGGAGACGAAGTGGGGTCGGGTGCCTTGCTGCGAGCAGAGAAGCCATATTGAACGTGCCTCATCGGGGAGGGGGCGGACGTCGGAACTGCACCAGGCCGAGGGGCTTAACCGGGGGAGGGGAATAGGGTGGCGACGTGAAAGAGAGTTGTGGGACTAAAAGATGCGCGTGAGTGAGTTGGGGGGGGTGTTCGTAGGAAGAAGTGTGGAGCTCCCTACACACCCCTTAGAGATGTGGTCGAGGAGAAAGTTTAGCGACATTCATAAATTACAGTAGGGATTCGAGTTGGACCCTTGTTGAATTAAGTTTTTTTCTATGATACTACAAAATTATAATTGGGTCCCCTTATGGAGATGCTATAATGAAATTAGGTGAGGATCCTCCCTCTCTGCCTGATTTTAAAAAGTTTCTATCAATTTAAGCTTTTATAAGCTGAACTTATCTATGCATGTAATGTTTAACCAAATGGAAAAAAGGAACAAAGCAAGCTCGGAGTAGGTTCAAGTGCCTACATACGGCGCCTATTTGACAAATGCTACCACTGACTGTCATGGCATTGATTCACAAGCTTTATGCCCCAGCTGACGTCCACGCAGCGCCAGATGTAGGACGTCACCTTGTCCAGCTCCACGTCCCTCCTCACCATGCAGTCATAGGACGACGGCGAGTGGAAGCATGGCTCGATGGAGAGCGCGCGCTGGCATGGCGGTTGTGGCGCCGCCTGACCCTCCGTCCACTCCTCCCATGGGGACAGCCTCGACATGACCCACGGCTGCAGCCCACCGAGGCCCTGCGCGACATACTCGAATGTGGAGAAGCCACTGGTGACGAGCACGTCGCACATGCTGAGCAGGTACATCTCGCTCAGCGACTTCACGTTGTGCACTTCGTTGCGCATACCGCTGCCGCCCCTCGTGGCTCGGCTGGTGTACACCGCTGGTGAGTCTGCTGCCATACTCACCCTTGAGCCTCTCGTAGTACCACAAGCTCAGCGATGTCACAAGGACACTGTAGGACGATGACGTGCTGTTGTATTTTGTGGTCATCTCTGGGAGCAGCTTCTCGTCGCAGACGTAGGACAGGAGCTGGTCTAGGATTTGCTGCGGCGGCTGCTTCTCCTGGAACACCCTAATCTAGATGCCGACGAGGCGGCTGGCTCCTACGAGGTTGGCGCTGTAGTTGCTCGTGACAGCGCGGCAAGATGGCGTTGCTGGGCTGGAAAAGGTACCGACCCAGGTTGTAGAATACGACGTCTTTCTTTGGGAAGATGGCCTCGAGCTCTCCGAAGAACGGCGGCATGAAGAACAGCCCCGGCACGAAGTAGTCGTCCACCCTCATGAGCAGCCACGGCACTCCGCGGAGGAGCCGATGGTGCTCCCCGTAGTCGAAGAGCTTGTCGTGGAAGCCATACTCGCCAGCGAGGTGGAGGTACACATATGGCGGCGGCTGCGGTGGAGATGGCCACGACATGTTCCCATCGGCGGACACGCCGGTGGCGCCTCTCTGCAGCATGTTCCGCAGGCTCTCCTTGGACCTGTTGGATTAGGCCCATGTTTGGCCTATTCTGAAAATTCCAAAGCATGCACAAGCTATAGTCCCATATTGCTAATTCAAGGAGAGGTTGCCTTGCTTAAATATGGGAGTCTCCTCTCTATGCAAAATAGGTGAAAATGAGAGAGAAGGAGACTGTTGCTACACGCACGCGTAGCTCGCGCGCATTTTTCACGTGAAAAATCACGTGACTTGTGATATCAAAGTTGACTATATAACACCCTCAACTATAGAATCTGATATTGTAACACTCTTAAACCATATAATAATATTCAAATGACCCCCCTGGATCGATGATATTTGTAGGGTCATGTGGACACCGTTCTTACCACACTTGCCTAAGCACCAATGTTGCACACAAGCCCATTACTTGCCTCCCTCTCTCTACTCTTTCTAGGTTTGTGACACCTCCCAATGAGCATCACACTGTCTCCTACTCCACCTCACAACACTCATAGAAGGCATAATTATGCACTGCCCCTATCCTCCTTATCATACGGCCCCTCCCGCATCCTCGAGGCCTTGACTCCTCTCGCTTTTCTCCTCTTGGCTACCAAAAAACTGGGAAAGACAGCCGGATGACGAGGGTGTAGACATGGTGTTTGAGCTCAATGCCATCGACGAGTGTTGGGAGGTTGAGCAAGAGACAAGATGTCGCTTGTCACTCTTAGGGTGATGGGTTAGCCTAAAAAGAGTATGGAGGTCAGGAAGTGGAGGCAGCAAATTGGCGTGCATGCAAACATAGGTACTTAGGCTAGTGTGGGGGGATATGGTGTCGAAACAGACCATCCAAGAGGTTATTTGAACATTATTAGATACTTTAAGGGCTACAATATCATATTTTATAGTTAAAGGGCTATGCAGTCAAACTGATATGTTAGGATGTTATATAGATTTTTAATATGTCATGGCAGTGAAACCACCTTTAAAACCATTTCATGGGGTTATTTAGACAGTTTAATAGTTTAAGAGGTAGAATAACTAGTTTCATAGGTGAAGGAGTGTAGTAGACTACTGCCAATATACAGTTGAGGGGGTAAGTTGACTTTTTCCCATCGAAAATGAGCTAATTCCATGGACCAAATACTTTTGAGTTCTTTGACTACATGAAATACAGTATATTTGCTCACCTACCAGCTGGAATACAGAAAGAGATGACGACCATCTCCCTAAAATGAGTGACTCGTCGATTTCCTAACTCGATTCAGACCGGCCCCATTTCATTTTTTTAATTTAAAAGTTCAGAGTTGCATGATCCATGCATGCGTATAAGAAAACTTTCACATTAATCAGTGACTGGCGTCGTAATTCATAATGTGTTGCTCGGAAATAATATTGCTAGACATTATTATGGTTTCTGGTCCACCGTCGCGGACTCGCATGCATATGGGTCATCATCATCCATCAGATCAGTGTCGGCCAACTCAGAGATCGATCAGAATCAAACGATGCCCATGCAAAACACGAGCCATTAGGCCCTGTTTGCGTAAACTCATCATTGGATTAACTAACTTCAGAATCAACGAGATGTATGCTAATGATTAATACGAAAAATGATGGTGATTTAATTATCTGACGATATTCATGACCCATATCGCAGTTCTGGTAGGGTGACGGTGATGACCATATGTTTGGTTCCCCTGAATTGGATTGAATTGAATTACATTCCGGATACTGGCCCGTTTGGGTGACCCCAGAATAGAATTCACCATTTCAGCCCGTTTCCGACCGATGAAATGGTGGCCTGCTACCGATTCAGACCCCAGCCCACCCGAAACGCTCAGAATCGCCCTCCCGACGCCGCTCCCTCCCCGACTCGACTCCATCATGCCGCCGCCATGGCGTAGCTTCTCCGCACCACCGCCGCCTCCACCGCCGCAGAGCTTCACCTGCGCGGCCTGGATCCAGAGTGCAAGGTTCCCATGCAGCTGCCCTCGACCTGTCCGTGCGCCGCCCTCGACCTACCCGTGTGTCGCCCTTGACCTACCCGCGTGCCCACGCCGCCATAGATCCTCTCCCGTGTCGCCATCGCCGCGGACAACGACACCAGAACT
Organism: Miscanthus floridulus; assembly: GCF_019320115.1. Taxonomy (NCBI): domain Eukaryota; kingdom Viridiplantae; phylum Streptophyta; class Magnoliopsida; order Poales; family Poaceae; genus Miscanthus; species Miscanthus floridulus. The sequence goes on along the minus strand of NC_089586.1, from coordinate 51,521,622 downwards.
CCGCCTCCGTAGGTGAGCTCGCCTCCAAACACATCTCCTTCCCTGTTCCTCGATCCGTTAGGGCTTGAAGTTTGAACCGCATCTTCACCGTTTCTTAGGTCTTGGAACTCACCGCTCAAGGTTATCGACTTTTCACCTCTCCATCTTCTTCAAGCCTGGTGAGTCAGACGTGGATCCTCTCCCGTTTTTTTTCTATGGATCCAGTGACGGCATAACTCTGGCTTCCTGCATGTGGTTTGATTGTGTGACGGCATGTATGTTAGATGCATGAGCTGCATATATAGATTGGCATAGATCAGTAGCGGATGGATCGGCGGTAGATATGCAGCGAGGAGCTCTAGACATAGAGAGAGATTTGTGCAAGCAAGCTAAGGAGATGGGGATAGCTAGCCTTGCTGATGAGTGGTATATGCACGTGTGAGGTTGTGTCCGAGACGGATCTTCTCCAGCGGCGCGTCTGGTGGCAAACGAAGGACATGATTTATATAGAAATCTATAATCGTGTCCTTCGTTCGCCACCAGACGTGCCGCTGGAGATGAGCTTGTACGCGCTGGAGCTAGGCACTGGTACCTCAAGGAGGATTTATATAGAAATATGATTAGGAAGGGGTGTTTATTATTTGAGTGGTGTGCTCAATATATTTCCTAGGGTTGACCTTGTCACTTCCTTACAAAGTCTTCAAGTTGTCAAACTACTTAAAAGTGATGACATGGACAAAAATAGACTTTGAGATTAATGATTAGATAGGGGATTAATTTTATTCTTGAATCACTAGTGGCTTTTTTGTGATTGAAAAATCGAAGAAATCTATGATGCCAAATGGAAAAGGACATTGGTACATGATTCCTTTGGTTACAGGAAGTGCAGTTCAGCTATTTTCCTTGAATTAATAACATCATTGCTGTTCAGTATCGAATATATCAGAATCGCCTATACTTCAGAGTATAGGATAACATTATTGCAATATAAAGTCATCTACATGTATTCTAAAAAAGAAAAAGAAAACTTTCCTATATGTAGCAATGATCATGTTTTCAAGCGTTCCAGTTGCCTTCAACTTGCCTAAAAGTGTAGTGTGAATATTCTAAATTTTCTCAATTCTTACGATTATTTTTCTCCTTTCACAGGTTCCAACTGAATAAAAAACTCATATTGTGAGAACCTTTGCTGCTTTCCAAATGCTACAGAAAACAAGTTTAGAGTATTACGAATCACAATGAGTGAACAGTGCTGATAACACTTTTTTACAGTTATCTATACTTATGTTCTATTATGTTTAGACCATTGATGTCCAAGAATTCGTTTGTGTACTCTGGAATATTTACAATGAGCATGAATACTGTTTAAGGCAAATGGTATGGCTCTCTTGCTATATATTTTTACGGTGGACAACTTTTTCATTTGAGATGATTTACAAGTCCAAATATTTAATATAAGTTCTCGGATCATATTTGACATTATTAACAATGTCGAATAGAGGTAAAATCAGCATCAAAGTTATAGTACTCGACGAGATCTGCATCTTTGCAGTTAACGACTTTTTCATCTGAGTTTGTTTTGAGTGTAATACAATATATCCACCAAGTAGTCGAGAGATACCCTATCTAGTTTGGGCCTCCTGCATAAATTATTCGGGGCATTCTGTTCTGGCTGGGTGTTTTTTTGGATATCTGGGCCCATAATATCGATAAGAAGATATGAGATAGGGCCTAGGGGGATGAGGAGAAAGAAGATATATGATTGGACAGTCCTATTTTAAAGAAACAGTTCATTGAAAAATATGATTTTTTTTTCTATAGTGTCTATATGACTTACAAGTATGAAAACTATATCATAGTTTCTAGTTTGAGACTGTCATAATCATGAACATGAGTTATATATTTCTGGAATAATTATTAATCCATCAGTCTAGTCTGTCTATGTAAGAGCAACTCAACACGAGCCCTCAAATTAGGATCTTACTTTTGATATGAGGGCTCTCCTTACTTTTTAATGGTCTGATATTTTTCACCTACTCTAATAGGAGCCCTTAAACAAGGGTGCTCAAATCCATTCTAGTAGGCGCTGGCATATAGGATCCACTGATAATTAGACCATATCTACCATCAGTTCCAAATCTACTGAGCTATAGGTTCGCTGAGGAGGACGAGGAGCATCGCAGACAACAAGCAGAGAGGAGACGAAGTGGGGTCAGGGTGCCTTGCTGCGAGGAGAGAAGCCGTATTGAACGTGCCTCATCGGGGAGGGGGCGGACGTCGGAACTGCACCAAGCCGAGGGGCTTAACCGGGGGAGGGGAATAGGGCGGCGACATGAAAGAGAGTTGTGGGACTAAAAGATGCGCGTGAGTGAGTTGGGGGGTGTTCGTAGGAAGAAGTGTGGAGCTCCCTACACACCCCTTAGAGATGTGGTCGAGGAGGAAGTTTAGCGACATTCATAAATTATAGTAGGGATTCGAGTTGGACCCTTGTTGAATTAAGTTTTTTTTCTATGATACTACAAAATTATAATTGGGTCCCCTTATGGAGATGCTATAATGAAATTAGGTGACGATCCTCCCTCTCTGTCTGATTTTAAAAAGTTTCTATCAATTTAAGCTTTTATAAGCTGAACTTATCTATGCATGTAATGTTTAACCAAATGGAAAAAAGGAACAAAGCAAGCTCAGAGTAGGTTCAAGTGCCTACATACGGCGCCTATTTGACAAATGCTACCACTAACTGTCACGGCATTGATTCACAAGCTTTATGCCCCTAGCTGACGTCCACGCAGCGCCAGATGTAGGACGTCACCTTGTCCAGCTCCACGTCCCTCCTCACCGTGCAGTCATAGGACGACGGCGAGTGGAAGCACGGCTCGACGGAGAGTGCGCGCTGGCATGGCGGTTGTGGCGCCGCCTGACCCTCCGTCCACTCCTCCCACGGGGACGGCCTCGACATGACCCACGGCTGCAGCCTGCCGAGGCCCTGCGCGACGTACCCGAACGTGGAGAAGCCACTGGTGACAAGCACGTCGCACATGCTGAGCAGGTACATCTCGCTCAGCGACTTCACGTTGTGCACTTCGTTGCGCATACCGCTGCCGCCCCTCGTGGCTCGGCTGGTGTACGCCGCCGGTGAGTCTGCCGCCGTACTCGCCCTTGAGCCTCTCGTAATACCATGAGCTCAGCGACGTCACAAGGACACCATAGGATGACGACGTGCCGTTGTATTTTGTGGTCGTCTCTGGGAGCAGCTTCTCGTCGCGGACGCAGGACAGGAGCTGGTCCTAGGATTTGCTACGGCGGCTGCTTGTCCTGGAACACCCTGATCTGGATGCCGACGAGGCGGCCAACGCCTGCGAGGTTGGCGCTGTAGTAGCTCGTGACAGCGCGGCAAGACGGCGTTGCTGGGGTGGAAAAGGTACCGACCCAGGTGGTAGAATACGGCGTCTTTCTTCGGGAACATGGCCTCGAGCTCTCCGACGAATGGCGGCGTGAAGAACTAAAATATATAGAGAGATTACTAAATCCAATTAAATATAATAACACATAATATTTCATAAGGATAAATAATAATAAGGTATATGCTTTGAATCGAATCAAAAACACTTTCGATCCAAAAATATGGAAATAAGTACATGTATATATACACATAGAATGATACAATTTTCTCTCTCTCACTCTCAACACATAGAAATAAGTGCATATGTATATATCTCTAGATATGTATGTGATAACACATAGAATGTCTCTCTAGATACAATTTTCTCTCTCTCTCAACACATAGAATATGTATACATATAGAATCTCTCTCTAGATATACATGTGATATAGATAGAATTACTAATAAAATATCCAAGTGATATACAGATAGAATTAATAAAATAAAATATGCATGTGATATAGAGATAGAATTACTAATAAAATATGCATGTGTCAATTACTAAAACAAAATTAAATCTAACACATATATAGAGAGAGATAGAATAATAATTACTAAATATATCAAAAACTATAATAAAAAACTATCTAAATAAAGTACTAATTAAATTTTAATACATTTAAATCTAATTAACATATATCAAAAACTATCTAAAAACTAACTAAAAAACTAAGAATAAACTACTAATTAAATTTTAATACATTTTAATCTAACATATATGTCAAAAACTATCTTAAAAAACTATCTTAAATGCTATCTAAATAAACTAGCCGGGGCGGATGGCGGGCCGGGCATGGGCGTGCTGGCCGGCCACGGGGCCGAGCTGAGCACCTCGCACGAGGCGTACGACTACGGTGGAGACGGCGAGATCGCGCGGACCGAGTGAGATGACGACGGCGCGGCAGACTGAGAGCTCGACGGCCGTCCGGGCGGGGCTCGACGACGAGGCCGGGCGGGAAGCGATGCGGGCGGATTGGCGTGGCCGGGCGGGGGTAGACGACGACGGCGGCATGGCAGAGACGAGCTCGACACGGCCGGGCGCGGCAGAGACGAGATCGATGTGTAGATCGAAAAGTAGAAGATGAACAGGCAGGAACCGTTCGATATATATAGGCCGGGACCCTTTAGTCCCGGCTGGTCACACCAGCCGGGACTAAACGCCATTTAGTCCCGACCGGTAAGCCGAATCGGGACTAAAGGAGCTTTAGTCCCGGTTGGTGTTACCAGCCGGGACTAAAGGTATTTTTGGGCGGGCAACTCCGCCCACCCTTTAGTCCCGGTTCCTGGCCTGGGCCGGGACTGAAGGCCTGAAAATTTTGGCAGCCCGCCAGAGTAATTGAAAGGCCTGGGATTTTGATTTTGTTCTCCGTGTTTAATACTAGGTTAATCAATTAATTCTATAGCAACTTCAATACTTTGCAATATTTATTTTAAAAAATACTATTGATTGAACTAATTATTTATTGTAAATAGGAAAATTTTGTAACCTAAAGTTTTTTAATTTCTTTTATGAATATAGAATATAAATGTTACTAAAACTAAGTATTTTGTTAATGCAAAAATATATTTGTAACTTAAAATTAATAAAACTAATATTATTCGATAGGAAATTTATTATCACATTATTGTAACGTCAATGTTTCAATTTTTTCTCGATTTTTAACCAAAATGATATGAAATTTTTGTTGAACCTATAAAAATAAAGAAAATATAATATCTTTGTTCTACTAACTTTTTCAAATGAAAAAATGGCCTATATAAGGATTGTAGATCTTGATGAGCTGAATAAACTTGATATTCAAAACTTTTCAATTTGATACAATCTAGGGTTCCAAAAACTAGTTTATAGGCGTTGAAATTTAAAAATCATAAATTTCAACCATCTAAACTTTCTCCAATTGAAAGTTGACCAAAACAACAATTGTATATCTTGATGAGCTGAACAAACTTGGTATTCAAAACTTTTCAATTTGAGACAATCTAGGGTTCCGAAAACTAGTTTGTAAGCGTCGAAATTTAAAAATCACAAATTTGAACTGTCCAAACTATCTCAAATGGAAAGTTGACCAAAACAACTAATTGTAGATCTTGATCAGTTTAACAAACTTGGTATTCAAAACTTTTCAATTCGAAGTCATTTAGAGTTTATAATACTAAAGTCAAAGTGTTGTTTTTTCATTTGACCAAATTTGACTTGGTCAAACTTCCTCAAATGAGACAATAAATGACCTCAGATGAAAAAACTTTGAATACCAAGTTTGATCATCTCAGCAAGATCTACAATTGTTACATAGCTCATTTTCTCATTTGAGAAAGTTTTATCAAACACTAGTCACAAATTCTTGAATCTCATATAGACTTTCTAAAACTGTCACACACTTATGAAATTTGAACTACATTTTGTTCAAACTTTCTCAAATGAAAAATGGCCTATATAAGGACTTGTACATCTTGATGAGTTGAACAAACTTGGTATTCAAAACTTTTAAATTTGAGACAATCTAGGGTTCCGAAAACTAGTTTGTAGGCGTCAAAATTTAAAAATCACAAATTTGAGCCATCCAAACTATCTCAAATGGAAAGTTGACCAAAACAACAATTGTATATCTTGATGAGTTTAACAAACTTGGTATTCAAAACTTTTCAATTTGAAGTCATTTAGAGTTCATAATACTAGAGTCAAAGTGTTGTTTTTTCATTTGAACAAATTTGACTTGGTCAAACTTGCTCAAATGAGACACTAAATGACCTCAGATGAAAAAACTCTGAATACCAAGTTTGATCATCTCAGCAAGATCTACAATTGTTACATAGCTCATTTTCCCATTTGAGAAAGTTTTATCAAACACTAGTCACAAATTCTTGAATCTCATATAGACTTTCTAAAACTATGTCACACACTTGTGAAATTTGAAAATATATGTTAAACATATTACAATGTGAAGTCATAACATATTACATAATATCCATCTCTAAAATATAATATATTAAACATGCATCGTTGTATCATGCGGGCACAACAGTGAATTTCTTATTGACGTATGACCCTTGGTTATGATCTTGTCGTAACCATGGAGTGTCTTCATCATTTAATATGATGCTTGGATCTTTCTTCACTATGAAGGGTGGAATTCGGACATTTCTTTCATAATCTTCTGACATGTCTGACTTGTCTTCAATTCCCTACTATATTTATTTTCCCAGAAAGAACTATGTGGCATTTTGGCTCATTGATCATTGTGTTGTCTTTGTTTTTTCCTCTCTTTGATTTTGTAGACATGTCTTTCACATAGAACATCTGACTCACATCGGCAGCAAGGACGAATGGTTCATCTTTGTACCCAATATTGTTGAGGTCCACTGTTGTCATTCCATACTCTTTGTCGACTGTTACCCCTCCTCTGGTCAGCTTCACCCATTGGCATCAGAACAAAGGGACTTTAAAATTAGGTGCGTAGTCTAGTTCCCCATATCTCTTCTATGCGGCCATAATATGTTTGTATATTCCCATTTGGATCTATGTCATCTATGCGAACACCACTATTTTGATTGGTGCTCCTTTTATCTTGGGCAACTGTGTAAAATGTATTCCCATTTATCTCGTACCCTTGGTACGTGAGGATATGCCACGATGGTTGCCTAGCCAACAAATACAGTTGCTCATCAATATTGTCATTGCCTTGACATTCTTTTCGCAACCAACCACTGAAACTTTCCATGTGCTGACTGCCTAATCCAAGTTTCAGTCTTCCCTAGAAACTTGGATCGTAAGAACTCCTTATGTATCTCGATGTACGGATGTACCAATGACGAGTTCTGAAGAACTGTGTAGTGTGTTTTATTGAAATAATCGTCTTCCATGCCAATATATGTTTTCTTCCCTAAAGTTCCTTTACCACTGAGTCTCCCCTCGTGTCGTGATTCAAGAACACCAATTGGGGCAAGGTCAGGAATAAAGTCAACACAGAACTCAATGACCTCCTCTGTTCCATAGTCTTAGGCGATGCTTCCTTCAGGCTTAGAACAGACTTTCACATATTTCTTCAAGACTCCCATAAATCCTCTCGAAGGGGAACATGTTATGTAAGAACACAGGTCCAAGAATACTAATCTCCTTCAACAAATGAACTAGGAGATGTGTCATGATATTAAAGAAGGATGGAGGGAACACCAACTCAAAGCTAACAAGACATTGAACCATATCATTCTGTAGAGTAGCTAGTTCCACTAGATTGATTACCTTCTAAGAAATTGCATTGAGGAATGCACATAACTTCACGGTGGCTAGACGTACATGTGGAGGTAGAATTCCTCTTAAAGCAACTGGAAGCAATTGCGTCATAAGCACGTGGCAGTCGTGAGACTTTAAGTTTAGGAATTTCTTCTCTGGCATATTTATTATACCCTTTATATTAGAGGAGAATCCCGATGGGACCTTGATGCTGCTTAGACATTCGAACATGTTGTCCCTCTCTTCTTTGCTAAGCGTGTAGCTAGCAAGACTTAAGTAATGACGTCCATCATCTGTCTTCTCTGGATGAAGGTTGTCTCATTCTTTCATGCCCTGCAAGTCCTGGTGTGCTTCAAGTGAATCCTTTGGCTTCCCGTACACACCCATGAATCCTAACAGGTTCACACAAAGATTCTTTGTCAGGTGCATCACGTCGATTGCATTGCGGACCTCTAGGACTTACCAATAGGGTAGCTCCCAAAAGATGGACTTCTTCTTCCACATGGGTGTGTGTCTCTTAGCATCTTTGGGAACAGATTCACTGCCTTGTCCCTTTCCAAATACTACTTTCACGTCCTTGACCATTGCGAGTACATCTTCCCCGGTTCGGTTATGAGGCTTCTTCTGGTGGTCTGGCTTACCTTTAAAATGCTTCCCTTTCTTTCTTACTTGGTGATTCAAAGGAAGGAATCGACGATGGCCAAGGTACACAACCTTTTCGACATCTTTTCAAATATATACTGTCAAGGTCATCAAAATAATGTGTGCATGCATTATATCCTTTGTTTGTCTGACCTAAAAGATTACTTAAAGCAGGCCAATCATTGATTGTTACGAACAACATTGCTCGTAGGTCAAAGTGTTCTTGTTTGTACTCATCCCAGACATGTACACCTGGTTTGTTCCATAAAACTAGAAGTTCTTCAACTAATGGCTTCAGATAGACATCAATGTCGTTGCCTAGGTTGCCTCGGACCTTGGATGAGGATCGACATCATAATGAACTTCCGCTTCATGCATAACCATGGAGGAAGGTTGTAGATACATAGAGTAACTGGCCAAGTGCTATGACTAGTGCTCTGCTCCCCAAAAGGATTCATACCTATCTGTACTTAAGGCGAACCTTAAGTTTCTAGCCTCATTTGCAAACTTTGGAAATTCCCTGTCTATCGCTCTCCACTAGGGACCCATCAGCTGGGTGCCTCAGCATATTGTCTACCTTACGGTCTTCTTTATGCCACCACAACAACTTTGCATGGTCTTTATTTCTGAACAAATGTTTTAAGCGTGGTATTATAGGAGCATACCACATAACCTTGGCAGGGAATTTTCTTTCTAGGATGTTGTTCACCCTCGACGTCACTAGGATCATTGCGCCTGATCTTATACCACGATGCTTTACATACTGGGCATTCATCCAAATTCTCGTATTCATTGCCATGGTAGAGGATGCAGTCATTAGGACATGCATGTATCTTCTGGATTTTTAATCCCAAAGGGCAGACAACCTTTTTTGCTTCATACGTAGTGGTGGGCAATTCATTTGGCTTCGAAGCATCTTCTTTATGAGGTTCAATAAATTCCCAAATGCCTTGTCGGATACACCATTCTTTGCCTTCCACTGTAGCAATTCCAGTGTTGTACCCAGTATTTTTTGCCCCTCTTCGGCCGTTGGGTATAGCAACTTCCTATGATCGTCAAGCATGCGCTCAAACTTAACTTTCTCTTTTTACTTTCGCATTCTTGTTGTGCATCACGAATGGCATCGCCAAGAGCATCACCGAGATCATCTTCTGCCGCTACCTCTTCTTCATCTCCCCCATTGTAGTATCATCAAAGGCACCATACTAAGCAATAATGTCATCAATGTCTAAATCTTCTCCTTCACCTTCTTCCATCATGACCCCGCTTTCTCTATGCTTAGTCCAACATATATAGTTTGACATAAAACCTGACTTAAGCAAATGTGAATGAAAACTCATTGAGCTTGAATATTCCTTTAAATTCTTACATAGGGCACATGGACAGCATATGAAACCATCCCGCTTATTTGCCTCGGCCACACCTAAGAAATAGTGCATGCCCTCAATAAAGTCTTGGGAGCGGCGATCGGCATTATACATCCAATGGCGTGACATAATCTGTATTACACGACAAATTATGAAAACCTTGAACATAATTAAGTATTTTATTACACAACATAGATAACACACACACGGTTGATTAATTAACTAAGCCTGGCAACAACGTAAGCAATCCCAACTGTCACTAAACAAACTAAAACTACAATGCACTTCAATAACATAATTATTTCATGACCGTACGTAACTAAAACAGATAAATCATTCGTCTGTTGAATATCAATAAGCTTCTCCTACTGGCTCACTGCCTCATCATCAGCAACTGCTACCTCAAGCGCACCCGGAATTCTGCACGTATGTAGCATAATCTTCCTCCCAGTACCAACCATCGCATCCATTGCCATCCCACTGAAATTAAAGCCAAAAAATATTTAGTCAAAAATATTCAAGAAAAGCAGATCAATTAGCCATAATAATCAAATGCGTAAGAAACTCACATCGCGATCCGGGCACTTATAGAAAACACGACCCTTGTTGGGTCCCTGTCTCTTGACTCGGTACTCCATCACAATCTTCTGCTTACACTTACCGCAGATAATGAGAGGGAGTTCTGGCCTCAGTCGTTTCGCAACCGAACGAGAGGCCGAGAATCCAGTATCAGTTGTCATCTACTTTCTATACTTATTTTTGCAAACTAGTGTAAATTTCACATTTTCTAAAATAATATATTTAAATAAAACTAAAATTATTTATTTATCCAACTAAACCATGAAATATGTACTATATATAATAGTAAAATACCAAACTATCTAGTGATTTTACTATTGTAAATCATCATGTGATTTTGAGCTAAAAATGACATAGAAATCATAATCAAATCCACCATATCAAGTTACTTTCTATACTTATTTTTGCAAACTATTGTAAATTTTTCATTTCTAAAGTAATATATTAAAAAAATAAAAATATTTATTTATCTAACTAAACCATGAAATGTACTACATATACTAGCAATACTAAACTATCAAGTGATTTTGATGAACTAATTTAACTTTCGTTTATCCAAACATATATACAAATCATCATGTGATTTTGAGCTAAAAATGACATAAAATCATAATAAAGTCCAACATATAAAGTTACACATGCATCTACATCGCAAAATGAGATAAGCTACTGATAAAACATAAGAGGATTAAGTTTGTTACCTCCAAAATCGAAGAGCAACACCAATGAAGGGGGAGAGAGCAAGAAAGCAAGCTGAAGAACAGAGGACAGTGAGTTTGAATGGAATGGCTCGGGCTCGAGGAAGGAAGAAATGAGCTGATCTATAGGCCGGGATAATTAGTCCCGGTTAGGGGGCCAAACCGGGACTAAAGATTAATCTTTATTCCTAGGGCATCACCTAAACCTGGGGACTAAAAGCTTTAGTCCCGGCTGGTATTACCAACCGGGACTAAAGGTTTACCTTTAGTCCCGATTGGTAATACCAGCCGGGACTAAAGATCCCTGCCCCGCGGACGACCGTTGGGCAGGAACCTTTAGTCCCAGGGGTAAAAAATGCCGAGGCTAATGCTAAATTAGAACATCGTTCTAAAATCTGTTCTCTTGTAGTGCTTGCTGTTCATCACGCGGCCCCGAACAACGGTGCTCAGCTCGGCAACATCCCAACTCCATGGTCTACCGGAGGATGGACCAGTATGCCGCCACGCAGACGATGCCCGGCGTGCTCGTGCTGCGCATAGGCACGCCCATCTACTTCGCCAACGCCAGCTACGTGCGAGAGAGGTAAGCAATGCAGGCAGGTTGATCAACGGATTTGAACTCGATGGAGGGATGACGAGAATGATCTGGGTCCTACCTACCGGTGTTTGGTTTGATCAGGATCTCACGGTGGAACGACGATGAGGAGGAGCGCACCAAGGGTAAGGGTGAGATTGGCGTGCAGTACGTTGTCCCTGACATGGGTGGTGAGTAATCAGTTGCATGGTTTTCTCTCAACTCTGAAACTTGACCGATCTGCATTAGAAACTTGATCTGTATTTTCTTCATGCTGCAGCGGTCAGTAGCATCGACACGAGCGGGACGAGCATGCTGGCCAAACTCAGGAAGTCCATGGACCGGATGGGAATGTAGGTAAGAGCAGAATGTAGGTAAGAGCAGAACCAATCACACACTCCCATCCATCCAGTGCTGATTTAGTCCTTTATTTGTTGTCAACTCCAGCACAGTTCTGAAATGTCATATCATGCCGCTTGCATGAACCCTGGCTGATTCCGTAGTGCTCTTCCGTGTGTCTTTCATTAAGATCGAGCAGGCGAAACCAGGCAGCGAGATCATGAAGAAGCTAGATAGAGATCATGAAGAAGCTGGATAGCTCCAAGGTGCTGGAGTAGACCAGCGACGAGTGGATCTTCCTGACGGTAGGCGAGGCGGTGGCATCGTGCGCCTACGTGCTGCACTCGCACAGGCCGAGCATGGTCAAGGACAGCGTCGCAGCCCTTGAGAGCATGGTCTGACTGATCGATACGAGGACCCTCAACCATGTGTAGTAAGAATTATATAACTTGTCCGCATGGATGCATATATTAGTTGCATTTCAATGTTTTTTAAGATTATTCTTTTATCCTCTTGAAGAAAACATATTCAATTATAATTTTGCTTTGTTGAACTTTTGCTACAGGTTTATGTCTCAAAAAATGAGCATCAGTTTATTGGCCGCGATGCCTATCAACAATATCAAAAGGTAATTGATGCTTATCTTTTCCTGTGATTTTTGCTCTTATTCATATTGGTACTAGGTATTGGACTTACTAAAACTTAAACATCCATCCCCTGTTTTTGCTTCTTTTGGAAGGCTCCTCTAAGGTACAAAGCAAGCTTTCTCCTCGCCCCTAACTGTAGTGTGTTCTCATTACTATGTGCAGCAAAAGTGGTGTCGTGATGTTTCACGACACAAAACTTGGATGATGATACTACTATCAGGAGCACCCGAGTGTAGCCTTGATTTAATGAGCAGCTCGCTAAAATATATGTCATCCATGTGTATCCAGTGACCAATTAAATGGCTAGCTTGTTGTCTATGTAAACATATATGTGTTATCCATGTATTTTTGTTCATTCTTTTCTTGTCAAATATATGTATATACTTTCGGTGGGAGATTTGGAATGAATAAATATTCAAAACAATGATATCTAGGGGAATGGATGAAAATATCGTGCAATGACATAATGTAATATAGTAAAATTTTACTGTTACTCAGAGGGTAAAATCATCATTTTTGCATGGAACCTAACAGTATAACACACGCTCGTACATATGTATAACAATATAATCAATGTCCAAACATTAGGATTGTAATATCTTTTTGTAGTAACAGTATAACAGTATAACACGCTCATACATATGTTATCGTGATTATTATGTTTTCTGTCTGTAGCAGCCCAGTTCTCACCGGCACACGACCGAATCCGATTAGCGCACGTGCATCCATGCCACGGGGAAAGAGCGGAGTAGAAGAAGAGAGGACTAGATCAAGAGTACCGGTACGCGTTTGGTTGTGGTGGAAGTGGACTCTACTCCCATGTCCCCTCACCCTCACTCGTAGCTGCTACTCAATAGCTGAAGTGCTTATTGAGGATAATGTACGTGTGATTGTGGGTTATGCGTAGTTTGGTCTTTTCTCTTTTTTTTCCTAAAAATATTACCATTTTTAAAATGTAAATCCCATAAGATTATGAAGCATCACACGGACCTGCGCTTCGGTTAACACATTTCTATAATTATTATCATGGTATATTATATTGCCTTATTTGTTGTTCTTCTAATTATATAAAATAGATAAGTTATATTAATCCTGACTCTCGATATCCTTCTCTTCCAGAAAATGTGTGCTTGAACAAAAAGCCCAGAATATCATAAAAGATACAGTGTGAAAGAAATAGCTGCTGTGATTGGTGTATATGAGAATCTGAAATACAACTTACCATAGTGCAGATACGTAAGTCACTTGCTCCTGCTTTTATTATTTGTTTCCTATTATTATAATCGCTACTGTGTTTATAGTTTCTTTTGCCATGGCTACACGTTTAAAAATATATTCTTTCGCTCTATTCTTCAACACTACTTCAACAGTACTTTTCAGCGAACGAACAGTCCTCTCACAACAAATCAGCATAAGCCAAATTTCAGCGAAACGAACAGGGCTATTTTCGACTTGTGGAAGAAGACGCTTATCATGATCGACTCTAGACCTGTTGAAAAGTGGTGTAAAGGCACACCAGTGCTGATGTGTGCCAGACAAACTCTTGTATTTAACTTGCAGTACAGGGCCGCAATGAATGTACATAGTCCTGGATGGAACAAGGATATCTTCAAATGGAAGTTCATCCGTGAAAAAACATTGCAGATAACAAAGATGGGTAACATTATCTTTGTTCTTGCAGATGAGATTTCTTTTTGCCAATATAAAATATTGTCTTAGCCGCATCACGGAAAGATCTATACAGTAGAGTTTGTGAGCCTACGATACCGCGCTCTTCGTGACTGTGTTAATTACACTAACTTTGATTTTTTGGATTAAATGTAATGTCGGTATTTAATTTTACAGTATTATTATCTTATCATACGATCCATGTGTTTTTAGTAAAAAAAGTTTAGCTATCTCGTAGCAACGTATGGGCACAAACCTAGTATAGCTACTAAAGCTAGGGAGCCTAAGCAGTTTAGAACTGAAGCTGGCTTCAAATCTATATCTATATCTAATACTAAAGAGGCAAAATTTCAGGTTATTTTTTTCGTCCACCTCCACTAACTAACTCATTGAATGTGAAAAAGTGAAAAACTATTGTTTACACCAAAATTTAGAAAGAAGAACACGAGAACTCAAAACTTCCAAGATTGCATCATCAAGGAATCAATCAGATGTGAATCGATATCGGCTGATTGTGATGCAGTGTCGAAATCGGCTATTTTATAGATGACGTCAACAGATAACGGAGAAAAATATATCGGACTCTATAAAAAGGAAAAATTAGGGCCCATGTTATATTAAGTTAGGAATATTTTCTTTTATTCCAAGAATTGTAATAAATCGTATTCGAGTAGGATTCATGTTTAGGTTCCGGATATAAATATTAGACCCCAGTTATTGTACAGAAAACAATCAATCAATCAATACAATTAATTTTCTGGCTTCACGCCAACCCTTAGGAGTAGGAGTACTATAGATCTCGATAAGTTCTTCAACAAGCAGGGCTACATCAACCGATCGACCTCTGGCTTGTCTGTGAGTACCATCATGACTTGTATCATACTTGTAAAGCTGCATCAATCGATTGATCTTTTATGAGTATAATATAAGTTAGTTATCGATCTGTATCATTATTGGTAAGGCTGGATCAGCTGATTGAACTCTTGCGAATCATAATATAGATCAAAGTTATCGATCTTGTGTTAAACAACTTGTTGTTTAATATAATATCACCAGTTATCGAATATGCTAAGATTAGTAAGATTTTCCTTGTTGTTTTTGGCTGATTCACCAGTTATCGATTTTGTTATAATTAATGTCCCATTAATTACAACAAATCATCTTATTGAGATACATATAGATCGGCATCATATCATCATAATCGGTCGTTTTCTAGTCTGATCACGCTTTGAATCTTATGATTGATAACTTAATTCTACTAGATCGGCTGTTTTATCTCTATTCCAATCGAACATAGTATGCATTCAAAGACATGTTTCAATCCTGAATAAACTCACTAGTTAATGAGATCCAATCTAATGACACTATCATAGTTGCATCGATCCGGTCGAACCTCACTGGTAAGACTTTGGGTTAGAGATTATCGATTAATGGTTTTGTTCATGGTCAAGATATGTACTATGTTTGTTTGCTATGTCTACATCGGCTATTTTAGCCGATTCGCCTGTGCTTTCACACATATAGCATGTTTTCCATAAACCTGTTAATATATAGATGGTTTTATAGATTCTTTGGCTTTAGTTTGTTACTATTATCATAGCTGCATCGATCCGGTCGAACCTCACTGTTGATGGTAATAGATTAGATCTAGAGCATTTATAGATTCATTTGTACCAGATAGTCGATTGTTCGCATGTTATATCCCTTCTCGTTAAACTTATCGGCTCAATGCTTTACACTGGTTATATCTATCTAGCCGATGATGTTTCTTTATATTACTTATACATATGTGTATTGTACTTGTTATTATAAATCAATCATGACCCATGAGCATCATAGTCCCTAAACAGTCGATTTCTTCTCGTATCGGCTATTTAGTCAATTCTCCTGTTTGGCTGCTCTCGAAGCAGCATACTTGGAACTGTCTGGGCAACACTAGCATGTTCCACCCTAAACTACTGATAAAACTTTCTTTCCTTATCAATTGCAAGTCAAATTGACTGACACGCCTTCGAGATTTTTGGGATCGACTAGTGCTGTGTTGAAGCCAAGCAGATCTTTGGGTTGACTCCGCCCGGATCGTTCTAGCTTACAGTGTGTCAGGCGCATCACCACATTTTTTGCGCCGACACACGTTTTAGCATGCCCGGTGGGTTTGCAATTGTCATGGCAGCTCACAACAACAGGGACATTCTTATGGTGCCTTATGAAGACTTACCTGATGAGGATAAAGATGTCATTAGTAAAGATATAGAAGAGTTTTAGAACAAGTGTTTGTTGTCCTACACTAAGACATGTGACAATAAAGTTTTTCAAAAATATCCACTTCTAAGAGTTTTGATACATGGGCAGTCAGATACAGATGAAGCTAATGATAGGCGTTTCTTTGTAGATGCTATCAACAAATATGTTCATGATGCCATGTTGAATCATAATACAGCTTTTTTGAACACATTCCACAATGCTATGAAGGAGATGTTTCATGGATATCCAATTGATCAGATTTGACCGACTTATTATAACATCCCATATCTGTCAACTCAGGAAACTAATCAAGCTGGTACTAGACATCAAGAAGTAACACTAGCTGGCAATGATGATATTCATGTAGTTCAGAGCTCATCTGAGCAAGTTCAGAATACTACTACTAATCAAATATAGTATAATCCTGGATCATCAGTGCAACATGTGCAACAACCGACAGGACAAGTTCAAAATCAAATGGTTAATTTTGGCACATTAGGCCAAATACCGCCATCGGCTCAAAAAATAGCACCACCAGTTCAAAGGATTCATAGAGATACAGATCCCAACATTTACAATCAGAGACTTCAAGCAGCAAATCAGTAAAGGACTCAACAGATAAAGATTCTATAAGGATATCATTATGGCACAGATTATAATACCCTTCATATGATTCCAAATCTAGGGTATCAAGATACCTAAAATTTTAATCCACAGATGGGTTAGCAATTGTAAAGAAATCCAAATTCAAATGCTGATGAATTGTTGCTCAGAGTAACTGAAATGGTGAAGAATCAGTTTGGTTTAAAACCAAAAGGGCAGACCTTTTTGTACAAACGTCCATATCTAGAGTGATATAATTTGGTTGCTCTTCCTATGAACTATAGGCTTCCAAAATTTGCTAAGTTCACTGGTTAAGATAGTACAAATACAATAGAATATGTCAGTCGACATCTTACTCAGTTAGGTGAAGCATCCATTGAAGAAGCTTATTGAGTTTGTTTCTTCTCTTTGTCCCTGTTAGGACCAGCTTTTGCCTGGTTTTCATCGTTACCGGTTAATTCTATTGCCAATTGGACTGACCAGGAGAAGAAATTTCATACATATTTCTATACTGTGATAGGAGAAAAGAAAATCACAGATTTGAAGACCATAAGGCAAAGAACTAATGAATCGGGTGCTGAGTTTCTTTAGAGGTTCCGAGAGACAGGAAATTTGTGCTTTTCATTGAATCTTTCTGATGATCAACTAGCTGCTTTGGCTGTTCAAGGAATGTTGCCAACATGGAGAGAAAAATTGCTTGGGCAAGAGTTTGACAATTTAGGTCAGTTGTCTCAACGGGTAGCAACACTTAATAGCCAATTCTAGAATATGCGTAGAGATACCTGATTCCAGAAGAGTGCCGCAACTGCTGAAGCTTATAATCCATATTCAGTTAATGATGATGATGAGGATGATGAAGTAGAGGAGATTGCTATGGCTGAATGGAATTGGGGTAAGAAGATGGTGATGGTTCCAAATCCTTGGGAAAAAGGAGTTGAAGAAAATTATGATTTTGACGTCACAAAATCAGATAAGCTCTTTGATTTTTTGCTTGAGAAAGGATAAATCAAATTTACCACCAATCATGTTATATTACTTCCTGACTAGTTAAAGAATAAGAAGTTCTACAAGTTTTATGACACTACTTCTCATTCTACTAATGAGTGTAGAATTTTTTGGCAACATATACAAAGGGCTATTCAGCGAGGGAAGCTTACGTTTGATGCACCTCAGAAGATGAAAGTTGATGATCATCTTTTCCCAAGAGATCAGAATATGGTTGATGCAAAATTGCTTAAAGGGAAGACTAAAGTCCTAACATCAACTAGGATAAAAGAAACTAGAATTGTTGATCTAGAGATGTAAATATCGGCTGATAAATATAGAGAAATTAAAAAGGCATCGTGACCAACAGAAGAGCCGATATGAGCAGGGAGAGACGTCAAGAAATGGGGTGATGAGGCCGCGTGTGACATCTCGAATTTTGTTGAATAAATGGCAACGACAAAAGGAAAAT
Organism: Miscanthus floridulus; assembly: GCF_019320115.1. Classification (NCBI taxonomy): domain Eukaryota; kingdom Viridiplantae; phylum Streptophyta; class Magnoliopsida; order Poales; family Poaceae; genus Miscanthus; species Miscanthus floridulus. The sequence goes on along the minus strand of NC_089586.1, from coordinate 51,503,153 downwards.
GATTATCAGTGTTGGTTAGAAGAGAAAGAATATTAGCGTCAATAGGAAGAGGAGAGATATGAAAGAGAACAAGTTGAATTACATTAGAGTTGTCCTTTTTTAGACATTGTTGGAACAAAGATTTGAAACTGCCTACTAGAAATAATTGTCCAGAGTATAGTGAACAATATTGGGAGTTTAGGCAATTATAAGCCAACCGCCGGTCTATCCATGCTCAAATTGAGTATCATTATGATAATATGGATCGACGCTTAAAAAATAGAAGTGTTCATGATCGGCTTGGAAAGTGAGTTGTTGATTAAAATTGGGCTAATTATGAAGAAGAAGGTGATGAGAAAGAGTGTTTGGCAGAAAAGGGCAATGGTGTCTAGGAGGTTTAATGAGAAGTCAGAAAAGAAGGGTACAATGCTTAAGGAATAGAGAGTTAGAACACGCTCAGAAATCTGGTAAACCTCAAGTATGGCGTGCTAAACAAACAACCGATAAGGGTCAACCATCGGCTAATATTCAAATGGCTTTTCTTTTGCCGTTAGAATTTAGAGCTCCAACAGATCAAGAAGTCTATTCAAATTTTGATGAATTGGAATATAAGGAGATAGTTGCCAAATTGACAGTGATACAGCAAGCTATATTTGATAAGCCTGTTAAACATCGACATTTGAAGGCTTTATATGTGAAAGGCTTTGTTGATGGGAAGCCGATGAACAAAATGTTGGTGGATGGAGGTGCTTCTGTTAATCTTATGCCATATACTACTTTTTGCAAGCTTGGTAAGGGACCAGGACATTTGATTGAGACTGACACAATGCTTAAGGATTTTGGGGATAACGCATCCAAGACCGGGGGGTAATAAACGTTGAACTGACAATTGGAAGTAAGACTTTGCTCACTACATTCTTTGTCATTGATGGAAAGGGTTCATACAGTTTACTCCTTGGTCATGATTGGATTCATGTAAATTGTTGTGTACCATCAACTATGCATCAATGCTTGATTCAGTGGCATGGAGATGATGTTGAGCTAGTTCATGCTGATGATTCTGTGAGTATAGCAACAACTGACCCAATGTATTGGGAACTAGAAGATTTTGAGTGTTTTTCTAGCAAGCGATGGGAAGGAGGCTTCATTAAAATCAATGATGAAAGCCAACAGCCGATCCAAGCAGTCGGCTCTGAGAGTTTGTTTTAATGGATAATCCAATAGATGGTACAGATGGTAAATCGGGACATGGCTTTATGTCGGCCGATGAATTAGAGGAGGTAGATATCGGTTCTAGAGATAGACCTAGGACGACGTATGTAAGTGCTAAGTTGGATCCTGAGTATAAGAGAGAATTGATAGATTTATTAAAGAAATTTAAAGATTGTTTTGCATAGGAATATTATGAAATGCCTGGTTTAGATCAATCAATTGTTGAACATCGGTTGCCAATCAAACCTGAATATCGGCCATTTAAACAAGCTCCAAGGAGATTTAATCCAAATGTTCTTGATGATATCAAAGAGGAGACTAAAAGATTACAAGAAACAAAATTTATCCAACCATGCCATTATGCAGAATGGATATCGAGTGTTGTTCCTGTGTATAAGAAAAATAGGAAGTTGAGAGTCAGTATTGATTTTAGAGATTTGAACAAGGCTACACCAATGGATGGTTATCCGATGCCAATAGTCGATATGCTGGTAGATGCAGCAGCCGGGCACAAAGTTATTAGTTTTATGGATGACAATGCAGGGTATAATCAAAAACAGCTTTTAGGTGCCCTGGTGCAATCGACTTATTTGAATGGGTTGTGATGACCTTTGGTTTAAAGAATGCTGGTGTAACTTATCAGAGGGCGATGAATTATATTTTTCATAAGTTGATCGGTAGGATTGTTGAAATCTACATTGATGATGTGGTGGTGAAATCCAAAGGGTACAAAGAACATCTAGCTGATTTGTGGGAAACTTTAGAGTGCACAAGAAAACATGGTTTAAAGATGAATCCTAATAAGTGTGCCTTTGGAGTATCAGCTGGACAATTTTTGGGTTTTATGGTCCACGAGAGAGGAATTAAAATTGGTCAAAAAAGTATGAAAGCAATTGATGAGGTAGTGCCCCCGACTACTAAAACAAAGTTGCAATCTTTGCTTGGTAAGATTAATTTTATCAGAAGGTTTATTTCAAATTTGTCAGAAATGGTTCTGCCATTTTCTCCTTTGTTGAAGTTGAAAAATGATTAAGAATTTAAATGGGGTGACATACAACAAAAGGCGTTTGAAGAGATAAAAGAATATATGAAATGTCCACCTGTGCTAGTCCCTCCTCAGCAATGTAAGCCTTTTAAGTTGTACGTGTCGGCCGATAGCCAAACAATTGGATCACCTTTAATGCAAGAGTTTGAAGGAAAAGAACGAGTTGTTTTCTATTGAAGTAGAAAGCTTTTGGATCTAGAAACAAGATATTCTCCTATTAAAAAGTTATGCTTATGCTTATGGGAGATTGGGAAAGTTGATTCTTGCATTATCAGAATTTGACTTGAGGTACGAATCGACTAAAGCAGTAAAGGGGCAAGTAATAGCTGATTTTATTACTCAGCATCATAAATAAAGTATTAGCTATATAGAACTGATACCTTGGGCATTGTTCTTTGATGGGTCATCGTGCAAGCAAGGTGGTGGCATTGGTATTGTTATTGTTTCACCTCGGGGGGCAAGTTTTGAGTTTGTTTTTCCAATTAAACCAATGACTACCAACAATCAAGCAGAATATGAAGCTATTCTTAAGGGACTGCAACTTCTTCATGAAGTAAAGGTCGAGCCAATTGAAGTATTTGGAGATTCACAGTTAGTTATTAATTAGTTCATCGGCCTATATTAATGTAAAGATGATATTCTGAGGGGATACTATGATGAATGCTAGAGGTTACTCAAGGAGTTTCTCCATCTTTCTCTTCAGCATATTCCAAGGACACAGAATCAAGAGGCTAATCAGTTAGCTTAGAGTGCATCAGGTTATCGAGTGTTTGAAGAGATCTTAAGTAGTGAAACCTTGACTAATGATTGGAGAGTTGAAATAGCTGATTACCTTATGAATCCATCACAGAAGGTTACCAGCAAACTAAGGTATAAATCGTCTAAGTATGTTTTATTAGATGATCAGTTATATTATAAGACAGTTGATGGGGTGTTGCTTAAATACTTAAATTAAGAAGAAGCTAAAGTGTTGATGGGTGAAGTACATGAAGGAATATGTGGAGGTCATCAATCGACTTATAAGATGATATGGATTATTCACAGATCTGGATAGTTCTAGCCAATAATACTAGAAGATTATTTTGAATACTACAAGGGGTGTCAGGATTGGCAACGTTTTGGTAATATTTAGAAATCACTTGCATCGATCATGAATCCAATAATTAAACCATGGCCATTTTGAGGTTAAGAAATTGATTTTATTGGCCAGATTTTTCCACCTTCAAGTAAAGGACATAGGTTTATATTGGTAGCAACAGATTACTTTACCAAGTGGGTTGAGGCAATTCCTTTGAAGATGGTAACATCAAAGAATATGGTTGATTTTGTCAAGGAACATATTGTGTATCATTTTGGAATTCTTCAAACTATTACTACTGATCAGGGGACAATGTTTACATTAGAAGAGTTTAGAGATTTTGCGGCCAGTATGAGAATTAAGTTATTAAATTCTTCTCCTTACTATGCTCAGGCTAATGGCCAGGTAGAGGCATCCAATTGTAACACCCTAAAATTTGCTCTTTTCAAAAAAGATATATATTGATTTAATTTTGTATTTTGTGCTCATGAAATATAGGAAAAAGAATATTTTTCATTATATTAAAATTCATCATAAGGAGGAGCAACATGGTTGTGCATGCATGCTGGTGCATTTGATTTATTTGGTTGAGTGGTTTGAATCAAGATTCAAGATGGTTTGAATTGCTTTTGGAAATAAATTTGAAAATGGCTTTGAAGTAAAAGAAAAGAAAGATAAAAGAGAATTAGGAAATAAAAGAGTTTTAAAAGTTGCAAAGTTTATTTTTGAAAACCTACCAAAAGTTCTTATCCTATTTTGAATTGAAAGTATATTTGAAACAATATTTGAATTAGATCATATTTGAATTTGGATGGAAAAGGAAAATAGGAAAGGTTTGGAAAATAGAAAAAAATATTTCTACCGCAATCTGGCCCGAAGACCTGCTCCTCTCCCTCATTTCCCACAGCCCAGCAACAGGTTGCCGGACGCGTCGCTCGCTCCTGCTCCCGGCGGCCCAAGCCGTAGCAGTAGAAGCTGCCGCGCACGCTTCTCATCCTCTCCCACGCTCGCTGAAAGCCCTGCCCCGCTTTCTCACTCACTGCCACCTCGGGCCCGCTTGTCAGCTGTCTCCCACTTCACGCCGTCTCCTTTCTCCCATCCGCACCAGACTCCGCCGCCGCAGAGTCTGCCGCTGCTCCGTGTCATCTCCTTGTCGTGCGCTCCATGCCTTCCCGCCCCACAAAAGCTGAGCGTCATGCCATGCCGCCGTCATCTAGCCCTAAGCACAGTCACCACTATAAACCCTAGCACCACCATCTGGATCTCGCTATGAGGGAGCTCATCGCCGCTGTGCTCATCTTGCCACTTTGCTACCACCATAATCTGATCTCGAGATTCACATCAAGCTTGCAAAGCCACCGAGCGCATTCTCTCTTTTTCCCGCTTCAGCTCACTCGCACCACATCGCCAAATCTTCACTAGAGCTCGTCGTTCGCCCCGCCACACTGCCCGATGCCGCGGTCCCATCTTTGACTTTAGAAAAGCCCTTAGTGAGTTCGTCGTGTCTTCCTCTTTCTCCCCGTGCTTTCTTTTTTGACCGATGATGTCCAGAACGTCGAAAACGATGAACGCCGGTGAGGTCCTCTGCTCTCCAACCATGGCGCCACCATGCACAGCGCCGCTCCAGTGACCTCTGTCCCCTGATTTGATCTGCACCGTCGGATCTAAGATCAATGGCCTAGATTAGAAGATACCTCTTTAGTCCATGAGCACAGTGCAGACCAAGCGCACCGTTTGCGTTAGCACACCACGCAGGCAGTCCACCATGAACCCACCACTTAGGAGCCACCACCTGTTGCCATCAGAGACCCAATCAACCTGGCTATTTGGCTAAAGAGACCCTACAATTTTCTCAAATCAACCCGCAGTCCACTTTGTTGAAAATAATTCAACATATGCCCCTAGACTTTCCGTTTCAGCCCCTATGTTTTTCCAAAAAAGACGCCCGGTCCACAGGACTGTTTTAATTCGGTTTTAATATGAAATTGATTTCCAAATATTTACAAAAATGCCATTGGTCTTATTTCATGCGTAGTTTCTCCGTTTTAACTCTGATTTGACCGATTCAAGTTGTGTTAGATTCGTAACGACGTAATCTATGTATTAGTGGCATTTTAACATGTTTAAAGATTTTGAATAAAATAGTAATTAATCTATATGTAGTTACTTTTCCAATTAAAAGCAACTTAGGTTTTTCACTCCAATCTTTTCTAAATAAAGTAAGATTAGCTTTTAAAGTAATAAAGACTATAGTTTTCTTTTCCACGTATAAAGTAAAATTTTTGGTAGTTGTATCTTTGTCGTTATAGCTCCGATTAGAGTGTTTTTCGCATCTGTGTGATCGTAGCGAGACGTAGATTCATTTTACAAACTTTTCTTCTTGATTTTATGTTTGATGTACTATTCTAATTTATATATATTGTTTGCTTCATGTATGATTGTATGGATGCTTGTGTGGTGCTTTATGATCATGTCCAGTCGGGGAGCTTTACGTTGGTGATATAAAAGAAGTTGGTGATCCAGAAGAAGTCCTTTGGTGGTTACAATTCAATAGAAGAAGGATTTGAGTTTAAGGCAAGTATAGCATGGGATCTTCATTGGTGTCCTATACACCTTTAATCATTTAATTTATATTGCATGTGTCTACCTTAACTGCCACTAAGGATTTCCTAGTGCTTTTGTTACCTTGTGCCTTGTTACCTATGGGGTATTGCATTGGGTAGTATGGTGCTTGTGCTCTAACTAAAGTCATGATCTTGTAACTTGACTAATGGTATATGCAATAAACACTAAAAGATGTTTTTTAGCAACATGGAACTAGGGGGCTTGAGCATTGGGTTGTTTTTATGGTGCTCTAGATTCTTCTCCCTAAGGACTTATCTGTAAGTGATCATCCGGGACTTATAGTGCAGCTTGTGGGCTACATGGCTCTGGCTTTAGCTCAATATGAGGACATTTTCTAGCTTGCTAGTGGTTACCTTTATTGGCATAAGAATGGCTTACCAAATCAGGTATAGTGCGGGCTCTGTCCCCTTATGTATCGGCTGCGCGTCATTGTGCCATCGGGAAGGGGGCTCTATATCTGTTTGCTGAGTGAATCTAATGGCCCTAACTTGTTAGATGAACCTTTGAAAGGCTTCATAGTGAACCCTACCAACCTTCCTTGGAAGTGGGTCAAGAGATTAGCTACCTCAGGCGAAAGGGTAAATCATGGCTCACGGTGAAATTGTACAACCTCTACAGAGTGTAAAACTGGTATATCAGCCGTGCTCACGGTCACGAGCGGCCTTGGAACCCTTACAGAATAGATGATGAACACTGATTATACTAATGATGAAGATGCTCACTAATAATTACTGTTTATGCTATTCATTATTCATGTTTACCTGATCATGTGTTTATGGGCTTATGATAACTTTGTTGCCACCCTATTGCTAAAATCATGACTCAATAAAAGCTAATCGCAGTTAAACTAGTGTCAACCTTTTGAGTCTGATAAACCCCATGTTATATTTGTTGAGTATGACATATACTTACGCTTGCTTTATTTTTCACATATTTGAAAAAAATCCCAGATGGGTACCAGATTGCTAGAGTTTGGAGGAATTAGGCTTGTGATCAACCAGTCTGTTATCCCTGTGGAATTAGAGTCTTCACCTAAAGATCAGAGTTGTCTTTTCATTGTTTGTTGTCTAAGGTTATATTCTTTATACGAAGTATGTTATATATTAAGCATTGTCTATTGATATTATCCTTATTTGTAGCTATATGTGAGATTTGACTTTCTGAGCTCATATATGGTGTGTATCTAGTTTTGTTCTTAAAACCAGGTGCTAAAAAGTGGTATCAGAGCAATGCTGACTGTAGGATGCAAGCCTAGTAGAAACTGGTTGTTCTAAGGTGTAGAAGTTGCTACAAAAACTCTTGCTCTATGAACCTTGATATTTTCTTCTCTACTATATCTCTACCCTTGCTATTCATCTTTACCATGGTGCTTATTTTAAAGTTTTGTTCTCATCTTCACTCTTTGATTTGATATGCTTTTAGAATTGTCCCTCACCACCTTCTTGCATAATCTGAAGATGAGTCTTAGGATTGTTACCCCTAGTACAATAAGGACGATAGTATCGCAAGTTGAGTCAATGATTGAGTTGTGCACCTTTATTGCTTTGTTGAATTGTCATGGTGCTTATGCTTGTTTTGAATCTTTGTAATAATTGTAATGATCTTGCTGGGTGTTCCCACAATTTTATTTAGTTTATAGGCCTAAGGTATAAGGATTAATGGAATAAATAGTTGGGTTATGGTTTTCTTTTATTTCCTCTATCCTATCTTTTCGGAGCAGCCTGCACTCTTCGGCTTATATCTCTGATTTGGGACGATCAGAAATCATGAGAAAATTCTGGACGACATTAGACTTCGATAACTTTCTCTGAACATAAGAATAATCTAGATAGCTATGTTGGTTATGGAATTATGAAAATCACAAGACGATGCACCTGTGCTGTCTGAAGCCTAGAGTAGATTTTGTTGTGCACTATTTTCAACTACCTAAACTGTAGAATTTGGAAAAGTGTTTTATAAGGAAGTTATGAAGGATTTGATAATCTTTACAACGGTATAAGCTACACCTTCATTGGATTAATAGAATGAGAGTTACAACTATTTTACTGCACTGCTGTTTTTCTGCTGGCAAGGAATTCCAGATTTCTTGTTCTTGCCCATACACGAGGGTATCATTGGAATGTCAGAACATCTTGATACTAGTTAACTCATCTGGAAGAAGGTGCAAGCTACCCTTTTTGTGTCCCCTAGATGATCTTTTCTTAAGAGGGGTAGCCAAGTTGAAGAAGTTACAAGATGAAGTTTCATACGTTCTAGTTGTTCATTTGGAAGCATCGATTATCTCTATGATGGTTGCTACCATGAGAAGGTGCTTGTTGTGTCTGGCCAACTCCAGGGCATAGCATAAGACTGGTGGGAGTCTTACTAGTATGGATGTCCCAACAATGTTATACAGATCACCTAGAAGGAGTTTAGTGAGAGCTTCAGGTTGTACCACATTCCCACAGGTGTGGTAGAACTCAAGCCAGATGAGTTCTGGGTCTCAAGCAAGGATCTATGACTGTGTGTGAGTATCGTGATATGTTCACTTAGTTATCGTGTTATGCTCTAGAAGAAGTGGATAATGATGCTAAGAAACAGAAACACTTTTTGAAAGGACTGAATGATGGAGTTCAATTACAGTTGATGACTGTTGTGTATCCTAATTTCAAAACATTGGTGGATAGGGCAATTGTAATTGAGAACAAGCATCGATAGATGAAAGAGAAGAAGAGAAAGCTTGACCTTCAACGCCGGTTAAGAAACACTCGTCTCCGTTTTGCTATACAACCAAAATGTTAGTCACACCCTATGAATCTGCTTGGGAGTACAGATTAGGATCAGGATCAGCAACCCTATGATGAAGTGCAGCTTTTTAGCTCATAAGAGCCATGTCTATCATCTCCCACTAGCATCGTGATAACGACAAATACTTCTACTAGTAAGGAAGGTTATGGTTGTGATGAGATTGAACCCTATAAGAACGATTGTCTTGAGAAGCTTGCTGAGAGTAATCAAAGCCAGAGTCAACAACAGCAGGAGTCAGAACAGAATGTCCCTAGGAGCAGGTGCAAGGAAATAAGTTAAAGCGAAACTACATTCAAGGCAGGTTGAACAATGTAGATTTGATCACCGCTCATGGAGCTAAGGAGGTTGTTTATGGTTTGATTCTCAGTAAACTCAGCCCCTGTCATGCTTTTGTTTGACCCCAGTGCATCACATTCGTTCATACCTAGGGAATGTGTAGAAGATCATAAGATAACTATGCTTCCGATGAGGAAACTAGTGATAGTTAAGTCACCAGGAGGAGTAACGAAGGCAGACCGCATATGCCCAAAAGTTAGTCTTAACATAAAAGGAAGAACTTGGAGTCAAACCTTATAGTTTTGGAGTTAATGGACATTGTTGTTATCCTTGGAAAGGGATGGTTGTTTGCTTGTAAGGGAGTGATTAAGTATGCCCAACGTTCGGTGCTTCTAATAACACTGTCAGGAGAAAGAATTGAGTATGACGCTATTCAACCTACACCTGAGGAATATGAGGATGGCCTATTAGAAGGTGTATACTCAGAGGATGTATATCACTTAAGGGTTTCATCATCAAGAGTATGTAACCTTTGCTCGGTTGATAAGTTATTGGATCATCTCTGAGGAATTGATGCATTCGACAATATGGCTCTACAGTTCGAGCTATCCTCAGTTGGGAGTCTAATCTTCAACATACCCAAGACAAGTAGGCACTAATGACATAGGAATGAGATATCTAATAACTATAGTTAGTTCTACAGAGTCTCAGGAAATCCCAATGATATACTAAGCATGACAAGAAGGTTTGGATTGAAGAAAGTTAATGATATGATAGGAACCCACTCATAGATGTGAGAGAAACTCAGAGTTTTCAATAATGGGATTTGGTTAGAGGTTCAAGGGAGGTTATCCAAGATCCTCAAGATATTGGTAGAGCTACTGAAGAAGCTTTTAAGTTTGCTTGGATCAAGAGACATCAGCTAAGTATTTGAAGGAGTCTAAGAAGAGGTTGAAGTAAAATCTAAGTATTAGCTTTGCTAGTTTAGGACAAGAGTTTTTCTATCTACAATGATGCACCTTGTCAAGGTGTGGGATGTGTCCTTATGCAAGAAGAAAAAGTAGAGGCTTATGCAAGAAAACATGAGATGGAACATCTGGCGTATGATCTGGAGTTATGCATTGTGGAGCATGCGGTACTATCTACTTGGGCATAACAAGTGACATCTAGGAGGATAACAAGAATCTACAGGACATCTTCATTAAGTTGGTCTTGAGCTTGTGATATCCTCGTTGGAATGAAATTGATTATGACTTGGAAAAGTGCTATCACTTAGAGAAGCAAAGTCATGGCCGCTGCCCTTAGCAACGGAGAATTGTGCTAAGAAGGTTCGGGTGACACCTAGGACTAAGAATTGTATTCCAAGTTCGATTAACTTAATCAGAATCCTTAATGTTTGAAGAATGGTAGTAGAATCTCCTTCTGACCAAGAGATTTGTCAAGGAGGGTGAATATTTTAAGAAAGAAATTAATAGTATGGACTAAAAAGGAAAGTTGGCCTAGTGATTGGAGATACCTGAGTATTGTTTGGAGTATCTGTCAGAATCTTAAAATTAGTGTGACAAGTTACTTGGAGTAAGATTAACAGGTATGCAAAGTAAAGTGGGATCCTTATCAAGATGATGGAATTACTTGGGGAAGTGAAGAAGTTTTTAGAGGATCCTTACCATCTTCCGAATCTCGAGGGCGAGATTCATCTTAAGGGGGGTAGAATTGTAACACCCTAAATTTGCTCTTTTTGAAAAGATATAAATTGATTTAATTTTGTATTTTGTGCTCATAAATATAAGAAAAGAATATTTTTCATTATATTTAAATTCATCATAAGGAGTAGCAACATGGTTGTGCATGCATGTCGGTGCATTTGATTTATTTGGTTAGAGTGGCTTGAATCAATATTCAAGATGGTTTGAATTGCTTTTGGAAATAAATTTGAAAATGGCTTTGAAGTAAAAGAAAAGAAAGATAAAAGAGAATTGGAAAATAAAAGAGTTTAAAAGTTGCAAAGTTTTATTTTTGAAAACCTACCAAAAGTTCTTATCCTATTTTGAATTGAAATTATATTTGAAACAATATTTGAAATGGATCATATTTGAATTTGGATTGAAAAAGGAAAATAGGAAAGGTTTGGAAAATAGAAAAAAATTATTTCTACCGCAATCTGGCCCGAAGAAATGCTCCTCTGCCTCATTCCTCATAGCCCAGCAGCTGCGCAGGCCAGCGTCGCCCGCTCCCGCTCCCGACGGCCCATGTTATGGCCTAGCCCACAGCCATAGTAGCAGAAGCCACCGCACATGCTTCTCTTCCTCTCCTGTGCTCACTAACAGCTCGGGGCCCCACTTTCTCACTCGCTGCCACCCCGGGGTTGCTTGTTAGCCGTCTCCCACCTCGTGCCATCTCCTTTCTCCCATCCGCACCGGACTCCACCGCCGCAGAGTCCACCGCTGCTCCATGTCATCTCCTTGCCATGCGCTCCATGCCTTCCCACCCCACAAAAGCTGAGCGCCGTGCCACGCCACCCTTATCTAGCCCTAAGCACTGCAAACCCTAGCGTCGCCATCTGGATCTTGCCGTGAGGGAGCTCACCGCCGCTGTGCTCGCCTAGCCGCTCTACTACCACCGTAATCTGATCCCGAGAATTGCGTCAAGCTTGTGAAGCCACCGAGCCCATTCTCTCTCTTTTTCCCGCTTTAGCTTGCTCGCACCACATCGCCGAATCTTCACTAGAGCTCCCATCTGCCCCGCTGCGCTGCCCGACGCCGTGGTCCCGTCTTCGACTTTGAAAAAGCCCTTGGTGAGTTCGTCGTGTCTTCCTCTTCCTCCCCGTGCTTTCTTTTTTGACCGATGATGTCCAGAACGTCGAAAACGACAAACACCGATGAGGTCCTCTACTCTCCGACCATGGCGCCGCCGCGCACAGCGCCGCTCCGGGTGACCTCTGTCCCCCGATTTGATTTGCACCGCCTAATCTGAGATCAACGGCCTAGATTAGAAGATACGTCTTCGGTCTATGAGCACAATGTAGACCAAGCGCATCGTCTGCATCAGCACGCCACGTAGGTAGTCCACCGTGAACTCGCCACTCAGGAGCCACCGCCTGTCGCCACGTGGTGGAGACCGAGTCAACCTAGCTGTTTGTCTAAAGAGACCCTACAATTTTCTCAAATCAACCCGCAATCCACCCTCTGTTGAAAATAATTCAACATATGCCCCAAGATTTTTTGTTTCAGCCCCTGTGTTTTTCCAAAAACGACGCCCGGTCCACATCACTGTTTTAATTTGGTTTTAATACGAAATTGATTTACAAATATTTACAAAAATGACATTGGTCTTATTTCATGCGTAGTTTCTCCGATTTGACCCGTTCAAGTTGCGTTAGATTCGTAACGACATAATCTATGTATTAGTGGCATTTTTTAACATGTTTAAAGCTTTTGAATAAATAGTAATTAATCTATATGTAGTTACTTTTCCAATTAAAAGCAACTTAGGTTTTTCACTCCAATCTTTTCTAAATAAAGTAAGATTAGCTTTCTCTTGGTTTTCTAAATCAAAACTAATTTGACTTAATATGATTTAGATATTTGTATAGAATATTCTATGTATACTTTTATAAAATAAATAAAGACTATAGTTTTATTTTCCACGCATAAAGTAAATCTTTCGGTAGTTGTATCTTTTTCGTTATAGCTCCGATTAGAGTGTTTTTCACGTCTGTGTGATCGTAGCGAGACGTAGATTCATTTTATAAACTTTTCATCTTAATTTTATGTTTGGTGTACTATTCTAATTTAGATCTATTGTTTGCTTAATGTATGATTGCATGGATGCTTGTGTGGTGCTTTATGATCATGTTCAGTCGGTGAGCTTTGCTTTAGTGATATAAAAGAAGTTGGTGATCCAGAAGAAGTCCTTTGGTGGTTACAATTCAATAGAAGAAGGATTTGAGTTTAAGGCAAGTATAGCATGGGATCTTTCTTGTTGTCCTATACACCTTTAATCATTTAATTCATACTGCATGTGTCTACCTTGACTGTCACTAAGGATTTCCTAGTGCTTTGTTACCTTGTGCCTTGTTACCTATGGGCTATTGCATTGGATAGTATGGTGCTAGTGCTCTAACTAAAGCCATGATATTGTAACTTGACTAATGGTATATGTAATAAACACTAAAATATGTTTTTTAGTAATATGGAACTAGGGGGCTAGAGCATTGGGCTGTTTTTATGGTGCACTAGATTCCTCTCCCTAAGGACTTATCTGTAAGTGATCATCTAAACTTATAGTACAGCTATGTGGGCTACATGGCTCTGGCTTTAGCTTAGTATGAGGACCTTTTCTAGCTTTCTAGTGGTTACCTTTATTGACATAAGAATGGCTTGCCGAATCGGGCATAGTGCGGCCTCTGTCCCCTTGTGTATAGGCTGCATGTCATTGTGCCATCGGGAAGGGGGCCTTTACATTTGTTTGCCGAGTGAATCTAATGGCTCTAACTTATTAGATGAACCTTTGAAAGGCTTCATAGTGAACCCTTCCAACCTTCCTTGGAAGTGGGTCAAGAGATTTTTAACCTCGGGCGAAAGGGTAAATCACGACTCATAGTGAAAGTGTACAACCTCTGCAGAGTATAAAACTAGTATATCAGCCATGCTCACTATGACACCTTAGGTGTTAAGCATGCATTGGGCATTGGCATTGCATGAGCACAAACATCATTGATCATTCTTGAGCATAAGCATCTCAATTTCTATCTCTAATGTTGCTTATATATATATCACATGTGTGGTCACTAAATGCTATACTTGTGTTAGGGTTTACATGTGGCTAAGGTATGAAATGGTTGTGTGACCTTTGGAGTACCTTAACCATGTTTAGAATATCACATGGAATAACTTTGGTATTCATGACTAAGGCTAATTTGGTCTCTAAGTCATAGCTATAGTGTATACCATCAATTTCCAGTTGCATGTTTGACTGGAATTGAACTGTCACTTTAGAGACTTTGCATGGTTGTGCACCCTAAAACAAAGTTGTAGAACTCAATTAGTGTAACAACTTTTATTTTTGGGTCATAGGCTAATTCAGCTCCTAACATGCTTGGAATTGGCTCACAAAAATCAATGCAGTGTTGTTTGAAAACTTGGAAAAATTTTCTGTCTTGCACTGATTTACAGATTTCGTGAAGGGGACTTTGGTGCCTTATAGTTTGAAAACCATGGCGATCTAGACTAAGTTGGTATTGGGCAATGTTGGAGTACTCACTTAGCTCTATCAGGTAGTGTAATTGGTTGAACAAATCACTACACGGATTAGGAGATATAAGGGGAGGAAAATGGCCTTTTAGTCGACGTCGTTGAGCTCTGAATCAGTTTGAACCGATTCATCTCGGCTTGACATGGCCAACCATCATCAGGCAGTGGGCGCTAGGTGGTGGTCGTACGCCTTGTCAGGCCATCGCGACTAACATTGATGCCCCACGCCAGTTGCTTCACCTGCCAGCATCGTCCGCTCCTCCTCAGCCTTGTCCGAGCCACGTAGAAGCGAAGCGACGACCTCACCATTGCCACCGAGAGCTCTACCGCCGCATAGCTCCTTCGTCATCCCGCCATTCATAAATTGCTCATGCATGTAGACTCGCCCTGCTCTGCTCTACACCCTCGACCTATTTGCAGCCCCGTTCGAGCCAAGGTTTAGCTCTATTGGCCATGTCCATCACCGCCGCCATGACCGGAGCTCTGCCGGACTCCAAGCTCTGGCCAGAACTACCGCCGTGTCTCTGTTCTTCCTCTCCCTCGCCTAATCTTCCCTGCATTCCATAGATGCTCTAACCCTAACTCATCGGACTTGTACCCCTCTGACCTCGCCGGAGCGCAAGCCCCACCGGTGTGTTTTTGCCACCACGGGGACATGCACATGGCCATGCTTCCCTAGTGCCCCCACTAACCCTAGATCACCCTTGGTAGTTCCGCTTGAGCACCGTGAAGCCATGGCCACCCTCGCCTAGCCTAGCTGTGGCTGGGAACGGCCGATGCATCACCATGTAGCGCCACCATGTCGCCATTGCCGCCATTGAGCCTGCCCCGGTGCTCCACTAACCCAACCACCTCCACCAATCGACGTAGCTCGACGAGGGGTTTCCAACGGCGAAGACGCTACTACCAGTGACCTCACCGGTGGTGTGCAAACGCTGGTCAAATCTCTCCCTGCTTCGGTGTGTCTATCGCATGGGGCCCATTGACCTTTGGGTCCCTCGTGTCAGCGGCTTAGGTTTAGGTTTTAATTGTAATTCTTTTCAAGAATGTTGTTTAAACTTTGGAAAAATCATATCAATTCATAGAAAAATCAAAAAAATGTAAATGAAGACATTTTGGAATCCTTGTGAGTAGATCTACCTAATAGTGTAATAATATGATAGTGTCAAGTGGAAAGTTTCATTGTTTTATTTATCTCTTTTATTTAGGGGTTTTCAAAGGGAAATTCATAACCCAAGCTGTAGTGCTCCTTTTGATGCGAAAATTTTATGGGAGGCTATTCAGGAGTCATTAGTACTAGCTGTAGAAATCTTATGATTTTTGGGTGCTCTATGTTGAGTTAGTGATTTCTTTTGATTAAATGCTATCTTCTTAGGGAATTTATTGTGGTCAAAGTATGTAAGATATAACTATGAAACTTTTTACACAGTGTTCTTGTGTTATGATGAAGCTAAGAAAAATATGAAATCTATTGCTTAACACTTTTCACTAATATTTCCTATTTGTGTTATTATTAACCTTTCTAGCTTGTCATTTTTTCATAGGATGTTCTACTTGCTCAAATGCTATGAAATTTATATAGTAGCCTACTAGGGGGCATGTAGAAGCTATTTTAATTTTTGTAGAATAAATTGTGCAGTTTTGTTATATTTTTATTTTTTCACCTAATTATCTAAATAAATTAATAAAGGTATGAAAAAAATTTATTTAGGAATGGCCACTATATTTTCTAGTGCTCATTTGATGTATGTTAACTATTAGTAACATTGGTGGTGCTCAAAGTACCATTCTTGTATGTAGTGAAATATCATTTTCCATAAAATTCACTTATAGTGACTTTTCTGGATAGATTATAGAGTTAAGCAAATTACATGGTGAAGGTGATGTTTGCTAGGAATCTTGTATATAACAAAGTTGTAGATAACTCACTTATCTAGCTTGTATTAAATTTTTAGGGCATTTGGCCAAATGGTTTGAGTTATGACTGTTCAAAGTTGATCTTCAGAACTAGTTGTTCTCTGGAATTTCAGGAATAGATTTGAGAAATGTGACTGTTTGACCCTATTAACTTGGAATCATGTGGATATGATTAAAGATGAATTGTAGCTAACTTCATAAGCTTTCTAGATTGTGTTGTTGCATGTCTGTTGGGTCTATACAACTCTAGTTATGAATTAAACTTGTAGCTATTGTCTGCAACCCTCAATCTGTTGAATGTAGTGAATGACTTGATTGCTTTATATGAGTTGATGTAATGATTTAGATGCTTAGCCTGATTAATATAAGTTGTTAGTTGCAGGTGCTAGACCTCTTACTAAAGATGAACAACTTTATCTTTGGTTGTTAAAGCTTGATGAGTGCGTTGTTCTTGTTTTCAAGAAGAGATATGCACCTACTCAGTAAAATAAATATTAATCTTGTATCATCATGTCATTCATGTGTCCATCTATACATGGCTATATATTTCATCATCACCTTCCATCTCTTTTGCATTCATGACTCATATGTTGTGCATATGCATTCAATAGGTGTTCTAGGAGGGAGTCACTCTTCTGGAATTCAAACAAGGACTTCTAGAGGAGCAGTAGCAAGTTTAGGAGCAAGAGGTGCAGGCTCTAGAAGGAGGAGACAACAATGAAGAATTTCTTGAGTGTCCCGATCATCGACCTTCCTCTTTTTTGAAAGGCAAGCCCCAGAGCATTCTAAGTCTCCTATGTTTTAAAAATGTCACTTTGAGTATCTTTATATGTTTGATGCATTAAGTTATAGGAGTTGGATGCAAACACTTGTTGCATATCTATTTTTTCCTTGTCTAGTAAATGTACTATGAATCCTATTTAGGTCTAGAAGCGAATCAATGCTTAGCCATGCTTAGACCGGTAAAGTTAGGTGATTTCCTGTCATCTGCAAGATAGGATGATATCTAGGTCACGGTTGGCTATATTTGCTATCATGGAAATAACCATGTGTTAATAATGAATGGAGACCTAGCATCTTGGTCAATGCATGATAGCCTGATTTGTTAGTCGTCGACTCTAATAGCCGATACAAAAGGGTATCGCCTCTAGCGTACAAAAAGAAGAGTTAAATCCAAAAGGGAAAAGCCGATACGATATGTATCGCCTATAGAGCAAAAACAAACACAGACACAATCGTGATATTGCAGAGAATTCACAGAGACACATTCATAAGAAACAGGAATTTTGTTTATTGATTAGTTTGCCCCTAAGTATAAACTAATCAAAGACATTATTTATCACATCCTGGGCGGATATGATGTCCACGATGGCCTCCGCTACATCATCGGAGTTTTCAATCAACTCCTCGTGCAACTCAGGATTGTTGTCCATCGGGAAGCCGATCTCCATGGTGTGGAGCTCATACCTGGTCTAGACCTGCACCATGGCCAGGGCTACCGATGCGCCACGGTGAACACCATGAAGGGTGATCTCCTAGACGCGCACCGAGACGTCGTGGGGGCGGGCATTGATGAAGGGGCCTCGGGCATTAACAACCACCATAGCCGTGTTCGCTGCCAATTGGAGGTTCTCTAACTGGACCGTCAGGGCTGGCAATCACAGGAATGAATGGGTTATCAGAACAAAAGTAGAGGGAGTGAGAATGGAGTTTTTCTTGAAGATCATCTTACCCGCCACCATGGTGTTGGATTCGGCCAATCATGCCCGGGCGGCGTTGGCCTCTTCCTTGGCTGCGCGAAGGGTGGCTTGAGAGACCTAGAGGTGGCTCTCAAGCTAACTGTTCTCCTAAATTACCTTGGAGTAACGGTCCTTGGCTGCCTTCCACTCCCGGAGGAAATGACGAGCGTCGTGGCCATTGTAGGAGTCAGAGGAGTCCGATGATGAATCCGACGTAGCAGCAGTAGACACGGCAGTAGAAGGCTCATCGGCCCTAGGAAGAAATGACCAGAGGCTATCATTGAGAACAAACCTATAGGTACATTAATAGATCATTCTTGCTATGGACGGAAGTGTTCGATCTTACCTCATTCGACGGAGCCACTGGCCGACCGGGACCTCCTCCTCTGAGAGATCTTCTGTTGCATGCTTGCCGTGGTGATCCTCTCCTACCATGGGTGCTGGTCTAGATCGTGGAAGGAAAAGGGAACTGCTATAGGGTTTGTGAAGGCGGAGAAGCACAGAGAATAGAAGCAGTTGCGAGATGTGTGTGTTTAAGGCCGGAGCCCTTGGCTGGTATTTATAGCCATGGAGATGGGATGATCAATATCCTAGAATATACAAAGGCAAGCCTAATTAATGGAAGAGGAAGCGCTATTTTGAGGAAAAATGCGACGACTGATGATCGAGAAAGAATTTGAAAAGGTTTTACCATGAGAGCCATTTTCAGATTTAATCGAGTCACATTGAATCAGAAATCAAAATTGGCTAATCTGAAATGGCTATTCTACTGAGCCTCGAGGAGACACACAACAGGCCAAATAATTTCTCTCCTTACAAACTAGTTTGTGGGCATGCAATCGTTCTTCCTTGGAAAAATCAGAGCTAAATTGCGGCATATTAGAAGTTGAAAGAGGTTAACAGCCGATGATTACAAGGTTTTGATTGTGATAGGCTTCGCGCTTTTGCAAAACATGAGGCCAGGGCAAAAAGGGAAGTCACTTCAAAAGAAAAGATTATCTGCTAACTTCTCCTATTAGAAACTAAGAGTCGGGGAACATTTTGTTCACAATGTCTTCGGCTTAGGAAGCAAGGGCTATGAAGTTGGTAGTGTTGATGAAGTCTTTGACTAGGCGCTCATGGTCCTCAGGATGGTCAGTGGCTGGAGAACCATGGGGAAGAAGTCGAAGCTCATGACCAGAGTGGGTTTGCGCAACAGCCAATGCCATGACAGCGCCATGACTGAACACCATGAAGGGCAACTTCTCTGACTGTGGTTTGGAACATCGTATAGGCGAACCACCGGCACTGGTGCCCCTAGCATTGACAAATCCTGCTGCATACTCTACAGCTGATCGAAGGCTTTCCAAATGGGCCGATAGGTCTAAAAGGATTCAAAGAAGGGATAATCAAGATCTTAAAGACACAACTAAAAGAACAGAGAATTGTGGTAGATATCTCACCCATGATTCTGGCCACGGCCTCAGGCCAGCCTCGCTTGAGTGGAGTTAGCCCTATGTTTTGAGATGGTTAGAGCGTCCTGCAACGCGTTCAAATGAAAGTCCATCCGCCCAAGATCACTGGTTGCATTCTCCTGGTGACGAAGATGCTGGTTGGTAGCACAGACTCATCAAGACCCTCTTCAGCAAACCTCTTGTCGTTCTCCATGTCTTCAAGCCAATTAGAAAGCAAATCGCACAAAAGACACAGAAGGTTTGGGCCGAAGCAGATTGTTTTTCGATCCACAACCATGGCCCATATATATAGACCAGGAGATGAGATGATAGACTTCGTCAGGGTTATGGAATTGAAGTCAGATATGGAAATGGATCAACACTCTAAAAATTTAGGGAATGGTTCATGGAAGCACAATGGATTCAGACTTATTGCTTCCCATAATTACAGATACCATAGGATTGATACAAAAGGTTTATATTAACCGATGTTCAACCCACTAGGACTTTGTTGGATTGAAGGGAGTCTAGATCCCCACAAGGCCAAAGGGCATCATGGACCAAGTCATATCAACCCAATGATAGAAGTAGCATAAGAGGAAAAAGGAGACTGATCTGCTAAGAGGATGCCCATATATCCCACCGATTTCTCAGCATGGGTATTTAATAGAGCGAACAAGGGGAATGTGTCCACACATTTAAACCCTTGCAAACACTAGAATAGCTCTGCACTGATGGTGAGAAGACTCAGGTGATATCACAAGAATTCTTCTAACCACAACAGCTGATCCTCTCGCTCAACAAGGCGCTAAAATGAGCGACACAATGGTCATATGCACAAGAATTCTTCTAACCACTCAAGATCCTCATAGTAACGGATTAGACCATGGAGGGTCTAGCAAAGCCAAGGCCACTCGAGGAGGCAAGCAGAAGAGAAATATAACTGAGTTGTTGGGTTGTTCTCGCTAGAGTCGGACAGACATTTATAGTCAGTCTGGAAGAGTGAATCAAGCGTCCGTGAAGCAATAGTGCTCTTGTGAAGCTTTAGAGTGTGGGCTCATAAGCAGGCAAGGACGTTGGTGAAGGTGACAGATAGTAGGCCCTAGATCAAGATTCTTTACCCGTGACTACGGATCCATCCAGAGTACAGACGCGGTAATTTTGGAATAAAATTATTTTTATCCTAAAATTGGGGGGCATGTGTTTACACCTAAAATTTGGAAAGAAGAATACGGGAACTCGAAGCTTCTAAGATTGCATCATCAAGGAATCAATCAGATGTGAATCGATATCGACTGGTTGTGATGTAGTGTTAGAATCGGCTATTTTATAGATGACGTTAGTAGACAACGAAGAAAAAAATGTCGGACTCGACAAAAAGGAAAAGATTAAGATCCCAAGTTATCTTAAGTTAGGAATATTTTCTTTTATTCCAAGAATTGTAATAAATCGTATTCGAGTAGGATTCATGTTTAGGTTCCAGATATAAATATTGAACCCCGGTTATTGTACAGAAAACAATCAATCAATCAATACAATTACTTTTTCCGGCTTCACGCCAACCTTTAGGAGTAGAAGTACTGTAGATCTAGACGGGTTCTTCAACAAGCAGGGCTGCATCGACCAATCGACCTCCAGTTTGTCTGTGAGTACCATCACGACTTGTATCATACTTGTAAAGCTGCATCAGCCATTTGATCTTTTACGAGTATAATATAAGTTAGTTATTGATCTGTATCATTATTTATAAGGCTGCATCAGCTGATTGAACTCTTATGAATCATAATATAGATCAAAGTTATTGATCTTATGTTAAATAACTTATTGTTTAATACAATATCACCGGTTATTAAATCTGCTAAGATTAGTAAAAAAAATTTGGCTGTTTTTTTGCTGATTCACCAGTTATCGATTTTGTTATAATTAATGTCCTATTAATTATAACAAATCACCTGATTGAGATAGAGATAGAGATAGATCGACATCATATCATCACAATCGATCATCTTCTAGTCTGGTTACGCTTTGAATCTTATGATTGATGACTTAATTCTACTAGATCGGCTGTTTTATTTCTATTTTAATCGAACATAGTATGCATTTAAAGATATGTTTTAATCCTGAATAAACTCACTAGTTAATGAGATCTAATCTAATGACACTATCATAGCTGCATCGATCCAGTCGAACCTCACTGGTAGACTTTGGGTTAGAGATTATCGATTAATGGTTTTGTTCATGGTCGAGATATGTACTCTGTTTTTTTGCTATGTCTGCATCGGCTATTTTAGCCGATTCGCTTGTGCTTTCACACATATAGCATGTTTTTCCATGAACCTGTCAATATATAGATGATTTTATAAATTCTTTGAATTTAGTTTGTTACTATTATTATAGCTGTATTGATCCGGTCGAACCTCACTGTTGATGGTAATATATTAGATCTAGAGCGTTTGTAGATTCATTTGTATCAAACAGTCGATTTGTTCGCATGTTATATCCCTTCTCGTTAAACTTATCGGCTCAATGTTTTACACTGGTTATATCCATCTAGCTAATGATGTTTCTTTATATTACTTATACCTGGGTGTATTGTACTTGTTATTATAAATCAGTCATGACCCACGAGCATCACAGTCCCTAAACAGTCGATTTCTTCTTGTATCGGCTATTTAGTCAATTTCCCTGTTTGGTACTCTCGAAGCAGCATACTTGGAACTGTTTGGGCAACACCGGCATGTTCCACACTAAACTACTGATAAAACTTTCTCTCCTTGTCAATTGCATGTTAAATTAACTGACACGCCTTCGGGATTTTTGGGATCGACTGGTCCTGTATTGAAGCCAAGCAGATCTCCAGGTTGACTCCGCCCAGATCGTTCCAATTTACAGTGTGTCAGGCGCATCGCCAAATTTTTACGTCAACAACTGTCTTTATTTATTTGCAGTCCTCCTATTTTATACATAGATAGCTAGAAATCCTAACATAAATACATCTCTTCGATCCTAAATTTGAATAGGAATGGTAATCAAATAGAGAATGATGTATATCTGTAGTATGTATGTTGGAAATTAGATGGCCACAGAAAAATCGAAACCTACTCGAATTAGACGGACGCGTGTTTGGACCGAGCAGAAACGAAGAAGAGGGCGTCTAGAAAAAAAAAACAGTAGGAAACAGACACGACACGGTCACAGAGGAAGTAAAACGGGAGCAAGAGAACGGAGAGAAACGAAAAGGCACGGGTGAAAAGAAAGAAAATAAAAAAAGACTAAATAAAACAAAAAAAAACTCTTTGTGGTTCAATATTAGAGTACGATGTAAAAGAAGATATAGATTTTTACTTTTATTTTTTTTAGAGTTAAATGCACCAGAGATCCATTAACTTGTGATGAGGTTTCAGGTTTCAGTTGGGTCCATCAACTTTTAAAGTGGCTTTTTAAGTCCATAAACTTTTAAAATAGTTCACTACAGTCCATACCTATATATTTAACCTTAAATTCAAAGCAAAACCCTTCCCGCACCGCTGCTGGACGGCTCCCAGGGCCGCGGCCGGGAGCTCAGGCTCTGCGGCAGGGACGCTGGCAACCCGACGGCGAGGGCACGGCATTGATGTTCACGATGTGCTCCTCGTGGAGGTCCAGCTGGCCGAACGTGCTTCGGGATGCGGCGCGCGGCCGGCCGGCGGCTCGGGACGGGGTGGCGCAGCTCTACGCGGCTCGCTGGCTTCCGTGACAACGCCTGCAACTCCTCCCAGCACGCACGCGTTCAACGCCGCACGGGCGAGCGGCCGGAGCGAGCAGAATGCCTTGCTAGCTTGATGACATCACCACGAAGTCATGCTCACATATTATACGGCCATTTTCCTTTAGAAAAATAAATTCAGAAAAACTTTAGAAATACACTTCTACACAGGCGGACACGCCAAGACAGGGAGAGGCATGCTCAACAGCGTTCGTGTGTGTGGTCCGGATAGCTTCGAATTTAGCTCTCGAATTTTACAGGATGCCGGCAGGGGCGGCGGGCGTGAGATTCACGGCGCACTGGGCGCGACTGCGAGCGAAGCGAACCTCCACGCGCGCGCAGTGGCTGCGCACGCAGACGCACGCCCTCTGCTGCGGGTCCGCCGGCCGCGGCTCAGGGCCACAGCGCGGAGGGCGCGGGGTCACGGCGAGGAGGCAGCCGGCCGCGGAGTCGCCAACCGCAGGGTCATGGACTGTCTGCTCTACCCGGCCTCTCCTTAGCCATGGACGCCGCAGCGGCAGCCTCGACCACGCTCCTCTACGGCGCGCTCCTCCTGGCGGCGTTCCTCTTCGAGGCCGCCGCGGGAGCAAGAGTGGTGGTCAGCTCCCCACTCCTAGGTGGACCCACTCTTCGACCCCAGGTCGTCCCGCACCTGCTCCCCGTTCTCCTGCAGTTCCGCCGCGTGCGCGCAGCTCGGCCAGGAAGGCAACGGCTGCTCAAGCTCTACCTCATGTTCAAGCTGCGATGCATCCTCTCCCAGGCTATCGGACGCGTCGTCGCCGTCGCGCTTGTGGCAGCACTCGAGGCGCGCCCAGGGCTCCCTGGCGCCGTTGCCTGCTTGCGCGCCCGCGAGGCCACGGCAGCGGCTCGCCAGGGCGCTCGCACTTCGCAGCGGTCTAAGTCTGGCACGCGATCACCGGCTACTGGGGCGGCGTCCGTCCCGACGAGCCCGGGACGGAGCACTACCACTCCAGCATGCAGTTCCCCAAGGTCTCGCCGGGCGTCATGGAGAACGAGCCCGGCATGAAGACCGACGTGCTCACCGTGCAGGGGCTCGGCCTCGTGCACCCGCGCGCCGTGTACCGCTTCTACGACGAGCTCCACGTGTACCTCGCCGCCGCCGGAGTCGACGGCGTCAAGGTGGATGTGCAGTGCATCCTGGAGACGCTCGGCGCTCGCAGGCGCTGATTCCGTCGCCGCCTCCATCGGTCGCCCTGAAGCAGTACACGGTCTGCACGATGACGGTGATGTTCTGGTCCAGGTTAGAGAGGTAGTAGAGGCCGTTGGGTGTCTCCTCCGCCGGCGGCACCAACGACGGCTCCCTGCGTGCGTGCGTGCGTGCGTGCATCCATCCATGCAGGAAAACGTAGACGAGCAGGAGAACTGGATGAACGAACATTTCCATTGTTGGAGTCAGATCAGCAGCGAGCAGCAACGGATTGGATCCGGACGACGTAGACCTAGTTCATGCCGCAGTTCGCTCACTGGCGTGGGCGTGGGCTTGCCTGCTTCGCGCTGGACTACCAGCCGTGCGCACTGAGCAGGCCTGCCGCGGCCACATGAGCCACCGCTGCGAAGTGCGAGCGCCCTGGTGAGCCGCTACCGCTGGCCACGCGGGCACGCGAGCAGGCAACGGCGCCTGGGAGCCCTGGGCGCGCCTCGAGTGCTGCCACAAGCGCGGCGGCGACGACGCGTCCGATAGCCTGGGAGAGGATGCATCGCAGCTTGAACATGAGGTAGAGGATGAGGACGAGGATGCCGAACCTGACGGCTATGGTGGCGTGCAGCCAGGGTCGCGACGATGGAGACTGCCGGCGGGGGTGGCTGGGTGCTCGCGCGCTCGCTTGGCCGCGGCGTCGTCGTCTTGATGCGCTGCAGCCTGGTCCGCCAGGGGCACGTGCGCAGAGAGCCATGCATGCACCTGCAGTACGTGTGGGAAGGGGTTTTCTACAAATACGCTTTGAATTTAAGGTTAAATAAATAGGTATAGGACTACAGTGAACCATTTTAAAAGTTTATGAACCCAAAAAGGCACTTTAAAAATTGATGGACTCAACTGAAATCTTCTCACAAGTTAATGGATCTCTGGTGCATTTAACTCTATTTTTTATATCTATATTCTATTTAGATTAGGATTCTTATTTAGCTAAGTCAAAATCAGGAGATATATTTGGATTAGGATTTCTAGCTATATCCATGCTATCTGAAAAGTCTTGCAGAAGTGTTATATATAAAATATGTAAGAGGATTCTATGTAGATAGTTGAACTGAGACAATTTCTACATTCACATAGTTAGTTATGGGGAGGTGTACCAAAAAATGAGTTGAAATTTTGGCTAACATCTGCCCCTCTCTCTCTCTCTGCATTCACCCTCTTTTCCACGACCGATCGAGTCGCTGCTTGAACTCGCTCACGTCTCCCATCCCAAATACAATACAAGCCCCAAATACAATACAAATCCAAATTAGACTACCTCAATAAGGCAATAACTCTTCAAATCAGACCAATAAATTTATTGTTTCTTCTTCCTTTATTCTATCACAAGAAATCAAGAACTCCACACCAATGGCGTTGCTGAGCTTGGGTCGTCGATGAGGTGGAGGCAGGGGCACGACGAGGTCATGGACAATAGAATTCGGCGCGTCAGGTCGACGAGGGAAGCAAAGCGGCGGAGCTCGGCCTAGCGCTGTTGTAGTCCGGGTGGCGCAGCCAGAGGTGGAGTAGTGACGGCGAGGAGGTAGGTGTCTGGTGGCGAGGTTCGGCACCAGCTCCTGGTTGGTGTTGTAGGCGGTCTGCGGTGGTGTTCAGGGCCTGCGTGGCTGAGGAAGATGACGCGGTGTCGTGGACACACCCAAAGTCGTCGCGGCTTCTATCATCATTTTTCATGAATGTATTTGAGTTTTTTTTTCCTTCTGTTGCAACATAAAGACATGTTTGCTAGTAAAGTTAAGAAAGCATGGGCGGAGGACCCGGTAGTGCAAGGTATTTCGGGCACCATACCTTGATTCCCCTGCGAATCCCCTCCCCTAAATCGCTGCCCAGTTGCTCCTTCCGCTAATCTGCCATGGATGAAAAACACGAAGCTCTGAACAGCGACGAGAGGAAGAAGAAAACAAAACTGCGGCGGGTGGTCTCCGAACCGGTATTTTGTTGGGCCTTTGCACTTTGGGCTGGCACATCCATTTGGGTTGTGTTGCGCGCCCCCCCCCCCCCCCCCCCCCCCCCCGGGAAAATAATAAGCTGTCCGCACGAGCTTCACGTAATTGGACCGAATTCAATTTACGTCTTAGGCCTTCAGGGACTGTTTCCACGCACCGTACAGCCAGCCGAGGAGCAACCTCGCAGTATCTAAAAAAAAAAATGCTGATTTCAGCACGTCTATATTTTTTAAAGTAAAAAAAGTCGTAGCTCCTAAACCAAGTGTTCTAATTAAAATTCGATTGTATCATCGTGTTCCTTGTAATAAACTCTTCAAAACAAAGACCCCACATGGATATATTTCGATAAAAAATTTAACGAACATTTATCTCACGATGAATATGTATTTAAAGATAATCGTCAATCATCACAAAAACAATACACGAACATCACAAAAAATAGCATAGAACATCATATGTATACTACGTGAATATCACATATAATGGAATGTAAAAAAATTTAAAAAATTGGTGAAGTAATTAATTATAGTCAAATAAATAGAAGAAAAAATGCTACCGAACATCATAAATACATTATAGAACATTACATTAACATTACACTAACATTACTAAATAAACATAGAACATCAGATATATACTACGTGAACATACAATATATCATGAAATGTAAAAAATAAAAAGTAATTAATTACAGTCAATAAAAAGAAAAAACATAAAACCAAACATCACAAAAATATATCAAGAACATCAATATATACTACGAATATCACAAATACATTGTATAACATCATATTAAACTATACGAAATCACTAATATAGCCTAGAACATCGTATGTATACTACACACAACATAACAAATATCATACATATAAAATAAAATATAATAATTAGTGAAACAATTAATTAGAGTGAAATAAAAAGAAGAAAAATGCTACCGAACAACACAAAAAAATCCTAGAACATCAATGTATGCTTACTGAACATCACAAAATCAATTGCAGAACATCATATTTCTACTCGTAGACATAAAAAAATACATCATAGAACATTACATGTATACCACATAAACATCACGTGTATCCGTAAAAAAAGTGAAACATAAAATTATAAATAGAAGAAAGAAAAGGAAAATAAAAAATAAAATAGAACAATAGAAAAAGAAAACAAAAAGAATATAAAGGACCACCAAAAAATAAAAATGAAAAAAAGAAAGAAACAAAATAGAGAGAAAAGAAAACAAAATAAAAAGGAATAAAACGACAAAAAGAAAGAAAATAAAAAAGAAAAAAATAAAGAAGACACAAAACAAATAAGAACCATAATACAAAAAAGGAAAAAAAGAAAGATTAATAAAAAGATAAATAAGAAATGAAAAAGCATACGTACCTCGATAGAGTCGGAATGAAAAGAAAAAAGGAGAAACAAACTAAAAAGGGAAATAAATATAAGAAAGAAAAAAAAAGGCATATCGGATACGGACGGATATCAACCGATATTACATTTATTTTCATATTTCTGTCCAATTCGGATTCGATACGGATAGTGTCAACTATGTCGGATATGATACGATTGGATATCGACATCATAAATATGCTGATTTAGTATTTGGATATGGATACAGTAATCGGATATTGGATATTCCGAACTCGGATACGGACAGATCTCAACCCCTCTAAACAAATTCAGTTTTTGAATATGGTTAGAAAATATCCATACCATTTTCATCACTCCCTGTACTACCATGTACGCGTCAAAATCGAATGGAACGAAAAACATCTCAGGTACAGACGCGCGGCTATCATGGGCGCCTCACTGGGCCGCGCTATCTCCGATGGATGGGCCGTTTGCTCCGCAATACGGAAGAAAATATGTACGCGGAGAAGCGGGGGGTCGGCGCACGACTTCGGTACGACTGGTCGGCAGCGATGGATTTCCGATCCACGGTTGAGTTCAGCGTTCTGGACTCGGCGACTTCTCGTGATCCAGTCTCAGTTGCCCCGTACTCCTGTCCTGTCTGCGACTCTCCATACCCTAGGCTCCCGCGGCCGCCAGGTGGATTTCACAGGTAACACGGCCGCAACTTGGTAGACAGCTAGGCAAGGTGACGCCATGCCCGGCGACACTGCAGTCTGCGCAGCGACGAGCAGATCATGGTGCATGCTAGTCGACAGCGCTGCATCACGCAATCATCCGATCAGAATGAGCCATCAAGTAAATTACTTTTCTTTTAAGACACCGACTACCTGTTCTTTAAATTGTTGTTTGTTTATTTTACTTCAATTTCTTGTTGAATTTGGTTTATTAATTTGTGGACCGGTGAACGGACGCTAGACCGGCTAGTTTAGCACTCTCAGTAGCACCCTCACGGTGCGGGTTCGAGCCCCATGTGTGGCGCACCCCGCGTATTGTTTTTCAGGGATTTTCTCTAAGCGAGGTAAAAACTTCCTTGTCTGCCCCACGTCTAAAGCATAGGTTAGTGGCTAGCTCATCTCACGGAGCTACGGTGCTGCTGTGTATGGGTGGGGTAGGGGTTCAGGAGTTTTCTCGATCTGCGTGAGAAGATCTTCTTCTTAAAGTCGGAATACCCAAGGGTTGTCTAGCCACCGCGGATCGAGTTTTTCAATTAATTAACCAAACATGGATCCAAAAGTAAAGAGGAACCAGGTGTAAAATTATAAAGTTTTTATTTAGAACATAACCATGTTTTTAATTTCGCCATACCTAGAATTTTTTCCGTCCTCCACCACTGTAAGAAAGCATATGCGCATATCCTAAAGGAGTGCAATGCAAGAAAGGGCGACGAAGCTGCCGTGGGGAAAGTAACATCGGCTAGACTCGCTCGTACGTTAGTACGTGTACACGGCCCGGGGCGACGACCATATACTTGAGAGGAGAGGAGGCTGGTTTTTACGTTATTGATGAGGCACCACATGGAGTGTAAGTCTGGACGAGTGCGTGTACTAGGGGACTTGCTTGTACATCCAGTGGCGAAGTTAGAGCGAAATGGAGGGGTGCAAGAATAAAGAAGCGATAAAATATAATTACCAAACCAAAGAATTCCACGAACAATATTTTAAGACCAAAAAATGAACCAATGAAAAAAATACAAATATTACCTTTAACCTTCATCATCAAATCTACGACCTTGCATTTTCATGAAGCGACGAACCACGGCCTCATTAGTGACTTTCAACAGCTCTTCTTTCTTCACATAGCAAATAAGGCTATTGCTCATATATATATCACCAATGCGATTGCGCAATTCTGTTTTCACAATTTTCATGGCTGAGAAACACCTCTCAACTGTAGCAGTAGCAACAGGTAGCACTAGCACAAGCTTCAAAAGTCGGTAAACCATTTGATAACGTTCGTGTTTTCTAGTCTTCACCATTGTTTGAGAAAGCTCGGCAATAGTTTGTAGGTTGGAGAACCTTTCATCATCTCTCACATCATATATGTAGAGGCCAAGCTCGTGGTTAAGATCCCTCAAATTCCCAGAATCAAAATCATGTGGATAAAGCTTCGCTAGGCTCATCAAATTTTCTATACTAAAATCATGGAATGAGTCTCTTGGACTAAAAGCTACTGAGCAAACGAGCAATTGAGAGCTTGTCTCATTGAAGCGGCTGTCAAGCTCTTGAAGTAGCCAATCAATAACATCATTAAAACAATCTACTTGATAATAATGCTTGTTTGTAATTCTAGATTTATGCCTCCACTTCTTTGGATCAATATATTCATCTTCCATTTCCAATTTGCAAATATCATTCTTGTCACAAAATCCATGCACATCATCTAATAGTTTCACCCACTTTTCTTTTCTAAGTTCATCCAATTGGCACTTCGTTGCTTTCACACATTTAATAGCATTCACTATGTCCTGGATCCTTCCATTGCAATGCTAATGACAAGGTATTTGTGATTCCTAATATAGTCAACATGAGATGCAAATAGAAGACAAAGTCAAAAGACTGGAAGTATCGTAGAAGGTTTGATGCTTGATCTCTAATTTTCCAATCCTTTTTATCTTTTCCACAATTTCTAGTACCTTGACTATTGTAGGAAACATGTCAACCAAACTTTTGAGAGATTTATAATGGGAACTCCAACGAAGTATCTCCAGGTCTTTGAAGACTTTGCTCTTGATTTAACCATTGTCCCAGTCTGAAGTTGCCCGTAGCCTAATGCTTTACTCATTTCTTCAAGATTAATATCTCTAATCATGTCCCTTCTCTTAGATGATCCACCCACCACATTCAATAACATAGAAATCATAGTAAAAAATTCACTAACCCCTTTATGCTTTCTCGCAATGGCCACAAGGACTAATTGAAGTTGGTGAGCAAAACAGTGAACATAATAAGCTGAACTATTTTCTTTCATGATCAATGATTGCAAAGCCGTTGAACTCACCTCGCATATTGCTAGCACCATCATATCCTTGGCCTCTAACTTGCTTTAGGCTTAACTTAAGATCAGCAAATAATGCATCAATAGTAGACTTGAGACTTGCAGAATTTGTTTCTTTCACATGAACAAGACCAACAAATCTCTCTTTAACAATTCCACATTTATCTACATATCTTAAGACCACTGCCATTTGTTCTTTCCAAGAAACATCTCTCGACTCATCAACTAGCAAGCAAAAAACATCATCCCCAATTTCTTCTAGAATAGAGTGTAGCACTTCCTTTGCAAAACAATGCACAATATCCCTTTTGTATTTCAGGAGCAATCAAAAGGCTGTTATCCGAATTCTTTTTATCTACTGCCTTTCTTAAGGTCGGATTTTGCTCCTCTGCAAAATTACAAAATTCCCTGAAGTTCCCTTTATTTAAGGACTTCTTCGACTCGTCGTGGCCCCGAAACGGCAATCCTTGCTTCACCAATATTCTAGCAACATCAATAGACCCATTCAAACGAGTAAAATAGTCCTTCTTAGCAGATTCACTCACATCACGGAAAGCAACATCAATGTGTTGTTTTGTTTGTAAGAGATCATCACATTTCTTCATTGCCAGATAGTGTGAGCCACCGACATTACCAACATGATTTTGTAGCCTTTCCTTTCTATGATAGCCATTCCAACCATTTTTAACAAATGCTTCATATCGCCATCCTTCTTTTCTCTAAATAAGAAACAATAAAAGCAATATGCTCTGTCTTTGGACTCACTATATTCAAGCCAACCTCCAAACTCATCGAACCATTCTGGAACAAACCTTCTTGGAATTCCTCTAATATCTGTCACAGGAAAATGAACTGTGCGAGGTTGGCAAGGCCCATTCTCCTAAGTACTTTCTTCTCACCCTCTCTCTAACATTAGATGATAATCATCAATTTGTTTCCTTAATCCTAGATCAGACTTAATCTCCTCCTCCCAGTTGATATCATCCAAACGTGAATTTCTAGCATTATTGCCACTATCCGGCTCTGGTGCTTTCCTTTTGTAAAATCGTTCCATTAATTGACCTGTGGAGTAAAATCGTTCCATTAAAATGATTGTATGAAAAAGAATACCCAATCATTAGAACTTTCGATTATATATATAACAAATCAGATTAATTAAGAAAGAATAAGTGAATACCTTGCTTCTGCTAATCAGTGGCCCTAAAGCATCACCAATCGGACCTGGACAGCACTTGACCGGTGCTTATAATAAAAAGATTCGTTCTGACCTGTGGAGAAGGGGACGGCTAGGAGTGGGCACACGGCACACGCTGACACGCGCACTGGCACTGGTAGTCTGGGACGCTGGCCGTTTTTTTTACCACGGTCACGCGGTGGCGCCTGGCGCGGTGAGGATCGCCTGCCAGTGCCAGCGGGTGGCGGCGCAGGCTTCTATCAGATCGTGAGGGAGGGGAAAGGGCGCTAGAGTCAGATCGTGAGGCAGGCTATCATCAGATCGTCAGGGAGAGGAAACGGCGCGCGTCCGTGGTGTTGTCGTGCTGGGTTGCTGGCATAGCGGCCTGGACGCCTGGACTGCTGGGCTGCTGCCTGCTGGGGGGTGCAGCTTGTTGGGCAAGGGGGTGCATAAAGGGCCAAGATGTGGGGATAAGCACTATTTTTTTTTTTTTTGGGGGGGGGGGGGGGGGGTCATCTGCACCCGCTAGGCCTTACTGGGCTTCGCCCCTGTGTACATCACGTGGCGTCAGGCAGACAATTTCATTCCTGTGGTGCGGGTTGCTGGATTCCATAGGCTCCACTACGTAAAAAAGTCACAGATCCACCAGCAACATCTATAGAAGTCACATAAAAATGTGTCTATGGTACGAGTTTACAGACGCGCCTTCCTGATGCGCGTCTGCAGTAAGTCACCGGCGGGGTCGTCGGTCCAGCGAGGTCAACACACGTCTATGCTAACGCTACAGAGGCGCTTTTGTAACACGCGTCTATAGCTGCATCAAATATTACAGACACGTGTTGTGTTTTCCGAGTCTCGGATAACGGGTTGAAACGTTACAGACGCGCGTATGGAACATGCATTTGTATCTGGATAACATGCTACAGACACGTCTGTAATAATATCACATATTACAGACGCGTGTTATGTTACAGACACGTGTTGTGAACATGTGTCTCTAGTGTTCGTACTTGGAGCAGACGCATCGTGCTCAATACGCATCTATAATTAGTGGCAGACGTGTGATCCGTACGCGCGTCTGTACTACTTGGCCTGCGGACTTAGGCACGTGCTAACGGGTCTATGATACGAGTTTACAGACGCGCCTTCCTGACGGGCATCTGCAGTAAGTCGCCGGCAGGGTCATCGGTCCAGCGAGGTCAACATGCGTCTATGCTAACGCTACAGATGCACTTTTGTAACACGCGTCTATAGCTGCATCAAATATTACAGACACGTGCTGTATTTTCCGAGTCTCGAATAACGGGTTGAAACGCTACATACACTCGTATGGAACACGTGTCTGTATCTGGATAACATACTACAGACGCGTGTTGTCTAACAGACGCGCGTACAGGACACGCATCTGTAATAATATCATATATTACAGACACGTGTTATGTTACAGACACGTATTGTGAACACATGTCTCTAGTGTTCGTACTTGGAGCAGACGCGTCGTGCTCTATACGCATCTGTAATTAGTGGCAGACGTGTGTTTCGTACGCGTGTCTGTACTACTTGGCCTACGGACTTAGCCGTTGGCACGTGCTAACGGGAAGAGGGAGGTCACCTTAGTCAGCCGGCTCAAGCCGACGGTGGTCGTGGGCTCCTGTGGCTCTGATGTGGGCGGCGCCGGTCGTGGTCGCGTGCGGCGCAGGCCTATGCCTATGAGGCGCGCGGAGCTCATTGGCGGGCGGCGGGCGGACAGAGGGGCACACGGCTGAAGGGTCCTAATGTCTAGAGGGGTGAATAGCCTAATAAAATTATCTAGAAATACACTAGAGCAAATAGTCAAATAATAAGCGAAGCTTTTTGCTTTAGCTCAAGTCAAGTTTACAAGTCACCTATCCCAACAATTCTAGTATGATATGATCTCTAGTCACAAAAAAGAAGCTAAGTCACTACTCTTACTCTAGTTGAGCTAGCTAGCAACTAACAAGAAACTAAGCAAACTACTCAACTAGCTACCTCTATCAAAGCTACAACAAGTAAGGAACAAAGTAATACAAGGGAGAGAGCTAGGTTGATTATACCGTTTGAGGCAAGCAACCAAACAATCAATATGAATACCAATGAATCACTGGGAGAATGCCAATAGAGACAAGAGATATACGATTTTTCTCCTGAGATTCATGTGCTTACCGGTACGCTAGTCCCCGTTATGTCTACCGCTCACTTGGTGGTTCGCGAGCTAATTGGCACCACGGCAAGCCCACACTAGGGCACCGCAAGAAACTATCTAAAGTGAGGGTAACTCAGTGACATAAGCAATCAACTATAGTACCTTTTGGCTCTTCGCCGGAGAAAGTTCAAGAACCCCTTATAAATCACCGAGAGATGGCCACGAACAATCACCAACTCGTGCCAATACTCCTCCACTTCTCTAAGCCATCTAGGTGGCGGTAACCAACAAGAGTAACAAGAAATCTATAGCCACAACGATTCCCAAGTACCACTAGATGCAATCACTCAATCAAATGCATTAGGAATCACTCTCAATCTCACTATGATGATGAATCAATGATGGAGATGAGTGAGAGTTGTTTGCTTAGGCTCACAAGGATGTATCACTTATGAAAATGTGCAAGAGAGTGAGCCCAAGGCATGCCCCTTCTATTTATAGAGCTCCCAAGGCTCAAAGAGCCTTTGGGCTCGTGTAGGCACGACCGGACTCGCTGACCGGACGCACCCCAGCGTCCGGTCGCTTGCGTCAGGTCCTCGCATGGCGTCCACGTGGCACCCCTTTGAACCACAGCCGCTCATCTCCAACAGTCACTAGCCAATCGCTTGCGTAGTTAAGTTGTGACCGGACTCGACGAAGAAACGATTGGACGAGCCACCACGCAGAGTCCAGTCATTTCTGGAAAGCATCCAGAGAGGAATTTTCAAGATCGGATGCGTCCGGTCATAGATGACCTGACGCG
The DNA here is from genome assembly GCF_019320115.1 of Miscanthus floridulus. Lineage (NCBI taxonomy): Eukaryota > Viridiplantae > Streptophyta > Magnoliopsida > Poales > Poaceae > Miscanthus > Miscanthus floridulus. The sequence continues at coordinate 51,468,356 of NC_089586.1, read as the reverse complement.
CCCTGAGTCCGCCCCCCTCTACGTCACTTGCTCACGCGCCAAACCGAAATGACCGGACGCGGCAACAGTGGCTGCCCAGCGTCCGGTCGCACAACCCCTGCAGGGTCCGATCATGGACCCAGAGCCACGCCTCTCTGTGTGCCATGACCGGACGCACCACAGTGGGTCCGGTCCTTCACCGCGCCGGGTCCATTCATCACTTGGCCCTCTCAATCACAGTCAAAACCACTGACCGGACTCGGCCTGTCAGGGTCCGGTCCTGGCAGAGCCAGTGTCCGGTAACTGACCTTCGCCTCCTTTTCTTTTTCTATCTCCTCAAATACTTCACCCTTGCTTTCAAGTTGCTAACCACAAAGTGTATCGCCCATGTGCATGTGTATTAGTATTTTTCCAAGCATTTTTTAAGGATTAGAAGTTAGCACACTAGGTCACTAATGCATATGCAATACATGGTTAACGAGCCTTTGGGCCATCCTTTCTTAATACAATGATGCGCAAACCTTTTGCGTATTCGAGAAAAAATAGGCCTTTGGGCCACTGGGCACATAACACACAACCCAACAAGTAGCTAAAAGAAAGTTTTATGTTTTAGTTGACATGATGATTTCCAAAGCCACTGGTATGAGCCTGGCAATTCTCTGTGTCCAGTCAGGACCTTGTATGCGTCTGTGGAGGTAAAGAACTGGGTAACACTTGCTGCAGAATGAGAAATTGATGAAAGGATTGCCCTGATAGTGGCTAGTGGAAGAGATCTAGTAAATTAGATGTCGTCAAAACTTTTCAATTGTGAGCTCTTTGGCCTTGCAAAATGAGAACAACTCTAATATTGAAGAATTATTCCATAAGTGTTCCATAAAAGAACTGAATGACTATTAGGGACAGCGGCTACTGCGATAACTTTAAGGGGCCATTCAGTTATTCCAGAATGGAGGTAGGAACCAATCCAGCTGATGAATTGTTATACAAATTACACGATCATTCCAGCCAGGAATAATTCCAGGCCATGAATCCGAAACAACCAACCGAACAAGCCCTAAGCAGATCCACTAGCTTCACAATACTCCCCACCACCACGAGAATGAACCCCCTTGGCATCTAAAGGAAGTTTGCCACATAAGTAGAGTTGTATTAAAAAATACTTGTGGCGCCTCATAAATTTAAAAAGATTTTAGCAAAATTTTTTTAAAGAAAGTACTGGTCAAAGATATGCATATAAGACCATACAAAGTCAAATGCCACAAGTATTTGTAACTTGATGGAGTGCCTCAGGTCTCCCTCAGTCTGATTAATAATACCAAACAATTTATTTCCTCTGTTTTAGACAAATCATAGGTAACAACATCACAATATTTACCGCACACAGTGAATTTGTCTGAGCTAGGGATTATTACAAGTTTTGAGAGGATGCACAGTATCCGGGCAGCAATACTGTTACACACAATCAGATTGAAGAAAACCAAGAATATTTTTTCCCAGAAGAGATGTGAGTAGTATCTGGTAGGCTCGGTGATGTCTTTTTGGTGCTGAGACTGAAGTACCAGCAAATCTAGCGACGCCATTCTTCCAGGGTTGGTGTTTCAACTCCAATGTTCTTCATATCCCTGATGTTTGCTGAGTAGCATATAGGAGAGATGCCTTAGTTCAGTCACCAGCAATCACATTCGAACAGATTAAAGAGTGACCAAACGGTATACTCTTTCATTATTCTGGTGTGACAGCCATGACAGTTAAAGTAGCCAATTAATAAGCTACGGAGTGTAACACTTTGCATGGTTACTCACCCAAATGTATTTCTAGATTAGCAGCAGCTGTAGCATCAGTAATAACCGTAACTTTCTCATAGTCCAGTGCGACAGCATCGAAGACAGTCTGCCTGATGCAATTTGGTGTTTGGACCCCTGAAAAACAAATACATAAATAAAATAACTGAATAATGATACCATGTGGTATTGAACTCTGTTAACCAGAAAATAATGATGATGATTAACAAGTTGCAGTGCTGAACAAAATGAACTCAAATAATTCCGACAACCTCCGACAAAATTAACAAGTTCAGTTTAAGATGACCATGCAGGCATGCAGCTTGTTCTGAATGGGACAATGGAGACTAGCATTGAAACCTCAAAAAAAAAGTAATGGCTTTCAGAATAGGATAGCTCGCTAAACGACTTTGCATCTGTATATAGGTAGTAGACAGAAAACAACTTTTACATATGTATATAGGTAGATTTACATGCATCATGAGTTCTTACCAGTTACAACCAAGTTCTTGATCCCTGAAGTTTTGAGGACAGAATCGAGGTTGGTGGCAAAGAAGGAGCTGAATCTTCCTTTCACCAGCTTGTACTCCCCGTCCTTGATAACAAACCCGTCGGCCAGCTCTGCACCTTTGGAACCTTTTACAGCCGGACCATTCCCCCTGGAATAAAAATGCCTGCGAAACAGTTCAACGTCTCTTCCAGTAGGGTCATGCTCTCTCACAACCTACATTGCAGTTCACTAGTCTCAATCAGTACCATGTTTCGTCCACCAATTGAAACAAGTCATGCATGCAACAACAATTAGTCCTGAAAGAAAATTTGTTAATCTAAGATTAAACAAGGGTTTCCCCCTATTTTATAAAATGAAAATAATAAAAACAAATATTTCACCTATTGCCTCATTCAATCTTTTTTCTAGCACATGCACATCCATATCCTTATCCTTATCCTTATCATTTTCCATGGCAGTCCCATGTGCCCATGTTTTTATACCATTTTCCTATTCATCAAATACTACTTCTAATTCCATTTGTGGTATTCTATTCCTAAATCTTGCATGGGCCTTACTAAATTTTTACTTACATTCAATCTCACTATATTGGAATATGTATTATAGGTTGTATTAAGGTTTCAAATCGTATTCAGAAACTCCCAAATCAGTTGGAGACCCTCTCAGCCGATACAGTTTTGGATGACAAGTATATACAAACCTTTCACACCAATTAAACAATATTTATTTGAGAATTTTTGAAATGGTAAATATGAAAGTGAATCAAATGATCAAATCAGTTTAAAGATGAATTTGATCCCAAAACATGGTAAAATGAACACAAAGTGACAAGCGCACATAGTAGTAATTGTATATCCATGCATATTATTGTTTTTGCAATTTTGCATCTTGTTATTTGTTGCATTGAACTTGGTTTGTTCCTAGAGAACAGAAAACAAAAGGGACTTCAATTTTGTGAGTCTAGAAAACCCAAGAAAATTTGTTGCAAGAATTGGTGAAAGATGTTGACATCCAAATGAGGAAGAGGTTTTGTTTACACAGTTCAATGGAATAACTTTTTCCTTGTTCTTTAGTGCAACATATAGTCATATAGTTTAATACACTCTAGATATAGGTTGTTTCAATTTTCATCAAAGTCAAACTTATTTAACTTTGTTCAAGTTTATAAAAAAATATACCATAAAATATGTTGTGCTATAGTGCATTTATTTGGTATACATTGTGGATGTTAATATATATTTTCTATAAATTTGATGAAAATAAAGAATTTTGACTTAGGACGACAAAACTAATAAAATGGTCTACTTTTGGGAACTAAGGTAGTAAATATATATAATTCATAGTGAAGTAATGGAAACTATACCTTACCACTAATAAGGCACGTACTAAACTTGAGTAAAAAGCTGGTTGTAAAGTTCCTTATTGAAGCTTCGTAGTGAAGGACTGCTGAACTAAATTCATTAAGAATGGGACCCTGGGCGCTGGAAGGGGCCACTCTCTAACTTTAATTTGTTGCTTTTCTGTTACACATTGTAACGTATGATATATAATTAAATACTGAATTTCTTTCCTATTGACATTTGTCCCCTCTCTAACCAAATCTAGGTCCTGGCTTCGCTATTTGGATGGGACCTCTGGTGGTGGAATAAATTATTTGGTCCTCAGTGTGCATTTGGCTAAGAAAGTTCTATTATGTCCCAATTGGATCACGAGAGTCTTGTGATATTATTAAGCTGTTTCTTGTTAATAACTCATGCGTAGATCCAAGAAAATCTTCGTGAGTGCAGGTACCATTTATTCTCAATAGGGTGGGTGCCATGCACTGCTCCGCGCCCCCACGCTGCCTCCATGGAATGGGCCTTGGAGGAAGAGATGGTTCGAGGTAGGAGCGGCGGCGGCAGCCGCCATGAGGGGGCGGAGCGGTGCAGGTGAGCGGAGGAGGAAGACACATTTTTTCCCCTTCGGTGACGTTTCAAGAGGATCAGACATAGCGAGAGAAATGCCCCCGCTAAAAGCACAACTTAAAGAAACAGATCAGAGAGCGCAGGTTTTTTCTGTCTGACATGGATGGACGAGCCTCCGGTGGACTGTCGTCGCCAGTTTGTTAGAGTAAGTATCACTAGTATTATTAGGTGTTGGCAGGTGCTGATATGACTTTTCTTCGAGAGAGAAAGCTAGGCCAATGGTATATACATATTTTAAAACACGAAAATTGTAGAGAAAAAGGATCTGATCAGTAAAATAAGAGCTGAAGTATTGCAGTTATTATAACTCGATCACCTTATCTTATGGTACAGTTAGTTAGAACATATACTCCCCTCATTCTAAATTATAAGATAGTTTGACATTTCTAGATATATTACTTTAACCATGTATCTAAACATATATAGTGTATATTTAAGTGTGTAGCAAAATCTAGGAATGGAGGGAGTACGATGTAATTAAAAGATTCTTCTCAAGAAATCAGTAATTCATCAGGATGCCTCCTTTTGCATAGAGCCAATCCATTATTAAGCGACAGAAACCCAACCCAGACGATGAAGATGCCGCGCTCCCGAGCGATGGCGACGGCCTCCGCGACCGCAGGGATGATGGCCTCGCCGCCGGGCAGCAGCGCTGGGCTGCTCATTGCCGGATCCACGAATTCCTTCTGCAGCCAACAGCAATAGAGCCATCCATCAGATCCCAGCAGCAGACCGCGAACCAAAGATCGACCATGGAACCAGCTGAACACACAAACCAGCTGATATTACCTGCATGTCGATGACGAGCATGGCAGTCTCGCTCCACATCGTCGTAGGCGCCATGGATATATAGCTGCGATAACTACTCTCGATTCCAGGGACTGAGCCTCTACCAGGGCCTTCTCAGGGGGTGGAGGAATTCATATATAGTGCGAGAGCAGAAGCCCTGCTGCCGACACGACAGCAACTGCAAAATATGACAGTTTATAAACCACAATTATCTACAGAAAAAGGGTAAAAGTAAAAAAGAAACAGCATGATTCTTTTGCAACAATTAATCATGACAACAGAATGTTACAGTGATATAGACAGCACTGCTTAACTTTCCCTTAGTAATGATCACGTTTAAACCCTTCTCGTATCCTTACTATAACCTCCGTAGGAAGGTGGCGGAGATATATTCCTATTTATACTGGCTACAAAGTAATATGAGGCAACATCTTTTAAAGTTACGGCCTTATGGGCCTCGTGTTATATAATTCCTGGGAGGACCCTCCAATTAATTATGCTAAATCAAGCGGTTTTCATTTAATGGATACTCGATTTAACATGATTAATCCAATTATCCCTAGACTTACATCTTGTTAGCCCACAGAATCACCGGTTCAGGTGAGTGAATCACTCACCAGTCTTGCCAAGCACCCGCTAGTGTTATCGAGCACCCACTAGCTAAGCCGACCACAAACAAGCGTTGTCCGTCCCCACACACTATGGCCAGAGGTTGAAGAAGAGGGAGAACAGAGCATACACACATAGTATAAGACACCAGCGTTGGCCGAAGCCCTGTATGGGAGATGGTAAATCTGAACTCTCTTTACTGAGTTGCCGTGACAGTCTATTTATACAACTCTATCCTTCTAGTCCTAGTACAGCTGCCCTGCTGCAACAGTGACTAGATAACACAGCAGGACTGACTTCTGCGTCTGTCCCTGCATGTGGCTACAGTGCGGCAGGTGAACCGTTCGGCGCCTGCCTCTACAGCGGCTATAGTACCACAGCAGGGGGCCTTTTCGGTGCCGTCTTTCCTTGCTGTGTGTTCACATAAGGAAGCAGTAGTTTATTCTAACAATTCTTCCCATAAACCTACTGATATCCCGTGTACCCCCTCCATACCGATCATCTCCTTCAGCTCCGTGAGTCGAAGACGTCCGAGCGGCTTGGTGAGGACGTCCGTGAGTTGTCGACCAGTTTCAACGAACTTGATGACGATCTGCCCTCCATCGACACAGTCCCTGAGAAAGTGAAACTTCACGTCGATGTGTTTGCTCCGGTCGTGCAGAACCGGATTCTTCGCGATGGCGATGGCGGGCTAGTTGTCCACCATCAGTGCTGGTGGGTGAGCTTCCACGCCGGTCAGCTCGCCCAGTAGATGGCACAGCCACACAACTTGGCACGCCGCTGTGGCCGCCGCTACGTCTTCTGCCTCACACGTAGATAGCGTCACCACCTTCTATTTCAGCGACAACCATGAAATTGGAACCGACCCGAGGAAGACGAGCAAACCAGAGGTGCTCCGTTGTCCGTCGATGTCCCCCGCCATGTCTGCATCGCTGAACACAGTGAGCTACAGCCTACTGCCACCGGTCTTGGAAAAGATGATCCCCTGATCCACCGTCCCCTTAACGTAGCGTAGTAGCCGCTTTACTGCAGCCCAGTGATCCTCTCTGAGATCCTCCATGAAGCGACTGACGTAGCCCACGACGAACGCAATGTCCGGCCTCATGTGGACTAGATAGCGTAGACCACCGACGATGCTCCGGTAAAGTGTTGCATCCACCTTCGCCGCGGTGCTGGCCTTCATCAGCTTCAGTCGCTCCTCCATCGGAGTCACGCATGGCTTGCACTCAGCCATGCCGCTCCTCTCTAATAGCTTCGAGGCATACGCGCTCTGACCGAGCTAAGTTCCTCCTTCCCCTGTCTCACCTCGATGCCGAGGTAGTAGGAGAGTGCGCCGAGATCGCTCATTCAAAAACGAGCTGCCATCTCGCGCTTGAAGCCGTTGATGTCCTCCGTGCGCGCGCCGGTGATGATCAAGTCGTTCACATACACGCCGACGATGAGCTCCTCCTTCCCCCGTCGCCGCGTGTAGAGCGCGTGCTCGGTTATGCACCTCGTGAACCCAAGCTCGCCTAGCGTGGCATCAAGCTTGGCGTTCCACGCTCGTGGGGCCTACCGCAGCCCGTAGAGCGCCTTGCGCAGTCGGAGCACCCTATGCTCCTCTCCCTTGATGGCGAAACCTGGAGGTTGCCCGACGAAGACCGTCTCTGCCAGCTCACCGTTGAGGAAGGCCGATTTAACATCCAAGTAATGGACGCGCCAGTCCTTTGCTGCACTCCACTTATTCCCACCGCGCCATTCGCCGGAGTCGGCCCTCATCGTTCTATGTCCGCGTGTGCTTCACTCTTCTTTTCGCATAGGTCTACTCTGCCTCAGTTGATGTGCCACTACAGTTGCTCGGCGGTTCACAGTGGCTACCTGGTCGTTGTTGATGTTAATGCCGCAGTCGTGCAGTCCACAGCGACTACCTGGTTGCTATTGAAGTTGCTAATGGTCGTTCAGGTGTTCACGGTGGCTACCTGGTCGCTGTTGTCGGTGTTATCATGGTTCATTTCGGTGGTTGCCTTGCCACCGTGGCTTCGTCTTCTGAGTGAGCAGCCTTTGCGTTGAACCTTTTTTGTAGGTCCAGTCGGTTAGGTCTGTGGTGTTGGGTCCGAGCCGCTCCTTGCTTGTGCTATGCTTGCCTGTGCTTTTGCTTTCGCTCCGCTTTGGTCCGTCCACCGCGGGTGTTGGTGTTGCTGCAGTCGTCTTCTTCGCCGCAGTGGCTACCTGGTCGATGGTGGATACGTCCTCTTCTTTGAAGTGGCTACCTGGTCACTTGCGAATTCTACCGGTGGATGCTTTGACACCACGGCTTCACCCCCTCTGTTGACAACCATTGCGCGGATGTATTTTTTTTGCAGGCATAGTTTGTTGGTGTAGTGTGGTGGTGGTCCTCCCTCGTGTTATCTTGCTGTTTGTTTGTGTCTTGGGGATTCCACGGGTAATCCAAGGATTACTTGTGAGTCCTTTGTATCCGTGTTTTGGCCTTTCTTTTGGCCTTTCCTCTTAATGAAAAATGGGCAAAAGACCCGATCGAGAAAAAAGAAAAAAAAGTTATTCATTTATAGAGATGGTTGTAGCAACCTTCTCTACTCAAGGGCATCTAGATTTCTAGAGGTAGGTATGCACCCGACTCTAGAAACCAATTTGTAGTGGCAGTTGGTGTTTTTTATCGCCTCTACAAATTAATTTGTAGAGACGATTGGTAATACGGTCCATTTATAGAAAATTGCCTTTAAAAGATAGAAAAAGATTTTTTTATTTAATCCTAGGAGAAACTCACTAGTAGTGAAGCTCCATGGTTCGTCCCAAGAAAATCAATTTTCGGCGGTGTTGCGTTCGGTCTCCAATATAATCTTATCTTAAAGAGCATTTTTTGATACATTCCCTATTAACCCGACAAGCAACTCATGGAAGAGATGGACCAACCTCATGGTAAGGCCATATTAAGGGAAAAAACCTTGGGCCAAATAAAGAAGTAAATTTTTTTTGTAGGCCGAGAAAGGAAGATGATTAAAATTCAGGGGCAAATAAGAATTCTCTCCTTTTTCGACCTTTGTGTGATGTTCTTCTCTCATCTCTATGGCATGAGGAGGCGCCCAGCTGGCCCGCACAGACGATAGGCAACCCAAAGTGTGTGTATCTGAAGGAGTCCCTCTCAAGAGAGCATTTATTAGTATGTCCTAATGAAACCGGTGGTTTGGTTTCTGCAAAAGATGCTACAAGATGCACTTCTATATGTTGCACATGATATGCTCATGTGGTAGTGCATTGTAGGGTCAATAGTTGTTGAGGTTGTATATATAGTGACGAACAAGAATATATCGGTGGGTGAGACAAGATTGCAAAATGAGACAGAGAGTTGCAACAAGAAAAGTCACAAGTGACGACAAAAAGGGACAATGACAAAGAATGAAGAAGAAAGATAATGACCAAATATGTATTGAAGTAGTCGGGATTCTCTATTTTTGTGTTTGGCATTTGCTCTCTTGTCCAATCATACAGTATGCGCACTGTAGCTCAATAATAACCTTCATTACTATGTATACATCATTGGAAAATCAATGATGCTTTCTATGGTCCTTAGACTCCTGGCTGCACGCATCGATATATTTGGTTCTTGTAATTGTTGTTGGGTTAGACCTAATTAGAGATATCATATCTATAAAACAAGTGTTTGCCATCATAGAGCGTACACTATAGTGGTAGCTTGATAAAAAACCATACTTGCTCATATTTTTAGAAGTAACATATATTTTCAACCGAGTTTGTTATTTGATCTCTGCATTCCCTGTGAACGGTTATATATGTTGCTTGTAATGATCTAGCTATATCCTTTTAGAGAAAATAACAAGCGATCCATTTGAAAAACTTTTTTAAGCTTATATCTTCATCGTCGCAAAGTATGAAGCAATCGCTTAGATAAATTCCTCGGTGAAATCCAATAACAGATTGATACCCTGCCAAACAAAAGCTGAACTGCAAAAAGGAATTGAAAGCGAGGTCTGCTAGTGCAGTGATGAGTAGCATGAGAGGGACAGAAGTCAACAAGTGACAGAAGGAGTATATACGGATGCCATTGCATTGGGGAATAACACGAAGGAGGAAAAACCCGGCCACCATAAAGCCCACACCGACAATGCTTGATAACATGCAAAATTGTGCACCCTAGTTCATCACGCACACCTCCAGGTCTCAAAGAAAATACATGCTGATTCTAAATTATAAGATGCTTTAATTTTTCAAGATACATTGTTTTTACTATATATCTACACGCAAAAAATATATCTAAAAATATTAAAACATCTTATAACTTGAAATGGAGGAAGTACTAGGTAGTTGGAAACATATATGATGTAATGATTTAGGAGAGAGAGAGAGGAAGTAAGGTTGTCAAAATTGTAGATTCTAAATAGGACTAGAGGTTTTTAGGTAAAATCGTAGTCATAACATTGGAAACATAAAAATCATAAAAACATAGATGACTACATAATAATTTAGATGACTACTTAATAATAGAATCATAAAATCAGTTTCCTTGGTTAATATTGTAAAGACGTATGTAATGGCAAAATTATGTGTTTCAACAATGATGAGATATAAAGGCTCAATCATAGCCCGTGCCCTGTGGGGTAGGTAAAACAACAGTCCTAGGCTCTGTTCGCTTGAGTTTATAAGTCAGAATCAGCCCTACTTTTTCAGTTATAGAACAATGTTTTTCTCTCACGACAAATCAGTCCTATAAATCAGCCACAATAGCAATAAATCCTGTTGAACAGAGCCCTAGTCCTTAGCACCCGCTAACATCCGGACCAATAGGGCGTTCCAATGGTTCCAAATAGCTAGTCTAGGAAGAATTATATTGGCTATCGGAGAGAGATCAAATAGGCAGCGACTCTCAAATAGCTAGTCTAGCACGGCCTCCTAGAAACAACTCTCTCACAGTTCAAATAACTCTCCACTACAGTGTTTTTTTTTTTTATTTCTAAGCCTAATCTAGCTAGCTATTTGAAAGTTAAGGTTGAGGACGCCCTTATGTACGAGATTGCCATCGTCCTGGGAAAGCAACCAGCTGGAGGAAAGACAAGTGTCACATGTGGCCATGTGGGAGATTGATGATTTACGTACTTTATTACTTCAGGTAATTACAGTAATTTGTTTCAATAGCCGTCGTGGGTTCTATATATCTGATGTTAACATGCACACACACGCATCATGCATGACACAAGGTTTGTTCTTATACTTTTAATTTACTCGCACTGCGTATTTACTACCAGGGCCATAGAATCAGATCACCTTGGGCAATATATGCTAAGTATGTATTTACATCACCTAACCAAAAAAAAGTAATAAGTAATTAATTAAAGGAGGTACGGTGAACGGTGAAAAGGAAAGCGAGGTCACAACTCACAACTTAACGCTTGCAGATCACAGCGACATTACTAGACCTCACTCGCTGCTATCTAGCCCCAAAAGTGGTCACTTTGTCTGTCACTGATAGTTCATTTGGATGGAATTTGGATTCCATTTGGTTCCAAACGACAGAGACGAAGGAGCGAGAAAAGTCATATCCATCTCGCTCTTTTGAAAGGTAAGATAAGATGCCTTAAACGACCTGTCTCCCCCTCAACTCGTCCCCATCGTCGGTTGTAACTCAATCAGACTTGCTTGCACTGACAACGGCCTGCCAACCACACGCATGCAGTACTTCAAGGCACCACAACAAGTCAACAAGTTAGGGCTCGGTACAGCTCTAACTCTAGCTAAAATAGCTTCAATTACGGTTTCTCTAACGAAGCACCTCTGTTTGGCTCCGACTTCACTGGTTAGAAAAAAACGTTTGGTAGAACACCTTCGTATAATTATGCACAAATCATACATTTGTAGGGCCTAGACCGCCCCTACAAATTGTTTTGTAGAGACGGCTAGTGTTATCAGTCGCCCCTACAAATCGATTTGTAGGGCCCTGCAAAATCGATTTGTAGGGGCGGCCGTAGTACCAGCCGCCCCTATAATACCTGTTTGTAGGGGCGGTTCAGTCTAGAACCGCCCCTACAGTATATTTTTTCACCAAAAAAATTCAAATTAATAATTCAAATTCAACCAGAACATAAATATATATATGCATATATAATTCAAATCTGACCAGAACATATATAATTCAAATCTGACCACAAGCACAAGAGCATTATATAAACTATCATTACAAGTCAAATTCACAAGAATATATACAATCCATCATTAAATAGATATAATTCACAAGTCTAATTCGTTCCACAAGTCCAAACCATCCCACAAGGTAAGACCAATGTTAAATTCCATACACAATGTTATCAACGGCCTAGAGCTAGCCTTTCAGTCTCACGAAGGTATTGGTACTGAATATTTCTACCTAAGTCAGAATCTCAGTCATGGTAGGTGCCTTTGACATGTATAATCTGGTCCAATATGAAGTTGCAAAGGTTGCCGACGAGCTCTAAGAGTTGGTCATCCTTGTATGGGTCTCTTTTCATTTCTTTCTCTTCTTTCCACTACAAGAGAACAAGTTTTGGTTTAGTATTTCATATCATGTGCGAAGTTTTTATACTACGGGTGAATAGGTTCAAACTTACCCTTAAGAGGTGTCTCCTGTAGGCACCGGTGTTACTCATCATAGAACATACATAGTATCCACAATGTACACTCACAGGCTTCTGCTTAGGGCACTGTGTGTTTTACATATGGAAATGTTAAGTAATGCTTTTTTGACAACCATGTAATAGAGTACTAAAGTTACACTTACCGTACATAGTGTTTTTATAGCCAGCATTTCCTTCCTTACTGGATCATGCCTTTCTGTGATGTTGATTGACATAGAACCTGAATGCCCTGTTCGAATTATTTTAGCAAATACAACTTGTTAGTATCCAAAAGTGAACGTTACAAGTATATATACAAACATATAAGCTAATGAGGATTGTCGATATGTATACATCTTGAGAATCGATATGAAGTCTTTGTATGTCACCGGGTCCCTATCTATTGAATCAAAGACCCATGTCATGCTCCTCCCAACATCGACGCCTATATAAATCCAGTGGTTGCTGTAAGGATTTAATCATAGAACTAGATAAGCTCTTTTGCATCGAATAAAATATATCTAACAAAGCTTTAAGTATAGAGTTGAACTTACTCGAAGTTGTATGGTAGTCATATAGTAGAGTGCTGTTGGAGATTTTTAAAAGCCAGGGCAATGTATGTCAAAACCTTAAGGGACTCTTGAGTTAGTTCCTTCACACGGATATCCTCTTTCTCCCGAAGGGTCTTTCAAGCAGCTAGCTCTTTGGCATCCAGTTTCCACTGTCTAGGGTAATTAAAATTTATTTGTGCTATAGCTTAAGGGTCTATATACCCAACTTTCACACTTGGCATTTGTTTTACAATGTGCACTTGCATTCTATAAATCACGACATGGGTTAGTTACAACAAAATCCAAAGATTACATTCATATCATATCGGGAGGGCAATGACTTACAGGCACCACGTGCGAATTAGATTCATTTCTATTGCTCCAAGGTGAAAGCATGTTTGCATGTCATTGAAGTCAAATATAATTTTCTCAGCTGGGCTTCCAAATATGCCTGTGGGGAAGCATGCTTATACGAGGTCTATGCTCATTAGGAGAACATGCAAGTACCAATCATGGAACCTTCTCATTCCAAGTGGTAGGCGCTGTATGTCCCGGTTTGGTAGGAATGGCTTGCCTCTTTCATATGTTTTCGAGCAATCCTTTGACAATTTGATGGCATCAACATTTGGATACTGCTTTGCTGTTTGGTGGACTTTGCTAGTGACGGCCTCCTCAGAAGCCTGTGTTGGGATTTTTTTTAACTTGGTTCTTAGGCTTGAACTGGTCATAGGCATACCACTTGTGCACCGATAAGACGTCTTTCATCGGAATATAAATTGGCCTTATAGTGATTGGATGCTTCTTTCGAAGTTCCTATTCAGACACGTCCTCATCTTCTTGTGCATCACCTTCTTCAGGAGGCACTCGTTGTTCATGTATCGGCTGTGCTTGTTGAGAAGACTGTGGCATCTCATCATGCACTTGCTCGGTATGAGCTGGAGAAGGTTGTGGCTTATCAGGCACATGCTTGCTAGGAGGCGTGGAAGAATGTGGCATCTCAGGAATGTGGTCGTCACGAGACGGTGAAAATAGTAAAATATATATAATGCCCTTCATTTTTTCCCTTTATTATTTCTCTCTCCATCCTATCCTATCGAACACTCACAAAATTGCTCACAGCCACATATTGCGTAGCTCCCGTGCTCTGGAGCCAAAGGATGCGCCACCCCATGCCCAATGTTGTCGTCCCACCCTAAGTGCCTCCCCGCACCTCTGTGCTAGTCTCGCCTGCCTCGGCTTCGTCTGTCACCGACTCGCAATATCCCTGACCTGCGTTGTTGTCGTCTGACCTCGCCCACGCTGTTGTCTCCCCACCTAACGCCAACGTCGCTTCAATTGGCCTTAGCATCTCCCCGCACCCCGCACTGACGTCGTCTGCGCGATGTGCCCTTGGCAAATCAGACCTAGACGCGCGTTGGACCCATGGGAGCAGCTTGGAGCCAGGTGAAGCTCCTTTTTTTAGCTCCCTCTCCTTCTCCATGCTCATCTTAGCAGTTTTCATGGAGCTTCGTCCACATAGTAGTTTCACAAGGATGTGTTTGGCTAGGGGAGTGGTAAAAGAGCTCATGGTGTTGTCTCCCTCGCTAGCTTGGCTCCTACATACATTTAGGGCCTGTTTGGTTCCTTCCTGGGTGAAGCTGCCTAGCCCAGGCAACGCTCCCAGGCGTCCGACTTCGGTCGTCTGGGCTAGGATCGCATGTCTAGCACGCAGCTACATGGGAGGCTGCGAACCAAATAGGCCCTTAAATTAGGCTCCTGAGCTCGTGTTCCCCGCTCGTCGTTCAAGGAGAAATACAATAGATATCTAACTTCCAAATAGCTCCCTAATCTAAGGGAAAAATTGTCCCAACAAAAAAATTGGATGTAGAGAAAAGAAGTTATTATGCGCGCAAAAGGTGGATTGTATGGCATGATTGGGATGGGCAATCATGAAATCTCCCTCCAGCTAGATGGCAATTAATAGCGTACAACATAAGCACACCTAAGAGCATCTCCAAGAGTTTCCAAAATAATTTCTCAATACATAATTTTTGGCAAAATTGAAAAAAATACACCTCCAACAACTTTCAAGCTTACCTCCCAATCTCTTGGCACTTGAAAAATGGACCCATCACAATTTTTTTTTATTTTTAACACTTTTGGTAAACCAAATTTAAATCTAACATTGTTTGTTTTTTTTCAAAACTAACACTTTGGACGCGTCTATTGCCATGGCGCGGCAAAACACCTGTGCCGTGCCATGCATGGTGGTGCAGTGGGAGAATGATGTGGCGAAGACCAGGGGCGCTGACCAGTGACATGGCAGGGTCTGCTGTGCCACCGATCTTGGCGCAGCAGTGACTCGCCCTGATCGGTGGCGCGGTAGAGCCAGCTAAAAGGACCGCGGCCCAGTCCTGCCTACCTACCGCGCCCGCCGTGTCCACCCACCTACCCGTCGTGCCTTCGCTCTATCTGACAGCCGCGTCCACCAGCCTACCCACCGCGCCGCGCCCTCCCGCCACTCCAAAGTGTTGTCGGCGCCTGGCCCTCCATTGCCTCCTCCCTCCCTTCCCTTTCATTCCCCGGCTGCCTCCCTCCCTCCTCGGCCTCGTTCAAGGTAATGATGCACTTTTTATTTTCGTTTGAATGGTGGATTGAAATATTATGATTGTGAGTTAAGGTTAGGAGGAAAATTATATTTGGGAACTATGGGCTATGGTTTGATTTTGTCGATGTTAAGGTTAATTATTTAGGTAGAAGTATGTTTACCATGTATATTTTTGTTGCTATAAGTGTTGGTTATATTATTTGAGTTGCAATGCAAATGATTATATTTTACATTAATTTGCGTTTGTTTTGATTGATGTTTAATTTGAACCGTTTTATTAGATGGAAGACATGTTTTAGGAGCAGTTATGGTGAAAACGGGGTCGTCCTAGAGAATTGTACCCCAACGAGTCTAGCAAAGATGCCCCCGTCCCTCCTGATCTCCCTGTCCCTAACTATGACTGTGGTCATCCGGCCGACATGTTTCAATTGAGACATCCAGACATAGTGGCTCGTTGCTTCTACACATGCAGCTGTTTTTATGTAAGTAATTGTTTCTATATGTTTTTTTTCTTCATTTGTATTACTAGATTACTAATATTTTGTTGGAATTTTGTTGTGTAGGCCCATGAGAGGTGCTTTTTCTTTCAGTGGATCGACGATGCAGACAAGTTTGACCCCAGGTACCTCCTTTTTGATGATTGGTGGAGAGGGCGACATCCATGAGAGCACTTCGAGCGGTGGGTTCCACCTCCCCCTAACCCCCCTCTAATGACAGCTAAGGAGAAGCACTTACCCGTAGTTAGACGACTCAAGGAACCTTCTCTGTGCAATTATGGAGATCGAGCTATGATAAACCCTGAGAATACATTGGAGTTTGTGTGTCTAAACAAGCATGAAGTAAGTGCAAAGTGTATGTGTTCAAATGTTGAGCTATATGTGTTCATGTACTAATGTCACCTTATTTAGGTGTTTTCAATAGCGAAGTGTTGTTTCAAGGAGTGGTTGTATGGTCCTAAGAATCAATGGCCGGAAGAACCGCCAAAGGCAAAGCAAAAGAAGAAAGAAAGGTTAATTTACAAAGCACCTCCAATCAAGTGTGAATGTGGTGTTAAATCCAACTACGGTCTAGTCCCTTCGGAGCTTGGAATATGCCATTATTGCGGCCATATGGTTGAATATGATGAGGTTGGTTATTTTTGTGGTAAACATGAAATCGTATTTTGTTTCTTTTGCTAAGATATATATGATATAATTTTCCATTTAAACAGAGCACTAGGAAATGCAGGTGGGAATGTTATGATGGTCAAGCTAAGTTCTTGGATGAACTAAAGGGAAAGCAAGTAATTGTATGAAAGAGGGGATATGGACCTGACTACGTCAACCTATTCGTTAAACATCACAAAGACAAGATACGTGAGTTTGCTAGACAGCGCGGTATTCATAACCCGATCGATGTTGGGCTTGACAAATGGGGTTTGGAGAGATGGATGATGTTAGAGGAGGAGAGGGCAAGGAAGGATGCAAGGGAGGAGACAAGAGTACAGATGCAGGTCATGAACGAGCAAGTTGTTGCATTATGTGCCAGTGAGTGCTTGAAAGCCTTTTTTTCATTACCTGATTTTAAATATAGTATAATCACGTTGCTAACTGATTGCATTTTATACATGAAGGGATTGGATACAGCGAGGACCATGACGCAGAGGTGGCTCGTGCAAGGTATGAGGAAAAAAAGTTCGATGAGCACACAATGCAAGCTGGTTGCACCGTTCAATCACCAATTGTGTTGTCTGATGAGGGGGCGAGGATGAGGACGACACAGGTAGACTGAGCGAGCTCATTGCTCTAGCAGAGGCGGACTTGCAAGCAGAGGAGGCTAAGGATGACACTAACAGACTGAGTGAGCTCATCGCTCTAGCAGAGGCGGGCTTGCAGGCGCAGGAGGATGAGGACGACACAAGCAGATTGAGCGAGCTCATCGCCCTAGCAGAGGCGGACTTGTAGGCGGAGGAGGCTGCGTTCTTCACTCAGGCCGTAGTAGCCGCAGATGAAGCGGAAGCCGCTTACTACAGGCGACAGGCAGGTCAGAGCAATGCAGGTGAGCCTAGCCACAGCAACAAGGTTGTGGTAGAGGATTGGTACTCGGATGATGAGTTGCTTACTCAGTGTGTTTCTGACTATGGGTTTTTGATTGCGCCGTTTGTTAGTTCCATGCTTTATTAATAATCAATGTAGCTATGTACTAGACCTTTTATTGTGTTGTCTTGTTTTTCTTTTGAACTATTGATATATTGTACCCATGTATCATGTACTCGGATTACCCATGGTCGATCTTAAGTGATCCCATCCGTTTGTCACCCTCCGACCCATCCGTTTGTCGCTCTCCGATGCATCCAAGTTTTTTTAATAATAGCGAATGCATTGAGAATTTCTAAAACAAACAAAATTGAGTGAAATTATTTTGAATACGGTTGGCTGGCATATATATCTTGCATGTTTTCCATATATTTTAAAATAGTATCGTGTAATTTATGTTATTAGCATTAGATCAATGTAAAATAACAAGGCCCACGGTGTGGCACGTTTGGCAGATCGATGTTCTCGTTTGACACGCAACCCTAAGCCCAGGTTCTATCGCGCCATAGCCCATGATGCGCCAAGGCCCATGGCACGGCAGGACCTGGACGCAGAGAGCAGCCGACCAGCCTTAATTCCAATTGAACGGGAGCTGTTGTCGGTGCTGTAAACAACTACAAGTGCTGCCGCGACGCATTGAAACGAATATGAAGCAAATAAATGAAGTTCGTGAGCAAGTTGACAAGTTGCCACATAATATTTTCATTGGTTCATGAGTCTGCAAGTTTTGGATGACAATATTCGTTCAACATAAG
The DNA here is from genome assembly GCF_019320115.1 of Miscanthus floridulus. Taxonomy (NCBI): domain Eukaryota; kingdom Viridiplantae; phylum Streptophyta; class Magnoliopsida; order Poales; family Poaceae; genus Miscanthus; species Miscanthus floridulus. Next base: position 51,450,156 of record NC_089586.1, on the reverse strand, counting down.
TTCGACATAACCAACTAAGTCCCAAGAGTGTAAGGATCCCTCTGTCTCTTCGGATTTGTAAGCAACAAAGTGGGAGTGTAGCCAATGTCGGTGTGGGGCAAGGGCACCTCTACGTCGATGTCAATCAAGAAGTGTGCTCGGTGCGGGTCGTCGTACTCCACCTCAAGAAGGGGGTACAACTGGGGTTGCGTGGGAGGGGCCATCCTATTATAAATTGATAAACAAAGGATTAGAGTATTCAAATTAACATTATGTAGCATTGCAAAATTTAAACTACTTGTTATGCAATACGAACACAATATGAACGCACATGTATATATTCAAAGTAACATTAACAATATGAAAGCACCTACTGCCCTCGTCTTCTATGCATGCTAGCCTTGTGACCAGGGACTTTGCAAATGGAGCAAAGATTTCTGCCACGGGTCTCGTTGAAGTTTCCCCCTCCGTACATGTCTTCGTCGTACCCTCTCATAGCGTCCATGTCCCCCTTGAGTCGCTTCTTCTTCCTCCTACCCTTCCTACCTTTATTAGATCTGGATGCGGCACGTAGTCATAACCATTATAAGGTGGTCACTATGTCGGGTCAAGATATGGCTCGAAGCTCATCTCCCAAATACTAACGGTGTTCGAACATAGATAAAAGGGTGACATATATGGCAGATCCTTATAGTTGTACCCACGAACCCTGCAGGCCGTGATCATATGAGAGCAAGGGGCATGCATGATCTGAGGGATGTTGCAACTACACTCTACCTTTTCAAGATCAACTCGGTAGTTTCGTCCACCATAACGTTCGCCGCCCAAACTTGATCCACCCTTGCCCCGTACACTAAAGATATGGCGGTGGGGTCCATACGGCTCGGTGGTGTGCTGCTTGGCCAATTCCTCGGCCTCCTTCAAATGTTCTGCTTCGACCTTTCCAAAACGCCCCTGCTCAGCTATATTCCTCTACGCAAGTTCCCACCTCTTGACAAAATATTCGTTGCACTTATGAAAGGAGAACTCAACAATTCTAGACACAGGCAACGATCGAACTCTAGTGAATACATGGTTGAAGGACTCCGAGGAGTTAGTGGTCATGATACCATACCTAAAACCCCCCTTGTCGTATGCTAACGCCCACTGAGCCTTCTATTTCATCTGTGCCTCTAACCATGCCTTTTTCGCTTCATTTATCATCTTGTCTAATTCTCTCTTTGTCTCCTTGAACTGGTGCTCTGTACGTACACAACATAGAGCTTTTACCTTGTCACATACCTCCTGCTTTCTCTGACGCCGTCAGAAATTAGCAACAAAGTGTCTCATGCACCATCTATGCACTAGAGGCGGGAACCCATCTATATGCTTAGCTGCAGCATTAAGAAGCCCTGGGTGATGGTCCGAGATCAAACATATAGTGCGAGACGGGCCAAGCACTTATACACGTAGAAGCTGCATGAACCATGACCACAATTCATTGTTCTCTCTCTCTCTGCCAAAGCAATTGCCATGGGTACTATCTGGTCCTCAGGATCAACAGCAGCATCCATCATCAAGGTGCCCCTATACTTTCCTATTAGGAAAGTGCCATCAACAAGTACGACTAGCCGACAAAACTAGAATGCATGTTCCGTTTGCGTGAACGACCAGAACACACGATAGAGGACATGCCTCAACGGGTCCCGAAAACGCATCCCTCGGGTGTCCACAAACCATTTCAAGCCAGGGTTGTAGTAATGCATTGCACATAAGATGTGGGGCACCTGTTGTACGCTTCCTCCGAACCACCCAACGAATCGCTAGGGCAATTTGCTTAGCAAGCCAAGCCTTTCCGTACTTCACATCGTACTTAACGAATCTAGATATGGACTATTGTAAAGAAGACACCAAAATGTCATTATTGTCATCAACGAGCCCCAATATACGATGGGCAAGGTAACGTGCATTGAGTTGCTGATGATTTTCCTTCCCCCTATTTGTTAGGCAAGTGTGGGGTTCGACAACTTTACTTATCCTCCACTTGCCATCACTCGGTCTCTTTCATGCATTTAACCTCCACATACAACCGTTTTTGCATATCACGTAGTACCTCAAGTCCTGGTACGAATGAGTGACGTTGTACGGCCTATGGTGATACACAGCATAGTCCTAAAGGAAGAGCTTCATCTCTGACATTGTATTGAATATCATCCCCTTCCTAAGGGTTTCTTTCCCATGGTCATACAATGATTTCCTACACATCTGGAGACCGATGTCACAAGCTGCCATATCCGTCATGTTGACATCTCTATAGTTCGGAACGCCCCTGAAAGGTACGTTCATCGACCTTAGTTGCTCAAGCTCAGTCGCTGTGTAAGGTGGTGGTGGAACATACTGCTGCACTTCGCTAATTCTGCCCCATGAATTATAGGAGGTATCATCTACTGACAAATCTATGACTAGTCTACCCTGAGCCTGGATAGCATGCAAAACCTCAGTTGGTACTGGTGATGGCATACCATGAACAGGTAGTGGCATGGCATCAACCGGTGTGGGCATAGCATGTCTATCTCTCTGGTCACCATCTGAATCGTCCGAATCACTGCTAACTAAATCACCAATCCTGTCCTCCTCCTCCTGCTCCTCCTCTTCCAGTTCGAACTCGTTCACATCGAAATCATTACGTATACAACCTACTTGACTTGAATGAAATTGCTCCTGCGTCAACTGACCGTCCAAGTCCATGTTAGCCTGAGTTGCTTCCCATTCGACCCCCAATTCTTGCTCATTGCCTCCAACACCGTCAATAGACGGCCCGTCCTGGACACCCTGCATCCTGTACCCATTCTCCACCACCACCTCATCCATGGGCACATTAGAACCTTGGAGCACCCTAGTGTAGCAGGACCAGTGAGCAGGGTCATGCAAGGGTATGAGGACATAGTGTGCCCTAGTCTTCCTAGTATCAAACCTCCCCTTCAGTGTAAAATCACTGCCAAACTTTGCATTCAAACGGACACAAAGGTCGTTGAAGCTAGGAGGTTCATCAAACCATTCCAATTCTTCTTCCATATTCTCAAACATACCATCTTCTCTCCTAACACTTCCTCCGTAAAAAAACTCTAACACAACAATCCATCTACAAAAGCATTTCAAGAAACTTCATTAATTCATCGAAATCGTCGTACATAATGTCCATAGTAATATTAATGCCTATTCTAACTATAACTATACTAACTAATCTAATATTAACATCTATACAAGGCTAACTACAACAACTAATGTATAACTAGACTCACTAACTGTACTAACAAAACTAACTAACTTTACTATCTATACTAACTTACTATATTGCCTATACTAACTAAACTAACTAACTTTACTAATTATACTAACTATAATTTACTAATTATACTAATATTATTTAATATACTAACTTACTATACTAACAATGTCGATTCAATCAACAAATACACTAGGGGAGTACCTCGTGGCAGCAGCGCTCATCCTCGCGGCGGCGGCGCACTAGACCGGACCGGGAGGCGCGGGCGCTGGCCTCGGCGGCATCGTCAGTCGCGGGCCCTGCAATGAGGGCGGCGGCGCGACAGTAAGGGCGGTGGCGGGCGCGGTGGGTGTCCGTGGCATGGAGGACAGCCGCCGTGCGTGGGCCGGAGGGCGCGACGGGTGGCCGGAGGGGGTGGCGTAGCGGGCGGCCGGCGGCCGTGGCACGGCGGCGTTCGTGGCGCGGCCGGCGCAGTGGGCGCACCCGACGCGGGCGTGCAGTGTGGCCACGTGCGGCACGGGCAGCGTGCGGGCGCGGCCGGCGGCAGGCGCGGTGGGCAGGCGAGGCGGCGGCCACGCATGGCTGGCGCGAAGGTGCGGCGGGCGCGGCAGGTAGGCGGGATTGGGCCGCGGCCCTTTTAGCCGGCTCAGGGCGCGTCACTGCCGCGCCAAGATCGGTGGCGCGGTAGACCCTGCCACATCACCGGTCAGCGCCCCGGTCATCGCCACGTCACCCGTCTCGTTGCGCTACCATGCATGGCGCGGCACATGCGTTTCGCCGCGCCATGGAAATAGTCACAGCCAAAAATGTTAGTTTTGAAAAAAATTAAGCAGTGTTAAATTTAAAATTAGTTTACAAAAAAATGTTAAAAATAAAAAAAATCCCCGTCGCCAATATGGATAGCTTCTGCTAAGGCAAGAGAAAGTTTTGGCTCACTGGAAGGAGGACTGCCGTAACACGCGACCGGTCGTGCGAGCGTGCAACCCTCTCATCTGACCAATCAAGTGCACGGACATAATAAAATAAATGTTATGATGGTTGTGTAGGACACGTCCATGCGTGTGCATATAGCAAAGAGTAAATAAATCAAATATATCACTATCGTCGCTGATGTGATGAATAAATGAAAATGGTTGCATTTTTCCTCAAGCGTTCATAACTTTCTCATAAAGATTTGTTTTTAAATCTGTTTGCGCTGGTGTCTTCTTTGCGAAAAAATTGCAAACCTAGATCCACGTTTCATATGTTTTGGAGCTGCTCTATGTGAGTGTCAACTTAAGTTGAATATATATTAGTAGCTTATTATGTACAAGTTGCGTTGCAACTTATGTTGTATTTTGAATATTCCAACTTCTCTAGTATGTCTAGTACAAACTTATTCGATCCCAAAGCTTGTGTAGGAACTTATGTTGTATTGTGCAGTAACTTTTATGTTTAGTAACATCAATTGACGTACATACTTTATACCATCTTAATATTGTCAATTCACATCCTCGTAGAACACATGTACGACGACATCTATATGTTGTTCCAAAATATATAGACAATGTAATAACTAATATAATAAGGACTTTTTAGCAACTAATACTAAATGTCAAGTACTACATCCGTTCCAAATTATAAGTCATTTTGACTTTTTTGGTTCATCTATTTTGCTATGTATCTAGACATATTATTATATTTAGATGTATAGCAAAATGGATATAAAAAAAGTCAAAGTGAATTATAATTTAAAATGGAGGGAGTAGCAAATTTGTACTGTATGTCAAGTAGCAAATGTCAAGGAGCAAGCATCGTGGCTTCACGGAGCCAATGACCGTGGGTGCCGCCGCATCCCTGAGTCTGATGGGAGATCAGTCTGGATGCAACGGGGAAGAGGTGTTGGGTCCATGTCTGGGACCCAACATGGATCTGCTAGGAGCATGACCACTTTCTCGAGGATGAACTTCCGGCTGAACTCGGTGAAGGCTTCAGGAGCATAGAGTTTCATCTTCATGTGGTGTACCAGCGCCAACGCCTCGGCCTCCATGGCATCCTCAAGTTCATCAAGGGACATGCAGATGACAAACGGTTGCTCTTCCCCCTGCCTGAGTGGTTCAGGTTCCTGCAGATGCAAGTTCTTGAATGGGTCAGCGATGGAGTCTATGCTGGTGAGGGTGATCTAGTAACCTGCATGCACCTCATCGTCAAAGTTGAAGACAATTGCCATATGAAACACAAGGAATCTGAGCGCAAAGTCCCTACCCGGTGTGCCAACTATCAGAGTTTTCGACCCCGGCAATGAAGATCAAGTGTATCGCGCATAGGGAGTCAGAAGGGTAACACACAGGACATAGATGTATGTGATACTGTCATGGCCTTGCTCGGGGGGTGGGGGGGGGGGGGGGGGGGGGGGGGGGCGGCTAGGGCAGGGGCGTGGGCGGCTTGGGCGCAGCTGGGGGCGGCGGCATGATGGCAGCGAGTGGCGACGATGGCGTGCTAGGGCAGGGAGAGGGCGTAGGCACAGGGAGAAGGGAGAGAGGCGGCGGCGACAGAGAGAGGAGAAGGGGATAGGGGAATAGAATATTTCTTTGCTTAAGATTGAAATGTCACATCGCCTCTCTATTTATAGTCCTGGGAGACTTAGACACTGTTTGGTTTAGGAATTGTAATGCAAACATCAATGGAATCAGAAAGCAGTGCTAACGGTAACAATGTAACAAATCCCTGGCTTTGTTTGGTTTCTGCACTGTAACGTAAATGAAAAATAAGAAGCTGCCCGGTGACCGGCAAGCTGTCCGGTGCGAGACCTCCTAGATCCATGCAGCTATGTTCGCGCCGCCACCGCGCTGTAAGAACATCAGCAGACCCATCACCGCGCTGCCAGCCTTGGGTCGAGATGCACCTGTGTTCGCGCCGCCACCGCCCTAAGCCCACCGGCCGCCGCAGATCCATCCTTGGGGGTGAACGGGGCAGTAGAGCCTCGCCGTCGCCGTCCTTGCCGGGTGTGTGCGCTTCCTCTGTGCGCTCGCGGGTGGCGACGAAGGCGGGGTGGGGCGGGGGTGGAGGCGGGGCTGCGGCGCTATGGAGGAGAGCCGCCATGAAACGCCGAGCTGAGAAGAAATGAGTCACGATCAGGAGTCGAAGACGATGGGTGCCGTGCTGCGTGGTCCCGTGCTATCCGATTACGTAGGTATGGGAGGGGTATCAATTTTGTACACCACGGTATCTAATTACACGGGATTTGATTACGGTGGAGGCGGAAACAAACACGATAACGTAAACACTTACCATCGCAAAGGGATCATGTTACATTGAAGCGAACCAAATGGTATCGGAGTCCCTAAGCAATCCGAACTTAACCTCCACGAAACTAAGAGAAGAGTCCTTATATGGACCGCTTCTTTTACGGGCAAGCAAATCTCTATTTATTTTTCTACTTTTATCCTACTTTCCTTCTACGCTGGATCCTTCTGGATATTGGGAGATTGAGGGGCGGCGGCGCCCTACCCCCTGGTCACACACCCCCTGATGCGCGCAGGGTGCCTGAAAGGTCCTAAAGGCTAGAGGGGGGTAAATAGCCTATTAAAAATTCTACAACGATACTAAGCTAAGTGGTTAGACAATTATGAGGCGAAACGAATGTTGCGCTAGCCTACTAAAAATACAAGCCACCTAACCACAATTCTAGTTGCTATAGTCTCTATGTCACACACAAGACTAGGTGGCTACCACTAAGTTAGTGAGCTCTCAAAGACTAACTAAAAAGCCTCACTAACCAAACTAGACAAGACACAAGCTAGCTCTCAAAACTAGTTACACTATAGAGCTTAGCTACACTAGTACTGTAAATACACAAGAGAGGTAGTGAGCAATACCACCGTGGCAAGAGATAATCAATCAATCACAATATAAAACTCGGAGACAATGATTTATCCCTGAGGTTCACTTGCTTGGCGGCAAGCTACGTCCTCGTTGTAGCGATTCACCCACTTGGAGGTTCACGTGCTAATAGGCATCACACGCCTAACCCACAATCTGATGCCGCACAACCAGTACAAGATGGGGATCCACAAGCTACGAGCAATCCATTAGAGTTGCCTTTGGCGCTTCACCGGGAAAGGCACAAGAACCCTTCACAAATCATTGGGAGATGGTCAAGAACAATCACCAACTCTTGCCACAACTCATCCACTACTCCAAGCCATCTAGGCATCGGCAAACACCAAGAGTAACGAGAAAACCGCAGCAAATCGATCTTCAAGTGCCACTAGATGCAATCACTTAAGCAAATGCACTTGGAATCACTCAATCTCACTTTGATTTGCACTATCAAGCAAGGAGATGAGTGGGAGGGTGTTTGCTCAGCTCAAAGGATGCTATCACATGTAAGAATGACCCATAGAGTGAGCCAAACACACCAAACCTCTATTTATAGAACCCTCGAAAAATTATAGCCGTTATGCCCTCGGAGAGGTTTGGACTCAGGGTCTAGACCCAGGTTGCGCACCGTCTACAGTGAGGTCTGGACCCAAGGATCGCGCCACATGTCCCCATGATCAAACGCGGCCCTTAGATCCCAATAATCACTATTTATCATGCTATCTGTGGACCCAAGATCCAGACCTAGAACCGGAAGAAATCAACTACGAGTCCGGAGGAGTCCAGATAGGTTCAGATGGGAAATCCCCTCCGTACTCGGTCCGGACCCGGCTTCCGGACCGACCTCAGGGTCCAACGCCTCCCTCAGTCGAATAGGAAGCCGTTGCGTCGCTCTTTTCTCTCGCACACGCGCGGCCAGACTCTACGAAGGCTAGAGTCCGATCAGCCCTGCCTGGGTCCAGAACCAAACCCCTGCCGGACCACGGTGAGATGGTCCGAGGCTTGGACGCCGCAGAGTCCGAGGAAGCCCCCGCGCGCCTACGATCCTTACGTCGAACCCGCAGACCTGCGATCCTCCGTCGGACCCGCGAGCACCTTCCCTGGTCCCAAGGGAAAAAAATTCGGTGAAGGCTGGCTGCAGCAACGCTCCGTGCAGACCCCCAATCATATGTTGACACGTCATCCCACAACAGCGTGGCTCAATTGGCACATCGGCTTACTTCCCTGGCTCTACATTCGGCTTGGCTCATCCGATAGACAAGAAAGCCCATTAGCGCCGCAAATGACGCAGGAAAAGGCTGCGACCAACGGCCGAGTGGTTGGAGTTGTGATCTGAGACGTCTGTCATCGTCTGCCGCCGGCAATCTGATCTGTGGCACACGTACCTGATGCCTCACGGCAGCAGCCGGCCGCTAGGGTGCCCTCGCACTGCAGTACATGGAGGACGATCTAGCCTTGAGTGTTGTCGCTGATGATGCTGTGGCACGAGAGGATATTGCAGACACTGATGAATCTCCGAACACCATTAATGCAACACATGTAGTAGATGTACTATTATTTATGCAATATTTTCATCATTGGTTACCACAAAAATGTCTCAACGTATCTTTTGGCTAGGAGAACATCCATACAAGCACTACACCTATGGTGCTGTCCAACATCATAGAGTCAACGTCAACATTGCCCGTGACTACATCAGCTGTGCACTTGCCAGAAGCCATGGGACCACAAGGAGTTGAGGTATGAAATGGCAATCCTTTTCTATGGTAGAATTTGTCAAAAATGGATTCAGCATGGCTATGTAACTATATCCATCCTATTGCGGTTGATAAAATTGGGAAAACTTTGATCACTCCTGAGGTTGCAATGACTTTCCAATCAGAAGACAAAGCTTATGAGATGTACAACACATATGCCGGCTGTTAGTTGATCTCCACCAATAGGCCCAACGGCCTATTGGGCCCTTGCCTCTGCTCCCTGATCGGAGGAGCCCAACCCTAGCTGGTTGGTGGGCCTCTGTCACATAGCACATATATATAGAGGAGTGGGGAACTGGGCTTGGGTCACGAGGTTGAACGGAGCAGCTACCCACCTACAGAGAAAACCCTAAACTAATCCTAAAGACGTGCTGCCAGCGATGGGATGTGCCCCACCAAGCTCACCGTCGCGCCTGTAGGGTTCCACCATTCCACTGTAGCACCACCGACGTCTTCTACACCGTTACAGCGGCGTCTACCCGCTGCGGTGCTACTGTCCCAGGCAAGTGGAGAAGCCCTAAAGGAAGAGATCGTCCCCGGATCTACGGTTACACACAGAGGTACACATTCGATCCTAACAATGGTACCAGAGCTTGGTTGCCTCTGTGTAACCCTAACCCTAACCGGGTAAAAGCAAAGCAAAAAGGGACCGGGGGTGGCGGACATCACTGGAACCCCGGTCACCACCGCCACCGCGCGGGGAAGAGATGCTGCACTGCCGTTCTCACCGACGCACGGCAAGAACAGAAAAGATCCATGTTCGGATCAGAGAAGAGAAAGGGGAAAAGGATCTCAAGAACCCTAACCCTAACCCGCGCAGAAAGCTCAGAGAAGAAGAAGAGTGGGTTCGGATTTGGCCGAACCCTAAGACCTAACCCCAATTTCATCCCCATCCCAATCGGAATCAAATCCGAAAAGAAAAGAAATAAAAAAAAGAAAAATCCAAAGAAGAGAAAAAGAACAAGGGTCAGCACACGAACCCTAACCCTAGATCCTAATTTGGATGAACTCCAAAGAGGAAAACCGAATCGGTCGAATCAAAAGAAAGAAAAGGAATCAAAGAAACCCTAACCCTAATCCCTACCTATCAGATTCGGATAAGAGAAGAGAAATCCAAATCACAGAAGGGGAAAAGGGGAAGGTCGGATTCCGAACCCTAGATCTAAACACTTGTTCGGATAAGAGAAAAGTAGATCCAAATCTGAAGGGGGAAGGGGTGGATCTACCTCGCCGTGCGTCGGGATGTCCCTTCACCGGCGCGGCAGAAGAAGAGCCGAGCCGGCCCTTTGCCGACGCGGGAGAAGAAGAGCTCGACCAAGGGGGCGCCGCGGCTAGGCCGCTCGACGGCGGCATGCTCACCCGTTGGGGAGCACGCGCGTCGGCGAGGGGGCCGGCGACGGCGCCATGGTCGCTCCATCGCTCGCTCGCTCACCGTCTCGCTTTCGAGTCGCTCTCAGTTGCGCTCGCCTCGCTGCTGTGTGAGGAGAGTAGAGAGAGAGCAAAGAGAGAGAAAGGAAAGAACCGAATGTCCTCTAGGGTTTGAGGATCGCGGCCGGAGAAGGCTTTTATTCGGTCGAAACGAACAGACGACCGTCGGATGCGATCTGACGGCGGATCGCGATTGGGCCAGCGAAAAGGCCTAGGCAGGCGCGAGCGGGAGGCCGTTTTGCTAGCCCAGGCCCAGGTTGCGGCCTGGGCACGGGGAGGCGCGGCGCGCGTGGCTTCTGGGCCAAAATTTTCGCGTTGGGCCGCGCTGTGCGAATGGTTTTGGGCCAAAGGAACAATACAGAAAATGAATCAGTTTCGTTTTTTCTCTTTCCAGTAAAGATTTTATTTCCTGGAAAATGAATAAATGGCTCAAAAGAAAAATAGAAAAGTAATTTTTCCCTGTGGGTAAAATTCAAAAAATTGAGTATACGTTTTCCGCTGCTAAAGAAAAAGTATATTCTCCAGTGATTTTGAACCGACGTGATATTTAACTGGAGAAAAAGAAAGGTTTTCCAGTAAAGGTTTATTTCCTAGAAATTGATTAATGGATTAAAGGAAATAGAAAAAGCAATTTTCCATGTGGGTAAAATTCAAGAAAAAGAGAGTTTTTCCACAGCCAAAGAAAAGTTGTTTATACTCCAGTTATTTTGAACCAATGTGGTATTTAATTGGAGAAAAGGAGATTTGACATGATTATGATGTTGTTATTTTCTGACCAGCATTGTTAATAACAATATCATAATTTTAATGATTTATGCATTAATTCTACTTCTGCCCAACGGTGATGTAGAATTAGTATATAAGAACAGTTATAAAAGTTAATGATTTATGCATTGATTCTATTTCTGCCCAACGGTGATGTAGAATTAGTGTGTAAGAACAATTGTGAAAGTTAATGTTTTATGCATTAATTCTATATCTGCCCAACGGTGATGTAGAATTAGTGTATCAAAATAATTGTATGTTTTGATTTTGACTAATGTTGGAATCAAGGCATGCAAATGGTGTTATTTATATGTTAAGAAAATGTTTGACCTGGTTTTCATCTTGTCTAAGGTGGACTGGGTAGTCACCTCACCGTGTTCCACTGAGTTTTATGGCACCGGTGAGGGAGACAAAAGAGAATGATGCCACTTAGGCAACTAAAGAGAGGGATTTTGAATCCCAAAAGATAGTCCTATGACTTTTGTGCATAGGAAGTGGGTCACTGCCAACAAGAAATGTTTGGCTGTGATAAAGAACATGATTGAACCTGTAATTGTGGGCTCAATCCTAGAATATGACACGGTCACCGAGTACCTCGATAGAATAAAGAGTCAGTTCACTGGCTCTTCAAAGATATATGCCACTCAGCTGATGAAGCAGCTGGTGACAGATTGTTAATCTAGAAATGGTGGCATAAGAGAGCTCACGATGCGTTGTCGAAATTATGGCATTGTCGTTTAGGCCATATTTCAAGGGGGGGAATAGAAAGACAAGTTAAGAATGATATTCTTCCTCCATTAGAGCTCTCAGATTAAGAACAATGCAGGGAATGCATAAAAGGAAAGTATGTAAAGAAGTTAATAAAGATGCCAAACGAAATGCAGGAATTTTATAGATTATTCACACAGACATCTGTGGTCAGTTTCCTATAAAGAGTATGGATGGAAATGATTCGTTCATAACATTCATAGATGATTACTCCTGTTATGTCTACATTTATCCAATCAAAGAAAGAACAGAAGCATTAGATAAATGTAGATATTTAAGGAAAAAGTTGAAATCCAACACAATTTAAAGAGAAAGATAGTCAGGTCTGACCGTGGGGGAGTACTACGATCGGCATACCCTAAAAGAATGGCATAGTAGCCTAGTATTCTACATCGGGCAAACCTCAGCAGAATAGAGTACCTAAAAGAATCAATCATACCCTGATGGATATGGTGGGTAGTATGATATGTTACTCCACCTTACAGTTGAGCCTATGGATGAAGGCGTTAAAAACCCCATTTATATTCTCAAAAGAGTACCAAGTAAGTCGGTGCCAAAAACACCGTATGAGTTGTGGACAGAAAGAGTGCTCTCACTAAACCACTTGCGTGTGTGTGGGGGAGCCCTGCTGAGGCTAAAGTATTTAACCCAAACATTGGGAAGTTAGATCCCAAAACAGTAAGTTGTCATTTCATTGGCTATACAAAAAAGTCAAAAGGTTTTCGTTTTCTACTGTCTAGAGAGACATACAAAGTTTGTGGAAACGAGACACGCAGCCTTCCTAGAGGATGAATTGATGAGGGGGAGCATGGTAGCTCGAGAAATTGACCTTGAAGTGAAGTGGGTGTATGCGCCCACTCTAATGATTCATGAGCCAATTTTTTCACTACCTGCTGTCACTGCACCGACAGTGCTAGATACTGTGGTGCCAGCACCTGTTGTTATCCCACCTGTGGCAACAATGAATGACGATGATGAACCTGTTCTTTAGGATTCTATAGAACCTATTGCCACACATGAGGGGAGTAACAACAGCCTCAAACAGAAGATGTGCCAAAAGTGGAGGCCCCTAGAAGGTCTCAAAGAGTTAGAAAATCCGATATTCCTGCTGATTATAAAGTGTACAATACTAAAGAATTTCAAATAGAGGATGATCCTACCTCATTTGAAGAAGCCATGAGAAGTGATCATTCATCAAAGTGGCTTGATGCCATGGAAGATGAATTGAAATCAATGAATGCCAATAAAGCTTGGGACTTGGAAATAATTCCTAAAGGAGCCAAAACAGTAGGCTGTAAATGGGTCTACAGAACAAATCTTGACTCTTAAGGGAATATAGAGAGATATAAAGCCCGACTTGTGGCAAAAGGCTTTGTGCAAAGAGAAGTGATTGATTACAATAAGACCTTTTCTCCAGTCTTATGTACAGTTTCCTTCAGAATCATAATGACATTAGTGGCACATTACGATTAAGAATTACATCATATAGATGTAAAGACGACATTTCTCAACAGAGACTTGGAGGAAAATGTTTATATGGCACAACCAAAAGGTTTTGTCATGGAAGGAAAAGAATGAATAGGATGCCGCCTAAAGAAATCCATTTATGGATTAAAACAAGCTTCAAGACAGTGGTACTTGAAGTTTGATCAGACAATAAGGCATTTTGGGTTTGAAGAGAATGTAGAGGACAATTGTGTCTATACAAAGTAAAGAGAATGTAGAGGACAATTGTGTCAATACAAAGTTTAAGAATGGGAAGTTTATCTTTCTTGTCCTGTATGTAGATGATATCTTACTTGCTAGTAGTGATGTCAGTCTACTACCGGAGACAAAGAAATTTGATATGAAAGATCTTGGTAAAGCTTCGTTCGTTCTAGGGATCGAGATTCACCAAGATAGAAGAAAAAGGGTATAAGGAATGTCACAAAAGGCATACATGAAAAGGATCTTAAAGAAATTCAGTATGCACAAATATAGTCCCTCACCTGCTCCTATAGTCAAGGGCGACAGATATGGGGATTTTCAATACCCCAGGAACCAATATGAGCTCAATCGATAAAGTGAAAGTGGTCTCATATGCTTCAGCTGTCGGAAGCTTGCAACATGCTCAAGTACGTACGCGTCCTGACTTGGCATTTGTTACCGGGTTTTTACTTGACAGATTCTAGAGCAATTCTGGAACAGAATACTGAAATTGATAAAGAAATTCTTGCATTATTTGTAAGGAATGAAAGGCCTCATGATGACGTATAGAAGATCTGATTGACTCCACATAGTGGGATATTTAGATTCTGATTATGCGAGAGTGAATATATATCCAGACGTGGATTTTCTATCATCTCGTAAAGGGGAGTTATTTCATGAAAAAGCTCAAAGCAAAATGTCACTACATCGTCCATAATGTATGACAGTTTGTAGCGTGTTATGAGGCAACGGGCAGGTGAACTGACTAAAGAAGTTCATACCCGGTTTGAAGGTGGTTGACGACATCTATAGACCACTAAAGTTATACTGCAATTGTAATCTGGCAGTACAGTATGCTCACAACATAAGTCAAGTAGTGCTGCCAAACACATTGACATAGAGTATTATGTTGTGATAGATAAAGTCTGGGATCAAGTCATAAGTCTTGAGCATATAAGTACAGAAAAGATGCTCGCGGATTCGCTTACAAAAGGCTTACCACTCAACATGTTCAGAGAACATGGTGTTCAGAGAACATGTAGCTAGTATGGGTTTAAGGGAAAGCCTAAAATTCCTGGATAAAAGAAGGCCCAAAGATAAGTATCTATTTCAGAACAGAGTAGTGTATTGTAGCTGTTAAGTCTATCGGCAATGGACCGTGACGATAAGACATGCTCTATGCGCTAATCTGTAATAGAATGAACAAAAGTAAATGATATGAAAGTGAAAGATGGAATGAGATCAAGGGGAAGAATGTTAGTTGATCTCCACCAATAGGCCCTTGCTTCTGCTCCTTGATCGGGGGAGCCCAACCCTAACTGGTTGGTGGGCCCCTGTCGTATAGCACATATATATAAAGGAGTGGAGAACTGGGCTCGGGTCACGAGGTTGAACGGAGCCGCTCACCGTCGCGCCTGCAGGGTTCCACCGTTCCACTGCAGCACCACCGACGTCTTCTACACCGTTACAGCGGCGTCTACCCGCTGCGGTGCTACTGTCCCAGGCGAGTGGAGAAGCCCTAAAGGAAGAGATCGTCCCCGGATCTATGGTTACACACAGAGGTACACATTCGATCCTAACACCGGCAAGGTTGGATTTAGCATTAGAAAGAGTTATATAAAGCGTAGAGCAGATAAGATGATATGTCAGGAATATATAGTTTGTAGCAGCCAAGGACATCGAGAAAATGAGTCATCACAGGAGGATAATACAAGAACAGGTTGCAATGCTTAAGTTCAGTTTACTGTCAGCAGAGAGGGGATACGGACAGTACAAAAGGTTGTACTTGATCACAATTATTATCTGAGGTCCCAGCGACGTATTATAGAGGCAGACAGAAAACTAATTGGCCAAATACGGGAAGCAGGGATGAAGCCAACCCAAGTATATGAGTTCATTTTACTTTCAGTTTGAATTAATAGCACTCTGTAAGACTTGTAAGACTTGGCTGCATTCTGTTTCAATGCATTTTATTTTATTTTGGCATTCAAAAATTCAGTCATCAACACTTTGGTCTTGTCAATGCAAATGTCTGAATTCCTACACTAAATGGAACATCTAGATGATGTGCTTGAGAAGATCCTCTCTGTTCGATATCAAATATAGTAATACAAACTGAATACAAGGTCTGCTTATCCTTTTTTCTGCTAAGAAAAAAGAGCTTATCCATTTCAGGCTGTGTCATACAAACATTCAGAAATCAACGCTTTACTATTGTCAACACAGATGTATTCAGGCACTCTGTTCATTTTTGCATTTCATATAACCTGCTTGTATTCTGGAGAACCATATATCTTTCAAATAAAAAAGCACAGTGTACATATTACAATTGGGGCCTGAGTTTACCACTGCAATCACTACAAGCTCTCAGGTTGCAAAGAAAGGTTACAGTCATGAAACTACATTCCAATACAAACCATATGCATAAGATTTTTTATACAATTCCAGCTCCAACCCTTCTACATGTCAAACGCCAATAGCCTGGGCACCATCGGTCTGCTCGTAACATTCATCAGCACCATGGTCCATCCCGATGCGACTGCGGATCTGCGGCAAGCTCATAGCCGTGGCGATGATCGAGAGGGGCAGTGGCGGCGCTAGGGGATGGGGGAAGTGGATGCGGATGAAAGAGCACGCGATGGGGATGAGGCTGGGCTGGTTTGAGTGAGCCGGAGCCGCACGGCCTAATCGCCTGGGAGCCGATGCGCTAGGCGTCGAAGCCGTTCCTCGATCAAATTTCGAGACGCGTGGCTTCTATCGGCGCGGAGTCTGCACCGAGCGCGTCTGCAGCCAGACTGCATCTAATTACCCTGTTCGCTTGAGCTACTCTTCAGTCAAAAAAACAGTGTTAACATTTCAGCATAAGCATACGCGTAAACCAAATTTCAGCATAAGCCCGGTCCGAAGACGCACGCGCTCCACGGCTGCAGCCGGACCCGCGCTTCTGGGTCCGAACTCCCCAGCGCCCACGGTCCGGAGCCGCCAGCTCTGCTGCGTACGTCGTTGGACCCGCACGCCGAACCAGCCAATGGAGCGACACGACAACGGCCATGCGCCTGACCCGCTCTCTGCAACTCCTGTAGACGAGTGCCTCAGGCTCTTTGCATGCAGGCAGGAAGCATCCACCAAGTTGCGGCTCACACACTTCCGCACCTCTCTTCTCGGTCCGAAGACCGCGCGCGCGCACGCGCGTCGCGCTCCTGCCGCGCCACTTCTGCGGTGATGGGCCGGCCCAGCTAGCAGGCGCCCAGCTGCAGCAACAGACCAAGCGCAGGCAGCAGCCCAACAGCTCCTCTCTCCTTCCTTTTTCTTTTCTTTTAAACCCTTTTTAAAGTGCCAACTCCTCCGACTTGTACCAAAAACAAATTTTACACTTGACATAGCATTTTCACAAATATTTTTCAGGGTTAATTAGTTAGATCACTAGGTCTTAATGCGTATGTATGTATGAATCACTTCACATAGTGGCACTTGACAACCGTTTTAACCGATATTCTCCCCTCTTGATAGTACGGCTATCTATCCTAAATCCACTCACACCCACTTGGTGTCTTGAGTGGAAAAACAAAATGGCCCTATCAATATATCTTTGCCTTGAGCCCATTTTATTTTTCTCTTTCTTCTTTTCCAAGTCCAGAGCTTGATCGCCATCATCACATGTCCAACATCACCATGGACTTCGTCTTGCTCCACCACTTGGATTGGACCATCTTATCTAACCGCACACTTAGATGCAAAGAGTCGCCCTACTAGGTTTCATCAATTAACCAAAACCAAACTAGGGCTTTCAATGCCTCCCGTGTTTGGCCGAGGCCGGGTCCCATGCTCCCGCTGGCTTGCTGAGCCTGTCTTTGGGGGGGGGCAATTAGGTGCGTGACAGATACCCTACGTCCAGTTTGAAGTATATCTCTTTTTTATCTTGCGTGCTCGAGCTACAAGGGGTTGTTGAGTATCCGTAAGGTACTGATCGAGTGTTCCCTACCCTACCTTATATACTCTGAGGGTACGGTTACATAGACGACAATCGGTTTATAGATATGTTTCCTAGTTAGCTACATGAAATAATAACATAATGGTTATTGTATCTTGTAGCTATTCGGTGGCCAAGCTTCTTGCGCTATGTTCCTTGATCACCATGTTTGGCAGCGAACCCTAACTCGGGTCGGGTGGGCCTCATCTTCACCAGCCTCGGGCCATCCCGATGGTAATGGGCTTATATCGGGACGATGAGGTACCCTAGTTCCATATCACCGAAAAGAGATCTACTAATAAATAAACAAAAATGAGGCCATATAAGATCCAAATAATTCCAATATATGCACCATAATATAGAGCATGGGTTTTTTTAAAAATGGAAACTAGTCTCATTTTTTCTGAGCTAAAATAATTTTTCTAAGATTAGACTAGATTTTGGGATTTAAAATTCCATATTTCTTCAAAAATATATTTGGGTAGCTTTTTAAGATTTATTTCTATAACCTTTTTGGCAAAGTCTATTTGACCTTTGAGCTATCAACATAGTCCTCCCTAGTGGTTGATGTGGCGCCATGTAGAACATATTAAACCGCTTTAAAACTGACAAGCTCCGGTTTCAGTAGTTAAAGGAGCCAAGACATTTGATTTTCTAGTTTGAGGAGGTAAATTGGATCATAACAATACTTGACGAAGTTAAAAGGACTTTTTCCATGCAGCTCCTCATTTGGCCCTCGCATATGTGTCGTCGTTCTGGGCTGAACTGCTTGGAGTACGGCTTATTGGTCCGTTTGGTCTTGACTTGGTCTTTGAGATCAGCTCGAAATCGACAGCCCACGCCTTGGGCATTGGCCCGTAAAATTCATTCATCTGCTGCGAGGCGTGCAGATTCAGTGCCGTATTCCGAAGTCAAAGCAAGCACATGGTATGCTGAACAGAACTCTACACACAGGAGGGATTACAAGTTTGCATATGCTATATATATACCACCAATCTGGCATTGTTCTACCTCACAGTCACAGGGTATAACACTACACCTACGTACGTGCAGTCACGCAGGTTAGAAAAAAGGAAACAGATGCAGGGAGGTGCTGCATGCATCTCATACATCAGGTGATCTCTCTTTGCTAGTGCTGCCAAGAGACAGGGTGAGGTGGCAGCGGACCCTAGCGGCGCCATTCTTCCACGGTTGGTGTATCCACTCCGATGTTCTTCATATCCCTGATATTTGCTGGGTAACACATGTAGTAGATGCCATCAATCACCAGGAATCCCACGAAACAGATGATATAGATAGAAAAGTATATAACAGTATATCATCTTGGCCATTTGCCAACTGTCAGACGCTGCAGTGTTAAATACGATAGCAGGAGGTCTGGCTGTTTCTTCTTGAGACAACAATATTTTGTAACAGGCTTTTCCCATGTTTTAGTTCAAAAAACTTCATCTTTACGGAAAAATCCACCTTTCAAAAAAGTTCGTGTAGCTTTCCAAAATGTTTGTTAGCTAAGGTCTATACATGGTGTCTATACATACTAACTCGTTTGGGAACCTGGACAAAGCATGGGCTAAAAAGTCCTACATTTACTTCAAAAATGTGACCACATGAGAAATAAAAAGGTCAAATGATCTGTCGTCTGAGCATCAGATAACTACAACTTCAGGAGTATCTAGTATCTACCTTGCAATTTGAGAAAAACTATGTCGAAAATTCAATAGATGTACATAATCTTCATCCAATGCATAGTGAGAGTACAGAGTTTTATGTTTAGACGTGCTGGGTTTTCTATTGAGGAATCTAGTTAATCACAGGGATATTGCCAATTCTAACCATTTTGTGAACCTGGAATTTTTCGAAACAGGTTGCCCCCTTTCCATTACTACAATGGAAACTGTGGACAAAGCATGAATTTAAGTCCTACACTCTTAATGAATTGAAACTGTGGCGACATGAAGAAATAAAAAGATCAATTATTTCTCATCTATCTAATCTATCTATCGGGGCACTGAAGCTTCAATTGTGTATCCACCTTGCAATTTGATAAACAATTGAGAGGAAAATTCAATAATTGCAAATACTATGTATCCAATGTGCTGATTGGAACGAGTTTGATACTGAGGTATGCTGTGCTGTGCTGTGTATTCTAGCTGAAGATATTGGCAATTCTAATGGGATTTTTTTTCTGTTGCAGGTCCAGAAAAGACTCTTCCAACTAACAGTTGCATACAAAATTGGAAATAAAAACAGCTTCTCAATAGATGCAGCAGTTCGAAACATAACCTTACAAATTACTGTGACACAAAATATGTCTGTTCTTTGGCTCATCACTTCCCAATACCATAACTTAAATATCTATCCAATCACATTGGACCAAATATGTATACCATAAAAAATAAGCGTTACGAATAATCTGTTGCTTTTAAAAATAAATTTATAAGATCAGAAAATCTAGAACACAAGTTTTTTCTCTTTAATGTAAATGAACATGTCTAACAGCAGTCTAATCATACGCATCTCAAATTGTAAAGAGCGGAAATATTGTTTTGATGTGGAAAGTAGTATAGGAGATTTATAGACTCACACAAATGGATTTCTGGTCTTGCAGCAGCTGTTGCATCAATAAGAACTGTAACTTTCTCATAGTCCAGTGCTACAGCATCAAAGACAATCTGCCGAATGCAATTTGGTGTCTGAACTCCTGAAAATGAACACATACATGTATAAGTAGCATGATGATGTACGATGTGATGCTTGACCTCTCAAGCAGAAAAGAAAGGATTGCATCTTTGTTTCAAATAAGTTTCCTTTTTGGGTGCACAGGTTGCTATACTGTAGAAAAATGAAGAATTTGTATGTTTATTCCCATTGACGAACCTATATATGAACGGGTGTTTCCATAATATGGCCATGAAAATTGAAAATGCAAGTGAAGAATTGAAAAGGGAGACAGAAGGGAAAGGACTAAACATTATTAAGTAACAAGGATATAATCATACAGAATTCAATTATCATGGAGCGAAATGATAATCACTTTCATATCAACAAATGTATATCAGTGCTTACCAACAATAACCAAGTTCTTTATTCCTGCAGTTTTCAGGACAGAATCAAGGTGCGTCGCAAAGAAAGCACTAAATCTAGTCTTCACCAACTTGTATTCCCCTTCTTTGATAACAAGCCCATCAGCCAGCTCCGCTCCTTTCAGACCTTTCACTGTTGGACCCTTTTCCCCAGAGTAATGCTGCCTGCGGAAAAGTTCAACATCTCTTCCAGAAGGATCATGCTCTCTGACAACCTACACTCAAGTTCACCATACATCAATGTCTCGGCACTCGGCAGAGAGCAACAAAAGGGCCAGATGATTAAATCTATTACTCTACTTTCTGAATGACGCTGCTTTATGTGAAAAGCTTTAGGTTATGCTATGAGATATTAGCTTGCCACATGTTTCCAGTGAATATCTGAAAAACATGTTAAGCACAGTACATGTACACCGATACACCCAAACATCCAAGATGATTTAAATGAATAAAGGATAACTTATTAGAAAAATATTTCAGGCTTCAAGCAATATACAATCTAGTTCTTGCAGGACAAGTGCCTGAAATTGGAAATATATACCCAACAGATTTTTTTTGTTTTATTACTTTTGAAGAAGAGTTTAGAAGAACACACTATTTAAACATTTAACAACACATGAGCTTTGTGTTCTTTCCTACTACCTAATGTCCTGCGTTCTTCAAAAATTGGATTCATTGCAAACATCATATATTGTAAAACCCTCAATTTTGTCATGTCTTTTTTTTGTACAGGATCTGGCTCGCATTATCCCTAGAGAAAGTGGAAAGCAAAAGGGAACTATGTTGGCCCATAGGATCATCGGCTCAGGTGAGTGAACCACTCACCAGTCTTACCGAGCATCCGCTAGTGTTGCCGAACACCCACTAGCCGTGCCGAGCACGAACAAGCGTTGTCCGCCCCCACACACTATGGCTAGAGCTAGAAGAAGAAGGGAGAACAGAGCATGCACACACAGTACAAGACACCAGCGTTGACCGAAGCCCTATTTGGAAGATGGCAAATCTGAACTCTCTTTACTGAGTTGTTGTGGTAGTCTATTTATACAACTATATCCATCTAGTCCCAGTACAGCGGCCCTGCTGCAACAGTGACTAGATAACATACAGGGTTGACTCTGCGCTGGTCTCTGCATGTGCCTACAGTGCTGAGCCGTGCGGCGACTGCACCTGCAGCGCTACAGTATCACAGCAGGGGGCCTTTCGGCGCCGCCTTCCCTTGCTGTGTTCACACAAGGTAGCAGTAGATTATCTAACGATCTTCCCCTAATCCTACTGCTAACCCTTGTACCCCCTCCATGCCGATCATCTCCTTCAGCTCCGTGAGTCGAAGACGTCCGAGCGGCTTGGTGAGGACGTCCGTGAGTTGCCGACCAGTTTTGATAAACTTGATGACGATCTGCCCTCCATCGACATAGTCCCTGAGGAAGTTGAACTTCACGTCGATGTGTTTACTCTGGTCGTGCAGAACCGGATTCTTCGCGAGGGCGATGGCAGGCTGGTTGTCCATCATTAGTGCTGGTGGGTGAGCTTCCACGCCGGTCAGCTCGCCCAGCAGCTGGCGTAGCCACACAACTTGGCACGCCGCTGTGGCCGCCGCTACGTACTCTGCCTCGCACGTAGATAGCGTCACCACCTTTTGTTTCAGCGACAGCCATGAAATTGGGGCCAACCCGAGAAAGACGAGCACGCCAGCTTGTTGGCCCACAAGATCACCGGCTCAGGTGAGTGAACCACTCACCAGTCTTGCCAAGCACCCGCTAGTATTGCCGAGCACCCACTAGCCGTGTCGACCACGAACAAGCGTTGTCCGTCCCCACACACTATGGCTAGAGCTAGAAGAAGAAGGGAGAACAGATCATGCACACACAGTACAAGACATCAGCGTTGGTCGAAGCCCTATCTGGGAGACGGTAAATCTGAACTCTCTTTACTGAGTTGCCGTTGTAGTCTATTTATACAACTCTATCCATCTAGTCCCAGTACAGCTGCCCTGCTGCAACAGTGACTAGATAACATACAGGGCTGACTTTGCGCCGGCCTCTGCATGTGCCTACAGTGCTGCAGGTGAGTCGTGCGGCGCCTGCACCTGCAGCGCCTACAGTATCACAGCAGGGGGCCTTTCGACGCCGTCTTCCCTTGCTGTGTGCACACAAGGTAGCAGTAGATTATCTAACAAACTATTCCGCCATGGTGCGCCTCAATTTGGCGGCAACCCTCGGGACGGTGGCGCCGCTGCCGCAGGAGAACCAACGGCGCTTCAGGTAGTGGAAGAGGAACTTGTGGAAGGAGAGGAGAAGTACCGGCAGGCACGACAGCAGCGGCAGATGTGATGGCATAAATCGCCAGGAACACAAAAAAAGGGCAAAACAAAAACAGGAAACGAGATAGATTCAATGCGACACGAATGGGGCAGTAAGAAATTTATTTTATATCATATCACGCCGCAATTGGAAGATCGTGTGCTGTTTGATCCGGAGAAAATTTGGATTTGGGATTTTGAGGTTTGGGTGGCACCATATTATGGTATGTGGTGTATCGTAAACGAACGGGGACTATCTTGGTCAGGACGGAGACATTTGTAAGAGCAGAAGAAAAGAAACAATAGAATTGGTGGAGGAATGAATGAATTTGTTGTGGTTTGGTTGGAATGCATGAATTACTAGTTGATAGATACTCAAAATGGTAAGGAATAGGTGGTAGAGTTGAACCTTTTTTATGCAACAAAAAAGCTACGTGGGTTTAGTTTTGTCGCCATTGTCATTTAGAACAGAGAATTGTAATATAAATTTAAAACATTTCATGGTACTAAATAAATAATAGGTTGGTGTTTTGACCATCTAAAGTCCTATCCAAGTACTCCTTTTCCCCAATCCTATAAGATATACTTTAGAAAAAAAAGGAAACATATATTTTAGAAAAAAAGGAAGTTATCAAAAATAGGTATTGATCACTGGTTTCTCTTCCATCGATATCATATTGTAAATTCATACTAATAAAGTATTTCAATATGATATAACTTTTCTACAGCATATAGCTTAAGGAAGTATTTGTCAAAATTCGTCATGTTTCACTTTTTGAAAACAAAATATGGCTTACACTAACGGATAGAGGGAATAACCAGCATGATCTGAACATAGAGCACCAAAAATTTGGACATAGCAGAGTAGCATTTATCTCATTGTTGTCTCTTTATTGATACATTTTTCTTTTTCCATAAGAGTAGCATGTGACGACAAGTTTTCATGATTACAGCATATTCGTTCACCGGTTTCCTCTGGAATTTTTCATAGCTATTTGTGTGGTGTTCCAAGGATTGGAGGCATGGCAAACCAGGGTCCAGGAGACCACAATATATATTTCCCTTTCACAATTTCTTTTCCATCGTATCAAACTTTTTTATGTAAATGCCTTTTTACATTTTAAACTGTTTGATTCACATATTATACATGTATAGCAAGTATATCATACACATTTCTGTAATTTATTGAAGACTTGAAGTAAATCTCCCAAAGCTCGCAGAGACAAAACAAACTCTCCCAAAATGTGTTTATAGACCCGGACCGTATTTTCATACATTTTTAGATTTTAACTCTTATGATAATTGTTTTTTATATTTCCCGTCCTGTACCTACCTGCACAAATCTCCCACCAGACGACAAAAGCCTTGGCAAGAGGACTGCATAATTTCAGCCCTACAAGATCCACAATGCATCACATCTCCAGCCGGGCTAAAAGGGAACGACAACAATTCTGCTACAACTTTTTGACCCATGTTGCAATACATCGCAAGAGCAGAGAAAAGGGGGCTCCACAACTCTAGCCTTGACACCCTATCATATTCCATTTTGCCATATATTCAGAGGGATGTCTCTATCAGTCTTGAAATAGTCTTCCCCAACAATAGAAGGTTCTGTGAAAAACATCATGCTTTCGAAAAGATGGGAAAACTGTGAGCTAACAATGATGTTGATGCACATGCAACGTCAGATGCTAGTTGTACCATGAAAAACTAAGCAACAAGTTCCTGTGCAGATCACTGCGACAGTGAACTCAGTGCCTCAGCTCAATTGGAACCGGGCAGATTTGTACGAACAGACCACCTGGAACTCCAGAGCAAGGGTACGCGGCAGTGAACTAGTCTGGAAAAAAAACATGTTTGTTCTACCCTGGTAGTTTGTGCCTTTGTGGATTGTAGTAGTACACAAGGAAAAACCACATCGATATCAATGATACTTCTCCCTTCATTGTGACATTCCTAGGTGATCCTACAGGCCTGGGGGCTTAAGAAATGGGATTGGGAAGAGACTCCCTACATCGATTTGGGTGCCCACAATGTTATTTACAACCTCGTTCACAACAGTTGTCCCTTTCCACCCATTGAACCACGGGCCTCCGCCAACTTCTAGTGCTGCCATGTTGCTTGTGGCATCTAGTATCATCTGCGACAAAAATGATTTAACATGTGGGTAATGTAGCATATTCCTTGTAGTGTAAAATACTTGCTGCTTTCTGATCATGAACATAAAGAATGAGATTGATGATTTGGTCTACAAGTTGTTGGACAGTTTTTAAGTTGGTTTTGGCCACCCAAAAGATCATGAGAAGGACAAAACGAAGAACATGAAGATCATGCAGGATGTAACAGTAAAGCGTGACTTATTAATATGAGAGCTCAAGGAAACAGGTGCCAACAACTTCATGATAATGCAAGCATACCTCTCCCTTGCTTACCATCGTATTTCTTTTCCCACAACTGTAGCCTTAGATCTCCATAGCAGGTGTCTTTGCACGCTGGTACCAGTCCAGCTTCGATAGTAGGAGCTCGCAGAGCAGTTCCTGGTTCTGTAGTGGTTGCTTCTATTTCTACCTGCAAAATTATAAGGATGCATATATTTATCAAAGGTTGCGGAACAAAAAGGTTTGCTGTAACAGTCAAACCACCACTAGAGTTTGACTGCAAACAGAGACTGCTACAAAGCAAAGCTCTTTTCATATTATCCTACAACTATGAATGCTAAATGAGTACCTTATTAATTTAGAATCTCAGCCAACATTTGATAGACAAGCAAAATTCACAGAATTTTAATATTATATGCGTTAATTACCAGATGAGTTTTGTTCTCGCCAGACATCTTCCAACGACCCCACGGTGCAATGTCCCAGCTTACTGTTCCAGTCCAAGGTACGAATTCAAAAAATTGTCCCTCGTAATGTATTCCAATCTGCAGGAAAGAAAACAAGAGTGCTTATACATCGTAGTTGCATCATATATCTTCTGTTTTGTTGTTACAAGGTATACATTGTTTTGTTTTTATGAAAGGCTACACTCTATTAAAAATTATATGACGCCTTCATGTGTGTGCTCCTATTTCATTTGTACTTGGAGGAGAAAATATTACCACTCAATATATTGACTAAATGGCAGTTCCCTATAGTAAAACAAGAGAAGAGACTCATAAGTAATGACACAACAGGTACAGCTACATTTGTTTGTAATCATTAAGATTTAAGGTGCTCAATGTGATGCAGAGATTTGTATATGCTGAACTTTAGGCAAGAAAATAAATGATCTATTCAAGAATACACAGGAGAGCTGAATATCATATTATTAAAAAAGAAAATATGGTACGGAATCAGTTCAAACCCTCAATAAATTACCACAAACATGCCACAAACTAAAGAAAAAACACAGCCAAAGAACTACCAGCCTAGCACAAGGTAAACAGCCTAAACTCCTTAGCTCCGTCTGCAAACCACATGGCAGCCTCCCTTGTTATTGTCCTAATGACAATACTAACGCTGGGTGATTCTCCATTAAAAAAAAACACACCTATTGCAATGTTTCCACGTCGCCCAAGTAACCAGAATTACAAGATAAACGATTCAGGCAAAAGTTCGTGCTACGGCGATTCAAATAGTAAAACTTACAGGAAAGAATTAAACATATTAATGCAAAAATGGATAATCACTAAACTTATATTTAAATCAATACAAAAGAAACGGTACAGCCCTTGTTTGCAAAAGAGGAGAAAAGATCTGATGCATTAGTCAACCTTAAACCCATATGTTTTACATATAAACATTTTTTCATTGCTTCCATTATGAATAAGTAAACATCCAGTCACTGATACAGAAATATTCCAGATTAGTCCCTCAGGCTTCCCAATGTCCAATATACTAGCTGAAAAATTAGAGGTTACTAGTTCCCAAAATCAATCATTGACTACTAAGAAGTATTGACCAAGTGCGTTCTCTCATTTATCTGAAAAATGTATATGTAGAGGACTAGGTTTGAGCTAACAGTACAACTTATCAGCAGGGTCACAATATCTCATATACGGATAGCTAATGTACTCTTTACATGCTGAGCATAAGAAATTGACAGAGAAATGGAAAGAAACAAAATGAATAAGCTTCTGATGATACTTCTTTCTTTGTTTTGTTTGTTTCCGTGTGGACTTATCTATCCATTAAAGTACTAATTAGTGGCATAACTATTGCAGTAATTGACCAGAATGACCAAGATATTTTGTTAGAAATCATATTTCCACAATCACTGATGACCAGTAGGTCCATAAATAATTTTCATCAAATATCCTTGTTTCATGATCACATATCCTGGTATGATGAATTAAGTAACTTATAATTAACTTATTGTTATGGACCTTGGTGTGGCCCAAGAATCTGCCTGCCCAACCTTGACCCAGGGAGGCACAGGAACTGTGCACGTGCACTGTAGTATGCATGCAGGTTTATGATTCTAATGCGTGATTACTTACCCATTTGGTTCAGTAGGGTTTATATCAGGTAGTCTCTGGATTATTCCAGATTGCAAGTTTGTAACTGATTGCTTAGGGGTTATGTTACTTGACTGTATAAAGAGAGGCAGCCTATCAAGGAAGGGCAAGCAGGAATCAAGGGGTAAGTGCCCTCATCTCTTTGCCACTGCCTAGCCATTGCCTCTTTCTCACCCGGGTGCACGCCTACGGCATATGCTCTAGTCAGCTTCTCCCTTGTGTGGTGGTGTCTCTCTCCCTCACCAATTCCCTCTGATGGATGCATGCCCATAAGGCCATAACAGATAGATTTGACCAAGGGGAGGGACGTCCCCCTGATTTTCATCTTAAGAAGTTGGTGCCATGACTCGAACCCGGGCTGGCTCAACCAACCGCTTCTTTGGCGTGTTGTGCTGACCAGTTGCACCGTGAGAGTGTTAGCGCATGCCCATAACACATAAGTGCGAAGTAGAAGTATGGACCAGGTTAAATCTGAAAAGCAAAGTATCACAATTGTACCAGTGAAGGACTTTCGTAGGTATCACCAAGTCCAATTTTCCTCAACCCGCCAGCAGCAGTTAAAGAAACTTCACCAGAAGCTCCTGAGAAGACATTGCACTGGATCTGAATGAAGCAAAGATTCAATTAAATACATTGATAACCCACAAGACTGCAACTAACAAAAAGCATAAAGAAGAATAATCTAATTCGCAAGGAAAAAGAATGGAAGACCATAGCTTCCAGAACACATCAAGGAAACAAGGATCAACAATCATTTGGTAATCTTCGTTGCTAAGCACTAATTACTTTTTTACAGAAGATATTACAAATATAACAAACCAGAACCACAACATACTTGCAAAATTCACCATACAGACATGAATCTGACTGAGACTTACATCAATACCATCATCACTGGGTGGCTGGCACAAAAGACTAATTGAAAAGAACAATTTTCATAAGCAGCTACAAGAATTTGCAGCAAATTCTATATTGTACACTATACGTCAGCAGAGTCATGATTCCTTATCAATTTATCACTAAAAAGAAGGGTAAAGATTATTTGTTTTTTTAATTGTGGGATGAAGCCATGCCTTCTTATTCCAAATAATACACGATTTCATTTGATATTATAATGAATTTATGGCATCATAACTAATAGAGGATCAGAGGGCACAATGATTACAGATAACACACCCAATACCACTTTCTTGGAAAACCTCCACCCCAGTTCTTTTCTGAGTAAGATGGAGCATTTTCAAATTCAAACCGTTCTCCATCCCATTCTATCCATCCTGAAAAGTCCACATATCACTGTTGTTAATACTACTCCACACTGGAAGGAAGTTATTGAGAGGAATAATAATATGGCATGCTACAGATTATTTCAGAAATTTCCAATTAAACGCATGGCTCAAGGAAGCAATTACAAATAGCAGGAGATCAAGTCATGTTCCATAGGGCATACCAACCAAACAGTTCAAAACTTACATATGTATATGATGCAGTTTTAAATCTTCTACTACCTAGTCATCAAGATGCACCACAGAAAACACACACAATTTTTAAACAGGTTCATATGCTCCAAATGGATAGGACCTATGGCCGAACTTACACGTCAATCTTATGAGAAAGAAGGTGTGTACACAAAGAGAGAAAGAAGCATGGGAAACCCCAGGGTACACCCAAAAAAATTTTTTTTTACTGTCATGACCGACAAAAAATGCAGACAGTGGGGCAACAAAAGAAACTCTTAGCAGATACCTCAAATTCTTAAGAGGGCTAAAGATAGAACTCAATTGGAGAGAAGTAATTTGATGGAAGATAAGAACAATCTTAGAGTGGACCAGCTGCACTCCAGATATGACTACATGCTACTAGGGTTTTTGCAAGAATTACTAAAAAGTAAAAGGACGCAAAAACTTTCACATGCATCATTAAGAAGTACAAATCAACAGTGCTATTGTGCATCATAGTTTATGAATGAGACGTGAACTCAGCAACGCAATAGGGGAATATTGGTTGTCTAACAAGAACAAATTTATGAATAGCAGGTCTATCAGTAACTCAGTATCTTTATTTTTCTGAGCACAAAGACAAACCTGTGGACAAGCCACCAGCCATGCATATTTGCCAATGAGGTTCAAAGAAAGGAAAAGCTGCAAGCCAACCAGCTGTGGACAACTGCTTAGATTTGACATCACCCCACCCATAAACTGGACTAGTGCTGTACTCCCAGCGAGCTGTTTGAACATTTGGCACATACTTTGACCTGCAAAGGTACAACTAGCTCACATCAATGAAAGAAACAAAAGTACCGATCTAATATTGTGTTTTTGTGTGCTAGCCTCCCTATTGTTGCAGGTGATTCGCTAGTTTTTAGTTGCAACAAGATCAAGAGAGCACAACTGTTATAAAGTTCAGACTATTGCTATAAAAATGAGTAATCGTTTTCTAAATTTTCCTGGCACTTTCTAACAAGATGTAGTCAAACGTCCCATACAGAAGATGCCTATTGAGTCACGGCTGTGCTGCAGGCTTCTTAATGAAATGACACAAAGCTCTCCTGCGTTGTTCGAGAAAAAAAAAACAGATGTGCTATAGGCTGTCATTATGAATGCCTTTTGTGGTGCTCCACTGGAGCGAAGGCACTCCAGGAGCTGCTGGTCAGGTCATTTACTGGGGGATAATACTCCTAGTCTTGGCACCTAATTGGTCACCTGCTGTTAAAAAGGGTCATTTGTTTCTTGTTTTCTCTTGTTTGTGGTGTGGATGTGTCAGTGGGTTTTGCCTCTGTTTTCGGGCGACTTTTGTCACTCTTGCATACTCTCTTCTTTCTTAATGAAATGGTACAACTCTCTTGCATGTTCGAGAAATAAAAAAGATGTTGCCTATTATCATCTTGAACTGGGACCATAGTTAAACTTCTAACTTCTGCAAAATATACAAATGTTAACAAAGAGAAGTCACTATTACATATTGAAGGGGCAAAACAAATGTTAAGCAACTGTTGTTGCAGTGCTATGCAAGCAGCCTAATAATAGCAAAAACAAATCTTTAATAAGATGAGATATAACATGCCTTCCATCATCACGTATCAAACCCTGATGCCAGATTGGGGTGACTTGGAACCCTTCCAAAACACGTTTAGAGAAATCCTATATCCGTTGAGTATCCAATGAGAACCCTTTACATGTTACAAAATTTTGATAGAATAAAACAATAAACCAGCAGAAATATCAAATATCATGTATGAACAAGAGAACAGGAAATTTCATATTCCCCAGTCATTATTTAATTAAAATAAGATATAGTGATATTAAAGGATTACAATTGTATACATCAATGGAAACCCATCTTCTCAAGGAACTTTTTTTTTTGGACATAGGATACTTAATGGACAGAATCAATACATAAATTGGTGATACATGTTCCTAAAAGTATCTTCACCAAAAATAAAATAAAATGAATGGCATTGAAGCATGAATACTATCATATTTTCCGTACTTAAAAGTTAACAGAAGAAAGTAAACATAATATTTATATTAGTATATATAATCAATATTATTATCAAAATCAAAGATACTGCACTTCAGCAACTATCAAGTTAAACTATCACGGACAAACAACGATTCCCTATTGTGCCCCCTTGATAGACAGATATGGAGTAGCTAAGCGTATGTCATCCAATGTGCTTTGTGGTTCAGTAAGGAGCTCTGTGTAGTGCAAAGTAAGTACTTCATATCATGTTATGAGTCCTTGGATTTCAAAAGAAGACATAAACATCTACCTGAGGGGGCACCTCCCCTTGCGGGGGAGTTGACTCTTTATTGGGAATGAAAGTGTTTCCCAGCATTAGTTCATGCCTACCTATCCAAATACAGCTTATTAGTTGGGAATTCAACAACCAGTGATGCATTACTAAAGTTCCATGAAACCAGGAAAAGCAACACTAACTGTTAATAGAAAAAACTGAAAGGCACCAAATTTATATTTTAATATGCAGTTTATTACTTTATTTTACTTTGCAGTGATTAAGATTAACCACGCCCTATTAAAAAGTAGCAATCTTTGCCCACGAAGGCATGCAGTTGACCTTATATAAAGAAATAGCAACCTAGCAAACTGTAGAGAGATACAAAAACACAGGGTAGCTCCTCTCAACCAGAGGTCAGGAGAACCTTGGTCCACCAGGTAGGAATTCGCTTAATCAATATCATCAAGGTATAATCAATCAGAGATGATAGAGTACTTTGACATACATAGTTAGCTTTTTATAATAGGTTTTCAACCGAGAGTAACTGTTAATCTACATCAGATGTGATTTGTGATTAGTTTTGTCTCAAGTAAACACTCCCTTCATTTCATAATGTTCGTCCAATCCCATCGTGAAGAAAAATAAGTGCTCCAAATTTAGGAAAAGTTAATGAAATGAACAAGCATGCCCCTATCAAAATGCATGTTACAATTGTTCAACATCTTTTCAACGGCTAAATATAGGTTTCCTCGATGAAAAATAATTGTGGAACAAAGCTTCCTAAAAAAATGAACAGATATTGCCAAATGGAGATAGTATATTAACATAATTTTGACCATGTTTTACAAATATTCACATCAGAAGCTGAGTTGTAGTACACATTGTTGTGACTTTGCCAATGTCTTAACATTGTATGGCAAGACAAATTAGTTAAACATTCAATAAAAATGTGCTTGGACCCATAATAAACTAAATGGGGTCATGTAGTTGAACACACCAATCAAATGTCTGAAGTGACCCTAAGTTGCTCAAGAATACATCATGGGGTGTCCAGAAATAGTATCATGAAGACCTCCAATTTTGTGGTGGCTAGCAGTGCACTACATTTTCGCTGGAACTAGACCGTGAGATATGAATTTCATGTATAAACTCCAAGACGCAATACTAGTTCATTCAAATAGGGTAGGAACAGTAGCACTAACTTGATTTTCTGAAGTTCATTGCAAATCTTAAACCTTAATGAACTTGCAGTGCAGTACCACATTGTACATGCTATGAATTTATCATGCCAACTTGTTTCTAAATTCTAACTACAGAGTTTCCATACAACAAAGTATAAAATAAAACAGTAACAACAAAGGACAGAGAGACTGAGCAAGAAGCTTACTTCCCCAAAAATTGTTTGATTTCTCAGAGAACTGGCATATGTACTTATCGTCCGCGCCAAGGATTTGTGCTCCCACACCAGTAAAGCGCGGACCATGTACCAACTTGTCCAAATCACTCATACCATCACGGAAGAGAGGGTTCTCGACAGAGTACATAAAGCAGAAACTCTGCCTGCACTCTGGAATCGACACCTTGAAGTACCATCCTTCGAAGAAAGGTCGAGCAGTGCCATCAAAGTGATACCTGCAAAATTGTCCAGCCATATTTAAGTATTCTGTCTCAGGCTTTTAGCGCTTGATCGTAGCAGCGTGTAACAAGAATGAGGGTAACAAAATAGCAGCATTGTGGATAATCTGAGCCCTGTTGAATGGGCGTGAACTGCGAATTGGAGCTCTGAAATGACCACATTCATGCCCCTAAATACCAAGCAAATGTGACGATGTGTTGGCTGATTCAATCAACTTAGGGTATTTGGTTTGAGGAATCAAACCATTCTAGATAAGGTGGTGCATCCTGAGTTCAGTTCTTTAAATTTGGTGGAATGATAGAAATATGGTGAAAAAAATCCTAGTACTGATGATAATGGATCAACTCATTCTACTCCACAGACCAAACAAAAACAAAATATGGAGTTAGAAATGATGGACTAACTCATTCTTCAAACCAAACACCATTACTCCCCAGCTGGACTCCAGGAACACTACCGAATCTCAGAAGCCCGAGACGCGTGGTGCTTACCCGCTATGCGGCGTCCGGAGAGGCCGGTCCTGCGGCGTGGGCGCATAGATGAGCGCCGCCGCCGCCGAGGATGAGGAGGAGGTAAAGGAGGCCGCGAGTGGGACCACCCCGCGGCGGCAGTGTCGGCGGCCGCTCCGTGGGAGCACGACGCCGGAACGCGGCGTCACGGCCGGCTGGGCGGCTGCGGCGGCGAGGTTCATGGGAGCAGTATAGTCCAGTCGCCGTGCGGGCGGAGCGGCGACGGCCCACGGGTTTTTCTTTGTTGGGTTTCGTGGCCTCGTGTCACAAAGCGTGCGCCACGTGGCCCATACATGCACTGGATGAGAGTGGACGGGCTCCACTCCGAATCTCCGATGCCTCCACGGCAGCCTCCGTGGCGGGCTGGGGACCATTCGCTGATTTTTGTCTTTTTAGGAGCGCTGCCAAAAACTACGAGGTTTTTACGCGTGTACCGTTATAAAAGACGGTTATTATCTACTGTCATTAAAAAGTTTGATACACCTAAGTGTCAAAGCGTCAAATCTTTTTTTTTCTTCCACGGCGTTCACCGGTGACGGTGTCACACCATGGAGGAAAAAGTTTAAAATACCCTCGGGAATTTATTTTTCTCTTTTCTTTTAATCCTCACTTATTTTATTTTATTTATCTCTCCTATATTCCATATGCTGGGCAGCTTCTGCACAGGTGACAGGTCCGTGTGCCGCAAGCCCGCGTGTCCGACGCCGTAGCCGCCGCACTGCACCGTCGCCGTCCTCAGCGTCCCCTCCGACGCCGTCCTCGCCTTCCTCAACCTCTTCTACTCCAGGTAACGTCAGCCAACGAATTTCCGCTCTCCGCTTCCGCTGGAGATAGAACAGAGAAATCAAAATCTGACGTGGCCGTCGCAATGCGCGCTAGCTCACAGGGTGGCGCCCGGAACGGAGGAGCTGGTGGACTCGCACGGGCCGCAGCTGCTGGCCCTGGCGCACGCGTACTGCGTCGGGTGGCTGAAGCGCGCCGCCGAAGCCGCCGTGTCGGCACGGCTCACCGCGGACCGCGCCGTGGACATGCTCCAGCTAGCCAGGCTCTGCGACGTGCCGCTACTGTATGACAGAATCCCGATCACAGCGAAAGCGACGGGGAGTGGATGAACGCACGCGAACACAGGTGGAACACAAGTGATTTTGTTGCTGCGGAAGTGGCAGCGTTTTCTGTTGATTGAAACTGAATAAGAAGAGCTTACATGCAGGTTTACATGGCCAGCAATGGCCTGTTGCGGCACGCTCGTGCTCAGTCACCGCCATCCCAGTGGCCTGGGACGTGCCGCAGGGTTGCGCGCCAGCCGCGAACAGCCAGAGCGCATTCAGCTCTATCTATCAACTAGCTAAGATTAGGCATCAGCTATGTGCGGCATGCTCAGGGCTTATTCAAACACTGTACACGTGGTGCGCGCGCCTGGCCGCCAAGGACTTCGCCGCCGTCGAGGCGTCCGACGGGTGGCGTGTCGCGCGGCGCCACGATCCGGCGCTGGAGCTGGAGGACGCGGACAACCGGCGGGCGCGGGCGTCGCAGGAGGCCTACCGGGAGCTCGGCCAGGCCATGGGCTCCCTCAACCGCATCTTCGCCTGCGGCACCAACGACAACACGCCGTCCGCAGGGCCTGCGGCTGCTGATGCGGCACTTCGCAAGTTCGCGACGTGCGCGTGCAAGGTCGCGCCGGGTGGCTGCGCGCGGTGCAAGCGCATGCTGCAGCTCTTCCGCCTCCACGCCTCCGTCTGCGACCAGCCGGAGGAGGACCAACCGTGCCGCGTGCCGCTCTTGTGCGGCAACGGCGGCAGGCTGAGTAGCGGCGGCGGGGGCGCGTGCACGGCTGCGCGCCGAGCGAAGGCACCGTGGCGGCGGCGCTCGGTTGGGACCTCGTACTCACAGCAGCCGCATGCGGCAAGGGAGGCGGCCACGGCTCAATGGCAGCGGCGCGCATCCGTGTGGCGGCGGCTAGAGCCAACCGCGCTGCCGTGCTCTTCCCGGCCATCCGTTCCCCTCGCGTTCCTCTTCTTGAGAAGGAAGAAGGTGCTGTGTTACTGACAGCTTGGCCCCACCGGAAGAGAGAAAGAAGGAAGATGATATGGTTACGAGAGAAGGGTATTTTGGACATTGTCATCGGCTAGATCCACATGTCAGGTCTGTCAAACGGTGAAAACCTAACAGAAGGTGGACGGAATGGCGTGGAAGGAAAAAAAAAAGTTTGGCGTAATGGTACCTAGGTGTGTCCGAACTTTTTTTTAGTAGCCTATAGGTCAGGGTCATCTTTTATAATGGCACACAGATAAAAGCGTAAAAAATTATGACCAGTCCCAATCCTAAGATTTTCATAGCCTGTTTTTTTGAACCATTTTCATAGCCTGTTTGATCCATAGACAAACTAGGAGCTAAAAAAATAGTTTAATCTATTCAAACAAATCGAGGAGCTAAAAGAAATTAATTTTTAAGATAAACTTTTAACTAGTTGTTAGTCTAAAAAGTCTAAAAAGGCCACTATAAATACTAAAGCACCTTGGTTAATGGGAACTCAAATGTTACAAATAAGTCTCAGAAGGTACATTCAGATAATTCTCAAAGTTGTAGTTTAAACAAAAGCAAACACTTAAACCACACCAAAAAGATATTGATGGATCCTAAGATCCGAAAAAATCAAAGCACACTTGCTCATGCCATAAGCTAAGTTGCATGTAGACACGACCAAAAGGATCAATATGGTGTAGAGACCATGACGGCTCGGAGGGGGTGAACTATGCAGCTTAAAAACTACTTTGCCTCTAATTTTCTCCTAATCAAAACTTATGTAAAAAATAAATTATCTAGATGTGCAATTAAGGTTTCTGTTAGATGTGTTGCTATCTCTAACGCAAATGAGTTATGCAACCTAGGTTCCAATCCTATAAACTAGCCTGTCAAACTAAGCTAGAAAGGTAAACACGCAACCAAGGTACATAATATAAATACGGAAGCTAAGTGTGGTAGAGATGCAAACTCCGTCGACGACTTCGGTGTTTTTACTGAGATATCGAGAAGCTCCTCGCTTCCCATAGTCTTTGTTGGAGCCCTCGTAAGGACCGAGCTCTTGGTTGGGTAACTCTGTGGATAGCCTTTGGGCCTTCTCCATGCGCAAGTGGTGGTCTTCGAGATGGCCCCTCCCGGGTCGCTCTCCGCCATCTTCATTATCGAGATTTTTGACAAAACCATCAAGGGCCTCGTTCCCTCTTATACATGGTGACAGCCACACCATAAACACCTCCAGTGTACTGAAAGTGCATCTAACTCTTTAGTGGGTTTTGGATGATTGAACGACAACGTGATTAAAGGTCTAACATATTTGCTAAGTGTTGAACAAGAAAGTGATTATCTCACAGGTACTTGATAAAAGCCAAAATGATGTGTTGTTGTATAAACAATTGAGTTCAAACACAAGACAACAATACAAATGTAATTCATGCAAGGCTTATGTATTGTGAAATTTCTATGATTTATGATAAAGCAAGCATGTTGAGAATTGATTAATGAGACATGAGGGATTGAATATGGAATTGTCTTTTATTTGAAGCTTGCTACGTTAAAATGAAAAGACTACTATACAAATGAATGAGTGATTCAACATAAGATGTGACTTGACAGCTTGAGATGGTGAAGATAGCAAGGAAAGGCTTCGAGGTACTAAGCAAGGGAGAAGGGCAAGCGATGGCTTGGCGCCCAAAGAACCTAGCTAAGGTGAAGAAGAAAGTACTTGCATTTAGTTGATGTACTAATCAAACCATGATGGTCACATTAAAGTGGAGGATCAAATAATTTATTAGATAAATTATTAAAAGTGACTTGATACATTTGAAATTATTTCTCATCTATTGAATGGAATCAAGTCACATGCTCAAGATGGCTATGCTCAAGAACAAAATCAAAAGTTCGATATGGTGACACCCTCAATTGATGAAGATTGAGAGCTATGGCATTTGGTCTAAAAGAGGACCGTGACGCCTAAGAGGGGGCGTGAATTAGGCAACTTAAAACTCTAACTCTAAACTATGGCCTCTTTTTCTATTCTTAGCAATACCTATGCAAAAGATAAATTATCTAAATGTGCAACTACGGTTTTGCTAGTGTGTTGCAATCTCTATCGCAAAAGGAGTTATGCAAACAATGTAAATGCGGAAGCTAAAGAGTAAGGTAGAGATATGCAAATTCCCATCGATGACTCTGGTATTTTTATTGAGGTATCGAGAAGCGCGCAAGCTTTTCCCTAGTTCTTGTTGGAGCCCCTCACAAGGAATCTCTCGCAAGAGCCAAGCTCACTATCGGGTAACTCCGTGGATAGCCTCAGACCTTCCCCACGTGCAAGTGGGTCTCCAGTGTGCCTTCCGACAAGCCTCTCCTGGATCACTCTCCGCCATCTTTATTATCAAGCTTCCGGCCGAACCGCCATGGGTCTTATTCCATTTGGTACACGGTGGTGGCCATACCACAAACACGGTTGGTGTGATCTTGCAAGACTACAAGCCCCTCCAATGTACAACAATGGTGTGCACAAGCACCAAGTGGTAAGAGGTATGCAAACCTCACTAAACACTAGGCCTAAACCTAGAGCAAGCGCATAAGCGGTGGTCTAATCAACCTAAGCATTTCGCAAAGTGTGACAGAACCGTCCAATTTATACAAGATCAAGTATGGCTATCCCCACTAACACGTTGACACACGCATACTTTCACTTATATAAACCCGGTAGTCCGCTGAGTGTCACGAAGGACCTCGGTAAATCAACATCACAACCAAGATCGTATGATTAAGCAAATACACATCACATACACAGAGTTACAGTGGAAATAATATTACAAATGAGTTCACAAATAATAGTACAAGTTTAGGTTTCAAAACCAATTAGTGAAAATAATATAGCTTTCAAATGATTATATTAATATAAGTTCCAAATATATTACTAGCATAAGTGACATCCTCTGACAAAAGCATATAGATGAGAAATAAATATAGAGTCACCGAGCCCACCGGCGGTTAGCCACCATCTTCAGCAGGGCGAGAACTTCACCTGCAACATGGTGGGATAAACCCTGAGTACTCGAATGTACTTAGCTAGGCTTACCTATTATAAACTAGAAATAAAGTGACACCAAGGAGTATACAAGGCTTTACAGGTGGAGCTAGCTTGACAAAATTTTGCATAAAAACCACTAGTTGAGCTATACATTTTACAATTCAGTAACCAAGTTAATTATAGCTATCCATCTTTAGATTAGCAACTAACCTGTGCCAAACATGTGGAATATTATTAGTAACAAGCAATAGTAACCATAGCTGGTGTAGTAATGTGAATATCATCATCATAACCATCAAGTTTCCATTAAGTTACTCTACGTTGCCGCTGCTCAGTCAAGTTCTCACTATTCGAGAGAGATGGTGATTTTAATCGATTCCTACCTAGTTGGAGAATTATTCCTAACACACACCCAAGCAACCTAATCAGTGGTCACCTCGGGTCACCTTTGGTACAACTCAGGAACAAATTCATGGGTCTGAGTAGCGCCGCACTCTCAGGAAAACCACTCTGCTAGGATGTCAATCTGCCCTTTGGACTTATTCCAATGGCTCCCTGCACATCCTTACTACTGCCAAAGTGCGCACTTTCACTTCCC
This sequence comes from Miscanthus floridulus, assembly GCF_019320115.1. Lineage (NCBI taxonomy): Eukaryota > Viridiplantae > Streptophyta > Magnoliopsida > Poales > Poaceae > Miscanthus > Miscanthus floridulus. Next base: position 51,411,259 of record NC_089586.1, on the reverse strand, counting down.
GGCTTCCGCCCTGAGTTGAGCTACTCGGCTTTGCGGTCGGAATGAGTTATCCAACCAACTAAGTGATAGGCATGCATTCAACATAATATGAGGATATACAACGAATTGGTCCTTAACCGACATAGACGGTGATAGATAGGCACCCAAGACCTTCATGCCTTGTTGCTTCTCTATCACAATCCTGTCTGGTCTCCTTTTTATTCATCAACACATGGCTATTTCCACGATAGCAAATATAGTCAACCGTGCTTTGGTATTCACCTATATCTTGCAGGTGATAGAAAATCACCTGACTTCTACCGGTCTAAGCATCGCTAAGCATACATTCGATCCTAGACCTACATAGGGTTCAAGGTATATTTCTAGACAAGGTAGTTCTATGCATCAAATGGTTTCAATCAACTCTTATAACCTAATGCATCAAACATAAAGAACTCAAGTGATATTTATAAAAGCGTAGGAGGCTTAGAATGCTCCGAGGCTTTCCTAGAATCCAACACTAGGTCAGTGTCTGTTAGATGACACTCGCTTGGCGAATATCTCCCATCTCGGCACTTGCTTAGTCCTTCTGTCTTCGGGATAGGTCCACCATACACCGTCTTCGGGTTCGGCTCCAACATCACGTCCTTCACGTGGCTCATCTAGCGTACCTAGATGAGATGCAAGATGCAAGTGCATGAATATGAAGAATGGTAATATGAGATACATCACATAATAGCATTCAAGGCAAATGTAAGATCATGCAAGACATAGGCCCTATAGTTATTTAACTAAACATCACACAACCTATTATAAAGAGATAACAAGCATATTAGGCATGGCACACAAGTGAACTTAAGTTCAGATATTGCACACATGCATCGATCAAGAACTAATCAACATGTTTAGCCAAAACAAGAGCAAGCTAAAGCAATCACGTAGCACATATATAGAAATCTAGACAGCAGCACAACAGTCACTTGTTTTATCCATAACTATAGATCCAGACATCCAAAGAAGGTGATCCTAAACTTTCTGGAAAGCTAATGAAATTGCCTACAACATGGTTATTATCACCAAAAGCTTATTCCAAAGCTAACCAGGTTAAACATGTCAATATTTTAGATCTACATAGAATTAGGATAGAATAGTAGTAGTAATTTTAAAAATGCATAACTAGAGTTACAGTCATCAAACAAGCATAAACCTTAACTTTCTAGAAAGCTTAAACTAGTATTAAAAACCTAACTGCATAAATTGATTTTTACAGCAAAAACTTTAAACTAAATTGTCAATAGAATATCGTCGGCAGTCCATCGAGGGGTATCCCGCGATGGTAGATTGATCGGTAGAGGAGCGTGTAATCAAGAACAAGAAGGCAATAGAGACACACGAGTTATATAGGTTCAGGCTGTTAGTATAACGTAATACCTTACTCCTGTGGTCTGTTGGTTTGTATTAGCTATCGTATGATTTGCCATGATTTTGTAGGGGGTCCCTGCCCGCCTTATATAGTCTAGGGGGCAAGGTTACAAGTCAGTTAGATCTAAGAGATAACCAGAAAGTAATAATAGATTACAAGAAACACGGGATCATGCATATCCTATCAGACTACGTGACATCTTTCGGATATCCTTCCCATGCCTTGTGGGAGGCGCCGAGCATAATCGTGCCCCACAAGGCTCCTTCTCGTGGGCTGGACCGCCCCTGGAGGCATAGCCCATGTGGCCTGCCATGGGTATCCGGGGTCATACCCCCATAGCTAGTCCCCGAGCGTCTTGTACCCATTGAGCAACGCCGTCTTGAACTTTTCCGAGCAGGTGCGAACAAAAACTGAGCTGTCCAAATCATGGTCTGACCACCATAACGAATCGCCGATCAGTTGTGAGCAGTTGCCGAGCAGCGCGCACCATCGCCAACCAGTGTGTTTCGAGCACGGCTTGTCATAAGGGTGTAAGGAGCTCAATTTCAGAATTGAAAATTCCCGCGTGGTAAAATGAAGTGTGCCCACTTAGAGTCCGACCACGAGGTTAAAGAAACCTTGGTTTAACTTTTAGAGGCTCAGAGTCTTTCGGAAAAAACAAACACATTCACCGCGAGGTGAAGTGTGCCCACTTAGTCTCCGAGTCTGATAGTAGGTGACATAGTCAGGTGGTGCCAGGCTCAGAAAATATTGAACCAGCCGAGTAGGTAACCAGTCCTCGAGTGTAGCCTCGAGATGAAAAACAAACACATTCACCGCAAGGTGAAGTGTGCCCACTTAGTCCCCGAGCCTGACAGTAGGTGACGCAGTCACGTGGTGCCAGGCTTAGAAAAAAGTAATCCATCTGAGCAAGCAGCCAGTCCCCGTGTGTCGGGCGTAGATATCAGATAAATCAAACCGTGGAGAAAAAACCGGAGTAATGGCTGTGTAGCATCGGGTGCTGAGCCTCATTAAATTACGGAGAAATTGGTGAATATTTGGCGGTGATAAATGAGCGACATGGGCTACTGTTGCATGATAGCCCAACTTGCGGCCCATTAAACCGCTTTGGTGGAGTCAAAATAGCGCTAATGGCGAGAATGGTTTCCCAAAAACCCTCAGGCGCAATGAAAAACTGGAGGAAGTGCTTTATAACCGTGCCACCACATACATTGCCTCCTACCTCACTCAGTTTGCCTTTCTTCCTTCCTTCGCAAACCCTACGTTCCACATTTCGCACCATCGCGAGCACTCGGCTCCAACCTAGTTCCAATCTAGAGAAAATGGCGCTGAAAAAAGGAGCCACAAAGCCGAAGAAAGTGGCCACCGGAGCCAGCCATGACGAGGAGTGGGTGCCATCGAAGACGTCGGTGGCGGATCTCGATAGGATGGTGGCGGCGGGCGTTCTCCCAGACCGCCTCATTGCTGGATGGCGGCCGGCTAGTGGTGAGCCCTTCCCGACACCACATACTAATGAGGCTGTAGTATTTGAAGATTATTTCTGGCGAGGATTAGGGTTTCCTGTCCACCCCTTTGTGAGGGATCTTATGGAGTTTTGGGCGATTAGCCTCTATAATCTGCACCCCAACACCATTCTGCATGTGTCTATCTTTATCCATTTCTGCGAGGCATTTCTCGGTGTTCTTCCGCACTTCAACCTCTTCAGGCACCTATTCTGTCTGAAGAAGAAGGGGGGGTAGCGGTTCTAAGGTGGTCGGTGGCGTGTACCTGCAACTCAGGGATGGAATGGCCAGCGAATATATCAGCGTGCCGCTAAATACCTCCCTCAAAGGTTGGAATGCCCGATGGTTCTATATCAAGCAAAGTCACCCAATGATTCGGTGCGACGTCCACCACATCCCGGTTAATCATAGTAACTGGTCGGAGCGACCCAACAATGCTGACATGGAGCAGGTAATGGAGCTTCTGGACTTGATTAAGGGCGTGGAGCTTAGGGGTGAACTGGTTGCAGCTAGCTTCATAGTATGGCGTGTCCAACCTTGCAAAGAGAGGGCCCATCCAGCATTCGATTATAAAGGTGATAACGACGGTACCCGGGAAAACACGGACCGTCTGACGAAGAAAGAAGTGATAGACTGTGCCATGGATCTATTTACTTCCAATGTCTCATTCAGCTGGCCAAAAGGAACAAAGGCTTTCAACTGTACCAATCCACCTCCTCAGGTAACCATTTCACTTCGCATCAATCAGGCATTAATTGTAGAGCATAGGACTGACTTACTTATGAAAAGATCAATTCACAGGATAGGGCAATATACTTTTCAGACATGCCGAGAGCTGATTGGCCGAAAGGAGTGGACATTCGGCGGCCGCTACATCCCGAAGAGGAGGAGCCGAGCTCCTCGTCAGATAGTCCATCCCCAGTATCGGAGAAGATTCACGGGAAAAGGCCGGCAGTAGTCGAGCCAGTCCAAAAGAGGAGGAAAACCGCAAGCTCTCATGCACACAAACCAGGCGGCATCTCTCTTGGTGAAGACCGAACAGTTCGACCATGAAGAACCGCTGTGTTGGAGTGGTCGGATGATGACGAGGACCAGTCAGTGCTTCCGCCGAACACGAAGGAGGCATCGGCAGATGCTGAAGCTCTCAAGCAGCAAACAAGGGAAAGTTATGTTTGGGCAATGATGGAAGTCCTGGCGACGCAAACTACCGGAGTCCCTAAGCAACAAGAGGGGATAACCATAGAACCACGCACAGAAGGTGGGGCCCCCGAGCGCCGAGAAGATCCGCAGCTCGCTGCAGAGGCGCAGGAGTCCTCCCATCAAGCTGACCAGGCAGCCGCACCTAGGGGATCAGGCAGGCATCGCCGATTCAAGAAAATCAATCGGAAGGCCAAACTGTAAGTATATTTGCCTTGGAGTAACAATATTGTTCCTTGATTTCTCTTGGTTACTGACAAGCCGACATTACGCAGAGTAACGCCGAGGCTCGTTACCTCAGAAGAAAAAATGACAACTGCTCCCGTCTGGGAGTCCCCGAGTGCTCGACGAACAGAGGATGGGCCAACCACTACTGCCAGCATTCCTAGCGATGGTGAATCGTTGGCGCACACGACAGGCGCGTCGGCGACCGCAATCGAGGCTACGACTGAAAAAGTTGATACTTTGGAAGCAGAACTACAGCTGTTGTTGATGCGTCAGAGGCTATGGATGCAACTCCACCAACGGTCGAGGAGCAAACATCGTCACCCACGAGGATGCTGGGAGTGGTCGGAGCAACGGGCCGACCATGGAGCCCCCCAGTGGTGCCTCAAGCAACGGCGGAGGAGGACGAGGTTGTGGAGATCGAGCGTGCCGCACCTAAACCCCAGTCCATCCAGATTCTTCGAAAATGCAGGGAAGAGGTAGTAGTTGTTGACGAGGAAGACACCACCAGGGAGATAAAGAGGTTGAAAACTGCCGTTGCTGGAGTAATGACTCAAATCAAGGTTAGTACCTCACCTGGAACACTGATATATGTTGTTGGAGATCAAGGTATATCTCTTGTCATGTTAATCCACAGGGGATAGCTCGAATAGCTGATCAACGGCACCAACTGATGAAGAGGATGGAGCCCCTCGCCGAGGAAAACAAGATACTCCGGGAAGCGTTAAGTCTTTCGGAGAAGAGTATTCAGAGGGCCCAGCGCGATCGGGACCTCGTGGAGTCGAACTCGCGGGACCTTGAACATTAGAAGGGGGTTATGTCCGAGTGACTAATGGTTGCATCCGAGCAGCTGAAGAAGATGTCCGAACAACTGGTGAATGTATTCGAGGAGCAAAAAAATATGTTCGAGCAGTTGGGCAAGAAAAACAGAGAACTAAAAAATAAAACCGAGCAGCTCGACCGGAAGTGCCAGCAGTTCGAGGATGTATCCAAGCTGAAATGCGGTATTCCTTTTCACATAATGTACTTTGTAGTAGTTGGCCGTTCATTTTTTTTAAATAGTTGATTTGTAGAGCAAGATGTAGAACTCAACCAGCTTCGCCAAACCGTCGAGCAAATCCGACAAGAGAAAGCGAAAGAGTCGGAGCGAGCAGATAAACTGGCCAAAGAATTGAAAGGTAGGTACCCCCCTGATCGGAAGTAATGTCGTAATACTTTGTTGTCGTGATGAACCGTTGTAATTCTTGTAGATTATCAACATAAAACCAAGGCGCAGTTCGATGTGCTGGTGCATGAAGCCAAAGTCCAGAAGGACAACTTCAACACTATAACCGCCGCAATAAAACCAGTACTCGACTGCGTCAACGTTGAACCGGCACCCCGTCCTGACAGCAGGCAGCAAGGGCCGGACACCATCATTCAGAGATGCAAGGCAGCGTGGGAGAACTTCAAAAACTTCAACCGCGATGCTGTTTTGACCGCCGCTACTCATGCCCTTGCAGTGGTTCGGTCCCATTATCCGTCTGTCGACGTCCAGTCGGTAGGTGGTGGGTTCGCCGATGGGCTTAGCGACATGCAAACCCAGCAGCTAGAGGATGATGTTGAGGATGTAGCAAAAATTCTTGTCAGTGATATAGACCTATTTGGCGAAACAGAAACTGTTGGCGAAGCTTAAGAAACTGCCCGGATATTATCGCTTGTAACACTTGATTTATCTGGCGATGAAGAATCGTTGTATTAACTACCCGATGCAGTTATGCATAATATAAGCAGTGTTTGATCAGTTAGTTTTCACTAAACTTGACGCCTTAGCTAGGCCATAATCCATAACGCGTAACGCGGAGCTCATGCATATGTTGGAAAAACAAGCGTTATCATAAGACCATAGCCTACCGTCCAACACGCAGAGCACGGAGCTCATAGCACGTTTGGTGGGATGTTAGAGCCTCGGTGTCCTCCGGAGTTATCATTGAGAAAAACATGCTGCTCAGCAGCCAACTTGAGTGACTTGTCGAGAAAAATAGTTCAAGTGGCGTCCGAGCAGTTAGTTCATGCTTGAAATCTAGGCCTTGACTAACTTGTAGTCCATAACGTCGAGCGCAGAGACCCTGACATGTGTAGGATGAATAGGCATGACCAAGGAACCGTAGCCGACCAACCGGAACATAGAGCGCAGAGCCCCTAAGCGCGTGTAGGATGTAGTCAGAGACTGGGTCTTCTCCATAGAAAATAGAAGGAAAAAACATGTGCTGCTCGAAGATTCACGAGCTATGTTAATGTAGACGGGGGTCCCGATCTTCTGTCAGGTTCAAGATAAACAACGATTTGTTCGGAGAGTGACACACCGATCCGGCTTCAGATCACAAAGACCCAAACCCTGCAACCTTAGCACCACGTCTCCTTTGGTTATCAACCGTGTCACAATCCGGTTGACCTCACCAAGAAGGCTAATCCTTGCTACGAATCGAAGAACACAAGCAAGAACAAGATAAAAGCAACTCAATTAAAGTGACAATTGTAGATGAATGATTAAGCATCGAAGTTGGGGTCTTGCAAACCGATAACGATGACTATTCAATGACAGATTGATCTAAAACAAAACCCAAAACATAAAGTAGGTGGTGGCTACTGATTATATAGCCTAAGGGACGTCTAAGGATCCCTCTTGATGCCCTAAAGGTGTCCCAATACGTTACAAGGCCCAATGGCCCAAAAGACGACGACGCAGCACCGTGATAGATTCTGGACATCAACTTGTTTCGACGATTCCCATTGATTCTGATGGAATTTTGATGTGGGACCACTTCCATTGGTTTCCTTATGAAATTATCTTTCCATACATATGTGGATCATCAAAAATGGAGTTCAGATGCGTCCTGAGCATCCGTTTTATTGCAGACTAGTCCTGACGGCCGAGGCAGACTCGAACTCGGATTGGACTGGGCCTCTGGCTTGGCTTGGACGTCCTTGCTGGCCTCTTAAGGTGGTGGCCAAGGAGGAGAACGTCCAAGGCCATCTCTTAGGCATTTTCCATCTTCTTGGGGTATGCTCCAACTTGGGCCTGGGTCCCAAGGATGTCTAACAAGCCCATGACGACAGTATAGCTCCTGCCAGAAATAGCGATAGAATATATTGGTGATTTGGAGGCCTTTCCGACATGATATTGAGATGGAACTAGATCTATTTGAAAGCTTATCAAACAAGCTTTCCATCAAGTGCTCATTAACCACGATCGCACTTCGAATGGATGAGTTATGGCCTTCCAAATGAGGCACTATCGGGCTGCCGACGAACCGAAAGTTCAACTTTGATGAACTTCCATTATGAAACACATTTGAACCTACAATCAAATAGTGACATGTACATGTGGAACCAAGTGAATTATAACCAAAGCCACTATGCAAATGTAGGAATGAGCGCACCTTATAATCATTGTTCATATCCGAAGGTGCCATGTTCTCATCATCCTCCCCTTCTTGACAACAAACCGTCCTCGGTTTGAGCTTAGCTAGTGGACAAGTTGTCGGTAGTAGCCAACATTGCTCCCCTTCTTGAAATTTAACATGTTTCTTTATAACAAAACTAGGGGAACTTGACATGATAAGATTATAGCAATTGCAATCCTTTGGTTGATCATACTTTTGCATAATATAAGGAGATTTTAGATTTGAACAAATATAGACACGATGCACCATATACTCTCCTTTACAATTATATTTTCCAATAAAATGATATGTATGTCTAGAGAACCATGGCAAATAGTAGATGCATAAAGTTTCTCCTCTAAATAACTAAGATTACACGGAATATCAAATTCAATGTAACCCAAAGTATTTAAAGAAGACAATAATTTCAGCTCATCAACTTCACTAGCATTATGAATAACAAGTCTATTTTCAGCACAAGTGCTCATTTTCAGCACACATATAGTGTGATCATTCTTCAATGATTACATGGGTATAACATAAATATCATCATGCAAGTCATCTTCATCATAAGAAACATCAAGCAAATCATCTTGTGATAAAGGTAAATCAAGCGAATGCTCCACTAAAATTTGCTCTATCATAGCATGATTGGTGGAAAAATTCAGCACATCAAGAGAACTCTCACCTTCTATGAGTTTAGCATCATGGGCATTACCTTTGCTCTCATGTTCAGCAAGGGTAATAGTTGATGGTTCTGAATTTTCACATGAGGCTATGAGCTTCTCATTTTCTGTCACGTCATCCTTGCTCTTTTCTACATTGTCCTGCAAAAGGTTAGGCATAGTAGGAGGAATAACAACAGACTCTTCCTCTAAATGGTGCACCTCATCATATGAAGTCAAAACAGGAGGTGGATTAACAAAGGTTTCTCGCATAAGAAGTTTCATATCATTCCAAGTTTGAGGCTTATCAGAAGGATCTAAAGACTCCCACCAAGATAAAGCAGAATGTAGCAAAACACTAGCTGCATTTTTTACCTTTCTCCTTGGACACATAAAGCGAGTAGCAAATATGTTATCGATGGCAATTTCCCACTCCATGTACTCATCAGCACCTATACCATCATAAGTCGGTGGATACAAATAACTTGTCATTGTAAACACAAAAACAAGGAACAAACGGTGAAAGTTATCCCTACCAAATGACTACGTGGTTGCAGTGGTGTCACTTTTCACAACAAGTGGAAGCGTCTTACCAAGCTCTTACAAAATTCTTACCAATGCAAGCAGTGGCGGTACAACCGGCAGCTAGTTTGTGATACCTGTGAGGCAGTGGTACCGAGATTGCAAGGGTCTTTTTCTGTACCGATCTGAAGTATATGTGGAGCTTGGGAGGCACAAAAAAGAACAAATATATATATGTGGCACACAAGTCAGTGACAGATAGCAATATTGAATAAATGTCCAGAGCACTTGTCCTAGTTGCTGGCCTATACGTGTTCCTATCACCAGTTGTGATAAACAAGAGATGAAACAAGGATGAAAGGAAATAAGTATTAAAGGTAGCAACGGATATGAACAAGGCAAAAGGTACCACAAACAATAGAGCTATTGAGTGTTCCTTATGTGCTCCTTTTCGATATCTTCTATTCTCTTTTACTATTTTTTTTCTTTTATTTTTTTGTCCAATCTTTTTTTCTTGCTTTTGCTATTTTGATATTTTTTCTCAGCAAGGAGCACACAAGAATAAACCACAAAAAATTTGAGCTCAATTGAATAAAAGATGTGGCCTATAGAAAATTAGGACTGTGCTAAAAAAAAGTATACCAAAACTTGTGGGCCCAGAAACTCAATTTTCCTAATCGAATTTTGCAAATCTAATTTTTGCGAACCCAGCAATGCTGGGATGAAATAGATCTAAAATTTTCTGGCGTTCTCCGTAGATATAAAATTTGTCCCGTTTCGAGTTCGGATGCAAAAGTTATGACTGTTTTAAGGAAGCTGCTCGAATCAGGGATTTAGTGGACACAAGATGCAAACCGATGGTGATATGGAATAGCGGCGGGTGGAGGGATCAACACAAACTAGAAAAGAACACAATCTAAACCAGCAACAAGACTTTGACCTAGGACACAAACTCAACAACGGAATCTGAAACTGAAATATACAAAGGCTATGGCGCGGAAGGTTCTAGGATAGGAAATAAAAGTATGGCACTGGACTATAGGACGAATGCGAAACTCTCAAACTAGGGAATAAAAGTGAACCTGATGGTATACCTTAGCTCTGATTACCACTTAATGTAGACGGGGTCCCGATCTTCCGTCAGGTTAAAGATAAACAATGATTTGTTTGGAGAGCGACACACCGATCCGGCTTCAGATCACAAAGACCCAAACCCTGCAACCTTAGCACCACGTCTCCTCTGGTTATCAACCGTGTCACAATCTGGTTGACCTCGCCAAGAATGCTAATCCCTGCTGCGAATCGAAGAACACAAGCAAGAACAAGATAAAAAGCAACTCAATTAAAGTGACAATTGTAGATGAATGACTAAGCACTCGAAGTTGGGGTCGTGCAAACCGATAACGGCGACTGTTCAATGACAGATTGATCTAAAACAAAACCCAAAACATAAAGTAGGTGGTGGCTACTGATTATATAGCCTAAGGGACGTCCAAGGATCCCTCTTCATGTCCTAAAGGTGTCCCAATATGTTACAAGGCCCAACAGCCCAAAAGACGACGACGCAGCGCCATGACAGATTCTGGATGTCAACTTGTTTTGATGATTCCCATTGATTCTGATGGAATTTTGATGTAGGACCACTTTCATTGGTTTCCTTATGAAATTATCTTTCCATACATATGTGGATCATCAAAAACAGAGTTCGGATGCGTCCTGAGCGTCCGTTTTATTGCAGACTGATCCTGACGGCCGAGGCAGACTCGAACTCGGATTAGACTGGGCCTCTGGCTTGGCTTGGACGTCCTTGCTGGCCTCCTAAGGTGGTGGCCAAGGAGGAGGACGTCCAAGGCCATCTCTTAGGCGCTCTCCATCTTCTTGGGATGTGCTCCAACTTGGGCCTGGGTCCCAAGGATGTCTAACAAGCCCATGACGACAGTGTAGCTCTCGCCAGAAATAGCAACAGAACATATTGGTGATTTGGAGGCCTTGCCGACATGATATTGAGATGGAACCAGATCTATTTGAAAGCTTATCAAACAAGCTTTCCATCAAGTGCTCATTGACCTCGATCGCACTCCGGATGGATGAGTTATGGCCTTCCCAATGAGGCACTATCGGGCTACCGACGAACCGAAAGTTCAACTTTGATGAACTTCCATTATGAAACACATTTGAACCTACAATCAAATAGTGACATGTACATGTGGAACCAAGTGAATTATAACCAAAGCCACTATGCAAATGTATGAACGAGTGCACCTTATAATCATTGTTCGTATCCGAAGGTGCCATGTCCTCATCATATGTTTTGAAATTTGGAGCGCAAAATCGTCGTCGTTTTTGGTAGAAAAACCTGTGTGATCCAGAGAAAACATAGTAGGCGATTTATGGAGAAATCGTACTCGGCGAATTGGAGAAATCGTGTTCGGCGATTTTTGGAGTTAACGTGTTCGATGAATTGGAGAGATCGTGTTCGGCGATTTTTGGAGTTAACGTGTTCGGCGAATTGGAGAAATCATGTTCGGCGATTTTTGGAGTTAACGTGTTCGGCGATTTGGAGAAATCATGTTCGGCGATTTTTGGAGTTAACGTGTTCGGCGAATTGGAGAAATCATGCTCGGCGATTTTTGGGGTTAACGTGTTCGGTGAATTAGAGAAATCATGTTCGGCGATTTTTGGGGTTAACATGTTCGACGAATTGGAGAAATCATGCTCGGCGATTTGGGCATACTTGGCTAGCGTATTAGAGGTCATCACGGAGTGGCGTATAGCCCGATAACGGTAAGTGAAGCTTACAATGGAGGAAAAAATGGAGGAAAATTATGGAGACCAGAACTTTATTAATATGAAAGTAAAGAATACATATCTATGTTATTTCAGGGATAGAAACATATAAGGTGCTCTATGTGCTAGGAGTTGGGAACGTCGAGTCCATCTAAGTCACATAAGTGATAAGACCCTGGTCGAGTAACACCTTTTATGACATAAGGGCCCTCCCAGGGTGAAGACAGCTTGTGAAGCCCTTCGGTTTTTTGTTTCCGACATAAGACGAGGTCGCCGATCGCGAACGAACGACCTTTGACGTTACGGTTGTAATACCTCCGCAGACCTTCGAGGTACTTGGATGTGCAAACGCAAGTAATCAGCCGTTCTTCCTCAGCTCGATCAATGTCTTCTGTTCGAACAGCTGCGACTTGCTCTTCATCATAGTTTTCTACTCTAGGTGCTCGGAATGCAATATCCACTGGAAGTATGGCCTCTGAGCCATAGACCATAAAATATGGAGATACGTCGGTACTGCGACTAGCTTAAGTGCGCAGTCCCTAGACCATAGCTGGTAGTTCTTTGAGCCATCTGCCTGGATGTTTTTCTTCTTTCTGATAGAGCCTTTTTTTGAGGGCGTCGAGGATCATACCATTAGCCCATTCGACCTGGCCGTTAGCTCTAGGATGAGCAACGGAAACGTATTTAACGGAGATGCACCGGTCTTCGTAGAAGTCCCAAAAATGATGGCCGGTAAAAGTTGTCCCGAGGTCAGTGATGATGCTGTTCGGGAGACCGAATCTGTGTATGATGTCTTCAAAGAGCTTGACTGCTTTCTTAGCAGTAGCTGCGACGAGCAGTTTGTACTCAATCCACTTGGAGAACTTATCGATGGCGACGTATACATACCGGAAACCTCCTAGCACTGGTTTGAAAGGCCCAATCATATCCAGTCCCCAGCATGAGAATGGCCAGGAAGCTGAAATGGTCTATAGTTCTTGTGCCGGTACGTATATTTGCTTGGCAAAAAACTGACAACTCTTACATCGTCAAACGAGATTTTCCGCATCGGAGATGGCCATGGGCCAATAAAAACCTGCTCGGAAAGCTTTGCCGACCAGTGTTCTTGAAGCCGCATGATTGCCATAGGAACCAGAGTGAATTTTGGAGAGTAGCTTCACACCATCGTCTTGGATGATGCACTTCTGCAGTATCCCTTCCTTGGCACTTTTCCTCATTAGGCTACCGTCTACCAACACGTAATGCTTACTTCGGCGAATTAGTCATTCGGTTTCAATTTTGTCGTTGGGTACTTCATTGTTGGAGAGGTATTTGATGAACTGTTCCCTCCAATTGGCGACCGACGAAGGTACCGTGAGTACCAACTACTCGGCAGGGGGTACTTCTACAACTTCCTTATCTTCTTTAATGGATGGTGTCAAGAGGTCTTGAACGAAAACCTCTGGCGGAACCATGGTGCGAGAAGATCCTATCTTTGATAGCTGGTCGGCTGGTTGGTTTTGATCCCATACCACGTGGTGGTACTCGATGCCGTAGAATTTCCCTTCAAGCTTCCTGATTTTGGCACAGTATGCGTCCATTTTCTCACTGGAACAGGACCAATCTTTATTGAGCTGATTGATAACCAGCGCGGAATCCCCGTATACCATGAGGCGTTTGACGCCAAGCTCAATAGCTATATGGAGGCCATGGAGACATGCTTCGTATTCCGTGGTGTTATTGGAGACCGGAAAATGTATGCGAAGAACATATCAGAGTTTATCCTTTATCGGTGTGATGAACAGAATGCCCGCACTAGCACCATTGATATTAAGGGCACCGTCGAAGTAGATCACCCAGTGCTCAGGGCAAGTGGCGGCAATGGGTTCTTGGATTTCGGTCCACTCAGCGATGAAATCAGCAAGCACCTATGACTTGACGGTCGGTCTGCTTCTGAAGTCAATGGACTATGTGTCGAGCTCAACAACCCACTTGATGATATGGCCGTTGGCCTCTTTATTGTGGAGAATATCCCCTAGAGGGAACTCGGTGACCACGGCGATCTTGTAGTATTCGAAGTAATGTCGGAGCTTGCGTGAGGTAATCAAAATTGCATATAACAGCTTTTGCACCTGAGGATAATGAGTTTTGGGCTCATTAAGTACCTCGCTGATGAAATAGACCAGACGCTGTACCTTGTAGGCGTGTCCAGTTTCCTCGCGTTCGACGACAATAGCCGTACTGACAACTCGAGAAGTGGCGGTGATGTAAACCAGTAGAGTTTCATCTGGTCGTGGCGCTGTCATGATTGGAGGTTTTGTTAAAAACAACTTGAGCTACTCAAAAGCTATGTCTGCCTCCTCTGACCAAGAAAAAAGCTCGGAGGCCTTGAGGAGCTTGAAGAAAGGTAGCCCTTTTTCACCGAGGCGTGAGATAAATCTACTTAATGCAGCCATGCAGCCTGTAAGCCTCTGTATATCCTTGACACACGTCGGCCGTTTCATGTTGGTGATGGCGGAGACCTTATCAGGGTTTGGTTCAATGCCCCGAGCGCTGACGATGTAGCCTAGCAGGATACCGGATGGAACTCCAAAGATGCACTTTGAAGGGTTTAGCTTCCATCGGTATTTGCTCAAGTTTGAGAAAGTTTCTTCAAGGTCGGTGATAAGATTGTCGGTGGTTTTAGTCTTGACGAACACGTTGTCGATGTAGGCCTCGATGTTGCGGCCAATCTGTTGGTCGAGGCATGTCTGGATAGCCCTTTGGTAGGTTGCTCTAGCGTTCTTTAGTCTGAAGGACATAGTGGTGTAGCAGTATGCACCAAAAGGCGTAATGAAAGACGTTTTGACCTGGTCTTCCTTCTTGAGGGAGATCTGGTGGTAGCCGGAGTAACAGTCAAGAAAGGAGAGCAATTCGTAGCCAGCGGTGGAGTATACAACCTCGTCTATCCAAGGCAAGCCAAAGGGGTCTTTAGGGCAGTGTTTGTTAAGATCAGTATAATCAACAAACATTCTCCATTCTTTATTCTTTTTCTTAACAAGAACAGGATTAGCTAACTAATCTGGATGATACACTTCTTTTATAAATCCAGCAGCTAAGAGCTGTTTTATTTCTACCCTAATAGCCTCCTTTTTGTCCGGCGTGAATCGGCGAAGTTTTTGCTTGATTGGTTTAGCGGTCGGCGAGACATTCAAGGAGTGCTCGATCTTCTCCCGTGGTACCCCTGGCATGTCTGCAGGTTTCCAAGCAAACACATCGGCGTTGGCACGTAGGAAGGAGATGAGAGCACTTTCCTATTTGGGGTCAAGGTGAGCCCCAATTTTCACCGTCTTAGAAGGGTCGTCGAGGCTGAGGCCAATCTCCTTGACTTCCTTGGACTTGGTAGAGGCACGAGGGGATTCTGGGATCTCCATGTTGTCAGCAGACAGCATCTTAGCTTCGGCGATCACGCTAGCCATCTGGATGGAGAGGTTGGTGGCTTTGGTGAGGGCGAGACTTTCTGTCTCGCAGGCGTGGGCGACGAAGAGGTTGGCACGCAAAGATAGGACCCCTGTGGGTGAAGGCATCTTTAGCACCAAGTATGCATAGTGCAGAACGGCCATGAACTTGGCCAGAGCCGGTCGCCCCAGTATGGCATGATAGGCGGTGTCGAAGTCAGCGACGTAGAAGTTGACATGCTCCACTCGGTAGTTGGTTGCTGTGCCGAACTATACTAGTAGGGTAATCTCCCCAAGTGGTCTAGATGCCCTGCCAGGTACCATGCCCTAGAAGGAGGAGTTTGAAGGTGTGAGATCTGTTGGCCCGAGGTCGAGCTCCCTTAGGGCCCCGGCGAAGAGTAGATTCAAAGCGCTCCCACCGTCGACGAGGACTTTTTTGAAGAGCACCTTCTGGACAGTCACGTCAAGGATGAGGGGAAAACGCCCTATGTAGGGTATGTCCGCCCATTGGTCGACCCTACTGAAGGTGATGGAGACTTCGGACCATAGGCGATAGCTGGGGTTGGCGGTAGTTTCTTCTGAAACGACGGCAAGCACTCGTCGGGCGGTGAGCTTCCGTTCCCTTCTGCTCTCGTTGGAGACGAAACCCCCGAAGATGGTGGCGACCACCTTGTCGTGGTCCTAGAAGGCATTATTATTATTATCCCTAGGTGGTCGGCGTCCTCTGTTCCCGCCATTGTCATTGTTATACTTTTTCTCCTAGAACTGCTTAGCCAAACCAAGGCAGTCCTTCATCTTGTGTTTGGCGTTCTTGTGTAGGGGGCATGGTCCGTCAAGGATCTTCTTGTACTGCTCATCGTAGTTATGCTTTGCGCGCAGCTCATTGACGTTGGCAACAAAATGATCCGGTCAGCGGTGGCGATTCTGACTAGGTTTGAATCCATCTGGCCGATCTCGTCCGCTGTCGCGGTGGAAACTATGATCGTCGTAGCGACGACCGTTGTGCTGTCGGTCGTTGTTGCGGTCGTCGTGGTGGTGATTGTTGTGCTGTCGGTCGTCATTGCGGTCGTCGTGGCGGCGAGGTGGGCGATTAGTGCCCGTATCTTCATTAAAATGCACCTCCGCTTCCTCGGCGTTGGCGTACTGGTTGGTAGTTGTGATCATCTCGCCGATGCCGGTAGGTGGCTTTCTATTGAACTTAGAACGGAGTTCACGGTGATGAAGTCCTCGGACGAAGGCGGTGATGACTTCGGCTTTTGTGATGTTGGGAAGAGAATTCCTCATCTCGGAGAAGCGCCTGATGTAGCTGCGGAGTAGTTCGGATGGCTTTTGGTTGATGTGGTTGAGATCGTGCTTGGTGCCTGGCCGCCTGCATGTGGCCATGTAGTTGTCGGTGAAAACTCTCTTTAGATCTTCCCAAGATCCGATGGAGTCCGGGGCAAGGCTTGTGAACCAGCTCATGGCAGCTGGCGTGAGCATGACAAGGAGATAGTTCACCATGACATTGGTGTCTCCTCTGGCGGCATGGATGGTGGTGGCATAAGCCTGCAGCCACTGAGTTTGGTTCATCCTTCCTTCATAGGGCTCGACTCCGGTGATTTTGAAACCACAGGACCACTGGAGCGTTCGAAGTGCCTTGGTGAATGCAGGGGGCCCTTCTAGGTTGTTGGGGCTAATATCAGCAGTATTGCCAGCGATGATCGGCTCCAGAGCTGAGTCCGGGTTACCGTACTCTTGCTCATACTCTTGGCGGCATCGCACTTCATCTTCATGGCGCTCGAAGTGACGTTGATCGATATGCCATCGTGCATCCTGAAGGTTACTGAGGTGTACTCGGGCATCTTGTTCGACCTCTTGGTCGTGCTGGCGATGGTGCTCGGTGTGGTGGCCTCCAACTCCCCCTTGGGGAGGTAATGATTGGTCGGCAAAACGGCTTTGACTGGGGCGGTGATTAGATCTTGGATCAGCTGATCGGCGAACCGCGCTTGTGGAGCATGAAGGTCTCTGAACCTCTTGGATCTCATTAACTTGACAGTGTGCCGCTTTTAGCATAGCGGCGACCTTGGCAAGCTTGGGCGTCTGCGGGAGGTGTGCAAGTTCATTGGTGGCCACGGCTAGATTGGCGCTCGGAGTTTTGAAAACGTCATGGCCGTCAATGCGGAGGAATTCTTCGTTGAGGTTGCGATGGAGGGGCCTTCCTTGTGAATCAAACTGGTTATCATGAGCGGCCTTGGCCATCGCAATGGCGTGTTCATTATCACAGTGTTGCGCACAGTTGGTGTTCCTATTTTCACGGGCGGCACATTCCTCATCTGTTTCGCCGTTTCGAGGGGGCTGTCGATACTGACGTTGAAGATTGCGCCACCTCGGAAAGGTAGGAGGGGAGGTTGCTTGGTGAAGGTCTCGACGAGGGACTCCATGGAGCCTTGAGACTCAGAGTCCGAATTTTCCTCAAGGATAGTTTGGAGGGATGTTCTGGGACCTTAGCTGGCATGCAGCATGTTGATGGTTGGTGGAGGCTGGTCGGTGAGCCGGTCGGTGATTTTGCCCCTCAGGGCGTCCTGATACGTAGCGGCGGTGTTGGCAAGCCTGAAGGGCAGGGCGGCAAGCCCTGAGGTTTGCCGAGCACTAGACACCGATAGATCTAGATCTGAAGGTGATTGGTGCTGAACAAGGGTGTCCAGAGCTGACTCAGCAATGGAGAGGCAATCGGCGAGTTTCAGGCTGACCCGATCGATAGACTCGATCAGATTGTCATTGTTGACATGCCTCCTCTGATGGCGAGGAAGCGAGCGGCGAGTGGCTGATGAAGTCGACCTCAAAAGTGGTTCTGAGATTGGATCTATGGTCGTAGGTGCGAGGGTGGTTGGCGCAGAACAGATCTGCACCGGCTCGAGAAGCTCTCCGACTCCGTCGGCGTTGATGACCCACATGATGGATCCAACCGTGAGGATCTAGCCGGGCCACGGGAGGAACGAAGAGCCTGCGGAAAAAGCCATCTTGTTTGACAAGGAAACAGCACACACACCCCTACCTAGCACGCCAACTGTCGATAGAATATCATCGGTAGTCCACTGAGGGGTATCCCACGATGGTAGATTGATCGGTAGAGGAGCGTGTAATCAAGAACAAGAAGGCAACAGAGACACATGAGTTATACTGGTTCAGGCCGTCAGTATGATGTAATACCTTACTCCTATGGTCTATTGGTTTGTATTAGCTATCGTATGATTTGCCGTGATTTTGTAGGGGGTCCCTGTCCACCTTATATAGTTCGGGGGGCAAGGTTACAGGTCAGTTAGATCTGAGAGATAATCAGAAAGTAATAATAGATTACAAGAAACACAGGATCGTGCATATCCTATCAGACTACGTGACATCTTTTGGATATCCTTCCCATGCCTTGTGAGAGGCGCCGAGCAGAATCGTGCCCCGTAAGGCTCCTTCTCGTGGGCTGGACCGCCCCTAGAGGCATAGCCCATGTGGCCTGCCGTGGGTATCCGGGGTCATACCCCCCACATAAATCATGCCATATTATAGATCGATTACATAGATAATTTCACAAGGATTTCAAAAAGTCCTCCTTTGCTATTTTACGATTTTTCTACAATTTGTTGTGATTTTTCAAAGTTCAGCCGATTATATGCATATAATGAAAAAGAAAAGGAAAACACTTTTGCACTGGGGTCCCTACAAAAAACATGAATTAAATGCCAACGAACCGGTCCTTCCTAGCACTATTCCTCTGAGTCCTGGCTTCACACTTAGGCCCTCCCACTTCTTCTAATTCTAGCCCGCGGTCCTTCGCCTTCTCTTCAACATAGGAAAGGAGCAGAGCACAACATGGGCCGGTTGGGCTCGGCCAGCAAGACCTGGCAGTGGCAGGGAGGTTCCGGCCAAGCTTGGGCGTAGCCATGCCTAGCCAATGGCATAAATAGCAGTGGCCTATGGCCCTCCTAGTCATGGCACAGGAACCCATGGTAGAGGCGAGGACATCGGCGCTGCTAGGCAAAGAGGCTAGGCCGAGCGGGTCACAACCAAGGCGAGCTTGCGGCCGGTAGGACAGAGCGGTTGCATGCCATGGCCATCTTGGCAAGGTAGCAGGGCGACATAGAAGAGGGAGTCCAGCAATGGGGTTCGACGTCAATTTCTAGCGGCGAGAAGCGGGGTCACTGAAAGCTCTAGTTTGGTTTTGGTGAATTGATAAAACCCTAAGTGCTAACCTAGTTTATCAAGTGATCATGAGATAGGTAGCACATTCCAAGTGATGAAGCAAATGAAGACCATGACATGATGATGGTGATGCCATGGTAATGATCAAGTGCTTGGACTTGAAAAGAAGAAAGAGAAAAACAAAAGGCTCAAGGCAAATGTATAAGTGGTAGGAGCTTGTTTTGGTGATCGAGACACTTAGTGAGTGTGATCACATTTAGAATCGATAACCATACTATTAAGAGGGGTGAAACTCGTATCAAAATGCGATTATCAAAGTGCCACTAGATGCTCTAACTCATTACATATGCATTTAGGATCTAGTGGAGTGCTAACACCCTTGAAAATGTTTGTGAAAATATGCTAACACACATGTGCACAAGGTGATACACTTGGTGGTTGGCACATTTGAGCAAGGGTTAGGAACTTCACTAGTGGAGTGTCCACCCATAGAGTGTGGACAGTCTGATGGTGCCACCGACGCCTTATACAGAAAAGATGGAGGTCACTATAAGTGACTGAATGTTGGCTTCGGTAGGACTAGCGTGTCTAGTCAATAGAAGCTATGAAGACACTAGCGTCGGTCTCTGATCGGATGCTGGGTCACTTAGTGACCAGATGCTAGAGGGTTGTGTCTAGTCCTGCTGATGTGGTAGCACATAGGGGAGACACCGAGTGATCGAACTCTGGGTGTGTTCGGTCGAGCATGACCAGACGCGTCCAGTCGTGATTTTTCGCTTCTGGATGCTTACTGAAAACGACCGAACGCTGAGGTCCAACGTCCAGTCACTTCATAGTAGAGCATCCGGTCATCACTTGACCGTTGGGATTAGGTGCTTAGTATTTGAAGAGAGGGGACATGTGGCGTGCATCACGTGACCGGACGCTGAGGTCCAGCGTCTGGTCAATCTGACTGGCGCATTCGGTCACCCCCTGTGTTGTGCCCAGTGAAGAGGTACAACGGCTCTATTTCGTGGGGGCTTCTATTTAAGCCCCATGGCTGGCTCAAGCTCAGTCTCTTGGCCATTTGCATTGACATAGCAACCTTGTGAGCTTAGTCAAAGCCCTCCCACTCATCTCCATCATTGATTCATCATCTTTGTGAGATTGGGTGAGAATCCAAGTGTATTGCTTGAGTATTTGCATCTAGAGGCACTTGGTGTTCGTGTTTCACTGTGGGCTGCGCTTGTTACTCTTGGTGGTTGCCACCACCTAGATGGCTTGGAGCAGTAAGGATTGTCGAGCAGAGGTTGGTGATTGTCTCTGACTCCGATCATGGTGATTGTGAGGGGTTCTTGACCTTTCCCCGACGGAGAGCCAAAAGGTACTCTAGTGGATTGCTCGTGGCTTGTGTGATCCTCATCTTGTGTTGGTTGTGCGGCACCCTATTGAGGGTTTGGCATATGATGCCAATGAGCGCATGAACCTCCAAGTGAGTTAATCGCCACAATGAGGACTAGCTTGCCGGCAAGCAAGTGAACCTCGATAAAAAATCATTATGTCATCATTTGATTCCGAGGTGATTAGTCTTCATTGTTATTCATTCTTGTGATTGATTGGCTCCTTCCTTGACACGGCTGTATAACCTTCTTGCTCACTCTCTTTACATTACCATAAACTAGTTGTCAAGCTCTTTAGTGTAGCTAGTTGTGAGAGCTTGTTAATTTGGTTAGTGTGGTTCTTTAGTTAGCTTTTGAGAGCACACTAACTTAGTGTAGTGTCATAGCTATTGTGTGGATTGAAACTATATAAACTAGAATTGTGGTAGGCGTCTTGCTATTTTAGTAGGCTAGCGCAACACTTGCTTCGTCTCATAATTGTCTAACCAGTTTGTTAAGTGTTGTTGTAGAAATTTTTAATAGGCTATTCACCCACTCTAGCCATTAGGACCTTTCAAGTGGTATCAGAGCCGAGGTCACTGTGATTTGAGGCTTAACAACCTTCGGTGTAAAAATAGCTCAAATCAACAACACAAAGAAGCCACCCCAATTTGATGGCTCTAACTATCCCTATTAGAAAGCTAAGATGACAACTTATATCAAGTCAATCAATAGGAATGTTTGGAAGGTGGTAGAGACAAAGCAAGTGAACCTCGGTAAAAAATCAATAGGAATGTTTGGAAGGTGGCACCCTATTGAGGGTTTGGCGTGTGAAGCCAATTAGCGCATGAACCTCCAAGTGAGTGAATCGCCACAACGAGGACTAGCTTGCCGACAAGCAAGTGAACCTCGGTAAAAAATTATTGTGTTCATCATTGATTTTGAGGTGATTGGTCTTCATTGTTATTCATCCCTATGATTGATTGGTTCTTTCATCTACATGGCGGTATAACCTTCTTGATCACTCTCTTTACATTACCGCAAACTAGTTGTCAAGCTCTTTAGTATAGCTAGTTGTGAGAGCTTGCTTGCTTGGTCGGTGTGGCTCTTTAGTTAGCCTTTAAGAGCACACTAACATAGAGTAGTGTCATAGCTATTGTGTGAATAGATATTATCTAAACTAGAATTGCGGTAGGTGGCTTGCATTTTGAGTAGGCTAGCACAATACTTGCTTTGCCTCATAATTGTCTAACCATTTTGTTAAGTGTTGTTGTAGAAATTTTTATTAGGCTATTCACCCCCTCTAGCTATTAGGACCTTTCAAGTGGTATCAGAGCCAAGGTCACCGTGATTTGAGGCTTAACAACCTTTGGTGTAAAAATAGCTCAAATCAACAACACAAAGAAGCCACCCCAATTTGATGGCTCCAACTATCCCTATTAGAAGGCTAAGATGACAACTTATATCAAGTCAATCAATAGGAATGTTTGGAAGGTGGTAGAAACAAAGATTGAGATTGAAGATGAAGAGGCTCCCACTGCCGTTGAAGAAATACTACTCCAAAATAATGATATTGCTCTTAGTGCCATCCATGATGCTTTGGATGAAAGAACATTTGAGCAAATCAAGAATATTGAGAGAGCTCATGAGGCATGGAAGAAATTGGAGGAATCATTTGAAGGCACTCAAGCCGTGAAGGGTGCAAAGGCATATATTCTCAAAGAGAAGTTTGCAAGCTTCAAGATTGTCGGTGCGGGACCCACGGGATACCTTGCAAGGAAGGGGGAAGATCTAGTCTAACTAGGATTCTTCCCCTATAATCTTAGTAGTAGTATTATTCTATAATCCTACTAGGAAATCTCATTGTAAACCGACTAGGATTCTGACCTCCTGACTATATAAAGGAGGACAGGGTTCCTAGGGATGGGGACTTTTAGACAATTGTACAACACAACACTTTACAATCAATCCAACGCAAAGGTCAACGCTGACTGGACGTAGGGCTATTACTCGATCACGATCGAGGGCTCGAACTAGGATAAATCGACTCTCTTGCGTTTACCATCGAGTTCTGCATATGCTGAAGCCTGAACATACTGCCCTGGATACCCCCATGGTAGGCTATCGGTGGTCAAACACCGACAACTGATGCGCCAGGTAGGGGTCTTCAGTGAATTTGCACCCGAGAGCTCGACGGACCTCATCAACATGATCTTCTCGATGGGATGAACCTTCATCTTTGATTCATGGATCTACGAGGCAGGTGACGATGGCAAGCTCCAAGGCTGTCTCCTCAGAGATTCAGATCATCATCAAGACCTTTCCATTTCAGTGACAATGACAGATCAACTTGCTGGAAGATTCGCACAGCTCACACTATCCGATCCAACTCAGATTTCGTGGCTTCATGTATCCAATTCAAACTCAGGTTCTGCTTCCGAGACGGAGTCTTATCCGAGTTCTTTTGGAAAACTGAGTTCTTTTCCAATAAGGCTCCGGAACACAACCTCAACCTATCAAGAATACAACTTAGAGTACACTTAGAGTACTCTAAAGAAGACGAGTCCTTTTTTGTTCGGCCTCGACAACATGGCAATGTCTTATCGGGCACAGCTCGAAAGATCTCTTAATCTAATGCTTGGAATACCACTGATAGGAGCTCAGAAAGGTCTCGTACTAACCATAACATCTCAAGACTGCATCATCCACTGGCCAGGTTCTATTCCTAAGGATAGCAGTACCTGGCTAGTTGACACAACAACGACTGTAGCTCTACCCTACCAAGAAGGAGACTCGATCTATGACCTTAAAGCCTCTACTGAAGTTATCAACAACTCTGGCAGTACGAAAACCAACGCCAATGACATAACAACTCACGCTAGAGAAGTACTCATGATTCGCCGTCCTCGATCACCATTGGTCCCCCCTGAAGCGCCCGACGTTAGGTCTTCAGATGAATCCGAATCCAACATATCATCATTTATCCAGGGGCACGATGGTGAGACTGAGAGTCAGAGGCAAGCTAGAGAGAGAAAGAACAAATTGAAATAAGGACATCAACGCCGTGCTAAGCAGCAAAAGGAAACTTAGATCAAATATGAGTCAGACCTAGCCGAGTATAATAGAAGAAAATCAAAGCGAGAGGTCAAAGAAGGACGAGCAGCGAATACACCCTACGATAAGATCCGAGAAGCACTAGAAGAACTCAGGGTGACTTCACACCCCAATGAAAAACAAGAACAGCTCTGGGACTTCCTCTGATCAACAGTCCTAAAGACACATGATGGAAGGGCCCACTCAAGACTACCTGACAGGTCAACATCTCATGAGTAGGAAGATCAAAATCAAAGGAAGTCCGCTTTTGAGAGACTTGGACCAAGTGAAAGTCACAACAGAGAAAGTAGAAGAAATCATAGTCAAAACGACTGAGTCAAATGACCAAGAAAGTCCAGAAGCAAAGCACCTACTCGGATAGCCATGCAAAACTACTCTCACCAAGACAACAGTTGGCAAGAAGGGGGCGCGGAATCAAAATACATAGAAGCCACAACGCATGATAGATTCCCCTATTTTGCAAACAGACTTGCTTCAATACGACTACCTCACAAGTTCAAGCTGTCCAACCACTCCAAATATGATGGGAAGACTGAACCAAGGCAGTGGCTCAGGATTTACTTGCAATCGATTGAATTGGCCGGAGGAGACGATGACATCAAGACCTTATTCTTTCCAATGGCCCTAGAAACCATGCCTCTTCAATGGTTTGACAAATTGAATCCAGGATCAATCAGAAATTGGGAGGACTTGCAAAGAGCTTTCTATGAAAATTTCGTGGGTATCATTACACACCCAATCACCCACATAGAGTTAAAAGGACTCAAGCAGAAAGGAGGTGAAAGTCTCAGAAATTACTATCGATGATTTGGCGAACTGCGAGCTCAAGTACATGACATCACCCAACGAGAAGTAATCAGAGCTTTCTCTCACGGAATCATGGCTAGGTGGCAATTTCAAGATTTCTACAAAGAAAACCCAAAAAACAATGAAGAATTTAGACAAACAGTGGAAAAGATGATTACCACAGAGGAAAAGACACGAGAAAGATTCCCAGATAGAAACAACCGAGACAACCCGGACAGGCAAAAACTTCGAAATAATAGACATCAGGAAAGAAAACATGGACCAGACAACACCGTAGCAGTGACTGACAAATCAAGGAAGTTTTCCAAGCCCAGAAGGTATGATGACATTGAAAACATGCATTGCCCCTTGCACCCCAAAGGAAATCACACCATTGGAGATTGCTACACCTTCAAACATCGATACACGAGGAAAGATAGCAAGGAGAATACCAAAGAAGGCAATCAGAAAAAAGAAGAAGACAAGCACAAAGACAAGGGATTCCAAAAATCTAGGGGGAAAGTAGCAGTAATCTTTGTCGGGGTTCCAGATTCTAGAAGCAAACATCAAGAAAAGCTAGCATTACGAACCATCATGGCAGCAGAACCTGCTACACCAAGATATCTCAATTGGTCACAGTATCCAATCCAATTTTCAAGAGAAGACCAATGGACCAGTGTAGGAAACACATGTCATTACCCACTGGTTCTAGACCCAACTATTGTCGGTATGACTTTTACAAAAGTACTAATCGATGGAGAAGCCGAACTCAACATCATTTTTTCAGAAACTCTAAGGAAGATGGGACTACAACTCGCAGGGATGATTACACCAACAAGCACGTCTTTTTATGGCATAGTACCTAGCAAGGCACAATGCCACTTGGACAAATCACTCTACCGGTTACTTTTGGGACTCCCTCGAACTATCATACAGAGTTCATCAAGTTTGAAGTCATGGACTTTGATTCATCATATCATGTAATCCTCGGGCACCCAGCACTAGCAAAATTCATGGCAATACCGCATTATCCATACCTATTGCTTAAGATGCTTGGGCCTAACGGTGTCCTTTCTCTCCAGAGTGATTTGAAGCACTTTTTAACTACGATGTTTAGGCAATCCAAATCGCATCAAAGGCACAAGCCGCCGATGGAAGAAAAGAAATAGCCACTGTTGCAGCAGAAATGAGCCCAGAAGAGCTAGTGATATCGGCTAAAAAACCCAGCATCTTAGCACCATCAAAAGAAGCTGACGTCAAGCAAATTGACCTGGGCACCGGTGATCCCTCCAAAATGGCAACCATCAACGCTCACCTCTTGACAAAATAGGAACTCGCGCTCACCAACTTTCTTTGGGACAACAAAGATATCTTCACTTGGAAGTCGGCCAATATGCTAGGGGTCCTAAGAGAGTTGGCTAAGCATAGAATTGATATCAATGAAGGCTCCAAGCCTGTGAAGCAACGACTATGACAATTCTCACCCGACAAGAAGGCAGCAATTAAAAAGAAAATTACAAAACTAATGGCAGCTGGATTCATCAGAGAAATCCTCCATCTATATTGGCTAGCAAACCCAGTTTTGGTACAGAAAAAAATACGAACGAGTGGCGCATGTGTGTCGACTACACAGATCTCAACCAACACTGCCCAAAAGATCCGTTTGGGCTACCACGCATTGATTAGATAGTTGATTCAACAGCAGGATCTACCCTATTATCCTTCCTTGAT
Source organism: Miscanthus floridulus (assembly GCF_019320115.1). NCBI lineage: Eukaryota > Viridiplantae > Streptophyta > Magnoliopsida > Poales > Poaceae > Miscanthus > Miscanthus floridulus. The sequence goes on along the minus strand of NC_089586.1, from coordinate 51,384,956 downwards.
TGCTATTCAGGATATCACCAAATTGCATTAAAGGAACAAGACCAGAGCAAGACATCTTTCATCACTCTATTTGGTGCCTACTGCTACAAAACCATGTCATTTGGACTCAAGAATGCTGGTGCAACTTACCAAAGAGCTATCCAAACATGCCTCAGTGATCAGATCAGCGAAAATGTACAAGCATACATGGATGACGTAGTAGTAAAGACAAAGAGCCCGGATACACTAATTGAAGACTTAAAGCAAACCTTTGAAAACTTGAAAAGATGGAGGTGGTAATTGAACCCAAACAAGTGTGTATTCGGAGTTCCTTCAGGACAACTACTTGGATTCTTGGTCAGTCATCGCGGAATCGAAGCAAGCACCAAGCAAATTCGAGCCATAATAGAGATGGGCCCTCCTTGAAGCGTCAAAGATGTGTAGAAGCTAACAGGCTGCATGGTGGCCCTAAATTGTTTCATATCAAGACTTGGCGAAAAAGGGTTACCTTTCTTTAAACTACTAAAGAGGACAGACAAATTTGAGTGGACAGAAGAAGCCAATGAAGCTTTCAAGAAGCTCAAAGCATACCTAAATTCCTCACCCGTTCTCACACCCTTGAAGAAATACGAAGACATGATGTTGTACATTGCGGCAACTTCCACTATGATCAGCATAGCGATTGTCGTAGAAAGATAAGAAGAAGGGCGTGTATATAAAGTACAACGCCCCGTATATTACATCAGCGAAGTACTGTCAGAATCAAAAATCCGGTACCCGCATGTACAAAAACTACTCTATGCCCTACTGATCACTTCACGCAAGCTTCGCCACTATTTTAAAGGCCACAAGATTACCATGGTGATAGATTTCCCACTCAGAGACATCCTGCACAATAGAGATGCAACAGAGCACATATCTAAGTGGGCAGTTGAACTTGGTGCCCTAAATATCGATTTCACCCCACAGAAGGCAATTAAATCTCAAGCCTTGGCTGATTTTGTTGCCGAATGGATAGAAATTCAACAACCTATGTCAAGTACCATCCTTGATCATTGGAAGATGTACTTTGATGGATCACTCAAGCTAGGCGGAGCCAGTGCAGGCGTCCTCCTAATTTCTCTAGATGGAAAACGACTCAAGTACATCCTTCATATATTATGGCAAGCTACAAACAATGAAGCAGAATACGAAGCCCTCATCCATGGGCTACGAGTGACAATTACCCTCGAAATCAAGCGTTTACTCGTATACGGTGATTCAGCAGTAGTCATCAATCAAGTCAACAAAGATTGGGATTGCACCAAAGAAAACATGGGTGCCTACTGTGCTGAAATACGAAAGCTCAAAAAACATTTTCAAGGATTAGAAATTCTACACGTCCTACGTGATTCTAATATTGCGGCAGACGTCCTCGCCAAGCTTGGATCAGACAGGGCGAAGGTCCCACCTGGTGTATTCATAGAGGAGTTATCAGCTCCCTCTATCAAACAACCCAATGAGATAACCCCTAAAATCTCAGATAATGGCACCCAAATTTTGGTAATCACCACTTCATGGACCCAGATTTTTATTAATTACATCAAAGAGAATAAGTTGCTAGCGGAAAAAGAGGAAGCTACCCGAGTTGTTCGCAAAAGCAAGAATTACGTCCTAGTAAGAGACAAGCTCTTTAGAAGAGCCGCATCATTAGGAGTACTCCTAAAATGCGTCTCATTTGAAGAGGGCAAAGAGATCCTAGACGAAATACACTCAGGTTGCTATGGAAATCATGCCGCTTCAAGAACACTAGTCGGCAAAGCATTCCACACCAGTTTCTACTGGCCAACCGCTTTGAAAGATGTAGAAGAACTCATCAGAAGATGCAAAGGTTGTCAAATGTTCGCAAGACAAGCTCATGTGCTAGCTCACAACCTCATCTGCATCCCACCCGCTTGGCCTTTCTCCTGCTGGGGGCTGGATCAAGTATGACCTCTCAAGAAAGCAAAAGGCAGTTTCGAGTACATCTTTGTAGCAATTGACAAGTTCACCAAGTGGATTGAATACAAACCACTCGCAAAATATAGCGCAGCCAAAGCAGTAGAGTTCATCCAAGACATTATGCACCGCTTCGGCATGCCCAATTGAATCATCATAGATTTGGGTTCTCCCTTCACAGCCGTAGAATTCCAAAGTTGGGCACAAGACTATAGCTTCAGAATAGATTTGTTGACACCGTTTTTTGTACATGTCAAAATGATCAGAGTGGACTAATCGGTAGGAAGAAAGTTACTGTATACGCTGACAGCCGATGAAAGTCAGCTTGTGAAGATGGTTGCCGATGACTGGTGGTGGTCGATGGAAAGGTTGATTTAGACTCGGGCGTTGCCGATGAGGTTGAAGATGTTATTGTCGATGCCGATGAAGGAAGGCTTGAAGACTACTACCGATGAAACAGGAAGTATGCCGATGGAAAGGAGGTCGGTGAGATTTCCATCGTAATTGAGGCGGACAGGGAAATAGATAGGAGTTGGTTTCCTTTTCTATATTTATTAGAATATGATTCATGTAAGAGTCACGTATTTCCTTAGGTATGGATTTGGTGTCCTAGTTATGTTTGGTTATGTCTCTTTAGATCAAGGTATAAATATAGATTGAAGGGCGATGTAAAAAGATATATCAATCAATATCAAAACCAATTTTTACTCCTATTTGCATCTACTTACTTTTCGGCGACTTCGTCAATTTGCACATTTTTTCTTTTTACGAGTTCTCATTGATTCGGCGAGTTGCATCGCAGTGCAACCTTCGGCGATTCTCGAGTTCTATGTGAGTACCTCTTGGCCATGACTTTCGGGCGTATCACTATTGTCAGGACCAAAGTGCTCGTATCTTCATCCTTATCGATTAACAGGTCAAATCGACTGGCACGCTTTGGATATCGATTCGGGTATTAGCCCTTTGTGTTTGCAGATCCACTTTTGCATCAACACATCTTTTGGCACACTTAGTGGGACCAATCAATCCGATCAATATGTTCAATTCCGAGATCAATTCAGAGAACATTATCGCGGTATCAGAAGAAGATCTTAAGGAAGAGCAGAGGCAGGCTATGGAAAAAGCTGTAGAAGAATACAGGCAGCTTTGTCTGAAATCATTTAGCCTGAACAAGAGTGGACAAGTCATCCAGAAGCAAGATTTACCGTTGCCTCGGCAGGTTACCTTTGACTCCAATCCTGGTAAACTTCAAGAGATGGTTAATTCTGCAGTAAATCATGCTTTGATTAATCATTCCAATGTACTGTCCAATACTATTCATAATGCTGTGGTTCGAACTCTCAAAGAAGGACAAGCGTCACTGCATTACGTTGGGCCTACCTATCACCAACCAGAGCCGGCATCTGTTAATACTCCATCGGCTCCCTTGGCCGTTGTGGGTACAGAAGTTACTTCTCCTCCAGTATCGATAGGCTTACCTAATATTCAATCTACACTGATACGATCAGATCCGGTAGGATGAGTTCAGCTTAATACAGATCTAGCGGCATCAGCTATGTCAGGCCCTGTGTCTCAGAATAGCCAGATTCCTACTAATTGGTGGGGATATGGTATGCCTCTGGAGTCATCTGCTTTCAATCCTGGGTTACCTCAAGTATTTGATGCAGTAGGAAAAGCTCCTATACCATCGGCTGTTTCATCGATGGCCCAAGTGCCTCAATATGCCACAGCAACTATTATGCAACCAACTACAGGAGGTTTCCAGATGCCTTTGGTTCAAACACCCAGTTCAAATCCATCGGCAAGCTTACTGCCGATGCAGCGGAAAGCCCCTGTTATGAGTCAAACTAGGGTTCAGTTCATGCCTCAAGCTGGTTATAATTATCCAACAATGTCAGCAAATTACCAGCCATCGGTAAGTTTTGTACCGATGAGTTCTAGTAATGGTTGGTTAGGACAGTTACCTATTCAACATACAGTTCAGCAAAATCAATAGGTTGCAGGGATTCAACAAGGTCATATGCAAGCTAGTTTCCAGAATCAAGCATCGGCAGCACAGCCGATGAATCCTTTCCAACAGGTTAATGGATCACAAGTAATGGCAAATATGCCGATTGCTGGAGATCATGGGCCACAAAGATATGTGGAGGAATATCAGTAGGCACCTCCTATAGAAATTCATCCAGTTCATCATCAGGAGGCTGATGCTTTTTGGGCCGATAGGATAGCAGAAATTATGAAGGATTAGTTTGGGATAAAGCCCAAGGTCAATACTTATTCTTATCGGACTCCATATCCTCCTGCATATGATTTAATTCTTCTCCCAAATCGGTACAAGGTACCAGATTTCACTAAATTCTCCGGGCAAGATGACACATCAACAATGGAACACGTCAATCGCTTCATTATTCAATGTGGAGAGGCAGCTAGCAGAGATGAATTAAGAGTTCGATTATTTTCATCATCTTTGTCTGGATCGGCATTTACGTGGTTCATTTCATTACCACCAAATTCTATTATTACCTGGGCTGATCTAGAAAAACAATTTCATAAGTATTTCTTTGCTGGAATCCATGAAAAGAAGCTTACTGATTTAGTAAAATTGAGACAGCGCAATGATGAATCCGTAGAAAGCTTTGTGCAAAGGCTACGAGATGTAAAAAATAAGTGCTACAGTCTAGTGCTGGATGATCGGCAACTTGCCGATCTGGCTTTCCAAGGGTTATTGCCACATCTTAAAGACAGATATGCTTCTCAGGAGTTTGAAAGCCTCAGTCATCTTGTGCAAAGGATTTCTGATCAAGATACTAGGGTTTTTGAACCTAAAAAGAATTGGAGTAATAAGGTATCATTTGTTGAAGAAGTGGGAGATTCTGATTCTGATGAAGAACCAGTTATCGGCTTAGCTGAGTGGGTTAAGAATAAAAAGCCGATATCTTGTCCCTTTGGTCAAAAAGAGCCAGAAAAGTTTACCTTTGATATCACCAAGGCCGACAAAATATTTGATCTTCTGCTTCAAGAGGGCCAAATTAAGCTATCACCTAATCATGTGATCCCATCGGCAGAAGAGTTGAAAAAGATCTTGTACTGCAAATGGCACAATGCAACTTCACACAGTACAAATGAGTGCAAGGTGTTCAGGCAACAGTTACAATCGGCTATTGAATCTGGGAGAATTAAGTTTGGTACTTCCAAGGCCCAGAAGCTGATGAAAATTGATCAACACCCTTTTCCAGCAAATATGTTGGAGGCCAAAGGGAAGACTAAGGTATTAACATCAGAGGCTGCTGAGAAAAACACGTCAGTGGATCCCCAACATCGGATAACTATCGATGATGCAAAAAGTATGGGTTTGCTGGGAGAAAGCAGTAGTTCCAAAAATCCTCCTCGACCTGGCGTTACTCATCGAAGGCAGCAGGAGAGTTGGCGTCAGCAAAATGACCGATATCGACAACAACAAGAAGAGAGACATCGGGAAGAATGGCATCGGCATAAAGATCATTGGAGGTGCCCGTTTTTCATCCATTGTTGGGAAGAAGGTATTAAATTGCCAACTGTTGAGAATTGCCCTGAGTGCAATGGTTATTACGGGGTCAATCGATCAGAAAGGAGGTTTCAACCTGGTAATCAGGGTTTATCTATCAATAAGCCAATCAGAGGCAGAGCATCAGTGCATGATCGGCTGGGGGGCAGACTAAGTGTACATGAGAGGCTTGGTAAACGCGCTGGATATTTTCCAAGGAATCAAGAGGAGCTTGAGGAGATGGCAAACGCAAGAGTTCCCGATGAGGAAATATTCTACAGGGACCCTAATATACACCGTGTAGAATCAACTAGGACCTATTATCAGCCGGTTTGGAAAACTAAGTTTCCTCGATGGTGCCCGGAGGGTTTGACAAAGACACAGAGAAGGAGGATGCAACGTGAGCATCAGGAGGATTTATACCGAGAGGAAAATCCCTCTAATGAGAGGTCTGGTCATCAGCAGTGGCAGGTAAAACACAAAAATAAGGGTCCATTGGTAGATGTTAATATGGTATTCATGTTGCCGATGGAGTTTTTGACACTATCTGATAATGAGGAAGAAGTTGTTCTCTCTGATCAAATAGCTCAGTTGACACTAGATCCAATGATGGCTATTTTTAAGAAACCTACCAATGACGAGAGACAACATCTTAAAGCTTTGTTTGTGAAAGGCAGAGTTGATGGGCAGCCTGTATCTAAGATACTCATTAACGGAGGGGCTGCGATTAATATTATGCCTTATGTGATGTATCGGAAACTTGGCAAGGGAGATCAAGACTTGACCAAAACCGATATGATGCTAAAGGATTTTGAAGGCAATGTGTCACCGGCTAAAGGGGCAGTCTGCGTTGAAATGACCATTGGCAGCAAAACCTTGCCGACGATGTTCTTTGTTATTAATGGCAAGGGTGCATATAATCTACTTCTTGGGAGGGATTGGATTCATGCTAATTGTTGTGTTCCTTCTACAATGCATCAATGCCTCATATAGTGGATTGGGGATAAGATTGAGGTTGTTCCTGGTGATTCCTCTTATATCATCGCATCGGCAGAATTAGATACTTATGAGCGAACCAGATGCATATCAGGAGAAGTTTGGGAAAGAGAGTTCCTTAGAGTTGCTGACTATGAAATTCCACCGATCCAAGCAGTCGGTTCTGAAGAAGAATTTTAATGGATAGGTTTGCCGATGATGGAAAATTAGGTCAAGGGTTCACATCAGCGGATGATTTAGTAGAAGTAGATATTGGTGATGGAGATAGGCCAAGACCTACTTTTATTAGTGCTAAGTTAGATTCCAAGTGTAAGCAGCAAATGACTGGTTTGTTAAAAGAGTATAAAGATTGTTTTGCTTGGGATTATACTGAGATGCCTGGATTAGACCGATCGATAGTTGAACATTGGTTACCTATCAAATCTGGATTTTGGCCACATCAGCAGCCAGCGCGCCGATGCAATCCTAATATACTTCCTGACATTAAGGCTGAAATAACTAAATTAATTGAGACAAAGTTTATTCGACAGTGTCGATATGCAGAGTGGATCTCTAATGTGGTTCCTGTTTATAAGAAAAATGGAAAACTTTGTGTTTGTATTGATTTCAGGAATCTCAACAAAGCCACACCGATGGATGGCTATCCAATGCTGATTGCTGATTTGTTGATTGATGCTGCAGCCGGACATCAAATTATCAGCTTCATGGATGGTAATGCAGGTTACAATCAAATATTCATGGCTGAAGAAGATATTCCCAAGACTGCTTTTAGATGTCCAGGTCATGTAGGGCTGTTTGAGTGGATAGTCATGACGTTTGGTTTGAAAAATGCCGGTGCTACTTATCAAAGGGCTATGAACTTTATTTTTCATGAATACATCGGCACATTAGTGGAGATCTACATTGATGACGTAGTGATTAAGTCTGGAGATATCACAAAACATCTAGCCGATCTACGAAAGATATTGGAGTGCACAAGGAAGCATGGGTTGAAGATGAATCCTAATAAATGTGCATTTGGTGTATCGGCAGGACAATTCTTGGGTTTTATGGTGCATCAGCGGGGCATTGAAATCAGTAGGAGGTCTATTGATGCAATTAACAAGGTGATTACTCCTGCCAATAAAACTGAATTGCAATCTTTGATTAGTAAGATTAATTTCATCAGAAGATTCATATCTAATCTGTCGGGTAAGATCAAAGCTTTCAGTCCATTACTTAAATTGAAAGCCGATCAGGAATTTATATGGGGAGCTGAGCAGCAGTTAGCCCTAGATGAAATTAAGAAATATTTAACAAATCCTCCGGTGCTAGTTTCACCTCAACACGGGAAACCTTGCAGGTTGTATTTGTCAACTGATGATACCGTTATCGGTTCAGCTCTTATTCAAGAATTTGAAGGGAAAGAACGTGTTATTTATTATTTGAGCAGAAGATTAGTGGATGCTGAAACAAGGTATTCGGCCATCAAAAAATTATGTCTGTGCTTATACTTTTCTTGTGTCAAATTAAGACATTATTTGTTATCTGCCGAATGTACGGTCATATGCAAAGATGACGTAGTCAAGTATATGCTGTCGATGCCGATATTAAGTGGTAGAATCGGCAAGTGGATTTTAGCATTATCAGAATTTGAACTACGTTATGAATCAACTAAGGTAGTTAAAGGGCAGGTTATGGCTGATTTTGTCACTCGGCATTGTAATGCAGTAGACTCTCTGGAGGTTGCTCCTTGGACACTTTTCTTCAATGGGTCCACATGTGGTGAAGGAGCAGGTATCGGCATTCTGTTGATTTCACCTCAAGGAAGGAAGTATGAGTTTTCATCGCCAATTGTTGCTACATCGACAAATAATCAGGCTGAATACCAAGCCTTGATAAAAGGGTTAGAATTGCTGAAGGAAATACGTGCCGATGCTGTTGAAATCTTTGGTGATTCTATGCTAGTTATAAATCAATTGGCTGGGATTTATGAATGCCGAAGTGAAGTTTTAATTTTGTATTATGAAAAATATTTGCAATTGTTGAAAGGGTTTAGAGATTTTTGTCTTGAACACATTCCTCGATTGCATAATGAGGAGGCTAATCGACTAGCTCAGCATGCCTCAGGGTATCAGCCTATTCAGGAAGTGCTAACATCGGCAGTCGATACCGATGACTGGAGAAAGGAGATTGTCGATTATTTAAAGGATCCATGTAAAAAGGTTGAAAGGCGTATAAGGTTCCAAGCTACCAAGTATGTGCTCCTCGATGATGAATTATATTATCGAACTATAGATGGAGTTTTACTCAGATGTGTTAGCAGTGATGAATCGAAAAGTTTGATGGGTGAAATTCATGAAGGAGTGTGTGGAGCGCATCAATCGGCTTTTAAGATGAAGTGGATGATCAGAAGGAATGGATACTATTTGCCGACTATTCTTGAAGATTGTTTTAAATATTTTAAAGGATGTCAGGGGTGTCAAAAGTTTGGTAATATTCAAAGAGCGCCTGCATCGGCTATGAACCCTATAATTAAACCTTGGCCGTTCCGAGGGTGGGCTATTGATCTCATCGGTCAGATTTATCCGCCATCAAGCAAAGGACATAAATTTATTCTGGTTGCTACCGATTATTTCACAAAATGGGTTGAGGCAATTCCTTTAAAAAAGGTGACATCGGCTAACATGATCGATTTTGTGAAAGAGCATATTGTTTACCGATTTGGTATTCCTCAAACTATCACTACCGATCAGGGTACTATGTTTACATCGGGAGAATTTGGTGAGTTTGCTGTGGGTATGGGAATTAAAGTTTTAAATTCTTCTCCATATTATGCTCAAGCTAATGGCCAGGCTGAGGCTTCTAACAAAGGGATCATCAAACTCATTAAGCGGAAAATTGAAGAAAATCCTAGGAGGTGGCATATAGTATTAAATGAAGCCTTGTGGTCGTATCGGATGTCATGTTATGGTGCAACCAAAGTAATGCCTTATCAGTTAGTATATGGACATGACGCAGTATTGCCTTGGGAAATTAAAATTGGCTCTAGACGAATACGTTCTCAAAATTAGCTGACAGCCGATGATTATGATACTCTTATGAAGGATGAGTTGGAAGATGTGGTGGGTCATCGGTTAAGGGCTTTAGTTAGCATTGAAGAGAATAAGAAAAGAGTAGCCAGATGGTATGACAAGAAGGTAAAGGTAAAAGAGTTTGCCGATAGAGATCTGGTCTGGAAATTGATTTTACCGATTGGGACTAAAAGTTCAAAGTTTGGAAAGTGGTCTCCTAATTGGAAAGGTCCATATCAGATAAATCAGTCTGTTCCTGGTAACGCATATATTCTAGAAACCCTCGAAGGGGTCGTGTTTCCCAGAGCGTTAAATGGAAAATATTTAAAGAAATATTACTCTAGTATCTGGATGGATGCATAAAAGTATAAGTGCCGATAACAATCCTATCGGCTAGAATTATACAAGGATGTCAATGTCTTGTAAAGTGCCGATGCAATAGACAAGATTTACAAATTTAACAAGGATTGGATAGCTAATATCGCACGCAGGTGAATTTGGTCGGCTTCCTTCATTTCTTTGATGTCTTCATCGGCAGCACCTTCCACAGGCTTGAATTTTTTCTTCATGGCCAAGGCTTTGCGAGCCTGGGTGTCTCTTTCTTGCTGAAGGGCCTTGATGGCATTGGGTAGCTGGCTCTCTTCTTGTTGAGCATGAGTTAAGGCTGCCTCGACTTCTTTCAATTCAGCCAATAGAGCCATCTTCTTTGCCGATAAATCTAAGATTTTCTGCTTAAGTTCAGCGCCCGAAGTCTGCAAGTTACCGATGCCCTTGTGCTTCTCATCGGCAATTTGTTTTAGTTGTAGCATCTCCTCTTTGAGTTGAGCCTGAGCTGCTCTATCGGCAATATGTTGAGCAGCCCGTTGATATTGCAGTTGGCGACTTTCTAAATGGGCTGCTGGGAAGAGTACTTCTTCAACGTCGGCAGGGACTTGGCCACGGATTGTTTTGAAAATTTCCTTTGCAGGGTCCGAGTCATCTACCAGTTGGGTGGTATCCTGCTGTAACAAGCTCAGGAGAGCTTCCAACTTGGACTTAGTTTCTGCCGATATTGTTCTCAGTGTAAGGGAAGAACTTGTTTCCTCTCCATCATCGTCAGAGACGTCAATGGCAAAGGAGAATAGGCTGTTTGGGGAGTTTTGTTCCTAAGGAAAAGAAAAGGAGGTCAGTTAAGGATAAGTATGAGTATTGTAAATCAGCTAGGTTAATCGGTTTACCTGTTTCAAGGCAATTTCCTATGCTTGACTGGAGGAAGCAACCTGGAGTATGCCGTGTGGGGGATCGGCTGAGCTTGCCGATGGGATGTCCTCTGCAACCTCATCGGTGGTTGGCTCTTGGGGTATGATGACCGATGATATTGGGGCAGATGTGGGGGTCGGCGTGGACTTCTGTCGTTTTAGCTGTGCCTTGACATCTGTCAAGGCTTTGCGCTTTGCTTGGGCATCAGCAATGGTTGGCTAGGGGGCATCGGCACTTGTTGGTTGTGAAGCTTGGACATCTGGTACACTTGCCGATGTACCCATTTGTTGCTGCAAAACAAGTGTAAGGTATGATATTTAACAGATGAAATGTGAAATCAAGGGGATACCTCTGAAGGTTTATCAGAAGAAGTGGTGCTTGATATCGGAGGAATTGTTGATGATGATCCAGCAGCGGCTCTTACCCCCTGATGATTAATGTTAATACAGTTTGTGATCGGCATAAGTAGAAATAAACAAGGTTGTTACCTTGAATGCCTTGACCAAGGTTGTAGCAGCAGCCGATGGAGTGACCCTAGCTGTAGCCAATTTGGACTTGGAGGTGATGGTCTTGGTACGGATCTTCTGGTGAGTCAAAGCGGCTAAGGTGGGGGCGTTGTAGCCGATCGGTGATATTGGGGAAACAGGCCGAAGATCGAGGGGTTTCCCACTTTTGTTCACAGATGGTGCTGGGTTGTTAACCTGTCATAAGAGAGTCAGTTACTGATATATGATGGGAAAAAGCAGAAGGGAGTTAAAAGAAACTTACTGCGTCGTCAGGGATGGCATATTCAGGGTCGATCATGTGCCGATATGTGTGAGTAGAAGTTGCAAATAGTTGATCCTTCCACTCTCGCCACCATTGCTTATATGACTCGGTGATGAAAGATACTGGCGTCCAGGTGGATATATCAACATCTGTAGTATCAGCATCGGGGGAGAGTTGTACTACCTTGTTCCAATCTGTTCCGCAGGTGATTGTTTCTCTAGGTTTGATCACATCGGCAAAACAAAGTTTGATTGGCAGTTGCCCAAAAGCCAATTGACAGGATACTACCGATGGGTTGTAAAATTCATACATAATGTTGGTGTTTTTCCCGCTACCAAATGTATTTACTGGAATTGCCCTGGGAGTAATGATGGCCATCATGAGTTCCTTATCCTGATTCAGAGTGTCATCGGCAAAGTTGAAAAGAAGGGGGAATCTGTTTTCTTCGTCAATATAAGGTACCCAGGCCCTATGATCACGAGAAAGACCATTGTAGAAGCTTTGAAAGAATCTGCCGATTTGGTCTTCATTGGCCTCTATTCCAGGAAGGACAATTATGGCTTCACCAAAATTGAGGGGTGAGCGTGTTGCCGATTCATCATCCCCAAGCACATGGTCTTCAGCAATTTCTCGTGGGAATTGTTGGGCAAAAAAGTCCCCTTGCAAACGTTTGTGCATATGGGCATTCAGCCACATGTTGATAAACCACCACGGGCCTCCTAGGTTGCTGATGGGTTCGTCAAGCAAAAGTTTCTGAGACACTTGATGAAGAAGATGATAAGTGGAGCTCAGAAGGTATCGACCAAGAGGGAACCTTACACCATTAGCCAAAAGTTCAGCTGCGGGGAGGAAGGCGTTGGTTGGTCCTACTGATCGACCACAAAAGATAAATTTTTCTAACCACATATTCAAGAATGTGGCATGTTCCCTCTGGTTAACTGTCTCGGTCTTCTGGTATTCTTGAATGTATCCCATCCAACCACCGATGTTGTGGGTATTCACCCTATATTCAGATTTTCTGCCATAGATGGAGCCTTCATTGGCAGTTGAAATATCCAAGCTAGTGAGCATGTGGACATCGGCAAGTGTGGGAGTAGCTGGGCCATGTCCAAACATAAAAGTGTTTGTTGTGTCTGACCAGAAGTAAGCAGCTGCAATCATCATTGACTCATTCTTTTGCATATCGGCAATAGATAGCCTAATGCATTGGTCTAGCTTCCGTTCTGCCCAGTATACTTGCATCGATCTATTAACCCTCAAGTACCAATCTTTCCACCCTTTGGTGGTTTTGGGCCAAGATCGGAATGTGTCTTTCCATAAATTCAGAGAGAAATTTTGGGCTCTAAAGGGGATTCTGTTAACCTCTGCATTAATCAGATCAGTTGGATCTGGGTTGCCCATTGGTCCTAGGCATTGGACATGTGGCTGATCGATTGGAATAACTAATTTGTTGTGCAGTTCCTAAGTTTAAAGGATCCGGAGAACAAAAGAAAAGAAAAATCACCAACTGTATGAACTTGCAAAAACTAGGGGAATCGAGGTAAAAGGTAATAGAAGTGGAATGAACTGCAGGGACGTCAAAGTTGATTGCCATTATCTTGAGGAAGATGGGGGCACGAGCCGGAGACTTGAGGTTAACGCTGGAGAAGAGTTCTTGTTGGTTGAGGTCGCGCGGTTGTTCGTCGGAGTTGCCGCCGGAAAGAGAAAATGTCAAAGATTGGAGTCTGAGGGTAGAAGACGAGCGTTCTGGAGGAATCTATTTATAAGCCGTTTGGAGTAGGGGTATTTTGGACTTATCTCTATACCATGCGCATGTAGGTCGAGGTGGTTTAGATGGATATGGTAACTGTTTGCACGATAATCAGGGGATTGTATAGATGAGTTGATGGCAAGTAATCATGACTTGGAAGAGATATCAGTACAGGATATTTTAATTCTGAAAATGACAGCATTATTATGTAAGGATCTTGCCGATGGATTATTGTTTCGGTATCTTAACCATAATCAAGGCAAGAGTGGTTGGCGATTGTGCGATATTTACTGAGGTGCGTGAATCAGGATTAGATTTGATTAGATTTGATAACAGATCAGGTTTTGGCTTGGAGGATGAGTTACGGTAATCGGGCGAAGGTAAACGTTATCTAGAGTAAATTTCGGAGCATTAATGGTTTTATACTCCGAAATTGGGGGGCATGTGTTGACACCGTTTTTTGTACGTGTCAAAATGATTGGAGTGGACTAATCGGTAGGAAGAAAGTTACTGTATACGCTGACAGCCGATGAAAGTCAGCTTGTGAAGATGGTTGCCGATGACTGGTGGTGGTCGATGGAAAGGTTGATTTAGACTCGGGCGTTGCCAATGAGGTTGAAGATGTTATTGTCGATGCCGATGAAGGAAGGCTTAAAGACTACTATCGATGAAACAGGAAGTATGCCGATGGAAAGGAGGTCGGTGAGATTTCCATCGTAATTGAGGCGGACAGGGAAATAGATAGGAGTTGGTTTCCTTTTCTGTATTTATTAGAATATGATTCATGTAAGAGTCACGTATTTCCTTAGGTATGGATTTGGTGTCCTAGTTATGTTTGGTTATGTCTCTTTAGATCAGGGTATAAATATAGATTGAAGGGCGATGTAAAAAGATATATCAATCAATATCAAAACCAATTTTTACTCCTATTTGCATCTACTTACTTTTCGGCGACTTCGTCAATTTGCATATTTTTTCTTTTTACGAGTTCTCATTGATTCGGCGAGTTGCATCGCAGTGCAACCTTCGGTGATTCTCGAGTTCTACGTGAGTACCTCTTGGCCGTGACTTCCGGGCATATCGCTGTTGTCAGGACCAAAGTGCTCGTATCTTCATCCTTGTCGATTAACAGGTCAAATCAACTGGCACGCTTTGGATATCGATTCGGGTATTAGCCCTTTGTGTTTGTAGATCCACTTTTGCATCAACACGCATCAATCGCACATCGAGAGGCCAACAGACAGGTAGAAAGGGCTAATGGACTCATACTAGCCAGATTAAAACCAAGATTGTACGAAGAACTAGTGGACTATGGATCAAAATGGATTGAAGAATTACCCAAGGTCGTATGGGGGCTATGGACTCAAATAAGCAGAGCCACCGGACACTCACCTTTTTTCCTAGTTTACGGATCAGAAGCCATACTACCTGCCAACTTGATCTGGACGTCACCAAGGATAGAGCAATATGACGAAGGAGAAGTAGAACAAACCTGAAGATTAGAACTCGACAGTACAGAAGAAGTCAGAGTAAACGCTACCCTTCAATCAGCAAGATACCTCCAAGGATTAAGATGCCACTACAACAAGAATACCAAGCATCGATCACTACAAGTCAACGACCTAGTACTAAGAAGAATACAAAAAAACTAATGGATGCCATAAACTACTCAGTCCATGGGAAGGTCCTTTTATCGTCACAGAAGTCACCAGACTAGGCACATACAAGTTGATAATCGAAGATGGAAAAGAAGTCAACAATACATGGCACATCAGCCAGCTAAGAAGATTCTACACATAAAAACAACTCAAGGGAAAATATATATACAAGCCACAAGAGATCAATGTTCATGATCAACAAAGATGGTGCTCATCGACAACATATGTACTATTATGACTTATCAATGTTCATGATCAATAAAGATGGTTCCTTCTAGACAACATATGTCTTATTATGGCTTCCCCCAAGTTGTTTCCAATGAGCTGAACCAAAAAAGCAAAATGGTTGAAAATACGCCTGAGCATATCGGACGAGAGCAAAAGAGCTGAAAACATGCTTGAGCCCGTCGATGACGGTAGCTAATAAGCTAACACCCGAACCAAAAAAGCAAAATGGCTAAAAATACGCCTGAGCATACCGGCTGAGAGCAAAAGAGCTGAAAACATGCTTGAGCCCACCGATGAGGGTAGCTAATAAGCTAACACCCAAACCAAAAAAACAAAATGACTGAAAATACGCCTGAGCATACCGGCCAAGAGCAAAAGAGCTGAAAACATGCTTGAGCCTACCGATGAAGGTAGCTAATAAGCTAACACCTGAACCAAAAAAGCAAAATGGCTGAAAAGACACCTAAGCATACCGACCGAGAGTAAAAGAGCTGAAAACATGCTTGAGCCCGCTGATGAGGGTAGCTAATAAGCTAACACCTGAACCAAAAAAGCAAAATGGCTGAAAAGACGCCTAAGCATACCGGCCGAGAGCAAAAGAGCTAAAAAGATGCTTGAGCCCGCCGATGAGTGTAGCTAATAAGCTAACACCCGAACCAAAAAGCAAAATGGCTGAAAATATGCCTGAGCATACCGCCCGAGAGCAAAAGAGCCAAAAAGATGCTTGAGCCCGCCGATGAGGGTAGCTAATAAGCTAACACCCGAACCAAAAAGCAAAATGACTAAAACTAAGCTTGAGCATAAATCAGAGCAATTCCAAGACAAGGCCCTCCAGCTCCTTGTTCCTAATAGCAAGAGGATCGGGGGCTACACTCAGAAGATTCCAAGAAGCGCTACACGGTTTCGCTCAAGAAAGCACTTAGACGACACTTGTTCCTGCTCAACAAGACTTGAAGGAACAAGACAAGGCTTGCAGAACTCAACCATGAAGTGCTCGGGGGCTTGTCGATCCTAGGATGTTTTTGCAACCATAGATAGGACCAGATGCTAACCACACTCTGAGTTAAGCCAAAAAGAAGAAGCTAGAGATGTCCTAAGTCTTTTTAGTACTAACGAGAACAAAAAGTTTGTCAAGACAACAATCTATACCGAGTTGTTTACAAGTCACAGATGAAAGCTAGACAAGCACTCGACAAATCAAGGAAGTCTGCCAAAACATCAATCTACATATACCGAGTTGTTTACAAGGCATAAACTAAAGCTAGAAAAGCACTCGATAGATCAAGAAAGTTTGTCATGACAATGATTTACCCAAGCCGGGTTGTTTACGAGACAAAGAAATATAGACAAAGAAGACATCAACAAAAAAGAAAGAATCTCCATTCAGTCTTCAAGTATAGTGTTTTATTATAGAAGCTGGAATACAAAGGTCGACTACATCAAGCATTGTCATCAGGAGAAGAAACATCAATGTTAAGATTATCTACAATCTTCCTGGCTAAGTCATCGACCTCTGGCTCCAACTTCTCAATAGCATCCAGATACTCTTGGCTCTAGGCTTCATCAGCAACCTTGGACAAAGGAAAGTCCAGAGAAAGAACCCAGACCTAGGCAAGGACATTCCTGGTACAAAGATGGGCACACCTCTTCACGAACTCCTGGAAATGGGTCGGCACTTAGGGAATGAACTGAGCCCAAGAATGACCATCATCTGCTGGAGTCTGGAGAAGGTCGGCTACTGATCGAAAAGACTTCCACAAAGCTTTCTAGTTCTCAGTAGCCATTGCTAACTTGCCAGTCAAGTCCTCAATGGTCTTTTGGGCCTGCACAAGATCTCTGTTAGCTCCACGCCTAATCAATTTAGCAAGCACAAGTTCTTCTTTGGCTTGAGTAATTACCTCCTCGGCCTTATTGTGGCTAGTATGAACGAGTGTCTTCATCTCCTTGATACCCTCTGAGAGCTTCTGCTTTTCAACTTGGAGAGCTAGACCAAGCAAGAAAAGACAAGTCAGTAGAAAGGCGAATTTGAATACAAAGGGAAGCAAAAAAGAACTCGCGATACCATGACACTCTTTCTTCATGGCCTCCACATTTTTCAAGGCCTCCTGGGCAGCTGCATCCCTCTGCTTTTCTACCTCAACTACCCAAGCATGGAGAGCCTTCTCCTCCTTCTGATGTGTTTGATGCTCAGTCTCCAACTTGGCCCGACAGAGGTCAAGCTCTGCCTTCAGGGTACTCACCTCAGAGGACAACTTTTTCTCGGTTTCAGACGAGAAAAAGAAGCCGGTATGATCATGAGAAAAAGACTGAGCAAAAAGAAAGAGAGAAAAACAAGAAATAAGGACAGGAGAAAAACGAACATCTAAAGAAAGAAATTCAGAAAAACTTACCTAGAGCTTTTCCCCGAAAGAAGTCGCGAAGGTCGCCAAATTTCCCCAGGTGGCAGTCAGCTCCAACAATCGATGAGTGGCATCAAATTGCTGCACCACGTCATTAGCCAAAGGCGGACCACCGGAAGCAAGAAGAGGAGAGGGAGAAGCCGGCCAAGGCGAAGAAGGCACAACCAGGGCAATCTCCTAGGAAGCCATGGCCAATCCCTCAGATGAACCCGCTGCCATGGCCACGGTCACCTCAGGAGTCAGCAAATCAGCAGCTGCGTACTCCATCCCCCTCACAGCCACCTCGACGACCACGCGCTCTGAGCTCTGAGACTCTGTGCACAAGGGCGCACCAGAGGTCTGACAAGAAGTCGACTAGAGGCTCAAGGAAGATGAAGGCCTGAAAGTTGACAAGGAAACTCACCAATAAGAATAAGAAAAAAGGAGAACAGAAGTGAAGAAATAAAACCAAAATTCACTCGCTCAGCTATCTTCTTCTTCATAAAGCCAAAAGAAGACCTCGCAGGGGGAACCACAGCAGCAAAAACATCACCGCCACCCTGCGATAGGAGCGGTGCGGCCGGTACTAGAGCACCAGAAGAACTCGACCCCGATGACCACTTACTACAAGAGAACAAGACCAAAGTCAAAACAAAAAGAGGGGTTCAACAACAGAAAAACAAGAAAAGAACTCATCGACGAGTAACGAGGGCATCATCATCATCCTCTTCTTCTTCACTCTCAACCAAGGCCACCATAGCACCAGCTGGAAAAAGAACAAAAGTACTCGGTTAAAGATAAAAACAAACAGCAAAGGGACAGAGCCTATTAATATGCTCACCTAAGAGCATGCTAGCTACAACTAGAGTACCTGGATGAGTACTCAACTAGCGAGACTTCTTGGCAGTAGATGGAGCAGAAGAAGAACTATCCGCTCGCCCCCTCTTTCCGAAAGTATGAGGAGCTCGAGGAACTGGACGAGGAACATACTCTTCATATACATTAGAAAATGCGGAAGAAACACTAGGAAACATCATGGTAGTTTGAAACTTACTAGTCAAGGACGCCCCAGCAAGACTACCCCCAGCCTCCACATTTATAGGGAGATCATCAAGGGGAATTGGATCAGTGAAATTATGCCCCAATTCCTATAAAAGAGTAAAACAACAAGATAAGGAAGATTAAGCAAAAGTGGATACAACGAAAGAGAATCAAAATACCCGCATAAAGAAAAGAACAACTCACAGCAGGGGGCGGGTTGTTAGCGCTGTACTCAAGGACAGCAAGCGAAACAATGCTTACTCCTTTTAGCATCTTCTAAAGGTGCTCGAGCACCTCCTTGTCAGTCAACTCAAGGGCAGGGACCATACGAGAAGGGTCCTCCGCCCCAGAGTACTCGAAACCATAATGTTCTCACTCCTTCAAAGGTTGAACTCAGCGGCGAAGAAAACTAAAAATAATCCCGAAGTCGGTCAAGCCTTACTGTTTCAGAACACAAATCCTCTCAAGAAAAGGCTTGATCATCTGGAGCTCAGCCGTAGTCACAGGATTCTTTTCCCATTGGTCATTAACCGAGGGACCAGATCCAGAATGAACGGAAAGAGGAGGAATCAAGTTGGCGGCATAAAACCAGTCAGCACGCTAATCCCTCATAGAATCAACCAGGTCATAGTCAAAGAACTTGCTCTTAAGACTCTGGCAAAACTGGATCCCACAGCCACCAAGAACATTGGGGCTTTAGGCAGAAAAAGTAACGAAAGAGGGAAAGAGAAGGAGCAATTCCAAGGAAAGTTTCACAAAGATGAACAAAAATGGAAAGATGAAGGACAGTATTGGGAGCAAGATGGTTCAGGCTAATCTCAAAATAGTTGAGAAATCGGTGAAGAAAGGTAGAAGCAGGAAGGTAGAGACCGGCATGGATAAAGGAGATGAAAAGAATAATCTCACCAGGACTAAGAGCAGGGACCCGATGCTCGCTTGGAGCTCTCCAATTAGCAAACTCCTTGCTCTAGAGTAGGCCATCACTCATGAGCTTGCAAAGCTGATCTTCAGTTGTTGTTGGAGCCGGCCAAATCTTCTGAGCAGCCCTCATTGCCATGAATTCTTGATTTTCAATGATGGAGAGCGATGCTTCCTCATCAACAAAGCTCGCTTAGGACTTACTCGCTGACTTCTTCCTACCCATGTACTAGCAAAAGCAATAGGGCACTAAGAATAGAGAAGGCTCGAACGGCCGTGCTCAGATGACGGCGGCAATGGCGACGGCAGAGTTTCGGAGGCTAGGGTTTCAAGGCAAAGGCAGGGTACCAAAGAAAAGGAGGAGAAAGGCCTTTAAATAGATTTTACACCGGTAAAAACGTGGCCCACCAGGCCCATTTTAACATGACATGAGGACACAATGGTCCATTTACCGACGCAGCTAAAATGACGGACGGCTCAAATCCACACAACGATATAGTTCAATGGGCAGATTTTAGACTTATCCATCCAGCACCACGGCGGAGTTATCATATTACTACAAAAGGAACTCATCAACAATAAAGCAAAGAAGGGTTACCTCACAAGGAGCGCAACAACCTAGTCCTTATTGAAAGAACTCAGAAATCTCATTAGCAACTGGGACATTAGGAGAATAAAGAATGACAACTCAAAAGATAAGATTCTTTCCATTATAAATGGTTTCAAAAAATAGGAGATTACACATCTTAAAAGACCCAACGAACTCGGTACTACGACAAGCAAGGTAGCAAAGAGGAACCCAGACATAGCTAGGCTCTGGAATGACTACGTGTTCCAAATTGCTACTCGGTAGAACAAAACGCACTCGGCTACACTGTTTTCTTCAAAGGACGAACGCAGTGCATCCAAGGCGGAAATCAGCAGCACGATAGGACAACATAGAGCAAAGAAGGCTAGTAGGCATCTGTCTACCCAAGACCGATGTGATGCTAGATATGGTGTTGATCTGCATCGGACAGTCTCAGGGCAGGCGACGAGGATCGACCTAGAACTGCCAGATGAAGGATCACATCCCACATCACAAGACTCCCTCCAACTACCGCCACATACTTCCAAGTACAATGCTGCTATGGGATTAGCCTACCTCTAATCCCTATCACAAGACTCCCTTTAGCTACGGCAAGATACACAAGAACTGTAAAATACGCCCGATGCTGCTCTACTCCACAAACTACCATATTCATGACTACGAAGACTTTAGACCACGCAACAAAAATGCTCGATGAATCAAAACAGCACAGGAGGAGAATATTTATAGGCCAAAGAAGCGGTGCACATGGACTAGGAGCACCAGCAGAACAAACCTAACAAAGGACACAGTGAGAAGATAGAATTCAATGAAAGAGGAGTCAGGCGTAAAGCAGCAGTACTCGAGAACGAGCATATTCGGAAGAATATACCAATACTGTACAACTCGTGAACAAACAATATTTACACTCAACCACCACCATACAACTACATCTGACAATAGCAGACTACCAAAGAATATGCCAAGACCCTGCATCCAAGTTCTTTCTGAACAAAAGAACCTGGACATATGCTCGGGGGCTGCAACAGGAGAGGTTTTCAGTTCTTTTGAACAACTCAGACTCAAGACCCTCCAACTCTTTGTTCCAAGTTGCAAGAGGCTCGGGGGCTATACTTAGTGAGTGCACTTTTTCCTTCAAAAAAGCGCACGTCACCAAGGGGACTACTTCAAGAAAATAGTTTTTCAAATGACATAAGATTAAAGACCCTCCAACTCCTTGTTCCAAATAGCAAGAGGCTCGGGGGCTACACTCAGTGAGTGCACTTTTTCCTTCAAAAAAAGTGCACATCACTCAGAAGACTTCTTCAAGACAAACGACTTCAAGGCCATGACAAAAAGAACCCGGACATAGCTATATCCGAGCTCTTCTTCGACAAAGAACCCAGGTATATGCTCAGGAGCCCTTCGATGAAGAATCAGGGTGATTTCAAGAAAAGACCCTCCAGCTCCTTGTGCCAAAGAGTAAGAGGCTCGGGGGCTACACCCAAATGGGAGTACTTTTTTCTTCAAAAAGGTACACATCACGCGAAGATCTCACAAAGCGCTACACGGTTTCGCTCAAGAAAGCACTCGGACGATGCTTGTTTCTGCTCGACAAGACTTGAAGGAATAAGACGAGGCTTCCAGAACTCAACCATGAAGTGCTCGGGGGCTTGTCGGTGCGAGACCCACGAGATACCCTGCAAGGAAGGGGGAAGATCTAGTCTAACTAGGATTCTTCCCCTGTAATCTTAGTAGTAGTATTATTCTATAATCCTACTAGGAACTCTTGTTGTAAACTGACTAGAATTCTGACCTCCTGACTATATAAAGGAGGACAGGGTTCCTAGGGACAGGGACTTTTAGACAATTGTACAACACAACACTTTACAATCAATCCAACGCAAAGGTCAACACTGACTGGACGTAGGGCTATTACTTGATCATGGTCGAGGGCCTAAACTAGGATAAATCGACTGTCTCTTGCGTTTACCGTTGAAATCTACATACGCTGAAGCCCAAACATACTGCCCCGAGTACCCCCGTGGTAGGCTATCGGTGGTCGAACACCGATAAAGATGAAGGAGGATGAGAGTGTGCTAGAGATGTTCCATAGGCTTCAAGTGTTTGTCAATGATCTCAAAGCACTTGGAGAAGAGGTGAAGGAAAAGGACTTCTCCCACAAGTTCTTGAGATGTTTGCCTTCAAGATTTGGCACATTGGTCACTATTCTAGTGAGGAGTGGTTTGGACACCATGACACCAAACCAAGTGTTGGGAGATATAATGACCGATGATACATATAGACATGATGATGAGAAGGAAGAAAAGAAGGAGAAGAAAGATGAGAAGAAGGATGAGAAGAAGAAGAGCATGGCATTCAAGGCCATGTCATCCAAGGGCAAGGCAAAGCAAGATACATCAAGTGAAGATGATGGCTCATGGGATGATGATGATGATGAGAAGATGGCTCTCTTTGTCAAGAAATTTGGCAAGTTCATGATGAAGAAAGGATACCATGCTAGAAGAAACAAATCTTCATCCAAGAACAAGGAAGAGTCAAGAAGGTGCTTCAAATGTGGAAGGAAAGATCATCTTGTTGCTCAATGTCCATACAATAGCGACAATGATGATGACAACAAGAAAAACAAGAAGGACAAAAAGGAAAAGAAAGAGAAGAAGGACAAGATGACCTTCAAGAAGAAGAAGGGTGGTTCATATGTGGTCACTTGGGATAGTGATGCTTCCTCAAGTGATGATGATGATAGTGATGATGACAAGACCACCAAGAAGAAGGCACTTGCAAGCACTACAATCAATGAGAAGCCTTCTCTCTTTGACACTCCATCATGCTTCATGGCTAAGGCCACTAAGGTACAAATTTGTGATGATGGAAGTGATGAGGAACATGATAATGAAAACAAAAATGAAAGTGATAGTGATGGTGATGAACCTACTAAGGATGAACTATTTGACATGCTAGAAGATGCTAAAGAACACTTTGACATCAAGAGAAGGAAATGCAAAAGCTTGCATAAGGAACTAAAAGCCCTTAAGCAAACATTTGATGAGCTCAATGCATCTCATGAGAGGCTAGAGGAAGCCCATGAGAAGCTTGGCAAGGCTCACAAAAAGCTTGAAAAGGCTCATTCATCTTTACTTGATGAGCAAAATAAAAGGAAGCATTTGAAACTTGCAATATAGGCTTAACTTGTGATATAATTGATGAATCATTATCTATGCCTATCATTATTGCTCCCACTAATCCTTCTTGTAGTACTTCTACTTCCACCTCATCTAGTAGTGATGGTTTCACTTGTGATGTCTCACTAATGGTTGAGAATGAGAACCTCAAGAAGGAGGTCAATAAGCTCACTCACACCTTGGCTAAGGCCTATGGTGGTGAGGACCGCTTGCTTATGTGCTTAGGTAGCCAAAGAGCTTCTCTCTACAAAGAGGGATTGGGCTATATCCCCAAGAAAGGCAAGGTGGCCTTTGCTCCTCATAAGACTAGTTTTGTGAAGAACAATGGTCGGTTTTGCACTAGTTGCAAGCAAGTTGGTCATAAAGAGCATGAGTGCAAGAACAAGAGCAAAAATGCTAATGTATCCTCCATTAAGATTAATTCTTGCTATGTGCTTACTAAGGGTGCAAATGGTGTAAAGGCTAAGTTCATTGGTAAACCATGGATGGGCTCAAAGAAGAAAGCCATTTGGGTGCCAAAGAGCTTGGTCACTAACCTTCAAGGACCCAAGCAAGTTTGGGCACCTAAAAAGAATTGATCTTCTTTTATAGGTCAATTATAAAGCCGGAGGAAGGCATTGGGTTCTTGATAGTGGGTGCACTCAACACATGACCGGTGATGCAAGAATGTTCAACTCAATCAACACCAATGGCAATGATGGTTATGATAGTATCACATTTGGTGACAATGGCAAAGGCAAGGTCAAAGGGCTTAGTAAGATTGCAATATCCAATGACATGAGCATATCCAATGTATTGCTAGTAGAGAGCTTGAACTTCAATTTGCTATCCGTGGCACAATTGTGTGATCTTGGATTCAAATGCATATTTGGGGTAGATGATGTAGAGATCATAAGTGTAGATGGCTCTAATTTGATCTTCAAAGGCTTTAGATATGAGAATCTATACTTGGTTGATTTCAATGCTAGTGAAGCTAGATTGTCCACATGCTTGTTCACTAAGTCTAGCATGGGTTGGTTATGGCATAGAAGGCTTGGTCATGTTGGAATGAAACAATTGAACAAATTGGTTAAGCATGACTTAGTTAAAGGCTTGAAAGATGTTGTGTTTGAAAAGGATAAGCTTTGTAGCTCTTGTCAAGCCAGAAAACAAGTTAGAAACACCCATCCTAAGAAAAGCATGATGAGCACTAGTAAAGCATTTGAGTTATTGCACATGGATTTGTTTGGACCAACACAATACACTAGCATAGGTGGTAACAAATATGGCTTTGTGATAGTGGATGATTACACTAGATACACATGGGTATTCTTTCTAGTGGACAAAAGTGATGTGTTTGCAACATTCAAATCATTTGTCAAGGGCATTCACAATGAGTTTGAAACAACCATCAAGAGAGTTAGAAGTGACAATGGTAGTGAGTTCAAGAACACTAGAATTGATGAGTTATGTGATGAATTTGGAATTAGACATCAATTTGAGAGGAAGAATAGAACACTCATTGATATGGCAAGGTCTATGCTTAGTGAGTACAATGTGAGTCAATCTTTTTGGGCTGAATCTATCAACATGGCTTGCTATTGTAGCAACCGCCTCTATTGTCACCCATTGAAAGAGAAGACACCATATGAGCTCTTGAATGGTAGAAAGCCCAACATTGCATATTTTTGGGTCTTTGGTTGCAAATGCTATATCTTGAAGAAAGGCACTAGATTGGACAAGTTTGACAAGAAATGTGATGAAGGATTCCTACTTGGTTATTCCACTACAAGCAAAGCATATAGAGTTTGGAATTTGGATAATGGTACTCTTGAGGAAGTTCATGATATTGAATTTGATGAAACCAAGGGTTCACAAGTAGAGAATGAGAACTTGGAAGATGTTAGAGGCATTCAACTTTCAAATGCTATGAAGAACATGGATATTGGTGAATTGAGGCCTAGGCAAGTGAATGATGATGAAGATGATCAAGTGCAAGTGCTCTCTAACTCAAATGTGCAAGATGATACAAATCAAGTTAGTGCAAGTGGATCTCATGACAATGAACAAGATCAAGTGGCTAGTACATCATCTCAACCCAATGATCAAGCAAGTGCAAGCAATCAAGTTCCAATCCTCCAACCAACCAATATTGCAAGAAATCATCCATTGGACACTATCATTGGTGATATTTCTAGAGGTGTACAAACAAGATCAAGATTGGCATCATTTTGTGAACACTTCTCATTTGTGTCATCCATTGAACCAAAGAAGATAGATGAAGCTTTGAAGGATGTTGATTGGGTGAGTGCTATGCATGAAAAATTGAATAACTTCATAAGAAATCAAGTATGGGAATTAATAGAGGGACCAAAGGGACACAATGTGATTGGAACCAAATGGGTCTTTAGAAACAAGCAAGATCAAGATGGGATAGTAGTAAGGAACAAAGAAAGATTAGTAGCACAAGGATATACACAAGTTGAAGGTCTTGACTTTGGAGAAACATATGCCCCGGTTGCTAGATTAAAAGCAATAAGAATCTTGCTAGCCTATGCTTGTGCCCACAATATCAAGCTCTATCAAATGGATGTTAAGAGTGCATTTCTCAATGGCTTCATCAATGAAGAAGTATATGTTGAGCAACCTCCTGGTTTTGAAGATGACAAGAAGCCCAACCATGTGTACAAGTTGAAGAAGGCATTATATGGCTTGAAGCAAGCACCTAGAGCATGGTATGAGAGATTGAGGGATTTCCTACTCTCTAAAGGGTTCACAATGGGCAAGGTTGACACTACTCTTTTTATCAAGAAGATTGGAAAAGATCTATTTGTATTGCAAATATATGTTGATGACATCATATTTGGATCAACCAATCAAGACTTTTGTGATGAATTTGGAAAGATGATGGCTAATGAGTTTGAGATGTCCATGATTGGAGAGTTGAGTTACTTCCTTGGTCTTCAAATCAAGCAATTGAAGAATGGTACATTTGTGAGTCAAGGCAAGTACATCAAGGACATGATCAAGAAATTTGGCATGATTGATAGCAAAGTCATTAGCACACCAATGGGAACCAATGGCAACTTGGATAGTGATGCAAGTGGAAATATGGTGGATCAAAAGTTGTATCGGTCTATGATTGGAAGCCTACTCTATGTGACCGCATCAAGGCCGGATGTCATGTTTAGTGTATGCATGTGTGCAAGATTTCAAGCCTCACTAAGAGAAAGTCATTTGAAGGCTACAAAGAGAATATTAAGGTACTTGAAGCATACACCAAATGTTGGCTTGTGGTATCCCAAAGGAGTAAAGTTTGAGCTAGTTGGTTACTCCAACTCGGATTATATGGGATGCAAGGTTGAAAGGAAGAGCACCTCAGGCACATGTTAATTGTTGGAAAGATCACTTGTTTCATGGTCATCAAAGAAGTAAAATAGTATTGCATTATCAACCACCGAAGCCGAATACATATCCGCCGGTAGTTGTTGTGCACAAATACTTTGGATGAAGGCCACCTTGAATGACTTTGGAATCAAGTTCAAGAAAGTGCCATTGCTATGTGACAATGAGAGTGCAATCAAGTTGACCAACAATCCGGTTCAACATGCAAGAACAAAACACATTGATGTCTGCCACCATTTCATAAGAGATCACCAATAAAAAGGGGACATTTGCATTGAGAGTGTGGGCACCGAAGATCAACTTGCCGATATATTCACCAAGCCATTGGATGAGAAAATGTTTTGCAAGCTAAGGAATAAGTTGAACATATTGGATTTCTCAAATATATGTTGATGCACCCCCACTTATATGACATGCCTCTCCTTCGAGCAATCCAAGGTAAAAGTTGATTGGTATGGCATACATCCTTGCTAAGGACATGTTTAGTGCATCTAGTCATCTTTCACATTTAATAGGCTCATTCATGAAAATCAAATGATTTTGATGTTTGTATGGTACCACTATTGCTTCTATGCTTAATTTGGTCTAGTGGTAGCATATGACATGTTTGTGGGCTTGTAAACCTAGTGTTTGATCTAAAAAATGAGCTATAAGTGTTTAACTCAACATAGTACAAGATAACCCTTATTTGGAGGTGTGAAGAAGGTTGTCCTTGGATCAAACCGAGTTAATTATCTTTTGCAAATATTCTAGATTGAACAAAATTTGGGAAAATGGTCCTCACCCCATTGATTGACATTGATACTCTCAACCTACCTATATTTTGAACCTTTGTGGTCATTGATGACAAAGGGGGAGAAAAATAAAGATATTAGTGATATTAGTACTATGGGGAGAAAAACAAAGATATTAGTGTACTAAAATAGTGAAAAGACAACAAAGGGGGAGAACATGACATAGGGGAAGAGATATGACAAAGGAAAGGGATCAATTAAAATTTTGAGCACACAAAGTAGGGGGAGAAAGCTCATGAACTTGTATGGTGCATTTCATATGTTTGCTTGCATGGCACAAGTTTTAAATTTCAATATCCATGCTTGTGTGGTGTATGCTAGTTGTAGGTTTGAATGATGAAATGAAAATCTAGCATGCATAGGTTATCTAATGATTTCATTTCCAAGTGTTTCCAAGTGGTATCGAGCTAACCATGGTGCTAAGGATGGTATAATGGTGCACTCTGATTGGTATCATGCTTCAAAGGTCCATCTTTTATACCTTAGCATCACTTGGTAGACATTGTCTCTTATATTTCCTATCTAAGCATATGCGCAAGCTACAATCCAAACTCTTAGCACATATGTAGGGGGAGCAATTGCTACCATTTGGGGTTCATGAAACTTGTCCATATCCTTTACACATGGTAAATATGCTTGGACAAGCAACATGGATTCAATTGAATTTCAATTCATATCTTTGTGAAAGGGTTGTCATCAATTACCAAAAAGGGGGAGATTGAAAGCTCTAGTTTGGTTTTGGTGAATTGATGAAACCCTAAGTGCTAACCTACTTTATCAAGTGATCATGAGATAGGTAGCACATTCCAAGTGATGAAGCAAATGAAGACCATGACATGATGATGGTGATGCCATGGTGATGATCAAGTGCTTAGACTTGAAAAGAAGAAAGAGAAAAACAAAAGGCTCAAGGCAAATGTATAAGTGGTAGGAGCCATTTTGTTTTGGTGATCGAGACACTTAGTGAGTGTGATCACATTTAGGATCGATAGCCATACTATTAAGAGGGGTGAAACTCGTATCGAAATGTGGTTATCAAAGTGTCACTAGATGCTCTAACTCATTGCATATGTATTTAGGATCTAGTGGAGTGCTAACACCCTTGAAAATGTTTGTGAAAATATGCTAACACACATGTGCACAAGGTGATACACTTGGTGGTTGGCACATTTGAGCAAGGGTTAGGAACTTCACTAGTGGAGTGTCCGCCCATAGAGTGCGGATAGTCCGACGGTGCCACCGACGCCTTATATAGAAAAGACAGAGGTCACTGTAAGTGACCGGACACTGGCCTCGGTAGGACCGGCGCGCCCGGTCAGTAGAAGCTACGAAGATGCTGGCATCGGTCTCTGATCAGACGTTGGGTCACTTAGTGATCAGATGCTGGAGGGTTACATCCGGTCTTGCTGACGTGGCAGCACACAGGGGAGACGCCGAGTGACTGGACTCTGGGTGTGTTCAGTCGAGCATGACCGGATGCGTCCGGTCGTGGTTTCTCACTTCTAGATGCTTACTGAAAATGACCAGACGCTGAGGTCCAGCGTCCGGTCACTTCACAGCAGCACGTCCGGTCATCACTTGACCATTGGGATTAGGCACTCAGTATTTGAAGAGAGGGGACATGTGGCGTGCATCGCATGACTAGATGCTGAGGTCCAGTGCCTGGTCAATCTAACCGGCGCGTCCGGTCACCCCCCGTGTTGTGCCCAATGAAGAGGTACAACGGCTCTATTTCATGGGGGCTTCTATTTAAGCCCCATGGCCGGCTCAAGCTCAGTCTCTTGGCCATTTGCATTGACATAGCAACCTTGTGAGCTTAGTCAAAGCCCTCCCACTCATCTCCATCATTGATTCATCATCTTTGTGAGATTGGGAGAGAATCCAAGTGCATTGCTTGAGTGTTTGCATCTAGAGGCACTTGGTGTTCATGTTTTGCTATGGGATGTGCTTGTTACTCTTGGTGGTTGCCACCACCTAGATGGCTTGGAGCAGCAAGGATTTTTGAGCGAAGGTTGGTGATTGTCTCCAGCTCTGATCGTGGTGATTGTGAGGGGTTCTTGACCTTTCCCCGGCGGAGAGCCAAAAGGTACTCTAGTGGATTTCTTGTGGCTTGTGTGATCCTCATCTTGTGTTGGTTGTGTGGCACCCTATTGAGGGTTTGCCATGTGATGCCAATTAGCACATGAACCTCCAAGTGAGTGAATCGCCACAATGAGGACTAGCTTGCCGGCAAGTAAGTGAACCTCGGTAAAATCAATGTGTCATCATTTGATTCTGAGGTGATTGGTCTTTATTGTTATTCATTCTTGTGATTGATTGGCTCCTTCCTCGACATAGTGGTATAACCTTCTTGCTCACTCTCTTTACATTACCGCAAACTAGTTGTCAAGCTCTTTAGTGTTGCTAGTTGTGAGAGCTTGTTAATTTGGTTAGTGTGGCTCTTTAGTTAGCTTTTGAGAGCACACTAACTTAGTGTAGTGTCATAGCTATTGTGTGGATCGAAACTATATAAACTAGAATTGTGGTAGGTGGCTTGCTATTTTAGTAGACTAGCACAACACTTGCTTCATCTCATAATTGTCTAACCGGTTTGTTAAGTGTTGTTGTAGAAATTTTTAATAGGCTATTCAACCCCCTCCTCTAGCCATTAGGACCTTTTAGTCGCTCCAGTCGCTTGGCAAGGATGTGGAGCGGCAGAGCAAGTGAGCGAGGCATGGAGAATTTCGGGTGCTCGGTTTGGAGGAGCCGGGGCACGATAGGGAGGTAGGCCATGCGGCAGCCGCACGCGGCAATGGTGGGGGTGCGCTCTCTCTCATGGACGACACGTCGGCCTTTCACCAAGCACGTGGCGTGCAGCGAGGTGGGTAAGGTGGGAGCCGAATTGGGCTAAATGCCTGCTGATTTAGACATTGGGTCCAAAATGAAGTTTGATCTACATAGACTGCTCTACAATTTTAATTTAGGGACCATGGTCATTAGAGCAGTAGATTAGCAGTTAATTACACTCCAAGATGGCATTGTCAATGCATTGATAGCGATTAACAAACTCCAAAATTGATGGTCAAAATGAAGTTAAACTGGTGCCATCTTTTTGCACACTCTTCTCCATAAATGTATACTCCAACTTTTATCTTTGGACCAAATTGAGTTACTTAACAAAATTTGGAGAACACATAATGCCAATGTCGATGTTAGTTAAGTGACAAAGTAAACTTTTGCTATTTTGGAAACTATTTTTGAAGATCCAAATGAACTCCAAATTTGATCAGACTTGATTGATTATTTTCACCATGAAAGGTACTTCAACTCATCTTAAGGAATCCAATTGAGTTACCACATGAATTGGACGATAAAATGTCGCAAAGAAGTTAACTTACTGCTGTCACTTAAGGGACATCAAAATTTACCGGGAGCCTAAGACAGCGCTGGTTCAATCTTCAAGCCTCAATTTGACTTAGTTCCAAGTTGATCTTGCTCTTGGTACAAAAACAAAGTTTGTTCTACTCCACTCAAACTTCAACTTTTATTTAAGGCGCAACTCCATGTAAGTACTATAAGCGATTGGTCAACACATGTCAATATAGCATCACAGTAAAGCTTAAATTAGAGTTTTTGACCTATTGAGGCATTTTCTTGACTTCTGCTCAACATGAAACCTTCATGACTTTTGTTGTAGAGTTCAATTAGAGTCGTTTGGGCAAGGTAGCAAGGTTTGGTAAACATCTCATATTCCCATTTACTTAATAAAGTAATCCAAAAAAATTATAACTTATCGTTTCATGTGACTTCTTGATTCCAAACTTTATGAAACTTTTCCACTAGTCAAGGTGGATGCTTGTTGATGTAATGTACATGAAATAAGCATGTTTAACATTACTCTTGCATAATCTTAACAAGGGTCCACATGTAAGTAAAGGTGTGTTGTCCAAGTTTAAGTTGGAGCTCACTCTTGTAGATTTGATCTTGATACCTTCATCACCACTTAACATGTCATGTTTGAGCTCAAACCCATTGCTTAACTGGTACCAAACACCTGGGGTGTTACACAAAGCACCTACACAAATCACCTAATAAATCACTAAGCAATATGCAAGTGGAGATCACTAAAATGGTGTATCAATACCCTTAATATATTTCCTCAGCTCC
Source organism: Miscanthus floridulus (assembly GCF_019320115.1). NCBI lineage: Eukaryota > Viridiplantae > Streptophyta > Magnoliopsida > Poales > Poaceae > Miscanthus > Miscanthus floridulus. The sequence continues at coordinate 51,353,353 of NC_089586.1, read as the reverse complement.
ACTATTCTTAAATGGCTGGTTGGGGGTCTATTTATAAGCCCCACCGAGAAAGTAGCCATTGGGGTGAAACTCAGTTTTTTGCTACTGACTAGACACGGATCATGTCCTGACCGGACGTGTCCAGTTGTCTTGACTGCTGGAGCACGCGTGTTGATTGGACTCTGGATCGAGTCCGGTCATCATCGATCGGACGCGTCCGGTCATGCTGGCGCCGCTCTGGAACCTCTCTAGACTCGATCAGATGCTGTAGTTCTTACGTCCGGTCGTCTAGTGTCGCTGTGTCTAGTCATGCTAAAAACATAGCTATGACGATGAACTATGTCACCGGTGCATCCGGTCACTGCTTCGCTTAGCGTCCGGTCATAGCTGCTGACGCCTGGTGTTGCTGAGCAATTGATCGGACACGTTCGGTTCTTATTAGGGCCATGTCCAGTCACTTTTGCCAAGCTCGTTTCTTCGTGATCTTACGTCCGGCTTGGTTCCCATCTTCATGCTTGGCCTTTGCTTGATATCTTGGGTCTTCTCTTATGCTTCTAGTGTCTTGCTTATGACGTTGATCGTGGGATTATCATGTCGCCTTCGTCCAAGTCATGTCTTTCACCCTATTGAACTACAAAATAATTACTTGCAAATTTATTAGTTCAATTTGGTTGTGTTGGTCATCAAACACCAAAATCCAAAGTAAATGGCCCTAGGGTCCATTTTCCTTACAATCTCTCCCTTTTTGGTGATTGATGACAACACGACCAAAACAAGAAAAAATAAAAATTTTGGAATTTAAAAACTATTTACTTGCTAGGATGTAATGCAAAGGGCAACGTTATATGATGCTAAAAGATACCATATGTAAACATCTTTAAAAGCTTATCTTGTCCTTGCAAATGTCCCCATGTGGCATTATGGATTTAAGCTTCCCCCTAACTCTATAATCCACTATCCTCCCTTTCTCGGACCATTACCACTTGTAAATTATTATGATCGGGCTTGCTTTTGGTCCTACAAATTCTTTCCCTTTGGAATCAAACACTGAAAAGGAAGACATTAGAGCACAAGGGAATGTCAAACTTTGTGATCCTTTGTATGTGGAGTGGAATAGGTCACCAAAATTTTGACTCTCACATTACATAGACTAAGCTCCCCCTAAATATATGCATACATATGATGGAGAATGTAGTTTATGCATAATTGGCAAATTAATGCTCAAGGGAGTTTAATCTATATAATGCATGGAGAAAGCATATAAATACCAAAGTGAAATCAACATGATGATATCGGTTTAGAAATACCACATGTGGAAACCAATTTGATTTATACCACTTGCAATAGGTGGTGGATATTTGAAGTATGATGCTTAACTCTGGGGACTCCATTTTCTTTGTAATGATACACTACACATATGATAAGCTTGAAAAGGTGTTAGTCTCAAAGCATCCAATTTGTAGAGTAACCTCCCCCTAAATTTATGCACACAAGTATGGAATACTTGTAGGAGACATGCACATTGATTTTAGAATAAAAAATACCACTTGAAAGATGATATCACATGAATATGAGAATCATTTTCGAAAGTGATATTCAGGAGAAATTATCTACAATTTGGACTTTGGCACATATTAGATGTGCTGCTAAACAATTTAAACCATGTAGGTTTGCTCCAAGGGTTAAGAATGAAACCGAGCAAGCCTACCATAAGATATACCTAGTGTATGCAAGACAAAATATTTAAGCATGCAAATGCAAACCTAGGCATGAAACGGAACTAGATGCTAATTGAGATTGCAAGAAATTAAATCTAGTTACTTAACATGGTAAGGAGAATTTGGGTCCATAGTATTCACTAACCCACTTGGCAATTACCTTGTCCATAATGATGCACCCCATGAAATGCACCCTTACTTTGCCAACTCTCCAAATTCCCCAAAGTCCATCGGACTTCTCACTTCTCTTTCAGGATCCAAACCTTCTTGGTGCTCTTCATGTTGGAAATGATCTCCTTTGGCACCCAAATGCGTTTGGCCCCATTATTGGCTTGCTTGTTCACCTTGATGGCCACCACCTTGTCATTTTTCTTCTTCTTCAAGAGATAAGGTGTGCATGCCTTTTTGTCCACCTTATTGGTGTAGGTGTTGGAGAGCTTGCTTATATCCTTTTTGTTTTTCTCTTTCTTTTTAGCTCCTCCCCCATTCTTCACCTTGCACTCATAGGACTTGTGGCCTTCCTTATGGCATACGTAGCAAACCATGGTTTATCCTTCATCAAGCTTCTTCACTCCCTTGATGGTGTTATCTTGATGAAGTTGGGCTTGCTCCATTTTGCCTTTCACTTGAGTCAAATCCTTGGTGAGGCGAGCCACTTCTTGCTTGAGTTGCTCATTCTCCTTTGTGACCTCTTGTGTGCATGTTTCTACAACAATTTTCTCAACACAAACTTGGTTGCACAAGGGTGAGTCTAAACATAAATCATTACAAGAAGTAGAGACATCCTTTTTAGGCATGTAAAAAATAGAACCTTCCTTTTTAGGTGCCTCGGTGGGGGTTGTACCATCGTCTTCAAGATTAGCAACTTTATTAGTTAGCTCATCATAATATTTGCACATAGTTTCCATTTTAGCAAGCAAACTTTTATAAGCATCTTGTGAGCTAGCTAACTTTTTCTTTAATTTTTCATTTTTCTTTACAAGTTGCTCATCATTGATTGTGCAATTATTTGTGTTTGCACTAGTCTCAAGTTGCTCAATTTTAGTAGATAGCTCCATATTAAGATTGGCAAAAGTTTTATATTGTTCAAGCAAAGTAGCATAAGCTTGTTGTGAGCTATCTAGTTTTTCTTTTAATTTTTTAAGCTTCTTTTGTTGACTAGTGCAAACTTTAGCAAAGTGAAGATTTTCTTGCACAATTTCATCATAAGAAGGTAGCTTATCATCACTATCATTGTCACTATCACTAGGGATAGGCTTTTTGTTACCTCGTGCCATAAGACACACACGTGAGGTGCTTGATGATGAGTGATTGTGCCCTTGCCTCTTGTGATGGTCTTCTTCTTCACTTGAAGAATCATCCCATGACCTTATTGATGTGAGGGCTTTGTCCTTGTATGCCTTCTTCTTTATCTTAGGTGTGGGCTTATTTGGGCAAACTTCTACAAAGTGCCCCAACTCGCCGCATCCATAGCATCCTTTCTTTCTTTGCTCATTTCATTGATTGGTGAAGATAAAATCTTGAATTTAGATGAGCACACCCTTGACATTGAGCCTTTTGATCATCTTCTCCACCTTGTTGATAAGTTTGATTGATTCTTCATCAAGGTCGGAGGTGGAGGAGGAAGATTGATCATCATCACTTGAATCTTCATCATCATCCTCATCCTCATCCTCATCTTCCTCTTCATCTTCACTTGAGGAGCTTGAGCTTGAGCTTGTCTCAACTTGCTTGTCCTTCATCTTCTTTTTCTCACTACATGTGAGAGCTTTGCCTTTGCTTGATGAAGAGGCTTCTTCTTGACCCATCTTGCGTGACATTTCAAATGCCCCTATCTTACCAATGACTATGGCCAGGGTCATGGTGCTCTAGTCTTCCATGTTGTGAAGGATGGTGATGATGCTTGCATATTTCTTTTGTGGTAGCACGGAGATGATCTTCCTCATGATGTCCACATCATCTAGCTTTGTTAATCCTATTGAATGGAGCTCATTGATAATTAGATTCAAACAAGAATACATATCACAGACAAGCTCATCATCATTCATTTTAAAGGAATCATAATTTTGTTTAGCTAGACAACATTTTTACTTGTGGACATTAGTTGTGCCATCATGGAGCTCTTGGAAATTTAACCAAATTTAATGTGCCGTATTTAAAGTGAACACTTGGTTAAACACATCCATGCTAAAAGATTCAAACAAACAATTTTTAGCTCTAGCATTAAAATGAATTTCTTTTTCTTCACTCTTTGTGGGTTTATCAGGATTCTTAATGGGTTTCATCCCATCATGAATGACTCTCCAAACACCCAAATCTAATGCCTCAAGGTGACAAGCCATTCTAGCTTTATAGTAGGGGAAGTTAGTGCCATCAAAGTGCGGAGGCCTAGAGGTATCCATCCCAACCACTCTAAATAGCATCGGCTCAACAGCGGCTCTGATACCAATTGAAAGGGAACCGTGACACCTAAGAGGGGGGTCAATTAGGCAAATTAAAACTCTAACTCTAAACTATGTCCTCTTTTTCTATTCTTAACAAAACCTATGCAAAAGATAAACTATCTAAATGTGCAACTATGGTTTTGCAAGTGTGTTGCTATCTCTACCACAAAAGAAGTTATGTAAACAATGTAAATAGGGAAGTTAAAGAGTAAGGTAAAGATATGCAAACTCTCATCCATGACTCTGGTATTTTTACCGAGGTACTGAGAAGCACGCAAGCTTCCCCCTAGTCCTTGTTGGAGCCCCTCGCAAGGGCCAAGCTCCTGGTTGGGTAACTCCACGGATAGCCCTAGGCCTTCCCCATGCATAAGTGGGTCTCTAGTGTGCCTTCTGCTAAGCCTCTTCTGGACCGCTCCCCATTGTCTTCACTATCAAGCTTCCGGCCAAACTGCCACAGGTCTTGTTCCCTTCGGTACACGGTGGCGGCCACACCATAAACACGGTTGGTGTGATCTCACAAGACTACAAGCCCCTCTGGTGTACAACAATGGTGCGTGCAAGCATCGAGTGGTAAAAGATATGTAAACCTCACTAAACACTAGGCCTAAACCTAGAGCAAGTGCATAAGCGGTGGTCTAATCAACCTAAGCACTTCACAAAGCACCTACACTAATCACCTAATGAACCACTAAGCACTATGCAAGTGGAGATCTTTAAAATGGTGTATCAACACCCTTGATATGTTTCCTTAGCTCTACTATTCTCAAATGGTCGGTTGGGGGTCTATTTATAAGCCCCACCGAGAAAGTAGCTGTTGGGGACGAAACCCAGTTTTCTACTACTAACTGGATGCTGATCATGTCCTGACCGAACGCGTCTAGTCATCCCGACTGTTGGAGTGCACGCATTGATCAGACTCTGGGTCGAGTTCGGTCATCATCAATCGGACATGTCCGGTCACCCTGGCGCCGCTCTAGAACCTCTCTAGACTCGATCGGACGTTGCAGTTCCTGAGTCCTATCGTCCAGTGCCGCTACGTCTGGTCATGCTAAAAATATTGCCATGATTATGAACAGTGTCACTGGTGCGTCCGATCACTGCTTTGCTTAGCGTCCGATCATAGCTGCTGATGCCTGGTGTTGCCAAGCAACTAATCGGACACATCCAGTCCTTATTAGGGCCGCGTCTGGTCACCTCTATCAAGCTCATTTCTTCGCGATCTTGCGTTCGGATTGGTTCCCATCTTCGTGCTTGGACTTTACTTGATATCTTGGGTCTTCTCTTGTGCTTCTAGGGTCTTGCTTATGATGTTGATCGTGGGACCATCATGTCACCTTTGTCCAAGTCACATCTTGCACCCTATTGAACTACAAAACAATTACTTGCAAATTCATTAGTCCAATTTGGTTGTGTTGGTCATCAAACACCAAAATCCAAAGTAAATGAGCCTAGGGTCCATTTTCCTTATAGAGTCTTAAAGGAAATCAACTCAAGCGTTTCAAACTCTGTAAATTGTACTATCAAGAGGTAATAGGTATGTTGTACTATCAAGAGGGATAAATCATGTTGATAGCTGATTATTCATAAGTGCACAAGCCAACCATGTGAGGTATGAGTGAAAAAGAGACATAAGTGCTAAATCAGCCTGCTATGGCTGAGAATACCGGACATGTCCAGTATGTGTACCGGATGTGTCTGATATTGGCCTGGCCACAGCAACTTCTTTGGTGTTCTTGGTTTGGTTCATCGGAAGTTTCGGCAAGAGTCAAGAAATCTGAGAGTCAGAAGTCCCAACAATCATCAGGAGTTTCGACATCTTGCGCGCGCTACTACCTTGGTAACTTTGGCGCTGTGCTGGTGATTCCAACAGCTAGAAAACGACTAGTTTTTTAGTGCGGTCTATAAATACCCCTAAGCCTACACCTTTGGAGGCTGCTAATTCTACTGACTTCGTTACATGTTTTTGAGCCTTGAGAACACTCTCCGAACCTCTCTTAGTGAGTGATTGATCCAATTTACAAATTCCAACTTGTGGGTTGAGTGAAATTCAAAATTGAGAGCAAGCCACCACTTGAGCACTTGTGCATATTTGTCAATCTCATGATTTGCATTTGTTACTCTTGGACTCTTCGGTCCTAGACGACTAAGCATCGCTGGTGAGCACCCAAGAGATTGTGGTGTGCCTTGGAAGTTTATAACGGTTGATTCCACCACCGCAAGGGAACGGATCAACTAGTGGAAGGAGGAAAAGAAGTTAGAAAAGACTCTGGCTAGAGTGACCTTTGTGGGTCCTCTAGAGCTAGCCTTTGTTGGGTCACTCATAGCCCCCTCAACGGAGAATAGGACTCGACGGAGTTCGAACTTGGGTAAAACAAATACCATGTCTCAATTCCTTCTCATTTGGTATTTATGATCTATGTGTGTTGCTTGAGCTTGTGAACATGTTACTAGTGAGTGCCTACAACTTGGTGTGAAAGGAGAAATCAAAAGGAGCAAGTTGGGAGCTAGACCACAGAATTCGTGAATACCGGATGTGTCCGGTATATATACCGGACGTGTCCGATGTTAGGCCCAGCGCCAAATTTATTTATTCTTTGCACTAATCTTTGTGTTGCAGGACCTTAGCTTCTAGGCTTGTTTAGTATATTTCATACACTCTCTATGGTTAACTTGTGAGGGGTTTCTTTCTCTGATTCCTATACTAATTGTTTCCTCATTTGAAGGTGTTAATTTTTAGAAACGCCTATTCACCCCCCTCTAGGTGACATCCTCGGTCCTTTCATGTACAATAATGGTGCGCGTAGCACTGAGTGCTAAGAGGTATGCAAACCTCACTAATCACTAGGCCTATACCTAGAATTCTAACCCTTTCGCAAATTCTAAGATAGACTCAGAAATTCCGAGGATTATAGAAACAACCCGCCAAACTTTATTTTCCAAGCCTTTTCAAATGTGCTCAACTCCACTGAGTGTTCCAACATATCAAGTGTGTGAGTTAGCATTTTTTAGTCATTTTGAAAGACCTTTCTATTGCACATCACCATATCACTAAGCGCAATGCATATGCACATGAGTCTCACACTTAGCGGCACTAGATAACCATTGTAACTAAAAGATTTCCTCTCTTTATAGTACGACTATCTATCCTAAACCTGATCACGCACTTCTCAATACAACCTTAGACCGGTGAAATGAAATGGCCTACAAGTCAAACCTTTGCCTCATGCATTCCATTTCATCTCCTCCAAATGCTACACAAGCATCAACCTCCATCAAGCCACTTGTAATCAATACAAATCAACCCTTGGCATGATCTCCCATAGATGATATGATCCACTTCATGTCATCATGTGGCCTTATTGGTTCATCGATCGCAACTCCACTTTGCTCTTCACCGTTGCACCCGGTCCATCAACACCAAGTCCTTGCTCTAGCTTCACCACCACATGGTCTATCGCACTCGAGTCTCTGACTTGTCCTTCACACTAGCAACCTAGTCCTTCTTAGCTAAGCCATGTCTCTTGATCTTCTCCACCTAACCACATGATACCATGTCATGTCTCATATGCAATGAGCTCCTTCAATCAATAATTAATTGAGCACTATCAACAACTCCACGCCATTTCACCACCATGGCACATGTTGCTCACACTAGTGTGCCTATGGACTAATCACTTGTGTATCTCATATACAGTGTTCGCCTAAACGGTCGATTAAACAACCACTAAATGGTAAACGGTGGTAAACTGTTTTGTTTAGGGGGTAAATGGAAATTAAACGGTTGACCATTTAAATGGTCAAAAAACAGGAAAAAATGGTCTAAACTGCCTAAATAGAATAGAGATAAACAATATTAAATGGGCTAAACAGCTGTTTAAATGACTGTTTAGGCGAACACGAGGTAAATCTAGTTCAGTTTTGTATGAATAAATTTGTATACTTAAGTTTATTATATTTATAAATGTGTACACTTGATATGTTACATGCATAAATATCTATATTTGGTTGTTTTCACATGCATAAATATATATACATACCAAAATAATTGATTTTTACTCGGATAAATATGTATAAATGCTAGAATACTTGATTTTTTACATGCACATATATAATTATATGTATTTTTTTAAGTACAAAACCATTTAGACAGATTAACTTTATTTAAACACCGTGTAAATAGCCTAAATGCTAAACGAAGGGTGACCATGTAAAGATCGTTTACCTTTTAGAAAAACATTGCTCATATCAAACACATATTAGTCCACCTAAGTTGTCACCCAATTACCAAAACTAAATTATGGGCTTTCAATCTCCCTCTCTAGTTTGCCATCTCTACTCTATGAGGTGTAGCACCTCTGGGTTAACCTTTATACATGAAATAAGGATGAAAGTGTAAAAAAAGGTGCTACGCATATATGTAGGCACGTTTCAAGTATGGAGCTAGACCATATAAGCAAATTTTGGATGTTGGGTCTTATAGATGGTATTCAAAGCATCAACCCTTGCTACTTGTGCTTATGGATGGGTGTACTAATGGGTGGTCCTCGACATCTAATGCATATGAAGTGAGCAGCCGAGGGCGTTAGCCCTTAAGGGGGAGTGAATGCAACACCCTAGCTCATTAGTAGCCTGTAGTAGTTATGAAGTTGGCACATGTGGCCCATGTGACATATGTGTGGTTGTGGTTGGTGGGGTTAGTACCACCTTGAAAGTTTAGGAGGGTGAGGGCCAGCTTATAATCCTTATCGTTCCAAATATAGCACCTCCAAGTTAACTCTTTTACACAAAGCAAGGACAAAAGCGTAAGTGAGGTGCTATGCATATGTAGGCCTAGCCCGTTCCAAGTGTGGAGCTAGGCCATATAAGCAGATTTTGGATATAGGGTGTTACAGTCTTACTATCGAGCTTCTAACCAAATCATTGTGGGCCTTGTTCCCTCTGGTGGTACATGGTGGCAACCACATGACAAACATGGTTGGTGTGGTCATGCAAGATTATAAGCCGCTTCGATGTACAACAATGGTGCATGCAAGCACCAAGTAAGAAGAGGTATGCAAACATCACTAACACTAGGCCTAAACCTAGCAAGCATTTTTAGCAATGGTGTAACTAGCCTAAGCACTTTGGAAAGCACCTACACTAATCACCATGTGATATTTAAGCACTATGTATAACAAGAGCTCTAAAATGGAGTAGCAACTCCTTATATATGTTTCCCAACTCCTGTACACCCCAAATGATTGGTTGGGGTGCTATTTATAGCCCTCAACTCAAAACTAGCCATCTTTCCTTAGATCCTACGCTTAGTATGACCTGACAGTCCAACCGCCATGCATGGCGGTGCAACTGTAAGGAGCTCCAATGGCTACTTCAATGTTCACTTTTAGCCAGTGGTCACTACAAGAAATCTAGGCTTCTATGACGATTGCCAGAACACATGTCTGTCATAAACAGAGGTTGTTTATGATAACTGTTCATAGGATGAAAAATGTTTATGACCAAGCTATCTCTGTCATAAACATCACCATAGTATACTCTGCATTGGCTTTACGACGAAAGATCGATGACAATAGTTGATCGTCTTATAATTAATACAGAACTATTATATTTTTTACTCAAACAAACTTGGATAAAGAAATGATCAAAACTAAAGTTCTAGTTACTAATGAGTTCTACAACTTTGTATTTGATGACTTTCTCATTTGAAATCATATACTCTCCCAAAATTTTGTTCAAAGTTCTCATATTTTGAAATTCAAATTTTATATTGTTCAAACAAAGTCGGAACTAGAAATGACCAAAACAAAAGTTCTACATCTTGATCAGTTCTACAACTTTGGTGTTGATGACTTTTCATGTGAAAACATTTTTATCTCTAAATTCTATTTGAAGTTCTCGTATTTTGAAATTCAAATTTCAAATTGGTCAAACAAAGTTGGATGGGGAAATGTCCAAAATAAAAGTTGTAGACCTCGATGAGTTCTACAACTTTTTGGTTGACCATATTTTCATTTTAAAATCATTTAACATCACAAAATTCTATTTGAAGTTTTCATATTTTGAAATTTAAAACTTGAATTGTCCAAACAAAGTCGGACAGAGAAATGACCAAAATAAAAGTTGTATATGTCGATGAGTTATACAACTTTATTGTTGATAACTTTTTCATTTAAAATCATTTAATATCATAAAATTTTGCTCGAAATTCTTGTATTTTGAAATTGAAATTTTGAATTGTTTAAACAAAGTCAAATGGAGAAATGACCAAAACATAAGATATAGATCTTGATGATTTCTACAACTTTGTTGTTGATGACTTTTTAATGTGAATTCATTTAATATCTCAATTTTATTCGAAGTTCTCATATTTTAAAATTCAAAAATTCAAATTATTGTGCCAGATTTGGGCCTATTCTCATCCTTGACCAACTGCAATTTTTTCCATTATTAAGTGAATAAAGAAGACACATTGTGAAGGTTTAAACGAACGTTTTTTTTGGAAAATGACCAAAACAAAAGTTGTAGATCTCAATGAGTTCTACAACTTTGTTGTTGATGACAATTTTTATTTAAAATTATTTTCTATATCAAAATCCTATTCAAAGTTTTATATTTCCAAATTCAAATTTTGAATTGTTCAAACAAATTCGGATGTACAAATGACCAAAACAAAGGGTAGATCTCAACAAGTTCTACAACTTCATTATTGACAACTTTTCCATTTAAAAAAACTTACTATCCTAAAATTATGTTCGAAGTTCTTATATTTTAAAATTTTAAATTTTAAATTATTCAAACAAAGTAGGATGAAGAAATGGCCAACATAAAAGTTATATATCTCGATGAGTTCTATAACTTTGTTGTTGATGACTTTTTTGTTTAAAATAGTTTACTATCCTAAAACCATTTACTATGCCAAAATGGATACATCTCACACTTTGTTATGTGACTAAATTAGAGATGGTTATATTTGTGAAGGATGTATAGTCCCACTTTATTAACATTACCTAAAATTTTTATAGAATGTTTATGGACCCAAAATATGTTGTGTCAATTTGAAGAATTTTCTGACCAAATTTAGTTTTTATTAGAATTATTTGTTAAATTATCATCGAATAAATGTAATAATATATGAAATTGGTTAGAAAAATCTACAAACTTGAATGACAATAAGATTTTGGTGTACAATCATCCCAATTTTTATGGTGAGCTTATACACCATAGTATGCCCACACACCAATTTTTAGTATTTTCAAACCACTTACGATATTATTACTTTTTTCTATCGGAGCCACTAAATTACAAGTTCGAGTAATTCTTAACAAAAAAACTTACTTTTTCATGGATTTGAGGATGTGAGATCCAATGGAACATGTCTACTTATATATATTTTTATCTAATTTTTGAACATTGTTTTCACATGACATGTAGGTCAAGTTTGAAGTTACATTCCAAAACCATGCAGAAATAACTTAAATCTTGGAAAATAGTAAACCAGTTTCATTTTTTAAAAATTAAACTTGGGATTTTTGGTTTACTATGCATTGATTTGTGCCTAGTAGTGCCTTTTTGGAGCGGATGCAAAAAGTATTTGCTCTGATATGTCCATGTGGTGAGTACTCATCAATTGTTAGATGAGTACCCATAGACATAATTAATATAGTGCTTGGTATTATTGTTTAACTCTTCTCTGTTTCAGCTAGACAATTATAACCTATAGTTATTGTTTAGCTCTTCTCCCATCCTACAATAACATTTTAAGGATTTAAGGATCCATGATTACAGAAACACACATTATGTTGTCTGCATGTGACTCTGCATATACTTAAGGATCCTGGAGCCTACATAATAGCCTCTAATTCCCATACCATGTAACCTTTACATGTTGATTAACCATTGCATGAACTAAGATTACTAAAACTTCCTATGCTGTTTTGAATAGCATATTGGCCTGCAGTTTTGGATATTGTCTAAAAAATGCTTTGTTCTTGTAATGATAGCTCAGCTTGTTTAACATGTTCAATTTATACCTGATACATATGTTCTATTTTTATTAAATAGACATAGGGATATAGTCAGAACCATGTCGAACATACGTGATGTTCCGCCTTTTTGGTTAAAAAAAGTATTCGACACAAGCACATTGCACCATTTTTTATAATTTATTATTTTTTATGACTTACCAGATTGGTGATATTATGGAGAAGTTTTGAGTTCTTTTTCACTCTTTGAATTATCAAGTATAAAAAATAACCATTAATCATTTTCCTCATTGCCTTGCTTGTGCAGATATATAGGAAAGTAAATAAAGAGCACAAAAAGGGGATGGCGGTGATGGTCATTTGGATGGGCTGTTTTAAATGCACATGTCTCTCTTTTTTTTGTGATCAGAGAGCCCTTACTATGGGGTCACGGATTTTTCATGATTGTTGTATGTCTATAATATGGGTTGTAATCATGTTCATACATGGGGGCTGCTATAATGGATGAATCATGTTTGTATATGGGCTGCTATAATGGTTGAATTGTACTTTTGTATATGGGTTGTAATTAATGAATCATGTGCTTGTGAATTTTGTGACAAAAATACATGCCAATTTGTAGCTGTGCCAAAATAAATATTTGGGCCAATTGGGCTGATTGAAAATGAAAATAATAATTTTCCTAAAAATCAAAACAATAATGAAAAAAACCATGCTATGTGAGCTAAATGTTAATTACCACGTCACCCGCCATGTCATTTGTCACGTCATCTGCCATGTCACCATACACCTGGTGGTATTCTATTCAATATGTTGTGACGAGTTTAGTCCTATCACAAGTCAGTGACAAGAGAACTATTGTCACTATATCAATGACAACGTCCTTTGGTTGTCACAGAAGCTGGTTAGTGACCCACCTTCTATGACGACAGTCACTTTCATCACTACATGCAGGCAGTGACAGAAAATAGTCTGTTATCGTCATTATCTAACTATCACAGAGCCTAAAATCTTGTAGTGGGTCCTATATGTCATCCAATGTGTTTGGTGTGGTCTAACCGCTATGTGTGGTGGTCCAATTGCTGTGCGTGGAAGTCCAACCACACCATGCATGGCGGTCCAACCGTGAGGTGTCCACCAGGAGCCCAAGGTCCTTTCTTTCTTTCTTTCTCTCTCTCTTTCTTTCTTTCTTTCTTTCTTTCTTCTTCTTCACACTCTAGTATTTTTTTTGCATAACTTTTAGCTCCTAACTCCGATTTTGATGACGTTGGAATTTTTGGAAAGCTAATGAAGATCTACAGCTTTGAACTAATATCATATTAATTTGAGAAAATCCAAAATCATGAGACAAGACCAATTCATCCATCTCTTTGTCTCGGCTTCAATTTCATTTGTGTCTTCGCATTCGGGCTTCTAGTTCTAGGTGTCTTAGACTTTCTAGCATGTCTTGTAGGTCTTGAACATAACTTCTAATGTCTTGTTTGATATGTTGATCATCCGGATCATGTAACACCCTAAAATTTGCCTCTTTTGAAAATAGGTATAAAATAATTTATTTCTGAATTTTGTGCTCATAAAATATAGGAACATAATTTTTTTGATTAAATTAAAATTCATCATAAGGTTTAGTAACATGTTTGTGCATACATGCCCTTGCATTTTATTTATTTGGTTGAGTGGTTTTGATTGAAAACTTCAAATGGTTTAAATTACTTTTGCAAATGAAATTAAAAATGGCTTTGAAGTAAAAGAAAAGAAAGAAAAGAAAATTTTGAAAATAAAGGAATTTTTAAAGTTGTAAAATTTATTTTTGAGAACTTACCAAAAAATTATTATTTTTAATTAAGTTGAAAAGTGTATTTGAAATTCTATTCAAATTTGGTTTGGTTCATATGGAAATAGGTTTTGAAATAAAAGAAAAGGGATTTTTCTCCTTCCTTCTCTTTTTCGGGCTGCAACCCAGTGAACCTGCTGGTCGATTCTCATTCTCCTCCTCTCCTTTGGTCTAGTTCGGCAGGCCCAGTCCACTCTCTTCCCCTCCTCTTCTGGCCGAACTAGCCCAAGGCCTAGCTCCTCTAACTCCCTCCCTACGCGCACCGGCCCATCTCGCGTTCTGGCCCAAGCCGTAGCCTAGCTTCGCTCGGCAGTTCAGCCTGCATGCCCTTTCTCTGGCTGACAGCCTGGCTCTCTGTGGGTGTATGGCCCCCAAGACATGGGCCGCACCATCGGAGGTGGCCCGGCCAACAAGATCAAGGCGTGCATGGCGCTACTCGGCGTGCACCGCAAGACATTATATAGTACCAAATAGGATACTTACCTTGTAACCCTACCTCCTCCAGAGTATATAAGGAGAGGTAGGGGTCCCCTAGTGGATAGGCTACATCAAGCTACTTGGTCGTCCAGATCAATACAATACACCAAAGACACAGGACGTAGGGTATTACGTCGATCATATGGCCCGAACCTATCTAAATCGATGTCTCTGCGCCTTGTGTCACCATCCGGTTCCTGATCACGCGCACCCCCACTGACAAATCTACCTTCATGGGATACCCCTCGGAGGACTGCCGATGATAATCTATCGACAGTTGGCATGCCAGGTAGGGGTGTGCTCTTGATCCATGGCGAGCCAGATGGACCTCAAATCAACAACGCGTTCTCGTCGTCAATTTCGTGGAGATCCATGCCGGTCAGCGATGACGATTCATCGCTACTACACCAGCCCCCGCGATAGCAGATCCGATCACAGAACCACCTCCAAGGTCGTCTTCACCAACAACTCACCGCCTACCAAGTGCTCGTCGTCAACGCCGACCAGATAATGCCATACGTCGCCGACCAGACGCTCCGTCCAAAGCTAAGTCACGCTTTAATATTCTTTTAAATATTCTCCAATCTTTGTTAATTGCCATAATGTTTCTCTAAGCTATTTTCTCCATGTTTACTCTCCAAACGATTTTCCAAACCCTCGAACAATCCTATTGATGCTCGGACGCCTCCAAAGATGGCCCTGTCTCTGGCTCCTTCCTACACGTGCACGGGCATCTGTCCTCTGCATTATGGGTGGTCAGCAGCGGCTCCTTAGCGATGCTTGTTCCTCCTACACGTGCACGAGCTTCGCGCTCCGCGTTATGGTTAACGGGCTAGCTAGGGCTGGAGACTTAGCTACACACTAACTATTCGGGTGGTTTATATTAAACATAAATATATTTTCATGCCAACTGATCGCCGAACTACATACGTTGTTTCATCACCATTGCTGATTTTTCTTCAGAGTTTATTTATTTGTGCGTCATGTACTACCCGTTCTACATGTTTGCATTGCAGGATGATCGTCCAGGTGATCGAATCACCTAGTGCTCGGGCTTCTCCACCGATCAACTGGTCGGACCGCTCGGTTCATGGACTTCATCGTCGACCAGTTGATCGGACTGTTCGCCGCTCGTGCTTCATCGCTAGCTACGTCGGTTACTCCTCAGCGCTCAGATTCTTCGTGCTCGAGGACTAAGTGGGCACACTTCACCGCACAGACATCATCAGCTACGTCGGTGCTCGGACCTCACCGCCTATGCCAAGGACTCCTCGGTGCTCGGATATTGCTGCCTACGCCGGAGACTCCTCGGTGCTCGGACATCGCCGCCTACGCTGGGGACTCCTCGGTGCTCGGACGTCACCGCCTACGCCGGGGACTCCTCGATGCTCGATCATCGCCAGTGACACCGGGGACTCCTCGCTCCTTGGTGCTCTGTCATCGCTAGCGACGTCGGGGACTCCTCGCTCCTCGGTGCTCGGTCATTGCCAGTGACGCCGAGGACTCCTCGCTCCTTGGTTCTCGGTCATCGCCAGCTATGCTAGGAACTCCTAGGGTGGTCAGACATCATCGGCTACGTTGGGGACTCCTTGGTGCTTGGATCTTGCTATGTCTCGTCGGTGTGCTATCAAGCTGCTCCATGCTGTTCAGATCAGGGTGCTGATCTTGGGCAGCACATCTAGGGTCTTGATACACGCATGTCAGACGACGTCGGCAAGCTTTTAGACTTCTTTTTCTTTGACCCTGCTACAAGATTCATTCTTCATGTTCCAGCAGGCTCGGGGACTAAGTGGGCACACTTCACCTTGCGGTGAATGTGCTTGTTCTCATCTCAAGGCTACGCCCGGGGACTAGCTGCCTACTCGGCTGGACTTCTACTTTATGACCCTGGCACCACGTGACTACGTCACCTACTGTCAGGCTCGAGGACTAGCTGTGGGGGTATGGCCCCCAAGACATGGGCCGCACCATCGGAGGTGGCTCGGCCCACAAGATCAAGGCATGCACGTTGATGTAGCGGCCCCACCTGTCGGCGCCATCCCCACATGTCCGCCCCGCTACATACCATCTAGGTGGTGTGCGCCCTACGCCGCCAAACTCATAAATACCGAGCCCCAACACTGCTACACCCTCGCCAAATCCTAGAGCAAGCTGCTATGCCAACCTGTGCCCTCCCTGCTGCCGTCTAGATCTCGTCGCGAAGACAAACTCGCCACCGCCGCTGTAGTTGTCGTTTGTTGCCTCGCCATCGAGGAGAATCTATTGCCGCTGCTTGTGTCAAGGTGATGCCACAAACACCATTCATGCTCTCTTTTCCTCTCTGTTGCTCATGTATAGCGTCGCCTAACCTTCGCAGGAAGATCTAAAGCCGCCATAACCGACGTACGTTGTCACCGTGTTGTTTCTACCATCAAAACACCCTTGGTGAGCTCGCTGTCTCCTCCTCCGTCTACCCATGTTTTTCCCACAGCCATATGAGGTCCCTGGGCCCTTCACCATGTTTCGCTGGTGAGCTCCACCTCGCCAGCAATGACCCAAATCTGTTGAACAAGTTGTGCGAGCGAGCGGAGCTAACAGAGCCGCCATGTAGCCATGCGTGCCTAGTTTTGGTCTTTGTTAGCTTGATGACGCCATCATCACGTCATGCACATATTATTGGCCATTTTCTTTTAGAAAAACAAAGCTAGAAATGCAATAGAAATACACAATCATCCTGAGCCGTCCGCGTTGAGATCAATGGCCCAGATTAGAACATACCCCTTCGCTGTTCTTTTTGCTAAAGAGCCCCTCTGTTTTTGGCAAATTAACCCATGGTCCAAAGCGTAATCATAGATTACGCTTTCTTCTTTGGAAAGCGTAGTTTCGTTGGTTTAGATCTAAAATACATTTTCACTTATTTATAGATTTGCCACTAATTTTGTTTTAGACATAACTTCTCCGTTTTAACTCCGATTTGACCCGTTCAACTTGCGTTAGGTTTGTAATTTCATAATCTACATGTTTATACTAATGTTAGATGTGTTTTCAACTTTTAAAATTTGTGATTAGGTTTAATCTATTATTCGATTAAAGGAAATCTTGTTTAAATCATATCTTCTATGTTTTAGATCTGTTTTGACCCATTCAAGTTACGTTAGATTCATAGCGATGAGATCTACACATTAGTAATCGTGTTTACCATATCACTATTTCTGAAATTTCATGGTTTAAATTATATCTTGAATAACAATTATGCAACTAGGTTTTATAAATAAAATATGATTTGTTTTACTTTAGTATTATATTTTAAATCTAAATTTGACTTAATTGATATTATCTATAAAATATCTTATATATGTTTTTATATAATTAAAACACATGAAGCTAATAGTTTTATATTTTCTCCTATGAGCAAATCTTTCGATAGTTGTATCTTTTCAACCGTAGCTCCGATTAGTGTGCCTCTCGCGTCTATGTGTTCGTAGCGATGCGTAGAATCGTGTTTTAAACTCTTTTACTTATTTTTCTATGATTGGTGTACTGTTCTAATTTAGATCTATTGTTTGCTTCATGTATGATTGTGCTGATGTTTGTGTGGTGCTTTATGATTACGTCCAGTTGGTGAGGTAAACGTGGTGATCAAGAAGAAGAAAAAGAACATTGAAGATTAAAACTTACCGAAGGATCGGTGTTTAAGGCAAGTATAGCATGGGATCATTCTTGTTGTCCTATACACCTTTAATCATTTAATTCATACTGCATGTGTCTACCTTGACTACCACTAAGGATTTCCTAGTCTTTTGTACTTGTACCTTGATACCTTTGGGTTATTGCATTGGGTAGCTTTGCTAGTGCTCAACTACAACCATGATCTTGTAACTTGACTAATGCTATATGCAATAAACACTAAAGATGTTTTTAGCAACATGGAATCAGGGGGCTAGAGCATTGGGCTATTTTATGGTGCTCTAGAATCCTCTCCCTAAGGACTTATCTATAAGTGATCATCTGGGACTTACAGTACAACTATGAGGGCTACATGGCTCTAACTTTAGATCAGTTGGAGGATCTTTTCTAGCTTGTTAGTGGTTACCTTTATTATCGTAAGAATGGCTTGATGAATTGGGTATAGGATAGCCTCTACTCTTATGTGTATAGCCGTGATGGAATTGTACCATTCGATAGGGGGGTTCCTATATCTATTTGCTGAGTGAATCTAATGGCCCCAACTTGTTAGACGAACCTTTGAAAGGCTTCATAGTGAACCCTATGGACCTTCCTTGGTAGTGGATCAAGAGGCTGATCACCTCGGATGAAAGGGTAAATCACGACTCACAGTGAAAGTGTACAACCTCTACAGAGTGTAAAACTGGTATATCAGCCGTGCTCATGGTCACAAGCGGCCTTGGAACCCTTACGAAATAGATGATAAACACTGATGATACTAATGATAAAGATGCTCATTAATGATTACTATTTATGCTATTTATTATTCATGTTTACCTGATCATGTGTTTATATGGGCTTGTTGATAAACTTGTTGCCACCTAATTGGTAAAAAATGACTCATTAAAAGCTAATCATAGTTAAACCAGTGTTAGCCTTTTGAGCCTTATGAACCCCATGTTATATTTGTTGAGTACAACATGTACTTATGCTTGCTTTATTTTTCAATTATTTGGATAAAAATCCTGGATGGGTACCAGATTGCTAGAGTTTGGAGAAATTAGGTTTGTGATCAACCAGTCAGTTGTCCCTATGGATTTGGAGTACTCACCTAAGGATCAGAGTTATCTTTCCGCTGTTTATACTCTGAGGTTATATTCTTTATACTAATACGCTATGTATTTAAGCATTGTCTTTTGATATTACCCTTATTTTTAGCAATATGTGAGAGTTGACTTCCTAGGCTCATATATGGTGCGTATCTGGTTTTGTTCTTAAAACTGAGTGCTACAGATCATCAGCTTGCCTAAGTCTAAGTCCACCTTATATCCATTTGAACTATACCTTATATACTAGCAAATGTCGTTAGTCCAAATGGTCATGTTGATCATCAGACACCAAAATCAAACTTCATGGCCCATAGAGTCGATTTTCCTTACATAAAGCATTAGTCCACTAATTGTCACTCCATTACCAAAACCAAACTAGGTTTTTTACCAACTCCATCTAGATGATCAATTGTCATTACCATGTGTGGTCAACCATGCGGCCACTTGACCATTGTCCATACTTGAAGCTCCTTTTATCCTTTTTTCTATTCTTCAAGCCACTTGACTATCATCACACATGACATCCACTCTTGGCTTGAACTCATGGAAGATATGGTCCACTTTGTAGCTTCATATGGCCTTCATAGTCCATCGACCTTAGCCTTACCCACTCTTCAAGGTCGCCTTGGTCCTTCTGCACCATCCCTTTACTGGGACTTCACCACCTCTTGACAGTCCATCGTGCCCGAGCCTCTAGATCACCCTTCAGCCTTGCATGGTCCATCATAGCAGAGCCTTGCCTTAATCTTCACCATCTTGCCATATGAGACTATGTCATATCTTGTATTCAACATGCTTCTAACTCCTTGCAACTACCTCCAACTTCTTGCAACTGCCTCCAACTCCTTGCAACTGCTTCCAACTCCTAACGATTACTTCCAACTCTTCACTAGTTGAGCCTTTGCACACATGCAATCTGCTATTTTCCTCCAAGGCCTCTTGTAGCTCAACATCACACTAGTAGAGAAATGACTTTTGATCCACTTTGAAATTTGGCTTTAGTCTTGGTATTTTTTGCGCTCGGGACTAGAGAAACCTTTAGTCTCGGTTTGTAGCTCCAACCGGGACTAAAGGTCCCTGCCCAACGGCTACTGCGGCAGGCTTTTGCTGCAGGGGACCTTTAGTCCCGGTTGGAGCTACCAACCGGGACTAAAGGTTAACTTTTACTCCCGGTTGGTCCCTCCAACCAGGAGTAAAAGTCTACTCCCGGCTGGAGGCTCTATCTAGGACTAGAAAGGGACTTTTAGTCCCAGTTGTTGTCTCCAATCGGGACTAAAGATCCCCTTCTATATACCCCTTCTTCCTCCCCGAGCCTAAGCCACTTCGAGCTCAGTGTTCTTACTTCATCGCCTGCCTCTCTTCTTCCTCATCATCGGTAATCACAAGATTTCTTCGATTCCACCATCGATTCTTTAGTTCTAAAGGTTACTAACTTTATACTCTCATGTTTCATTAGTAGCATATCTCATTTTGTGGACTAGATATATGTGGTTTTTTATGGTGGATTTTTTTTATTTGTAAGCCATTTAAGCTCAAAATCACTTTAAAGTTTGCATATTTGGATGAAGGAAGGTTAAAGTAGTTATTCAAAACTAGTATTCAGCTTTCATTTCTAGCATGCATAGCACACTTCATGGTTTAGAGATATAGAGAATTTTAGAGTTTTTTAATTTTATTTGTTTATAAAATGAGAAATTTATATTATATTAAAAATGAGTATAGAGAGTAGATGGCAACTGCTTCCGGGTCCTCGGCCTCTCATCGGGTTCCAAAGCGACTAAGGCCAGACCTCCCTCTCACTGCATGCAGCAAGTGTGAGGAGAAGATTGTGATGTAGTACCGGGTGAGGAAGGAGTGTCCCAACAAGGGCCGTATCTTCTACAAGTGTTTGGATCGCAATGTGAGTTATTTTGTCGTATTTGATGATTATAGTTAATTTATACTTATTCTCATGATGATTGTGATTAAAGTTCTAATTTTTTGTTTTAATTTTAGTGGGATGGCACTGGATGTTCAGGCTGGTACTAGAGGGAAGAGTATGTTGAACACATGCAAAACTCTCTTGCATAGGCGGCTACGGTGGCTGATGAGGCAGTGATCCTGTGGAAGAAGCCCATAGATGTTGAACAAACGCATGATCTATCTGTTTTAGTTGGGATTGGTCACAAAATCCTTATGCTGCTAAAGTGCATTTGAGCTTTAGTTTTTTAGTGGTAGTTGGGATTGTCTACATTGTAGCGAGACTTTCATAAATTAATACCTTGTGTGGTGGCATGCATGTCGTATAATTAACTAATTATGTTCTAGGTTTTAATATGGTATGTATGTCATGTAATACAGATGAGCCGGCATTGGATGTACAATGCTGATTGCCGCTCCCAAGAGTTCATTAAGGGCATGCATTCTTTCTTACGTGTGGTCAAGGCAAACAAACATGATGGTTTCATGTGCTGCCCATGTGCCATATGTAAGAATTTGAAGGAATATGCTAGCTCAAGGAGTCTTCATTCACACTTGTTGAAGTTGGGTTTCATGCCAAACTATATTTGTTGGACGAAGCACGGAGAAACCAGGATTATAATGGAAGAAGGTGAAGAAGAACAATGGGCGATGATGACATTATTGCTGAATATGGTGCCTTCAATGATACTGCAATGGGGGAAGCTGTAGAAGAGGTAGGGGCAGAAGATGAGCCCACTGATGATCTTGGTCAGGCCATTCGTGATGCACAAAGAGAATGCGAAAGTGAAAAGGAGAAGATCAAGTTCGAGCGCATGCTAGAGGATCACAAGAAATTGCTATACCCAACTTGTGATGCGGGGCAGAAAAAGCTGGGTACCACACTGGAATTGCTGCAATGGAAGGCAAATAATGGTGTATCTGACAAGGGATTTGGTGAGTTACTAAAAATCCAAAAGAAGATGCTTCTGAAGGATAACGAATTGCCTACCACTACGTACAAAGCAAAAATAGATAGTCTACCCTTTGGGATTAGAAATCTAGAAGATACATGCATGTCCTAATGACTGCATCCTCTACCATGGTGAGGAGTATGAGAAGTTAGATGCATGCCCGGTATGTCATGCATCGTGGTATAAGATCAGGCGAGATGACCCTGGTGATGTTGAGGGCGAACGTCCCACGAAGAAAATCCCTGCCAAGATTATGTGGTATGCTCCTATAATACTACGCTTGAAACATCTGTTCAAAAACAAAGAACATGCAAAGTTGTTGCGGTGGCACAAAGAAGACTGTAAGGTAGACAATATGTTGAGACACCCTGCTGATGGGTCCCAGTGGAGAGCAATCGATAGAGAATTCCCAGAGTTTGTAAATGACACAAGAAACTTAAGGTTTGCTTTAAGTACGGATGGTATGAATCCTTTTGGAGAGCAGAGCAATAGTCATAGCAGTTAGCCTATTACTCTATGTATCTACAACCTTCCTCCCTAGTTATGCATGAAGCATAAGTTTATTATGATGCCAGTGCTCATCCAAGGCCTAAGGCAACCTGGCAATGACATCGATGTGTACCTGAGGCCACTAGTTGAAGAACTTCTAGTTTTGTGGAATAGACCAGGTGTACGTGTGTGATATGAGCACAAGCAGGAGCGCTTTGACCTACGAGCATTGTTGTTCGTAACAATCAATGATTGGCCTGCTCTAAGTAATCTTTCAGGATAATCAAACAAGGGATATAATGCATGCACACACTGTTTTGATGACATTAAAGGTATATTCTTGAAAAAATGTCGAAAGGTCGTGTACCTTGGCCATCATCGATTTCTTCCTATGAATCACCCCCTAAGAAAGAAAGGCAAGCATTTTAAATATAAGGCAGACCACCAGACCAAGCCGAGCAACCGAACTGGTGAGAATGTACTCAATATGGTCAAGGATGTGAAAGTAGTATTTGGAAAGGCACATGGCAATAAACCTGTTCCGAACAACACCGACGGTCACGCACCCATGTGGAAGAAGAAGTCCATATTTTAGGAGCTACCCTATTGGCAAGTCCTAGAGGTCCGTAGCATGATCAACATGATGCACCTAATGAAGAATCTTTGTGTGAACCTACTAGGCTTCATGGGTGTGTATGAGAATCCTAAGGACACACTTGAAGCACGACAGGACCTGCGCTGTTTGAAAGAACGAGACAACCTGCATCTAGAGAAGACAGATGATGGACGCCATTACTTAAGTCCTGCCAGCTACACTCTTAGCAAAGAAGAGAAGGAAAGTATGTTTGAATGCCTAGCAAGCATCAAGGTACCATCTGGATTCTCCTCAAATATAAAGGGTATAATAAATGTGCCAGAGAAGAAATTTCTAAACTTAAAGTCCCATGACTACCATGTGCTCATGACGCAATTGCTTCTAGTTGCATTAAGAGGAATTCTACCTCCAAATGTACGTCTAGCCATTGTGACGCTATGTGCATTCCTCAATGCAATTTCTCAGAAGGCAATCGATCCAATGGATCAAGCTAAACTACAGAATGATGTGATTTAATGTCTTGTCAGCTTTGAGTTGGTGTTCCCTCCGTCCTTCTTTAATATCATGACACATCTCCTAGTTCACCTGGTCAAGGAGATTAGCATTCTTGGTCCTGTATTCCTGCACAACATGTTCCCCTTTGAGAGGTTCATGGGAGTCCTAAAGAAATATGTTCACAACCGTGCTCGGCCAGAAGAAAGCATCGCCAAGGGCTATGGAACAGAGGAGGTCATTGAGTTTTGTGTTGACTTTATTCCCATCCTTGACCCGATTGGTGTTCCTAAATCGCGACACGAGGGGAGACTAAGTGGAAAGGGGACACTAGGGAAGAAACCATATATTGGTATGTAGGACAATTATTTTAATAAAGCACACTATATAGTTCTGCAAAACTCCTCCTTGGTGGATCCGTATATTGAGACACATAAAGAGTTGCCCCAATCCGAGTTTCTAGGAAAGTCTGAAGCTTGGATTACGTGTCAGCACATGAAAACTTTCAGCGACTGGTTGCGAAAAGAATGTCAGGGTGATAAGAGTATTGATGAGCAACTGTATTTGTTGGCTAGGCAGCCATCGTGGCATATCCTCACATACAAAGAGTACGAGATAAATGGAAATACATTTTACACAGTAGCCCAAGATAAAAGGGGCACCAACCAAAATAGTGGTGTATGCATAGATGCCACCGACCCTAATGGAAATAAGCAAACATATTATGGTCGCATAGAGGAGATATGAGAACTAAACTATGCACCTACTTTTAAGGTACCTTTGTTCAAGTGCCAATGGGTAAAGGCGATTGGATGCGGGGTAGCAGTCGACAACTAGTATGGAATGACAACCGTGGACCTCAATAATATTGGGTACAAAGATGAACCGTTTGTCCTTGTCAAGGATGTGAATCAGGTGTTCTATGTCAAGGACATGTCTACAAAACCAAAGAGAGGGAAAAACAACAACGACCCAATCAATGAGCCAAAGCGCCACATAGTTCTTTCAGGGAAAAAAACATCGTCGGAATTGAAGACAAGTCAGACATATCAGAAGATTATGAAAAGGATGACCGAATTCCACCATTCACCGTGAACAAAGACCCAAGCATCTAGCTAAATGATGAGGACACTTCATGGTTACGGCACGATCATAACCCAGGGATATACGTTAAGAAGAATTTCACTACTGTGCCCACTTGATATATATAGTGATGTTTAATAGTGTGTATTAGAGGTATTATGTAATAATTATGAATTCAGAGACGCTTATTAGGTGTTTCCATTTTTTTCTATGTTCAGATTAAATTTGTGTTTGATGGTGGGATTTTCATGTCGCTTTTGGACAATGAGTGATGAAAAAATGAAAAGATTTATGTTAAAATGATGTGAAAACAAATTTCCAAGCGAAAACAAAAGTTTTAATGATTTAAATTAAACATTATATTTTTGCATTAATGAAATAGTAATTATTAATGATATTATGTTTCAATATTTATAAGAAAAAAAAAGTTTAGGTCACACAATTTTTCTGTGTGCAATAAAGCAAAAGTAAATCCATATTCTTTTAAAACAATTTTATGCCTTGTATTTAATTTACTATGCAATTAACAAGACTTTAACATTTTATAGAAAGAAATATATAAAAAAAAACAAATAGAGCTTGAAACGGGCGGGAAGTGAAACTGCAGCCCAACTTTAGTCCCGGATAGATCTACCACCCGGGACTAAAGGTGGGCTCCATTTTTTGCGGCCCGCCAAAATACACCACTACCGGACTCAGTGAATTTGCCGAGTGCCAGGGGCACTCGGCAAAGCCCAATTTGCACTCGGCAAAGGCTTTGCCGAGTGCTGCACTCGGCAAAGAGCACTCGGCAAAAAAAGAGTCGGCAAAGACGTCTTTGCCGAGTGTCTTTTGTCGGGCACTCGGCAAAGTCTTTGCCGAGTGTCGACACTCGGCAAAGTTGGAACCGAAAAAAAAGCCGAAAAATATGGGAATTTTTACCCAAAAAAAATGATTTTTTTTTTAATTGGTGGAGGCCCCCACCGGTCAGCGCCCATCCATCTCCGGCTTTTTTCGCGTAAATTTCACGGCTACGCGGCCGACGGGATTCGAACCCAAGACCTCCCGCTGCGCACAAACCTCCTCTACCACTATGTCTAGATTCCGTTTTAGTTCCCAATATATTATACTAAACTGAGTGTAAATTACTTATTTGAGACCCTAAATGAATTCAAATCAAAAAGTGGTCAACTACAAAGTTTCATAACTTTTTGAGATCTACAATTTTCATTTAGTAAGTTTTTCCATCCGAGGTCGTTTGAAAAATTTGAATTTTAAATTTGAGAGATTCAAACGTAGTTTTGCATGATAAGATGATTTCAAATCAAAAAGTTGTCAACTACATAGTTTCATAACTTTTGGAGATCTACAATTTTCATTTAGGAAGTTTTTTCATCCGAGGTCGTTTGAAAAATTCAAATTTTAAAATTTTCAAATTCAAACGTCGTTTTTGCATGAAAAATGATTTCAAATCAAAATGTTGCCAACTACAAAATTTCATAACTTCTCAAGATCTACAAAGTTTATTTTGGTCATTTGTTCATCCGACATAGTGGTAGTAACATTGTTCACAAATCATATATATCTCTCTTCTATTTTCATGAAATTAATATGAGAGATGTATATTTTATGAACAACGTTATTGTCGCTTTGTCAAATGAAGAAATGACCAAAATAAACTTTGTAGATCTTGAGAAGTTATACAACTTTGTAGTTGAAAAGTTTTTCATTTGAATTCATTTAGGGCCTCAAAAATTGATTCGAAAAACTGATTTGCCGAGGACCAAAAAAATGCACACGGCAAAATACCTCTTTGCCGAGTGCCAAAATATAGACACTCGGCAAAATACGGCTTTGCCGAGTGCTAGAAAAAAGGCACTCGGTAAACTGAGAGTAAATTGCTTGTTTGAGGCCCTAAATGAATTCAAATCAAAAAGTGGTCAACTACAAAGTTTCATAACTTTTTGAGATCTACAATTTTTATTTAGTAAGTTTTTCCATCCGAGGTCGTTTGAAAAATTTGAATTTTAAATTTGAGAGATTCAAACATAGTTTTGCATGATAAGATGATTTCAAATCAAAAAGTTGTCAACTACATAGTTTCATAACTTTTGGAGATCTACAATTTTCATTTAGGAAGTTTTTTCATCCGAGGTCGTTTGAAAAATTCAAATTTTAAAATTTTCAAATTCAAACGTCGTTTTTGCATGACAAGATGATTTCAAATCAAAATGTTGCCAACTACAAAATTTCATAACTTATCAAGATCTATAAAGTTTATTTTGGTCATTTGTTCATCCGACGTAGTGGTAGTAACATTGTTCACAAATCTTATATATGTATCTTCTACTTTCATGAAATTAATATGAGAGATATGAGATATGTAGATTTTATGAACAACGTTATTGTCGCTTTGTCAAATGAAGAAATGACCAAAATAAACTTTGTAGATCTTGAGAAGTTATACAACTTTGTAGTTGAAAAGTTTTTCATTTGAATTCATTTAGGGCCTCAAAAATTGCTTCAAAAAAATAATTTGCCGAGGGCAAAAAAAAATGCACACGGCAAAAAGCTTCTTTGCCGAGTGCCAGAAAAAAACACTCGGCAAAGACGTATTTTGCCGTGTGTTTTTGTTTGCCGAGTGTATTTTATTTGGCACTCGGCAAACACGGTATTTGCCGAGTGCCCGATAAAATACACTCGGCAAAGCCTCAGCACTCGGCAAATCGCCGGTTTCCGGTAGTGCACCTTTAGTCCAGGCTCATAATACTAGCCGGGACTAAAGGTCTTTTTGTCCAGGGCATTTATAGGAGCCAGGACTAAAGGTCTTTCTTCTTCCTTCTCACTCTTCGTCTTCATCGCCCATCGCCACTGCCGCCGCCGCCGCCCTCGTCACCGTCACCCGTGGCCGTGCGCCTCTTCCATGCCGTCCTCGCCGCCGCCGCAGAATGTACCCGGCCAGCCACCCAAGTTTGCCTGGGGGCACAACACCTGCGTGGTTGGCGGCACCAGGGTCCTAGTTCTCGGAGGCCACACAGGTGAGGAATGGATACTGAACGAGCTACATGAGCTCTGCCTAGCAAGTAGGCCCGACGAGGACGACTGACTAGCTTCGTCCTTGCATACACACACACACACACATATATATATATATATATATATATATATATATATATATATATATATATATAGGGAGAGGCTATTCAGTAGCCAGCTACAGAATAAGTTATTCTGTAGCCACCTCTATTTACCATAATTTTATATACTAATTTACCATAATGTCAATATATATTTATTATAGTTGGGTTATTATAACACACGGGGATATTTACCATAACGTTATAGTAAACCACTTAGTAAGGAGTTACTATAATCTCATAAATTAATATAGTAATTATCGTAACTCAAAGTGGCTACAGAATAAGTTATTATATATATATATATATATATATATATATATATATATATATATATATATATATATATATATATATATATATATATATATATATATGTTTATTTTCATGTCTCAAAAAACCCCAAAAAATTTGAAACACTGCATTGTAAATTTACATGCCAATGTCATCAGTTCCAATGTCTTGTACTCTTATTTTTGTCTTCCACGTCTCTGTCAAATTTGACTATTGATGCACTACTTTGTACTGTAGGTATGAAAATCGTATTTAAAATATAGCGTTGCTTCAGTTTGTAGGTATGAAATTGGCCGCTGATTCAGTTTATGGTATTGATGTCTTGTCGAAATCGCTGTGTTTGGATGTTTTTTTTATGTGATGTTTGATTGAAAAGCCAAGTGCTGACAAGATTTTGAAGGCAACTCCAAAGGCCCATGGTCAATGCGTTTGTTGTTTTAATTTGTTGCAAGTCATATTTTTCTATTTTAAAATTAACTAAGTTTATGAAATATCTCATTAACATCTATAATATTGAATAAGTGCACCATCAACTGCAATACTAGATAAGTGCACCATCCGCTACAATTTTAAACTAGTGTACTGTCAATAATTTTTTGGTACAGATTTTAAGATATATTTTTTAAACTTAGTCAAAATTAAGAGACTTTCGCAAAACTAAAACAACCTATTATGGTACATAATATAGATGGTCCCATCGCTTTGAATGGGCATTGTCGAAAGATGGTCTCATCACTTTGAATTAGTAGTCTTGAAAAAAATTATGTCTACGTCATTGCGTCAAACTTAAAATACGACGAAATGAAGACTTGCCAATAAATTTTGAGTGTAGTTATACATATTAGAGAGTTTTAAATTTATATTGTTATATATATAAATTTGTTATATATATCACTTGCCAATAAATATTTCTAGAAAATAAGAAATCAAAGTTATGCTTTGGAGACTTGAATTTCGAGTGTAGTTATTTAATTAATTTTAAGCACATGACTCAATCCATTTTATAGAAATATGGTTTTTTTTATAGATATATCTAGTGGCGTAAAAGCTAGATGGCTGCCCCGAGAGACAACATGGATGAAGAAATGATCGATATTATCAACACCGGCACTCAATTTGCTGATGGTGACCAGCAGAATGTAGATGACGGGAGTCAATACCTGGCTCTTGAAAATGAGCAAGAAAATATTGTGCAAGAAAATATTGGCGAGGTATATATATTTATATATATATTTGAATATTATATATATATATATATTTGAATATCTATCATCTATTATGTGTACACATGATATTTATTTATTCTTTTTTTATACGTAGCCCTCTGGATCCACGACCACAACGACGAAAAGCAAAAATATTTGAGACCCGAAAAAGCCATTGGAGGGGCGCTACATAATATCAGAATTCAATATCGAGACAGGCGGACCACTTGGTCCACATGCAAGGAAATTCGTGCAACACTGTGGGTACCTTGTAAGGGACAGACTTTCGATCAGTGCCCATGAATGGAAGCAAAAGATCAACGAGCCTCATGTTAGTTTTATCTCTGATCTCGATAAGAATTTAATTTGGGATGATATCCTTCAACATTTCACGTTGCAAGCGGATGATTATGATGATATCAACGATGATGAATTGAAGGAGCTAGTTCGAAAGTGGGCTATGAAGAAGATGACCACACAATTCCAGACTTGAAAGAAATCCCTATACACGAAATACATCAAGAAGAACCTAACACCCAATTTCAATACTAGGGGCCCGCTCGCAAAATTGAGGCCCTACTAGAATGATTTTATACAGTACAAGACATCGGAAGAGGGTGAGGAACGGGTGAGAAGGAACCAAGAGAATGCCTGACATAAGGTATACCACCATGGCATGGGATCAGGTGGCTACGCGACTGCCATTCCCAAGTAGGAAAAATGCAAGCGGACATTCTTGCCAAGGGTATCACACTAGAATCACTCAATTGGCCCAAACGCGCGAAGAATTAGTTTTTCGCTCATGGGGAAGACTGGACCTAGAGACCGGGAAGCTGGTTCATGGCCCAAAACTCGAAAGAGCAACATAAAGATTTTCTTATGCTCTACAAGCTAAAGCTATTGGTGCATTCAGGCCCAATAGAGGGAAGGATGAACTGACGTATGCCATCGGGACTGCTGAACATAGTGGTCGAACGAGAGGTTTAGGATGAAACATTTCTTGAGAGTATGGTTTCCCTAATGACAGAGATATCTACAGAAGCCAACAGAGAAGGAAGGATGAGGAAGCAGCACGAATCAGCAGGTTGGAGGAATATGTTCGTGAGTCACGGGAGGCATTGCTTCAAGCACAGGAGCGCGAAAAAGACATGCAAGCTAGAATGCAGGAGGAAATCATAAAGCAAGTGCAAATAGCAATGAGTGTCCAAAGGCAGACATTAGATCCAGGAATCAACATTAATATTAGCCCCCCTGATCAATTGAAAAGTAGCTGCGCTACCACGAAGTTGCCAAATCAAGATGACGTAATGCTACGTTTCCCCGTGGATGACATCACTGCACCGTTTACATTATATGAGCTACATATTCCAAAAGGGAATGCCACAATCATGGTGGCTCTCGGTGTTTGTTCTCCTCCAGATCCTACCAAGACACCAAGAATCCACGGGGCAATAATACCACCTGGATATATTAGCGTCTCAGTGGATAGAGTTAACAAAGGTTTTAGTGATCTAGCTCTTGACATTCTAGGGGGTGATGGGGAGAAGACTCTAGGAGAAGCAGAGAAGACATTCATACTATAGCGCAAGTGCTACATCATTATTCCTAGGGTCTCTAGTCCACCTCCGCTTCCTCAACTACCAGACAATAGGTGCAGACAAAAGTGAATGAAACAAGTTTTTCACTAATTTTCTATTGACATGCATGATTAATAATAACAATTTCTTATACCTAATTATTCTTTTTTTGTACTCACACAGCAGGGCCTGCGCCAACCTAAGTCCAATTATTCAATCTCTAGATCATCATAGTGCTCCGGGCAATGATTATGCAATGCCGCCACTACCGCCACCTCCAAGGAGGTCTCCAACGCCTCCAAGGAGGTCTCCAACGGCCGCCCTGCCTCCCTTGATGACCAAGAAGCAGCCAGCTCCTAAGAGGTCCGCCCCATAAACGAAGTCGTTGACCCACCAACCGGCAAAGAAAGGAAAGCCTCATCTAATCTAGTTATTCCCCAAAAACTGTCTTACGAGAAAAGTGAAAGGGAATTAAATGCTGCAGTATAAAAAGATGTGAACAGTTTCTTCGAAAAAGTAAGAAAGTAATGAGAAGCGAGGGTGAAAGCTCTAGTTTGGTTTTGGTTAATTGATGAAACCCTAAGTGCTAACCTAGTTTATCAAAGTGATTATGAGATAGGTAGCACTACTCCAAGTGATGAAGCAATGACGAAGATCATGACAATGGTGATAGCATGGTGATGATCAAATGCTTGAACTTGGAAAAGAAGAAAGAGAAAAACAAAAGGCTCAAGGCAAAGGTATAAAATGTAGGAGCCATTTTGTTTTAGTGATCAAGACACTTAGTGAGTGTGATCATATTTAGGATAGATAGCCGTACTATTAAGAGAAGTGAAACTCGTATCGGAATGCGGTTATCAAAGTGCCACTAGATGCTCTAACTCATTGCATATGCATTTAGGATCTAGTGGAGTGCTAACACCCTTGACAATATTTAGGATTCGGCGCTTTCGGGAAAATGAAATGTCTATTTTCTATTGCGCCGGATGCAAAATTCTTGGTGGATGGCACACTTAAGCAAGGGTGAAGAAGTTAGAGTTGAAATGGAGTTGGTCGAAATGATGCTGGCGTCGGTCTACTGACCGGACGCTGGGTCACTCAGCGACCGGACGCTGAAGGGCTGCGTCCGGTCGAGCTGTCAGATGGCACAGTCGCTAGGGTTGAGCACCGGACGCTGGTCTGCGTCCGGTCAAGGTGGACCGGACGCGTCCGGTCGAAAAAACATGCCTCGGGGAGCTTACTGGAAATGACCGGATGCTGGAGCTTCAGCGTCCGGTCAGTTTTACCGGAGCGTCCGGTCAGCTTCGTAGCCGTTGAAATCTGACGAACAGCGTTTGAAGCCGGTGACGCGTGGCGTCCATCGGGTGACCGGACGCTGAGGGCCAGTGTCCGGTCAGTATGACCGGAGCGTCCGGTCAGAGCACGTTTTGCCCAGTGAAGGGGTACAACGGCTCTATTTGATGGGGGCTCTATTTATAGCCCCATGGCCGGCTCATGGGGAAACTCTTGCACATTTTCATTGACATAGCAACCTTGTGAGCTTAGCCAAAGTCCTCCCACTCATCTCCATCATTGATCCATCATCATTGTGAGATTGGGAGAGAATCTAAGTGCATTGCTTGAGTGATTGCATCTAGAGGCACTTGGTATTCGTGTTGCGCTGCGGATTTCGCTTGTTTCTCTTGGTGGTTGCCACCACCTAGACGGTTGGAGCAGCGGTGAAGGATCGGCACGAGTTGGTGATTGTTCGTGGCCGCCTTCAGTGATTGTGAGGGGAGTTGTATCTTCCCCGGCAGAGTGCCGAAAGGTAACTCTAGTAAATTGCTCGTGTCATTGAGTTACCTCACTTGTGGGTCGGTTCTTGCGGTGTCCTATCGTGTGGACGAGGTTCGTGAAACACCTCTTAGCCGCCAAACCACCAAGTGTTGGTCGACACAACGGGGACTAGCGTGTTGGCAAGCACGTGAACCTCGGGAGAAAAATCGGTTGTCTCTTGTCATTTGCATTCTCCCGGTGATTGGCTTGATCTTCATCTTGTGATTGGTTCATCCCCTATACGGCGGTATAATCACCCTACTTACTTGTTTACATTCTTGCAAACTAGTTGATACAAGCTCTTTAGTGTAATTAGAATTGAGAGCTTGCTTTATTATTTACATTCATCTAGTTGAGCTCTTTGGAGTAGCAAGTTTGTGTGCCTAAGTAATCATTGCAACTAGAATTATTGGATAGGTGGCTTGCAACCCTTGTAGAGCTAGAGCAAGTTTACATTACGCTATTTGTCATACTAATCAAATTACTCTAGTTAATTTGTAGATTTTTAAATAGGCTATTCACCCCCCCCCCTCTAGCCATATTAGGACCTTTCAGAGGGAGAACCCAGAGAAACTGTACTTCTATCTACCTCCAGATCTTCTAAGAAAGAAGGTGGACCAGAAAAAGCAGGAATCTCAAAAGATCCTGCCAAAATCGGACTACGACCGTTCTCTCACCAAGTCATTTGAGGCGGCGTAGAAAAAGACTAGAGTAGGAAAATGTGTTGCACAACTCAGACAACAATTGCAATAATCAGTCCCCCTCTCTTGTCATTCGTAATGAATATGGTTCAAACTTAGACTTACTGGACGTCGATTTTGAGGACCTGGTTCGGTTTTACGAGGATACTGGTTTGGACCTTGTCCAAGTGCTCGCTGAAGGACCATCTGCTCTGAAAGTGGATCCTTGAAAGAAATTTGAACATGGAAAAGTCTATACAGCCCTGAGGCCTTAGGTAAACTGGGTACGCAAATGTACCTGCTAAACAAGTGGTACTTGGCAGCGTGTGAATGGGGAGGGACAACCTTTGTTTCTGTTAGAGTTAGAAACCAACATTACTTCTGTGGCGATGACGTTATATATGTCGAGTTTTTAGAATTACACCAACTATGCCACCTAGACTCTCCCGACAAAAGTCTCATTAGCTGCTATTGTCTGTAAGTGTGATTATTTTCTACTATTAAAGTGTGTATATATAAAGCTACATGTATATATATATAAATTATATATCCTCACACTATATTTTTATATATGCAGATATGAGATGACATAACTCAGAAAGAGAAAGGATAATGATGTTGGTTTCGTTGATCTAAATGTCGTATTCAAACATCCTAATCCTCCGCCTAAATGGAAAGCTGAACTCGAGAAAAATCTCATGAGGTTCTTAGTGAACCAATTAAACAAGGACATACTCTTCCCCTACAACTTCAAGTGAGTGTTAAATAATTAATGTCAATCATATGGATATTTGTTCAATTATTTGCTTACTAGCTAAGCTATCTCTCATATATATATATATATATATATATATATATATATATATATATATATATATATATATATATATATATATATATATATATATATATATATGTTGACTCTAGTTAATATCGATCATATTTGTGTATAAAAACATATGTAGCAATCACTGAATATTGATGGTCATCGATATGGCCAATAGTCGGTTGAGCATCTTAGACACGTTAAGAAAAGAGCAAACATAGTACCAAGACATGATAGATATTATCCAAGGGTAATTTGGTCTCTCTAGCAACTATATATACCCCGATCTCTTAACTGCAACAATTATTAAAGGCCAAATTAATTTTTTATTTTATTGGGCGTAGTGTTTGGAAAAATTTTATTGAGGAACACCACATGAAACATTGCAAAGCGCCACTGGATGTAATCGCACACAAAGTAAGCACTAGCTACATTTATATATATATATATATAATTCAATTAACACCATGCATGCTTTCAATTCACCGGATCTTTTTCTCGTAAAAGTGGGTTCTGAGACAAGAACATGGGACCAACTACTGCGGATACTATGTTTGCGAGTTCATCGCGGCGTACTAAAAAATAACTCCTGAAGAGATCCTCAAAGTACGTTATATAAATATATTCATATATTCATAATTTCTTTTATTGCTCATATATATAAGTAATCACGTGACCAACACACACACATATATATATATATATATATATATATATATATATATATATATATTTTCTTTTAACTTTTATTGAAGACTCTATGGTTGAAGGAAAAAGTCATACGACGTAACCAACTGAAAGCAATTCAAGAGACTATAGCAGGATTTCTTAATGATTAGGTCTTAAACCCCGCTGACGAGTTCTACAATGACATGAACGAAACATGGAAACCAAACCAGATGGAGTGAATTTGTTATCCCAAGGATATGATAGAATATACATTGCAAGCTTTATTTGTAATATATATATATATATATATATATATATATATATATATATATATATATATATATATTATACGTACATAAAATAACATACAATATATGTATATGCATATAATATATGCGTTAGTTTCGTACTTTAGTTTGTACAAAATGTTCGAACATTATAAGCATGTAGAATACGTATATTATTAGCAGCGTAGAATGCATATTCGAAAACCAAAACGAATCATCAATTGAAAATAGAAACAAAAAAAAAGAAAACATTTAGTCCCGGTTGATAATACCAACCGGGACTAAAGGGCCGGCCCACGCCAGGCCGAGAGGCCTCTTTAGCCCCGGTTGGTATTACCAACCGGGCGAGAAACCGGGACTAAAGGAGGGGCCCTTTAGTCCCGGATTCGTGCTCCCGGTTGGAAAACCGGGACTGAAGGGGTTTCCCAACCAAGAGTACAGCTTGTTTCTGTACTGGTGTCACCTATTCATCTCACATGAAGTAACATTAGTCCAACTAAAATTGTTACTCAATTATCAAAATCAAACCAGAAATTTCACTCGTTCCATTGGATCGTGCCCTACATTTAGGTCAGGCCACTCGTGCAAATCGCTCTACCTTCACATTTGGTACACATCAAATTATTGCAGAGACAGACCATCACCGTCGAGCTGGTTGATTTCCCTAACTGTCTCACCATGCTATCTTGGCATGCATGATATATAAGTGCATTCAATTTATTCCCTACGTCCCAAAATAAATGTACATCTCGCACTTCAAGGAGTCAAACAATCTTAAGTTCAACTAAATTTATAAAAAAATAGTATTAACATTTATCTCTAAATAGGATTAGTACGTATGAAAATATATGATGTGATTAATCTAGTGATGATTATTTAATATTATAAATCTTAGTATTTTTTCATATGTATTTGGTCAAACTTAATTTTGTTCGACTTCTAGAAGTGCGGGATGTGCACTTATATTTGGGATGGAGGGAGTAGATTATAAATCATGGCAGGGTGAGATAAATTCATTAAACTTAGACAAAAATAGCAAGCACACACTTATTACAAATTTCAACCATGCATAGCGCAGTGACGCCCAAATGTTGAAGACTTAAATGAGTTATACTTACAGAGATCCACGCACTCCTAGCCTTCATTAATTATCTGCAGCTAGCGGCCCTCTCCATGGCATCCAAATTGTTCGATCTCGCTCTAGACAAGATCTCACGTACATAAACACACAAGTTATATACTCATCTTTGCTGCATCCCTCTAGCTATGCCCGTGCATGCATTATCGGTGTGCATATAGGATATATCATACGCATAGCATCAAGAGGAGCCAGCCTTGAACATTCTCTTTCCACCAGGATGGCTGCTCCTGATGTTATGCATGCCGCAGACCATGCATGCCGCGTGATACACACACAAGTGTTCACAGCATCGTCCTCCATGATCTACCCACCGAACCCCATGCCGAAAGCCGGCGCGGCTGCCGCCCAGTAGTCTCCGGGGCCAGCGACCACGTCCACACCCACGTCCACCGTGCAGCTCACCGGGACGAGGCACAAGCCCCTGCTTCTCAGGTCCTTCTTCCCTTCATCACAGCTTTCATCCTGCAGGCCACAATTAATTTCCAATATATATTACAAAATATATATATGCATATAATATATATGAAGATATATAAACCATGCATCTATTCCTTTTATTTTACATGAGAGAGAGAGAGAGAGAGAGAGAGAGAGAGAGAGAGAGATCTCAAATTAAACGAGCTGTGAATTGAGCTTTGCATGATCTAGTAGTAGTACCTGCTCATCAGGCAGTAGTCGCTTCTTTATTGCACTGTCATGCGGGAGCTGCACGTATGGGCCAGCGATAAAATCATATACGTACATTAGTGAGAGGCCAAAGACAGTTTTGCAATGATAACTAAAGACGTAAAGCTACAGACAAGTACTGGCCCATGATTAACTTTCCTTGATGCTTTTCTGTATACATACATGCATATGTACCAATCAAAGCAAGGCTTTTTGACAAACTAAAGGCTCCTTTTTTTGAACAAAAGTGTCTTTGTGCTTTACTTAACCGATCGATCGATCGATCAGATGCGTGGGTATAGATCCCATGCATAAAAAACAGCATATATATATATATATATATATATAAATAAATTACTGAGACTAA
Organism: Miscanthus floridulus; assembly: GCF_019320115.1. Classification (NCBI taxonomy): domain Eukaryota; kingdom Viridiplantae; phylum Streptophyta; class Magnoliopsida; order Poales; family Poaceae; genus Miscanthus; species Miscanthus floridulus. The sequence continues at coordinate 51,315,951 of NC_089586.1, read as the reverse complement.
TCGAGTAGATAATGATACCTGGCCAGGGTCTTCTGGAAATATGCTGTGCCTTTCTCCGTGCGCCTAAAAGAAATGAAGGGTGATTAAAGGGAATCAGACACCTTTTTACTGGTATATATACTACATAAATTGGTTCGTCAGGCATAAAGTTGCTGTCAATACTTTTATCGAAAGATGTCACAAAGATACGATGCTTTGAGTAAAATCATACGCACATATATGCATTTTCTATTGTGTACTGCTTGTTCTGGCTTAATTAATCCTGTCATGCATGGCAATTCTATACCTCTCTGCACCAGAGTGCGTCCTCAGTAGTGCATGTGCGAATCCTTTGTTCAGACTACTTTTATTATTATTAATTACTGGGGCGCAATGCATTATGTACAACGACACAGCACAGATTAAAATTTAAAATTCTCATGCAATATTTATTGAGGAAATGCATGTGTAATGCAAAAGGTAGATTAGTTTTAAAAGCTGTGAACACATGATCCAGCAAATATGATCAGGACACACGCAAAAAAATATATCCTAGCTTCCAAGAACATACAACAAGGGTATGCCGCTGTACCCCTTGTGTGATCTGATCTTCTGAAAAAGGAAAATTAATGCAACAAACGGTACTGCATGTACACGCCAATCACTTGTGTGTTGTGTGAATAGCATTTGTTTCCTCTGGCAATCACATGTACGTACAGTTGAGGAGCAGTTCTCACCAAATGGTCAGATCGCTTCTCGAAAAAATGGACCTGATCAGTTCTACTAATATATATTACTCCCTTTATTCCAAATTATAAGTCATTTTGGCTTTTCTAGAAGCACAACATTTGCTATGCACTTAGATATATATTGTGTCTAGATATATAGTAAAAACAATATATCAGAGAAAGGCAAAACATCTTATAATTTGAAACGAATGGATCAGTATATACTATTAAAAAAATGTGGAGTAGCATCAGATGCATTTTGATTACTTTAGCAGCAATGTGCTAAGGTTTCAAAGAATATTCCATGTGTTTCTCATTTAAACAACTTTAGATATATGCTTATAATCTTTATCTTCCCGCTGAAATTATAATTAAACAATCTCAACATTTTATTGATCCAAAAAATTAATATAGAATCATATTGGATATGATTTTATGGTTTATTTTTTTTCAATAATCCTTATTCTTCGCATATACTTGCTCTACTTAATGTAAATTTTTGTGTAATATTTAATCAGTTACATGTAATATTTTTGTATTGCCTCTCATATATTATAATTTGCCATTATTATATAGTATGACCATTAATGTAAGAAATAGTAAAATCCTACTGAGACAAATAACTAAGATTATGTTCAACTTAAGGTGTCCTTTCATTTGGAAATTGAAAATAATATATGGTCAGTGTAAAATAATTCTCGTATGATGGATGGATTGTCCCTACATGATGGGGGCATGCATATCCAACTGCTCGATTTAATTAGAACGGAGCATTAGTCCATTTCAATCTATCTGACCTCTCTCATGGGGAAAATTAATTTGCTAGCCCCTAAAATCCTAAATCCGGTACTAGTAGTTAACAAGCGCCAAAGCGGCAATCTCCTGTTGACCCAGTCATCACCGGGTACGTACTCGTAGTCCTAGCTATCCACAGAGGGGGAGAGAGAAACAGATGCTGTGAGGAGAGAGAGAGAGAGAGAGAGAGGCGTAGATACGATGATGATGAGCAGGGAGCAGCTCAGCTAGGTAACTGATGCAGCAGGCAGGCAGAGCATGCACCGAGACGGCAGGCAGGCGGGGCAGCTAGGCTAGCATCGGGAATTGTGCACGCAACGGGCATGCTCCTGCATAGCCATGGTACTCCGTCCTACCACCATCGCCATGGCAGGTACTGTAACTGTGCATGGAGTGATCGAGTCAAAGAATCCAGAGGGAGGCGGGAAAGAGATCAGAGAGAGAGAGAGAGACAGAAGCTGTAGCCATGAGCTACAGTGGTGCCTGTAGTACTATACTCACACTAGCCTCGTGGAGCTGCTGCTGATGCTTGGAGCCGCCCCCACCTCCATTGCTGCCGCCCACGTACGGCGAGCTCAGAGCCTGGAGATAGAATATTTATGTAGATCAAGCAACAAGTTAATTTCACAACTAAAAGTCACAGCACATGCATGCAGAGAGATTAATTGAGGTAGTACTATGTAATAATCTACTATATTATACTACTATCAAGGAAGAAGAGAGAGATTTGTTGTCAGAGAAAAATATCGTCATGTTCGCTTAGCTGATAAGCCATGCGTAAAAGTACTATTGACTGATTTGTTGTGAGAAAAAAATACTATTTATTTGCTGAAAAAATACAGCTTATAAACCAAACGAGCGAGAGAGATCCAGCTATGGCCGGAGAGAGACAGAGACATGCTAAGAAATGAAGGCTGTGGCAGCTAGCGTGCACGGGGGCAGAACACGGCTACCTCCTTTCCAGAAAGGCATGCTGCACGTACTGATGCATAAAACCAGGCTTAAAAGATCGCGTGGCACACATCGGGTAGATTAACACAAACACGCATGCAGCTTTATCAGCAGCCTCTTTTTATTTGTCACTTGACTGCTACTATAGCTCCTTCCTTGGTAGGAGGAGAATGTGCGTTAGTTTTTGCAGGTTAGATCGGTGCGTGCGCAGTGGCAGTTGACACTTACACAGTATATATATAACATGCTAAGAGTTTAATTTGTTTCAACTGATGTGTGAATAAGCTAAGATTGACCCTTCAAACCCTAGCTACCTGCATAAATACGTTATCATCTATTAAACCTCGGCTATATATACCTTCATGCATGTCTGACATATATTAAGTGCAGCTCTGGAGCTGCAGCAAGTACTGCAGACTGTAGCAACATAGACCGGTATAATAATAATAATACTTTCCTCCGTTTGGGTTTACTTGTCAGCAACTTTTTACTGTAGCAAATTTGACCATCTGTTTTTCTTTCTAAAAAATCTTAGATACTTCAATGTATATAACACTAATGAAGTATGTTCAATAAAGAATAATATATGTGAAAACTTGATATATCTAAAAATCTTTTGCAGAAAAAATGTATGGTCAAAATTGCTACAGTAAAAATTCGGTGACAAGTAAACGAAAACGGAGGTAATAATAATAAAGCAGCTCTCCAGAAAAGTGCTTGGTGTTAAGTGCACACAAGTGTGAAAGCAAACAACGCAACAATTACATCGCATGCATGGCAATGGCAATGCTGTATGTATGATCCTTGTACTGTGCTACTGTTTGAGGCCAGGGCTGCAGGTCAGGTCAGGTATGGGCACGCGTGGAGAGAGAGATGGTGTGAGACAAGTGAGAGAGAAGAGCTGGACCTCAATTTGACCATGGAGGAATCTGATGTACCCAATGGCTTCAAGGAGTACAGACGCTGTGTCAGTCTGCCACAGAAAAAGAGAGGGAGAGGTTAGCCCAGGTCAGGATCTCGTTTTTTTGTTTTTTTTTCTCTGTAAAAATGGGTCTTCTTTTACAGCATGATACAGTATCGTAGATAGCATCAGATTTAGAAAGAAGATGGTAGCATACAAAAGACAATGATGCTTAGCTAGCTGATTCCAATGGTGGGGGTAATTTAAGGACTTTTTGCAGGTAGTCTTTTGTTGATTCACTCCAACATACTATATATAATTGATATGAAATCCCCTAGCTCATATCAAACATAGGGCGCCTTTGATTACAAGTATTTCCAGACACTCTCTTTCCTTTGAATTGTTCAACTATAGAATTTAATTTTATGCACAAAGAAAAACAAGTTGTACTGTACTGTGAGAAGAACCATTTTCTTTTTCCTATAAGAGCAGAGCCATTTTCTATTAGGAGTAGGGAACATTAGTTTAGTTTTTGAAACATATATACATGTAATTAACAAAAATGATTTCTCAGCTAGTTTGCTATATGTGGCGTCTCACCTATATACGAAATTCTACGTTCATTCTCTGTACACTTGCACAATCAATAACTTTGGTTATGAATAATTAATGGATGATATATTTGATATGGGCTGCTATTTCATTTGGTATATACAAGGTCTAATCATTCTCTTGACAATTAAATACAGATAGGAAGAGGTTTAAAAAGGTGCAGTAGCTATTATTAGTAATATCGATTCATGTCAACTCAATAATTTTGCGATTGTGCCCTTAATTTGTCTCCCAGAGCGCCTTTTCTGTTGGATTTTTCTTATTATCTACAAAAACTGGGAAAACATCTAGCTAGCCTTGTTTATGAGGTTATGACTTATGACTTTTATAGTAATTATAGTATTCCCTTCAAAACTAGCCATTATTATTTTTCTGTTCATTATTTAAATTTGATATCCTGATGCATGCCAATCTAGCTAACTCTTTCCACTGGCTGTATAATGCAAAGAACATAGGATAATTTACAGTGGTTATACCTTTCCAAACGGGGAGACAAGCTGGTGGAGAGCAGTTATTCGATCCCCTATCTTCTCCTTCCTCACCTGGAGCAAAAGAACAAGCAAAAGATACTAAATTTTCCATCATTCCACCCCCTGCCAATCTCACACTCTGCCACCCCCACAATGATTCCATGCCTGTCCATTTCAGCATGCATGCTTCAAAGCTCTCTAGCTATAGCTGCTACACTGATCTGGAGTCTGGAAGAATGCTGGCCCATGCATGCTGCTCTGATGCTCACTGGAGAGAGAGAGAGAGAGAGAGATGACCTTCACAGTAGATTGAGCCGGGGAGGGTTCTTGGGTCCTAGCCTTCTTGAAAGCTGATCCAGATGCTGTGCTGATGCACTAGTGGAAACACAGAAAGATGGAAGCAAAGTCATTAACCTTTCGATTCCACATATAATTTATTTACTTATTTACTGCTTATCAGCTAGAACGGCCATCTATATATGTTAATTAGCACTTCATATATAGATTTAAGTAACCAATTCACCTCTCTCTCTAGTCTCTCAGTCTCAGGTAAGCTTAAAGAAAGCCTTTTACTCTTGAGTGAGTACATTTAAAATTAACGCAGCCTCGTCTAAAAGCAGCTACGATGCATACGCACATGGATAAATCAGCTTTGCATCCTCCTTCAGAGAAACTGAAATAAATTAAAAACACAACGTTGCATCCCTACCTCACGTGGTGAACTGCTGCTGTTGTTGGAGAACCCCAGCATGTTGCTTCCGAGGGAGGTCGTCGTCGTTGTGGTTATGGAAGAAGACCTAGGAGAGGAAGCTTTCTGCTGCTGCCAGGAGGCGTGCTGCTTGTTCTGCTGGAGGACGCTGCTTCCCCATGGAAATTGGATCTCGACATCACTTGTGCTGCTCCCATGGCCGCTAGCCGCTGCGGCACCGTAGACGTAGCTGCCGCTGCTCCCTCCAGCTTCTGAACAAATCGTAGTTGGAAACCCCATCTGGCTTTCCTTACTACTAGTACTTGACAATCCACCTCTGGCGGGATGAAATCAGCAACGTAATCAGAAATTAAAATGGTCGGACAGTTCACTGTTTAACTGAAACATGCATGTTATTATTCCTTGTATATTTCATGCACCACTCAGTTTTTTTATATAACTATTATCTTGTTGCCAATATCAAGAACTACATGTGTCTGTGTTCATGAGTTAACTTGTTTCCTGTCACTCATTTATCGATAGAGATTAGAGAGAGGGGGAGGGGGACGGAATTAATAGACTATAGAGTGAATAATTACGTACTGTAGGATCTGGATCCATGAATCCTGCTGGCCATGGCTGCTGGTGGTGCTGCTGTCATCCTGCCACGGCGGCGACGTGCTGGTCGTGGTAGGCAGCGGGTAGTGATTCGAGAGCAGCAGCGAGGAGAAGGAATGGAGAGCTGACGAAGAAGAAGGAGAGGGCACGGCAGCGGCAGCGGTACCGGTGGTGGTGGTGGTGGTGGACGGCATGAAAAGAGAAGGGTGGTGCTGCTGCTCAAAGGGGAGCCTCATCAAATTATTCATGCTCCACCATCCATGGCCATGGCCTGCCTCCCCCATCTCGCGCACTAGAGCCGCCGATGATTTGTGGACGACTCCCCTATCCATATTCTCCTCTCTCTGACGATATGCCACCGAGCGATCCCTCGTTCTCTCTCACACACACAAACAAAGTGCAACAAGCACTTGCTTGCCCTCCTCTCTCTCTCTGTCTCTCTCTCTCTAGCTTTTGTGCACTCGTCGATCGATCGCCACCATCTCTGCTTCGTTCGCAAGCCCTTTTACTTGTTGAGGTCAACCTCTAGACAGAGGTGGGAGAAAGCATATGGGCCTTTATGAGAAGGATGGAGGGTAATCTCAAGTGTAGTGGCACTGGCTATACGTACTACTGGCTAGAAGAATTGAAGCTAGTGGAGTGGAAGGGTGCGTGTTTGAAAGAGGGCATGTGTTTTATTTCAGCTCCCCTCCCCCTACAACTTTACCTGTTTCCTTTTCCTTGGCTGCCCTTTTTCTGCTGCCACCTCTTGGTTTTATTTCTTTTGCATTGCATCGGCCTCCTTTTGCTTTTGAGAAGAAATGGGTCAGGGAAAAGTTTACCTTGCGTCCAGGCTTTAAGGAATAGCCTGATTAAAGCAGAATAATAATGCATGAGAGGCACCCATACAAATAAAAGGGGCTATACATATATATATCTCTGGAGTCTGAACTCTGGTTAAATAATTGCAGACACATGAGGATTGTCTGTGTATATATATTATTCTCAAAATTCTAAAAAATATGTACAAATATATATAGAGAGAGGGAGAATCTATTATGATATCTCCACTCCACAAGTCCACATACATAATTTCAAGAGCTAGTTTCACTTGTGGAGAAAAATTTTGTCTTCCATTCAATAGTTCCATCTATAAATGTTACATGTACATCATATAACTTGCTTCGCTCATCTCTGCTTTTTTTTAGTATGTGAAGAACTTCCTTTTGTTTCCTGAAAAAGCAGGACAACTAGAGATCATTGCTTGCTTGCATTAGTTAAAAAATCATGAGCACATACAAACAAATTTAACAGTCAAGATAAAAAATACATTGGATATATAGTTAGAGACCCAGTCAACCTTAGATCGACATACCTCGTGTCTACATGTCAAACGGCCTATGCAGTTCCAAGCAAATAATGAATTAGCACTGAAGAAGGAATATTCCTCATCAGGATTTTTAGTTTCGGTATTGTAAAATTTCAGCCACCACTAAAATTACCGAAATTCGTGAAATATCGGCAAAATTTCGACGAAATTTTGAACCCTGTTCCTGATGAGTAAAATTAACACAAATAAAAGGGCCCTACAACCTTATGTCTCAGTTATTATTGCTGCTATAATAATTTAAGTTGCTTAGAGGCTAAGTTAACCCTGCAGGTTGACATGTACATTTTGGCATCCCTAGTTGCTACACTGCAAGCTCTCCCGCTAGTAGTCAGCCTAAGCTTTTTTAGGCCTTATTTAAATCAAGGGCGTAAAGTTTTGGATGTCACATGGGGTGTCTCATGAGGTGTTTGGATACTAATAAAAAAAACAAATTACAGAATCTGTGAGTAATCCGCGAGATGAATTTATTAAGCCTAATTAATCCATCAATAACGCATGTGTTACTGTAGCACCACAGTTATCAAATCATGGACTAATTAGGCTTAAGAGATTCGTCTCGCAAATTAGTCGTAAGCTGTACATTTAATTATTTTTTAGTCTATATTTAATACTCCATGCATATATCCAAACATTTAATAGGATATGAAGTAAACTTTACTGGAGAGAAACTGAACAAGACCTTAGCCTTCTGCAACTGTGTATGCTGGCTTTATTGTGCTTTCTTGAGGCTCGTCGTCGTCCCTTTTCCTGCTCGGGAATGCAAGCGTGAAAACTACTGGTACCTAAAAGATCGAGCCAAGCAAATTTCTCACGGATTTTAGGGATGTTCATACGCAATTAATTACTTTTTGTCATTGATGAGATCGAGAGACTATACCAAATCTTTGTCGCTTTCTTTGTCCTTGATATCCTCAAACTCCTGATTTTGGGGAGAAGCAGCAATAGCGGCTAGCTAGGCTAGCTAGCTAGCTAACAATACTTGCCAAGTACTCCTATGGTATAAGTATCTATATCACTCCTACATTATTGTAAACATAGAATTACTGTTACTATCTAGAGCTGTTCTTATTATATAATTACCTTGCCACATTATCCCCAGTAAGTGGTTAACTTGTGAATAGTCTGAAAGATACATTTAGCTCAGCAATATGATAGGAGGTTGAAAAGGCAAGAAATAGGGACCACTGCATGTATATGTAGTCCCCCAGTGTCCTCTCTCTTATGTCAAACCCACAGTATTAGCTACTTCTCTTACACTTGTCTATATTTGTGAATGATCATTAGGACACTAATATTCTATGTCGTTGATGGATATGCCTCTCTGTAATTTTTTTTGTTCTTGGTCTAGCATGTGCTACAAAGGAAAGAGTGATGACAACAGAGTACAGTAATAATTGTGAAGTAAGGACGAATTGCTTTACACGGTCTCTGCTATGCTTCATGTGCGCAATATCCAAACACATTATTCGATAGATCCTAGTGTATGGGGACACGTACAGTATTATATAATTCATTGTAAACATTCAGTGTCGTCAGTGTGTTTGAAATTCATAGTAATTGTGTATTTTTATTTACTGGAAAATACAAAAAAAAATCCTTTTTACAGCAATATTTCATCATTAATAACAAGCTTCTTTGTTCAGGGAGAAAATTAGTACTCGCCTCATCCAAAATTCCAAACTATAATTCCCTTTCGCTTTGTTCTAAGTCAAATTTATCTAACTTTGACATAAGTGAGCGTATAACTTCTGAAAAAGAGGCAGTACTGTGTGGGTGATCATCAGTGTACACTACTGGAAACAGAGTCCTTTGCCGAGTGTAAACTGCTTTGCCAAGTGTCAAAAATCGGGCACTCGGCAAAGACCTTCTTTACCGAGTGCCGCACTCGGCAAAGAATTGCACTCGGCAAAGAGTTCTTTGCCAAGTGCCGGGCACTCGGCAAATGACTTCTTTGTCGAGTGCCAGACTCTCGGCAAAAAAATGGCACTCAGCATAGGCTGCCCCGCGTAACGGTGTTCGGCAACGTCCTTCTTTGCCGAGTGCCTGTTGTTAGGCACTCGGCAAAGTTTTTTTTTGGAAAATACTTTGCCGAGTGCCCCTGACATGGCACTCGGCAAAGATTTAATTTTTTTTTGAAATGCCTTTGTCGAGTGTCCCAGATCTGGCACTCGGCAAAGTATTTTTTTTTGGAAAATACTTTGCCGAGTGCCCCTGACACGGCACTCGGCAAAGATTTAATTTTTTTTGAAATGCCTTTGCCGAGTGTCCTAGATCTGGCACTCGGCAAAGTATTTTTTTTTTGGAAAATACTTTACCGAGTGCCCCTAACACGACACTCGGCAAAGATTTAAATTTTTTTGAAATGTCTTTGCCGAGTGCCCCTGTGGAGGCACTCGGCAAAGAGGAAATTTCTAAAAAAAAATAAAAACCTCTTTGCCGAGCGCCTTATTATTGGCACTCGGCAAAGACCCCCTTTGCCGAGTGTCCATGCCCCGGCGCTCGGCAAAGTTTTTTTTTGTTTTTGTTTTTGGCCTCCAAATTTTTTGTGCAGCCCTTTTAAAGCACCAGGAACTCCTCGTTAGAATTTGGGGATTTTTTGTGGCTTTTTGGTATATTTAGTTACTTTATTTTGTTTACTTGAATTTTTTCGAAAAATATAAATTTGAACTGCACATGATACGAATAATGGAATTTAATGATTCAAAAATTGATAGTCATGTTAGTGAGTGTAGTGTGAGGCCGTATCCAGGAACGGACCCGAAATTTTAGACATCTTGTTCACGAAACATGACCGCAAACTTGCGTGCGAAGTGTTTTTAAATTCTATAAAAAGCAAACAAAGCCCGAAAATCATGAAACTTGTTGAGATGTCGTGATATCGTATGTGGAGGCTATGATCAAAATTTTAGAAGATTTCGTGCACGTTGTCACGTACAATGCTTACAAACCAGACCACGCCTCCACATACGATATCACGACATGCACGAAATTTCAGATATCACATGTAGAGATATCCTGGTTTGTAAGCATCGTACGTGACAACGTACATAAAATCTTCTAAAATTTTTATCATAGCCTCCACATACGATATCACGATACCTCAACAAGTTTCATGATTTTCGGACTTCGTTTGCTTTTTATAGAATTTAAAAACACTTCACACGCAAGTTCGCGGTCATGTTTCGTGAACAAGATGTCCAAAATTTCAGGTCCGTTCCTGGATACGGCCTCACACTATACTCATTAACATGACTATCAATTTTTTAACCATTAAATTTCATCATTCGTACCATGTGCAGTTCAAATTTATATTTTTCAAAAAATTCAAATAAACGAAATAAAGTAACTAAATATACCAAAAAGCCACAAAAAATCCCCAAATTCTAACGAGTTCCTGGTGCTTTAAAAGGGCTTGCACAAAAAATTTGGAGGCCAAAAACAAAAAAAAAACTTTGCCGAGCGCCGGGGCATGACACTCGGCAAAGGGGGTCTTTGCCGAGTGCCAATAATAAGGCGCTCGGCAAAGATGTTTTTTTATTTTTTTTAGAAATTTCCTCTTTGTCGAGTGCCTCCACAGGGGCACTCGGCAAAGACATTTCAAAAAAAAATCTTTGCCGAGTGCCGTGTCAGGTGCACTCGACAAAGTATTTTCTAAAAAATTTTTTTGCCGACGGTCGGATTGGGGCACTCGGCAAAGTTGCCTCCTTTGCCGAGTGCCTCCTTGATCCGGCACTCGGCAAAGGGGCGGGTGGGGACTTAATCGATTTTCGGCCGGCTAGGCAGTCTAAGCTGACAGCCAGCCAGCCCCCGCGCCCACACTGGCCCGCCCCCGCCCGCGCGCCACGAACCGCCATCCGCGCCAACACCGGCTCGCCCCTGCCCCCGCGCCGTGCGCCGCCATCCGCGGCCACGCTGGCCCAGCCCCGCCCCCGCCCCTGCGCCGCGCGCCGCCCTCCATGGCCATGCCGGCCCGGCCCTGCCCCTGGCCCCGCGCCGTGCGCCGTGGCCACGCCAGCCCGGCCCCGCCCCCGAGCCGCGCGCCGCCCTCCCCTCCCCGTGCGCCGTGGCCACAGCCGCCCCCGCGCCCGCCAGCCACCGGGCCGCGCGTAGGCACCTGCCCCCGCCCCTCGCGCCCGCTGTGTGGCCGAGCGTGGCCAGTTCGCCCACGTCGGCCCGCGAACCCCGAGGAGCCGGCCCTGCCCCCGGTCGCGCCCGTGGACCGCCCGCCCCGACATCGCCCATGCCCTGACCCCGTTCCCGACTTCAGCGACCCTGACCCTGACCCCGATGCCGCCCGCCCCTACCCTCAACGCCCGTCAGGTATGTCCCTCTCTCTTGTTGTTGTCATGGTAGTGATAGTTGTAGTAGTATTAGTTGTAGTAGTAGTTTAGTGGTAGTAGTAGTAGAACTAGTGGTAGTAGTAGTAGTAGAACTAGTGGTAGTAGTAGTAGGAGTGGTAGTAGTAGTAGAACTAGTGGTAGTAGTAGTAGTAGCAATAGTGGTAGTAGTAGTAGTAATAGTGGAAGTAGTAGTAGAAGTAGTGGTACTACTTGGATATATTCTTCTGCATGGATTGATATCCAAACTATATGGCTTCTCTTGAGACATATGTGCTTGTCGGCCATCGTGCCACTGTTTTTTGCAGGTTTTGGAAACCTCACCATGCAGGGGAGGTTCCGTCGAATTTTTTTTAAATGATAGTATTTTGTTCCATTTTTGTAGAGAAGAGCCCGTCGGAGCGGAGTCCGAGTTCCCGTCGCCGTGCCGATCTGCCTGCACCGTGTCACCTCGCCACTGCACCGACCCGCCACGGCCCCGCTAGCCTGACTCCACCGCCACCCTAGGTATAACCCCTCTTTCCGTATCATGGTCGTAGATCGCGTAACCCAGTTAGGCGTCTCCCGTTTGAAAGAGATACGGTTGGAGGTATGTAGATCTTTGCATATCTATGACCAGTATCTGTTTTGGATTGTCCACTGTTTTTTGGACAGCCCGCGGATGCGTAGATGGGTTAGTTTCCATGGTCTACTTCCGTCCAAGACAGAGTTTCAGTATCACCTCCTTGTTGTTCTCTAGATACGCACTCTTCTTTGGCAGGACATGTATTTGGAGAACAGCGGGGAGGTGCTGCCGAAATTCTATCTCAGATAGGAGTAGAGTGTTGAAACTAACCTCATCTATGCATCCGCGGGTGGGATTAGGACCTATCCTCACCTATTAGACAGTAGGAACACCATGTAGATGCAATTGATGGTTACATTACTCGCTGATACATATGTTAGAGGATGGATGACCGTCAGTGGATGTACATGGGCTAGAGAAGTCCGAGTGATTACACCATGGAATGGATGAACAAGACCGATGCTTTCTTGAATAGTGCATTTGGCAAGGCTGCTAAAGGACATTGCCTAGTTTTGTGTCCCTGCAGCAAATGTGGAAATAGGAGAAGGGTAAACAAGGTGGAAATGGATAAACATCTTGTGAAGCATGGATTTACGCCAGACTACACCCGATGGGTCCACCATGGTGAAGCCCATCGTATTAGAGAGGAGGTGGTGAGACCACGGGTGGAGGCTTTTGATGTTGATGCTAGGGTAGCAGACATGTTAGATGACTTTCACCAAGGATAGTTCGATGAGGGACGTGAGAAGGAGGAGATAGAGGTAGCCGCACAGGCGTTCTACGACATGATTGACTTGGCACAGAAACCCCTTCACAATTGGTCAACGGTGTCTCAACTAGATGCCATTGGACGTTTAATGGGGTTGAAGTCCGAGTTAAACTTGAGTTGACCTGGCTTCGATAAGATGTTGGCCGTGATTAGCACCCTGCTTCCGGAGGGCCACATTCTGCCAAAGAGCATGTACGAGTCACATAAACTCCTTCGTGCACTTAAGATGCCGTATGAGCAGATACATGCTTGTCCAAAGGGGTACGTCCTATTTAGGAAAGAACACGAGCATGCAAAGTTCTGTCCAAAGTGTAAATCCTCTAGGCACCTAGAGGTAGACTCTGATGATGGCCAGAAGAGGCAACTTACGATCCCCATGAAAATCCTACGGTACCTTCTGTTCCTACTAAGGATCCAACAGCTATACATGACCGAGGAATCCACAAAACATATGACATGGCACAAAAATGGCAAACGGTACAATCCTGACAAGATGGTACATCCATCTGATGGTGAAGCTTGGATCCGCTTTAACGACAAACATCGTGACAAAGCAGATGAGGCTCATAATGTATGTGTCACGCTGGCAACAGATGGGTTCAATCCTTTATGGAATGATGGCTGCCCCATACATATGTTGGCCCATCTTCGTTATCCCCCTTAATCTCCCCCCGGTGTCTCCTTTCAATGACATAACGTATTCTTGTCGTTGATAATTCCTGGACACCCAGAGAGTAATATGGGTGTGTTCATGGAGCCCATGTTTGATGAATTGGTACGTGCTTGGGACAAAGGGGTATGGACATACGATTGAGCTATAAAGACAACCTTCAAAATGCACGTTTGGTACCACTACTCCCTGCATGACTTCCTAGCGTATGGGATATTCTGCGCCTGGTGTGTTCACGGGAAGTTCCCATGCCCAATATGCAAGGAAGGTGTGAGGTTCATTTGGTTGTAGAAGGGTGGCAAGTATTCGTCGTTCGACAGACATCGTCAATTCCTACCTCTTGACCATCCATTCAGACAAGACATCAAGAACTTTACGAAAGTTGTCAAAGTGACAAACCCTACACCACAGATAATGACTGGTGCTGAGGTTCATGCTTAGATAGATGCTCTCGTGCCCAATGAAGAAGGTGGTTTTATGGGATATGGTGAGCAACATATGTGGACTCATATCTCGGGCATGACGAGGCTCTCCTATTTTGATGACCTTCTTCTGCCACATAACATTGATGTAATGCACATTGAAAAGAATGTCGTCGAGGCACTTTGGGCAACACTCATGGACACTGAAAAGTCTAAGGACAACCCTAAGGCTAGAGTGGACCTGGCAACGTTGTGCGATAGACCAAATCAAGAGATGCAGCCTCCTAGTCGTGGCAAGACCTAGAGAAGGCCTAAGGCCGATTTCGTCTTGAAAAAGGACCAAAGGAGGAAAGTACTTGATTGGATCAAGACACTAATGTTCCCTGATGGGTATGCAACGAATCTAAAGAGGGGAGTGAACTTAGGCACTCTGCGAGTCAACGGGATGAAGAGTCATGACTACCACATATGGATTGAGCGGCTTCTTCCGGCGATGGTTCGAGGCTATGTCTCGGAGCATGTCTGGCAAGTGCTGGCAGAGTTGAGCTACTTATTCTGCTAGCTTTGTGCCAAGGAGCTCTCTTAGACCATCAATGATGACTTGGAAAAAGCGGCACCCGTGTTTCTCTATAAGTTGGAGAAGATCTTTCCACCCGACTGCTTCTTGCCGATGCAGCATTTGATTGTGCACCTCCCATATGAGGCACGGATGGGGGGCCCGTGCAGAACCATTGGTGCTATCCAATCGAGAGATGTCTAAAGACTCTTCGCAAAAAATGTAGAAATAAAGCCAAAATTTAGGCTTCCATTACAGAGACATACTACACACAGAACCTTCCTAGCGTTCATAATCCACCCCCTCATTACAATGCTGGCGAAAATGAATCGAACCTCAGCCTTTTCCAAGGGCAACTCGAAAGCGCAAGTGCATTGACCACTAAGCAATTGAAAAATGAAGAGTGGCGCAGTATCATGCTATATGTGTTGACCAACCTTGTTGAGGTGCAGCCGTTCATTGGGTAAGTTCTGAACGAACTTGTTTCATTTCGCCGTATGTCCTTGTTTCTTCGTCCAACCCCCTTGTTTCTCGTTGGTACAGGGAATTTCTTCGTCAATTCTGGCATGGATCAAGGCAACCTACCCCGCAAGAAAATGATACCCTTCTTTCACGGGGTATGGAACCAGAGAGCCCCGATTTCATTTGTTGGTTCAAACAGAAAGCCCAAACTGATGCGCCTATAAGTGACGAGCTGAGATAGGTTGCAAATGGTTGTGCCATTAGGGTCAAGTCATTTACTGGTTATGACGTGAATGGATATCGTTTTCACACAGCAAGCTACGAGCAGAGTCGGCCCAATCAAAAAACCATAAACAATGGAGTTGTTACGCCTGGCACTAATGGACTCGATTATTATGGAAGAATTGAAGAAATCTACGAACTATCATTCTATGGTTCCAAACCTCTTACTCCTATCATATTCAAATGCCACTGGTTTCATCTTGGTGTAACGAGACGGACCCTAAGCTTGGGCTAGTCAAGATTCGACTGGATTTCATCTATCCAGGAAAAGATGTCTATATTGTGGCTCAATAGGCCGTCCAGGTTTATTATACGTCATACGCGTGCAAAGGTATACTATGTTGGTTAGATTTCGCACCTCGTCTCCAGCGTCCTCGTCATACAGGCCGTACAGGCCGTCTAGGTTTATTATACGTCATACGTCATACCTCGTCTTAAGGATTAGTCTATTGTGCACAAGGTATCGCCACACGGTAAACTACTTGTCCTAAATGATGAAGATTACAACTTTAACCCAAACACATATGATGGAGAGTTCTATCAAGAAGAGGGGCTACAAGGGAGGTTTGACATAGACTTAACCAAAGAGATAGGAATGGAAGTAGATAATGAAAGGGATGATGACGAGGACGCTGGAGATGAGGTGCGAAATCTGAAGGACATACAAATGCTTGAGCGATTACGCTTAGGCAATGACAATGAAGACAATATTCCTCCTTTGGATAGTGTTAATGAGTTGGACAATGTTGATAGTGATGACGAGACCTATGATCCAGCTAATCTCAATCATGAAGATTATTTCTAATACATGTAATACTATGTTTTTTGTAATTATGTTTTGTTCATGTTTGCATATATTTCTAATACATGTATTACTATGTTTTTTGTAATTATGTTTTGTTCATTTTTGCACATATTTCTAATTACGTCTTGTTTTTCTTTTTTATTCAGGTGATTGAACAAAGATGGCGGGCGACCGTCATAGGTCCGTGAACTCAATTTACCAAAGACCACGCCGGCTGTAGGAGGAGGCGGAGGGGGTGGTGGAGGGATCGGACAGGAGGAGGAGGAGGAGGACCGCCAGCCGCAGGAGGGGGCCGTCTCCTCCCACGCCGTGTGAGGAGGACCGCCAGCCATAGAAGGAGGTGGCGCCCATGGACGAGTTGGACGAGGAGCTGGTTCGGCAGATGGATGAGGAGGAGGGGGCGGTGGTAGGCATGGGTTCCGCTTCCTCTGACTCCTCTTCGAGTGTCTACTTGCGAGGTCTCGCGAGCCTCCCACAGGTTCCGCTTCCTCACCGATGCCTAGTGATTCGCCCCGAAGGGCAAAAGTAAGTAACTTTATATGTTATCACCACTACTTCATATGATATGATGAAAAAACTAATAATTTTTCTTAATCACTTGTGCAGGAACTGGGTGGTTGTGTCGGGTGGAAGCGCACGGCTAGTCAACAGCATCCTGGATCTTATGTGCAGGCAACACTTCCCCGGCATTGTCACATATGCATCGAAGACGGAGCCGGCCTACTCGTTTGACCACTACATCGTCGCCCCTGATGCGGAGTACCCCAACAAGGCGGCGTGGGTGAAGGCATAGTTTTGGGTAAGTCTCCCTCGCACAACATTGCTCAATACGTCGCATTCATTGGACTTTTCTTGAAATAATGAATGGATACATCGCTTTTGTATGCAGACTTATTATAGATGCGAGGAGGGATTTGAGGCCAGGGCGGAGCAGGTGACTACCAAAGCCTGTAAAAAACTCGTCACCGACATGCATCACGAGGCGCGCATCCAGGCCATCGTAACCTACTATGGGTCGAAGCTTGGAAAGAGGAAAACCAAGAAAGATGCAAGAGAGATGTAGCTGACCCGGGAGCAGTACCTTGAGGTAAATGAAGAACATCAATATTGATTCGTTTTGATATTAAGTTGGTTTAATTTGATCTTCTTATATGTCCAATACTTGATGACGTGTAGATGATTCCCTGGTGGTGCCAAGCGTATCCTGAGTGCTGGGCGATGATGGTGGAGAGGTGGTTCATGGAGGACTACCTCAAGATGCACAGGGATGCCTAGGACCGTCATTTGTAGATGCAAGGTCCCGCACACCATCAAGGTAGCCGCAGTCTCGCTGGATACAAACAAGCATGGGTATGCGAATTCATTTATCTATTATGATGCTCAGTCCTTCCTGATTTGTAATCATCGTGCTTTCTTTCTCGCAGTCGGCGTCACATAGTGGCTAGGCTTGCTCGGACTTCCAGGCATGGTGTATGGCCCACAAGGGCAAGGCGATGTCTGACGTCTCCTTCAACCTAGAGGACCCGCCCGAGGTATACACGAACCTGAGCGTCCACTCCCGCATTAGTGAGTACACTGAGGTGGCGAGGTCGCTCCATGGGCCAGACCATGATCCGAGCACCCATGACTTCGATGGAGAGGCCGTCATGAGGGCGGGGCAAGGCAAGAAGCATGGGCGGTTCTAGCTTGGCGACGGCGTCATCGACATGGCCTCTACTCCCTCTCTCTCCCAGATCCGAGCACGGAGCACAAGCGAGAGCTCGGCCATTCGCACACGGCCGACTGCTGCACAGCACTGGGTCGACACACTCGAGGTTATTTCTGTTTTACTTGTCATACATTGATCTTTACACACCTTAATTAGCTTTGTATTATTGAAACATTAGAGTGAAATATTGCAGGTCCGGCTGGAACAAGAAATGAGGCAACGTCAGGAGCTAGAGGCCGGGCACCAGAGGATGGCGGCCCAGCTGGAGGCCGAGCGGGCCGAGCGACAGGCCCAGGTGCAGAGGCTGACGGACATTACGGAGTTTCTACAAGGGCTTGGGCAACGTGTGGGCTTCTCTCTGCCAACTGGGCTGTTGGTTCCACCTCCGCCTCCTACAACTCCAGCTACTCCTGTGAGTATGAAAGTTTTTTACTTTCGCGTGTGCTTTGCTTGTATAGCCTCTACCTTCCTAGATTAGCTACTCAAATAATCTTGTCTCACATGCAATCTTTTCTTCTTTGTGCAGTCTTCATCTGCCGGTGGTTCGAATAATCCACCTCATGCACCTTCAAATGATAGAGCTGGGCCTTCACCATAGTCGCAGTGGCTGAGATGAGTGCACGTTATATTTTTTTTTCATTTTTTGTTCACTTGGTGATAGACTTGTGATATACTTGTGATGCACTTGTGGACTTTGATGGACTTGTGGTTTTATTTGGATGGACTTGAGCACTTATTATTATATATGTGATATATATTGTGATGGATGTGATATGTGCGGATGGATGAGATATATATGTGATGGATGGGATATATATTTGATATATGTTTGTATGAATTTATTTGTCATGATGAAATGTAGAAAAAAAATCAAAAATTGCTGTTTTGGGTCACTTTGCCGAGTGTTGCACTCAGCAAAGGACCCCGTTGCCGAGTGCCATGGTCACAGCACTCGGCAAAGCTGGAAAAATGGGCGCTTGGATAACCGTTTTTCCAGCTTTGCCGAGTGCCATGACCATGGTACTCGGCAAAGATTTTTTTTAAAAAAAAATCAAACTTTGTCGAGTGCCGGCCAGAGGGCACTCGGCAAAGAATTTTTTTTTAAAAAAATCAAACTTTGTCGAGTGCCAGCCAGAGAGCACTCGACAAAGAATTAAAAAAAAGATTCAAACTTTGCCAAGTGCCAGCCAGAGGGCACTCGCCAAAGAATTTTTTTTTTAAAATCCAACTTTGCCGAGTGCCAGCCAGAGGGCACTCGGTAAAGATTTTTTTTAAAAAAAATGCAAACTTTGCCGAGGGCCGGCCAGAGGGCACTCGGCAAAGAATTTTTTTTTTAAAAAAATCAAACTTTGCCGAGCGCCGGCTAGGGGGCACTCGGCAAAGATTTTTTTTTAAAAAAAAAAAAAAATATTTGCCGAGTGGCTTGCAGGGTTGGCACTCGACAAAGAGACCGTCAACGGGGCCGCCGCCGTGACTGTCGCTTTTCTTTGCCGAGTGCCCCCCAGGCTCTCAGCAAAGCCTTTGTCGAGTGTCTGATAAAAGACACTGGGCAAAGAGGGCTTTGCTGATCAATTTTTTTGCTGTGTGTTCTTTGTCAAGTGGCGCACTCGATAAAGCCTTTACCGAGTGTAATTTAGCCGCAAAGAACCTGAATCCCGACTGTACGGTACGTAAGTATGCACGGTGTAGATACATATAGGTCGCTACAAAGTATCTGGTGCCTAGCTATGAGCCTATCGCATTTGTCCATCTCTTTTTGTTCCCCATCGGTGGTCACCTGTTGGCGGCGTTTGTGATCATTAGTCTAATCCTTAGCTTTGAGACCTTGGTTATATTAACGGAAGTAGTACTACTACGTTGCCATGTCATGCGATCGTCACTCTGAAGTCATCCGCGCACCGCAAGGTAGAATTGTACTGTGAAGAAATTGCCTACACTCATGATGCCGTTCCTCTTCTTCTTTTTTTTTCTGTTTTTGTAAGAGAGTAGCAGTAGTAATATATAATACGTAGGGTTCCCTGCATGCACATTATATAGGGTCGTTGCATTATTGACGTGCGCTATTTAATACTAAATCCGTACCAAATTATAGTTCGTTTGATTTTTTTATCTCAAGTTTGACCAGTCGTCTTATTCAAAAATTTATGCAAAATATCATTTATTTTGTTGCGGCTTGCTTTATTGACAAAAGTTCTTCAAGAATAACTTAAATTTGACTATGTTGGCATAAATTTTTTGAATAAGACAAGTGGTCAAACTTGGGGTCAAAAAAGTCAAACGAACTATAATTTGGAACGGAGGGAGTATGTACTAGCTTGGATAATTGGAAAGCAAGACAGAGTATATATATGATCTCTCTTGCATTATGGAGTGCGGTATGGTAACGAAAAGCATTTTACTTAGCTTTGGTATTTTTAATTATACATATTAGTACAGCTTTCTAATTATAATGTCTGTCAAATATATAGAAGGCACAGTTTTTTTAATATAGGGTACGGATATTTTTCTGCTCTGAAGGACGATCATGCGTGGTCGGTATTAGTTAATTTGTTGATTCATCTCTTAATTTTTTAGAAAAAAAAATTATTGGATTTGAAATTTTGTAATAAGCAAATAAACGTGGTCAAAGTAGAGGTTCCTGAGGAGAGGCGGCCTCAAGTAAAAAGTCTACTAATTTAAACCCTTGCTTTATGTATGGGTACTGATTACTTAGTTCCAGATCCAGTGCGCAGTGGATTTCGGCTGATTTCGATTGATTCAATAGTGTTCTGTGAGAGAGAATAGGCTGAAACAAGCTGAGAGTAGATTAGCCGAACACGCTGACTGTCGAGTTGAGTCACTGGATACACACAGTAAATGCAATCAGCAGGAATGATTATTGGTGAGTTGACTAGACCAAATCTGCAACAAGGGCCGGCCACCGATCAGACGGACGCACCACTACTGTTCCTGCAGATAGCTAGCTCAGTCTGCTGGAGTACCCAGCGATGCAAAGCGCGCGTCGTCAAAAGGAGAGAGAGAGAGATGAGAGAGAGAGAGAGAGAGAGAGAGAGAGAGAGAGAGAGAGAGAGAGAGAGAGAGAGATGTGGTCTGTGGGAAAAGGAAACGGCCCTGATCGTCTCTGAAATTGTTCAGAGTTCCCGGCCCGGGCGGCAGGCCGTGTGTGGGCACGGGCGCATCATATCGTATCATCGATCATGGCGCGCGGCCGGACACGCACCGGCACCGCATGATCGTGCGCCGGCCGGCCGGGCGGGCCTACCAATGCAGCCGCCTGGACTCGTGGTGATCGATCTGACGCCGCAGCTGCAGGCCGGGCACCAGCAGGCGCGTGCGCGCGGCAGTAGCACCACTAGCCATCGATCGATCCGTCGAAGAAGACGAGATGGGGGCGGCGGTTGGTGGCGCGCGCGCGTGAGCTTGCGGGGCAGCAGCAGGAGTTGGTCGGCCCGTCGGCACGGGTGCCGCCCGTGCATCGACCTTCGACCGTGGTGGCGGCCGGGGCCCGCCGGCCGGCCGGTCGAAAACCATCCATCTCATGCATCTCGTTTTCAGTGCCGCGCGCCAGATGGAACGCATCGGAACGGAACGTCGCGTTTGCATGCACAAGGAGTACTCGTACGTTCGTTTCCGTGCCACGGGATCGTCTGTGCTGCAGGGAACACTCACTGCTACCCAGGGTTTTTTATTTCGGTATTGCAAAAATTTCGGCCACTACCGAAACTACCGAATTTCGTAAAATTTGGCCAAAATTTCGGCGAATTTTTTTTAAAGACTAGCACATGAAGTATGCTTTTTCTAAAAAAAAATTTAAATCTAAGCAAATATTAGTATGATTTATGACTACACATCTATTGAATACAAAAATATGCAATATAAACAATAAAAAATTAAGTCTAAAGTTATATAACACATATATTAGTGTATTACAAAATTTCGAATTTTTCTTTCGGCCACCACCGAAATTACCGAATTTCGCAAAATTTCGCCAAAATTTTGAACCCTGCAAGTGCTACCACGACCAAATATCGGCCGCCCGGCCGGCGCGATCCATGAGCCTTGCTTCAAGCATCGTCAAATTAAGGCCCCGTTTAGTTCCAAAGCCAAAAACCAAAAATTTTCAAGATTCTCCGTCACATCAAATCTTGCAGCACATGCATGGAGTATTAAATGTAGACGAAAAAAACTAATTACACAGTTAGCCGAGAAATCGTGAGACAAATCTTTTAAGCTTAAATAGTCCATAATTGGATAATTTTTACCAAATAAAAACGAAAGTGCTACAGTAGCCAAAAACTAAAAATTTTCGGAACTAAACGCGCCCTAAAAAGGCAGCGGGATCGGAGAATGGCCGGCCGACAGCGCGTGCCGATGACGATGATGGAACGCGGCGAGGGAACCAGCGACGTCCTGTCCAGTCGTCGCCTCGTCGGGCGCCGCCCCATGGAAGTGAGTGAGCGAGAGAGGTCCAAAAGACGACGGGACTTTACACCTTCCACTACGTACTCCACCGTTTGCTTGCGTGCATGTTGTTGGTGACATACATTATACTCGGATCTGACCCGATCCTATATAGGCGCACTCTGTCGACGGAGCTCCAGAAAAAGGGATGCATGACCATACCTAAAAACGTGAAACCGCAGTAGCTAGTGCGCCATGCCGCGGGTGTACGTTGAGACTTGAGAGGATATATAAATCCTGTACAACTACACTGGTTTTGCAGCACCGCGCCGTTACGAGCTTTCACTAATCGCTGATAAGCGTGAGGAGCTTGCCTTGCCATAAGCCGGTGGGCGTGTACCTTATTGATGCAACACAACAGCTGTAGAAATCCGGCCAAAAAAAACGCGCTTTTTTAGGCTCAAACGCTGTACAATATACAATGGAGAAAAAAGGTGAATGTACGGTGATGACGTGCCATAGCTTAGAAAAGTGCCTGGTCTCGTGCTCCGCAATGACATGTCCAGTGACGGATACCTGTCTGTGATGTTTTCTCTCTATTCTCGTGTTTCTATCTATTTTAAGTTTATACGAGCAAGAAAAGGTTTCGAGGTATACAGATTTTAAAGTTTTTCTTGAGTAATATGCAACTTTGTCAGAGATATGTATCATTTTGTAGAACAATAATAGGCCAACTTCCGTAAATTCTTCTGATCTTCTGAATTTAAGATTATGCGATCCCACCCAATTTAAAAAGGAAGCAGCTAAATTATAGCCGGCCACAATTTAGCTTATCGCACGGCTTTTTCCTTTTTTTGGTAAAAGTGTAATTGTTCTATTCCTTTTTCGGCAAGGATACTAATTAACGTTTGTTTTTTTTGGTGGGATGCCACCATAAACCAAAACTACTAACGGCTTGCACGGCTAGGACCAGATACCGACCACGCATTTGCACATCTATACGTTCAAAAAAAAAAAGGCAAATAAGGCCTAGACGTATGCTTTTGGGTACTACATGTATACGTTCATAAAAAGACAATGTTTTCAGAAAAAGAACTGTCGGTGTTTCGGACCAGGGGGTCCTCAACCAACCAGTGAATTTGAACTGCGTGCCCCTAATCCCGGATGGTGATGCAAAGAGACACAAGGTTTATACTGGTTCAGGCAATCGATGCCCTACGTCCAGTTTGAGAGATCGATCTTGTATTCCTTGCACCGAAGTGCTTGTAGTAGGGGGTTACAAGCTAGGGGAGAGAGGGAGCTAGTCCCAGGTCTCGACAAGGTGTCGTGTGGGCCGTTTGAGACGTTGCTCTCAGGCGGCTGGGATATGTGCGTGTGTGTTACAAGGTGTTCCTCTTTTTTCCGCCCTCTCTAAGTGGCCCAAGTCCTCTCCTTTTATAGTTGAAGGGAGGACAAGGACAGTACATGTGTTAACTATGCGGCGTCGTGCCAACAGGGGCGGCATGTCCGAGCCCTGTGGCCTGTTCTTGTGGCGGCGTCGTCGTCGGAGTGGTCCGTCCTTGGAGCACTGGGGCGGCGTGCTAGTCCCATCCGATCCTGTGCGTCGTGAGAGCTCTGTGACTGCCTCGGAGTGGGTGCGGCGGTGGACGTGCAAACCACTGTGGACGGACAGTGCGCGAGGCCGAGGCTTGGTCGGTGCCGAGGCTGCACCGCAATGGGGGGTCTCGGTGGGCACGAACCTCAAGATAGCCGAGACCTTAGTGCACAGTGCCGAGGCCCCGAGTGGGTGGCTGATCTGGTGCGTCAGCTTGGAGGCGGTGATGACCCGGGACAAGTTGTCCGTGCGATGTTGTTTTCGAGGCGGGGATCGCGGGACACAGTGTAGTGTGGGCGCTGATCGTGGGCATAGCGTCAGAACACAGTGGCCGGTAATCCCCGCCATGCCCTGTCCCAGCCGGTATGGCGCTGATGCGACCTCAGGTTCCGTCGGCCATTCTGTGGCGTCGAGCCCTCGTCCGGCGGAGATTGCGGGAGTGGTTGAAGTATTAATGAGACACGACGCGCTGTCGGGAGGCTCGGCCGAGGCGGGGGGGCGACGGGCCACGGACGAACCGGCCTCGAGCGACACGGAGAATGAGTCCTCGCACGAGACGGAGATCGGACTCCTTGCCGAGGCCTTCCTATGAGAGGCCTCGCGCGACACGGAGAATGCACCCCCTGCCGAGGCCTTCCGTGGGGAGCCTCGCGCGAGGCGGAGATCGTGTTCCCTGCCGAGGCCTCCCGTGGAGAGCCTCGCGCGAGGCGGAGATTGCGTCAGGACGCCGAGACCTCCTACGCGAGGCTCGAGGCGAGGCGGAGGGCTTGGTAGGCCCAGGTCGTGGCGGGTGAGGGGCCCACGGCTTACCTTCTAGCTTTGTTTTTTGATGGGACTTAAGCGACCCCTTTGATGTTCGCTCGGGGTACCCCATTCTAAGGTACTCGACAAGAACACATCTCATAAAAGAATACATTTGCATTTGCAGTTTTCCTAAAAGCACAACACTATACATCTAGTCCCACACATTTGCACATCTTCTCTATACTGGCCCACATCTTGCTTCTCTATACATGGCTTGTATATGGCCTACATTCCTACATGTTAAAAAAAGATAACATGTGTGAAAGCATCTATGCCCCTAGTTAGGTTTCGGTGATTAATGACGACACAAGATTACTGTAACTAATGTGTGTTTTGCAGAGACAATTTGAGTTAAGTCATGATGATGATGATTGATTGGGCAATTATGGTTTTCATGCCCCTGTCGATGGAAATCGTTTCGATTTTCAAAGGATGAACGACAAGGTTAAGGACGGACTAGTTCTAAGTGTCGTTTTGCGTTAGAGAGACACTTAGAGTAGTTTATGACTTTATTTTTCCTTTGACCAGTACTATTAAGGGGGTATGAACTAGTGGCTTGACCTAGGTGAGTCTAATGTGTTAGGTGTGGTGCACACTTGTCAAAGTTAGCACTAGGTAGCTCAGGGATAGCTCAAAGATCAAATGGACCAATCCCCGTTCACAAAAGTTTTAGAATTGGAAGTGAAAGGAGGGATTGGGTAGGCGTTAGACCGTGATGTGGCATGGTCATCGGACCAATCATTCTGGGTCCAATGCCTACGTGGTGCTTCCAGAACATAGCTCTAGCAAGATGAAGCATCAGGACCCTAAGGTTTGGGGTCGTCGGACTAGGACAAGGACACTGTTCATGTGAGGGAGATGATTAGCACAGTGTCAGACCCAGGAGAAATAAGGCATCGGACCATCATGTGCCTCAGTCCAACGGTGTCTAGAATTCACACCGAGAGGTATTTTAGGCATCGGATTGGGTCGACGGGTAGCCGTCGGACTGCACTGTAGCACTAGGTGATGACAACGGCTCTTTCCGACACAGTAGAGGCACTGCTTCGTCTATGAGTGTTGAACCATGCGTCCAGGGTCCGACGCCCCCGAGAGGCCGGTCCGATGGCTGACTAAAAGTGGGGTTTTGACCCCCAACAACTATGTGTTTGAGGAAGGGTAGTATTTATACCTTTCCTACTCAGTCCAATTCCTCTCTCTTGTCCATTTGTTCAGTTGAGGAAACACTTTGGAGTGCAAGGGAGAGCAAGAGCCTAGTGGGGTGATTAAGATTTGAGAATCCAAGATTAAGGACCTCATTAGTGCATAGGGAGTAGCAAGTGTGCATCCACTTTTCTCATTAGGCTTGTCTTGGTCAAGTGAGAGTTTGTACATGTTACTCTTGGTGATCGCCATCACCTAGATGGCTTGGTGGTCATTGGAAGCTTGGTGATCATCTGATGGAGCTTGTGGATGACCCAAGCCATGGTGTGAGCAGTTGTGGGTGATTCACCATGACGGAGTATCGAAGAATCAGCCCATAGAGAGCACTTAATCCTTGCACGGATCAAGGGGGAGCTACACCCTTGCACGAGTGCTCTAACAAGGACTAGTGGAGAGTAGCGACTCTTTGATACCTCAAAAAAATATTGCCACATTCCTTTCCCTCTCTTTACTTTGAGCAATTCAATTCATGTCTTTACATTCTTAAAATTGCCATGCTAGAGTAGGATTAGAACGTAGGGTGCAAAGCTTTTGTGCGGTAGAACAATAGAAACACATTTAAGCAAAGGGGGTGAAATGGGTTAAATGTAGGGCTTAATTATTGCAAGAAATTTAAAATTAGTCCAATTCACCCCCCTCTTGGGCATCTTGATCC
The DNA here is from genome assembly GCF_019320115.1 of Miscanthus floridulus. Classification (NCBI taxonomy): domain Eukaryota; kingdom Viridiplantae; phylum Streptophyta; class Magnoliopsida; order Poales; family Poaceae; genus Miscanthus; species Miscanthus floridulus. The sequence goes on along the minus strand of NC_089586.1, from coordinate 51,289,607 downwards.
TTTCAAATGGTATCGGAGCTTCATGCTCCTTGATTCAGTCTTAACCACCTAGAGCAGGATGTCCCACTGGGGATGAAGCCCCTCCCGTCATTGAGAGAGATGATTTGCCTTATTGGAAAATTCGCATGGAGGCGTATCTAGAGGCTTTAGAGGTTGGAGTGCTTAGAGCTACCACACAAGGCTTCCCAAAACCTAAGGATCCCACAAACCTTGTTGGTGATGAGATTAACTACGAGAAGTGGAATGCAAAGGCTAGAACCACCCTTTTTAGAGGCCTTTGCAAGGATGTCTTTAACCGTGTGCGGAACCACAAAGACTCCCATGCTCTATGGTCGGATATTTGTGCACTCCATGAGAGAACCTAAGAGTGAGCGTGAGAAACGCTATCACCTTGTAATGAAGAAGCTTAATTCATTTGAAATGCTTCCTAGTGAAAGTGCTAATGAAATATATTCTCGCTTGAATGTTCTTGTAGAGGAGGTTAATGGACTTGGACTCACTCAAATGCAACCAGTCCGATGTTGTGAGAAAGATCTTGAGTGTCCTTCCTATTGACAAGTATGGGCATATTGTGATGGTGCTTCATCAAGGTGATCTTTCCACCACTATGCCAACTCAAATATTAGAAAAGATCAATGCACATGAGATATACATGCACATCACTCCTCAAGAGCCCTCTTCTTCAAAGAAGAAAGATGTGGCATTCAAGGCTAGCCAAGAGAAGAGAAGCAAAGAGAAAGTTGCTCTTGATAATTCTAGTGATGATGAAGTTGATTATGCAAGTCTTGCTCTCATGGTGAGAAGAACCACCAAGATGCTCAAAAATCTAAACAAGAATGGTGTCAAGTTTGATGGTAAGAAGAAGAAATTTTTCATTAGTAATAGATGGAAACCCATCTCCGAAATGGATTGCTACAATTGTGGAGAACTTGGTCATCTAGCTCACCAATGTCCTAAGCCCAAAAAAGACAAGTACAAGAAGAAGTACAGGGGCAAGAAAGATGACTCAAGTGACGATGATGATGATAAGAAGAAAAATAAGCCATACAAGAAGGATGGCAAGGAGTATCACAAGAAGAAGAATGGCAAGGCTTATATTGTTGGTGATTGGCTCACAGATATTGAATCATCAAATAGCTCATCCGATGATGAAAGTAATAATGAGAAGGAGAAGGTGGCTGCTCTTGTGATTAGTTCTTCACTATCTCCACCGCCGCCATCATTCTCTACACACCTATGCCTCATGTCCAAGGGTGAACAAAAGTTACAGAGTGATGATGATAGTAGTGGTGATGAAAATGGTAGTGGTGATGATAATGGTAGTGATAGTGATGAAGAATTTGAATCACCCTCATATGATGATCTTGTCAAATTGCTAAATCAATATACTAAAATCATTAGAAAGACAAGAGCTAAAAATGAGAAGCTAGAACTTGAGAATGATTCACTCTTAGCAAAGTATGACAGCCAAAAAAGCTAGTGGTGAGCTTAGAGAAGAAAATAAAATTGTGTCATCCAGGCTCAAGGAGCTCAAAACCTCTAAAAAGGAGCTTAGAGAAAAACATGATAAACTTGAGGGGATACACAATGAGATCATCACTAATTACAACTTGCTAAAAGAAGAGTACACCAATCTCAAGATTAATCATGACAATCTTATTCTTTCTCATGAGTTTTTATCCAATGAGCCGCATAATGCTATTAACAATGTTGTTAAGATTGATGTAGCCACATCATGCGATGACTTAATTGTTGAGAGCATTGAGCAAGGTTCTAGTAGCAAAGGCAAGAAAGTGGTTGAGTCCGACAACTATGATGACTATATTAAGCTCAAGAATGAGAATGAAAAGCTCAAGAAGAATATTGAAAAGCTATCAACCACCAACACAATTGTGATAGAGAACCTTGACAATGATCACAATATGGCTCTTGAGAATAAGATGCTTAGAGAAGAAAATAAGAGGCTCAAGTTAGAGAAGGATCTTGAGAAGCTATCAACTCATGATGAACTTAGAGAAGAAAACAAGAAACTCAAGTTGGAGAAGGAACATCTCAAGACCGGTTTGAGCAAGTTCACAAGAGGCCAATATCTTTAAAGTGAGCTACTAATGAACACCATAATGAAGATAGATAGAAATGGTATTAGATTCTTGGCAAATCAAGAGAAGAAAGCTCAAGCTCAACATCAACAACAATACATGTCAAAGTCTAAGCCAAAGAGATCCATTGAGTGTGGACAAGAAGGTCACTTTGCTCATGAGTGTGAAACTCCACCACCACAACCCTTGCGCAAGCATGCTAGACCCTTTGCTTTCAATGCTCACTACATGCTTAGAAAGGATTCTAGTGGAAAGATGAAAGTCATGTTCTTAGGTCCACCAAACTAAGAATAGGCCTAAGCAAATTTGGGTTGCTAAGTCACTAGTTGAGAAAGTCAAGGACCTTCATCAAATTTGGGTCCCTAAACAACAAGCTTGATCTCTTGTGTGTGTAGGTGAACTACAAGATCTGTGGAAATCATTGGGTTGTTGATAGTGGTTGCGCTCAACATATGACCAGTGATCCTCATATGTTCACCTCACTAGATGAAGAAGTGGATTGTCAAGAAAAGATTACATTTGGTAACAATTCAAAGGGTAAATATAAGGGTTGGGCAAAGTTGCAATATCAAATGACCACTCAATTCCAAACATGCTATATGTTGCTTCATTGAGCTTCAACTTGCTATCCATTGGACAATTTTGTGATCTTGGCTTTCAATGCTTATTCACCAAGAAACAAGTGGTTGTATCAAAGAAGGATGATGAACAAGTCATATTCAAAGGCTTTAGATACAACAAAACATCACTTGGGTGGCTTTGTCATAGGAGTCTTGCACATGTTTGGATGAGTACACTAAGAAGCTATTGAAGAAGGAGTTGGTGAGAGGTTTGAAGGATGTCAAGTTTGAGAAGGACAAACTTTGTAGTGCATGTCAAGCCATTAAGCAAGTTGTAAACACTCATCCAACCAAAGCTTACATGTCAACATCAAGAGTGCTAGAGCTTCTACACATGGATTTATTTGGACCAACAACTTACAAGAGTTTGAGAGGCAATCTCTATTGTCTTGTGATAGTTGATGATTATTCAAGATACACTTGGGTGTTCTTCCTTCATGACAAGACCAAAGTGACCGCATGTTTCAAGAAGTTTGCCAAGAGAGCACAAAATTAGTTTGAAGTGAAGATCAAGAAGATAAGAAGCAACAATAGAAAAGAATTTGTCAACATAAACATTGAAGGGTATTGTGATGAAGTTGGGATCAAGCATGAGGTCTCTACAACCTACACTCCTCAACAAAATGGTGTAGTAGAGAGAAAGAACCAGACACTAATCACACTTGCAAGAACAATGCTTGATGAGTACAACACACCGCAAGATTTAAGGCGGAAGCTATTAACACCACATGCTATGCATCCAACCATCTATTCCTTCACAAGTTTCTTGGAAAGACCCCTTATGAGTTGCTCAATAGGAAGAAGCCGGACGTCTCATGCTTTCTTCCAGGTGTTTGGTTGCAAATGCTACATCGTCTATAAGAAGTGGCAATACCTAGGGAAGTTTCAAAGATGTTATGATATTGGTTTTCTTGTTGGTTACTCATTGAAGTCCAAAGCATATCGAGTATTGAATCATGCCACCGGTATGGTAGAATAAACATATGATGTGGAATTTGATGAATCTAATGGCTCCCTAAGGAGCACATGAGAATCTTGATGATGCATGTGATGAACCATTGAGGAAGGCCATAAAGAACATTCCAATTGGAGTACATCAAACCTAAAGATGATGAAGATGAAGTGCAAGTGATTGATCCACCCTCTTCATCAAATCTGCCACAAGATGATGAAAAAGATGGAAGAGTAGAAAATGAAGATACTCATGTCTCCTATGATCAAACAGGCACAACTCAAGATGTTGATGCTCCACAACCTCCTCCTCAAGTGGTTGATAGAAGAAATTCACCTCTACTTCAAGCACATCCATAAGATCTCATCATAGGGAGTCCTTCAAAGGGTGTAATGACTCTCTCAAAAATATGCTTCATTTGTTGAACATCACTCGTTTGTTTCTTACATTGAACCCAAGAATATAGAAGAAGCTCTTCAAGATCTGGATTGGATAAATACCATGCATGAAGAATTGAACAACTTCACCCGCAACTGAAGTTTGGACACTTGAAGAGCGATCACAAGATGCAAGAGTCATTGGAACAAAGTGGGTGTTCCGCAACAAGCAAGATAATCAAGGCATCGTTGTGACGAATAAGGCAAGACTAGCTGCAAAGGGGTTCTCTCAAGTTGAAGGGTCGGATTTTGAAGAGACCTTTGCACCAGTTGCAAGACTTGAAGCCATTCATATCCTTATTGCATATGCATCTCATCATGAAATGAAATTATATCAAATGGATGTTAAAAGTGCATTTTTAAATGACTTCATAAATGAACTAGTCTATGTTGATCAACCTCCCAGGTTTGAAGACCCTAGATATCATATTCATATTTATAGGTTGTCTAAGACACTTTATGGGCTAAAGCAAGCCCCAAGACCTTGGTATGAGCTGCCTTCGGGATTTCCTCATTGAGAAGGGCTTCACCATTAGGAAGGTCGACACCACACTATTCACCAAAAAGCTTGATGGAGAGATCTTCATTTGTCAAGTATATGTTGATGATATCATCTTTGGCTCAATAAATGAAGAATATTGCAAAGAGTTCAGTGAATTGATGTTGAAGGAATTCGAGATGTCTGTGATTGGAGAGCTTATATTCTTTCTTGGTTTTCAAGTCAAGCAAATGAGAGAAGGGATTTTCATCTGTCAAGAAAAGTATACCAACGATCTTCTCAAGAGGTTCAAAATGGATGAATGTAAGCCAATCAAGACACCAATGCCATCAGATGGACATCTTGACCTAGATGAGGAAGTTAAATCGGTTGATCAAACTCTCTAGCATTCTATGATTGGTAGCTTGTTATACTTGACCGCATCTAGGCCCAACATCATGTTTAGTGTGTGTATGTGTGCTAGATTTCAAGCTAGTCCTAAGGAGACTCAGTTAGTTGCCGTTAAAAGAATCCTTAGGTACCTTAAGCACACACCAAGCATTGGCCTTTGGTATCCCAAAGGAGCTAGATTTCAACTAATTGGATATTCTGATCTGGATTACGTAGGTTGCAAAATTAATAGGAAAAGCATATTCCGGAGGGTGCCACTTGCTTGATAGATCACAAGTGTCTTGGACCTCTAAGAAGCAAAATAGTGTGACCTGGTCCACCGCCGAGGTGGAGTACATTGTCAGTGGGTGCTTGTTGTGCACAAATCCTTTACATGAAGCAAAGTCTTCTAGACTATGGTGTAGTTCTAGAAAAGGTACCCCTTTTGTGTGACAACAAGAGCATCATAAAACTTGCTAATAACCCAGTTCAACACTCTTGCATCAAGCACATAGATATCCTGTCATCACTTTCTTAGAGATCATGTTGCTAAAAATGATATATCACTAGAAGGTGTATGAACTAAAGATCAATTGGCAGATATCTTCACAAAACCAGTTGGATGAGGCAACCTTTTGTAGGTTGAGGAATGAGCTCAATGTGCTTGACCTAAGTAACTTCTCCTAAAAGATGAGCTTGTGTTAACTCTTACATTGCATTGTAATATAAAACATGTTTAATTTTTAGTAATGCACTTAGGGCTTGTCTAACATGGTTAAGATAACCACCGAAAAGCATGTGAAAAAGCTTAACCTTGGATCAAACTTGACAAGCAACTAGATTTACTTTCCTTGTATTGCATTGCATATGCATGTGTGTTGCTTTGTCGTTTCTTTTTGGTTATCTTTTGAGCATCCATTGTGTTCCTCCACCGTCAGGGGAAGCATTTGAAGCTCCTAATGGTTATGACCCCTATGCGGTGGCCACATGATGTCTCCTTACCCCTTTTGTTGTATATTTTCATAAAAACTTATATAATCACATGCAAAATATATTGAAACTTTGAGGGTTTGAGAGATGGTTCTCATACCAGTTCCAATTAGATGTTTATTTCATTCTCTTTTGACTTCGAACTTGGTTGGGAGAAAGTGTCATGAAGGATCTTTAAAGAAAAATGAAGAAGAAGGAGCGTTGGACCTACTGATCCAAAGGCGTCGGACCAGTCCGACTCTCACTAGACCTGGTGAAATGAACAGTGCACGCAGTATCGTCCGATGGTACCAGGTCTCTAGGTCTAACTGATTGCTAACTGGATCATGTTCTCTACATAGTTTCGGTCGTCCAGTCTGATGATGTGCGTCAGGCCTAGGTCCGATGGTGAATAAGTGTCTTTGGACCTCTCTAGACAGCATCGAACCACTGGATGTATGTAGTCCGATGATTTCGTCGTTCGGATCCGACACTTGGTGAAAAGGCACAATTAAGTTTTGAATCCTCCGTCTGACGCATGGGCCTACTCCATACCTTTCCCAAATTGGGACTCGCCCATGCTCACCTCTTCTATCATTTGGGGCCCATAGCCACTCCCTTTCCATTTCAGGAACTAGGGCGTCCCTTTCCATCCGTACATCGCCATTCACCGTTTGCTCGCAAACCCTAGCACTGCTCGCTCCTTCTCGCCATGCCATCATGTCACGCTCATGCCTAGCTATGCCACCGCACCACCACACATCCACATCATGCCTACGTTCCCTGAGCTCACGCCCTCACCATGTGTGCTCACCATGCTCAGGTCGACCTCACCACCATCGCTGGGGGCTCCCTGTCTTGACCTCGCCATTAACCTCCTTAGCCCTGGCGACTGCACGCACCTCTCCTTGGTGGCCAGAGGCATTTCTTTGGCATCCCCCCTTGGCCGACGACCTCTGTAGCTGAGTGAGCATCCTCCTTGCCCGCTAGGTGCTCGACCGAATGTCTCCACCGGCCCAAAACTTGTTTTTTGATATGTTTTTGGCCAAAATTTCTTTGCAGCATCCTTGTCGATCATCCTTGGCACCTCTGTTGCAGAGCCTTGGTCATTCCTAAGAGCTGTTCTCACTCCCAAGGTTTCCATTGCCTGTTAGTGTTGTGGTGCCTCTACACTCAGTCTCTCACCTATTCACAAGGAGTTGTAAGGTAGCAAGCCATCGCTCATTTCTTTCCTATCTATGCTTGCTTCCTTTAGGTCAATCTCATCTCTAGTGATAATGTGTTGCTTATATGTACTTCCTATCTATCTATGCAGTGAGTTTGGGCCATGGGGTGACTTGGTCAGTGTTTCAAGTTGTAGAGAAACTCAGGGCCATGCCCGTGAGTATGGATTAAGGCCAAGCCTCATGAGTGTTAGTTTGGTAGTAATGGCTTAGTCAGTGGTAGTTGATCTTGTCTATGATTGTCAGTGATAGGGGGAGTTCTTTATTAATAGTTGATCTTTTCAATAGCAGTTGTTCTTGTCAGCCATGGTTCATTACAAGAATGCTGGTGGTGGTCCCAGGTGATGATGAGAGATGACCGCCTCGCCTGACAGCACAGGAGAAGGCAAAGGGTCCAAAGAAGGTGATTGCAAAGAAGAAATGCAAGCAGTGATGACATAGAGGTAGAGGGTCATAGTAGTGGCAGCAGCAGCTGAAGCGTGCTATGAGAGGTGGTAGAGCAGTGTCATTCGTATTGGCGATCAGTTGACACTAGCTCAGAGGGTAGCAATGGAGGAGTTTGAGACATGGCATGGTAGTCCTTGTGGTACTATCATGCTTGGAGGTCAGCGTGTATCTCTAGAGAGTGCACTAGAGGACACTCCAATGGAGGAGATAGAGCCCCAGGAGGAGACAGAGCAGCCAGCGACAGAGGAGCCTACACTTCAGACATAGCAGCAGTAGACATCACAACTTCGTCGGTCCACACGTGCTCATACTCAGGTGCAGCCTAGGCCTAAGGGTTCGAGATGTGGTGGTCGTGTTCCGATAGCAGCTGCAGCAGCCTGAGCCCCTCCCCCACCAGTTCACTTTGACTTGAGGGACATTAGTGCTACTAGAGTTCGTGAGCTAAGGTTTGTTGACATGGAGGTGTGGTGTCCCCACTGAGAGAGATCCTTGAGCTTCTGAGGGTTTCTACACGCCACTACACGAGGACTTCCACAGAGCCATGCTGCATTCAGTTTTTCATCCTCATAGAGTCTATCCACTAGTGGATATTGTCAGAGCAGGTGGTGAGCAGATCCGTCCATACTTGACCTACTTGCTAGGTTTGGCAGACCTTTTAGGGTGATCTAGGTCATACATTGAGGCTTGGGTTAGAGAGTTCTATGCTACATTATGGATATAGCTAGACCATGAGTACATTTAGTTCACTATCAGAGGCGACCCAATGAAGGCTTTATAGGGCCATGATTCTAGAGAGACTAAGACTTATAGAGTCCACTACCAAGATACACAGTTTGTGCTATGGATTCGATAGACCCACCTGAGCCATGCTCATGGTGGACTACTTCCTAACACAACACACGTGGCCCCCTACTTCACACCACCCTTCGAAGATAGGTCTCGACAGCACACCCGGCCAACTTACACTAGTGTGTCGTCTCCTGAACTGACATGATGAGGAGGACTCTGCTACCTAGGACTAGGATACAAGGAGGGGTTGACAAACCTCCAGCAGTGGCTTCTTATAGCATTGGTGTCTCAGTCATAGTTTGACATAGTTGACTTGCTCATTTTAGAGATGAAGGACACCATTGTAGAGGGCATCAGGAATCACCGACAGCTTCCATATGCTCATTAGATCTCTTTCTTGATTGCTATGTCACGTCAGTCTGGCACATGCAAGAGACTTGGATAGGTCTCCCACAGTGTTTCTAGTGTACTAGAAGACCTCAGTTACAAATGGACATCATGTGAGCAGGACACTAAGCTAGCAGCGTCACCGACCAGAGGTCCTGAGACAGAGGCTAAGTAGGAATAGGCCATCAAGGCTATTGTAGAGACTAAGCTTGAGTAGCTAGAGACACAATAGGATGACTCATCCTGACAACTCAGATAAGGACTACTGGCTGATTCACCCATGCCCCCATGGGCACACAACAGAGAAGGCCAGTGGTTCTAGTTTAGCACCACCTCAACAGACAGATTCGGCTCTACTTGCTATACTTGATAGGATGGATCAGACGTAGTAGAGCCATGCAGAGGCATAGCCAGTCGCCAACGCTCAGATGTAGTTATGACAAGATTAGTTCTAGTAGTAGCAGTAGTTACTTTAGCAGCAGCTTCTCTCCTTTCAGTAGACTACGCTTGGTTTTATGGAGCATATCATTTGCCATACCGGTGCTCTTGAGTATTAGCCTCCTAGTACAGCAGCTTGGACTAGCAGTGACTACTCCTATAGTGACTCCAACATTATAGTCTAGTGGATTTTAGAGTAAGAGTTAGCCGCTACTAGCACAATTTGCCTTGCCCTTCCATGCAGGTGTCTTAGTGGTTCGCTTCTCTAGGGATAGGGTAGGCTTAGGACTTCACTCTGATTGTCACGGGTTTCACTCCTACTCAGTTAGAGGTCGTGCTAGTGACAAACACTCTAGTTTCATGGAGTTTGGGTGCCACCTTCAGTGAGCTATAGGGTAGCCCACACCTCTAGAGTTCAGAGTGTCTCTACCTACCTCAGCAGCTCTGGTCACAGAGATAATTCTTTCGTTAGAGCCATAGCCATAGCCTATGAGTCAGCCTCCTCCTCTTGTTACTACTACTCTTGATACCTTAGCGACAGTGGCAGTTGTGGCTCCTATAGAGACTACTTTAGAGCCACAGGGTCAGACCATAGCTTCAGCTTCCAAGTCTCAGCCAGCTGACCTAGCTACTGAGCAAACCCATTACCTTCACCTACACTTCCATTGACTGAGGGTCAGCGTGAGTCCGCTCTAGAGGGTCTGACAGCTTAGAGTTCAGAGTTAGATGATGATGCAACCTAGTTTCAGCTTACCCCATGTGTCTCCGCACTCGACTCGTCTGCTGCTATCCCATTGACCAACCCTTAGGTTTTGGTGCTTGACGCTAAAGGGGGAGAGGGAGCGAGTATGTTATACTTAGAGGGATCTTGTGAGAAGGACTTGTTCTTTTGTGTGTGATCCTTCGTGCATTCACGTCTACCTTTATGCATTGTATTATATGTGTGTTTGCATGTTGTGAAGGATTATGTGACATGTGTGCTCTCTACTTTGATATATATATGTCATGTCACTTGATTATGGTCATTTGCTTTGCTTCTGTTGGTATTTCTTAACGCATATAGAAATAATCCGCAAGCGCACAAAATTACCATTGTAGCACTTTACCCAGAAGTATTCAGGGTATCGTATTTTCCATAGGGAACAGAGGTACTCTTCTAGCTAGTTTGTCCAAGTACAACACAAGGGTAGAATTAACAGAGGTTGAAATGGATTCCTATGGTTTTATGGTCTAAGGATAGATAAACACAACTCCTACTTGCTCACTTCAGGGACTAGCTTACACCTGGTCTACCAAGTGATACCGACCTTCGCTCTACGTCGAACCCGGACAGTGGGGGAGTATGAGGGATGGATAGGGCTATCACCACTTACCATCTACCCCTCAACCATGGGGAACAAAGCAAACAAAGATAGCTTCTAGCCTAGACACCATGTCTACGCTATCAACTATTATTCTAGCATGCATACAAGGGTTATCCATCTCTATCAGAGCCCTTCTACTAGAGTACCCGCCACAAGGATGGATGATGAACCCATGAACAAGTAAGAGTATAGCTTAGCTAGTCAATAGACTTTATACCAAAGGAATCATGAACACTCACTTTGCGGGAGAACCCGTTGATGTAAAGTTGCTCATCGAGGTGCAAGTTGGGAAGACACTGACAGGCCTAGTTCTTCCCTGAACTCTTCCTCATATCTCTCCCTTACTACTCTACTAGCTACTAGGGCCTAGGCCCTTTGGAGTGTTGCTCAAAAGTAGAGAAGCTCTTTTCCTTGTGGTGTGTGGAATGAGGAGGGAGATGCCTCCTTCTATAGGTGGAGTAAGGCGGTGTGTGCGTCAATATTTGGTGCGAAAGCCTGGTCTCCACCGCCTCTGCATGGCGCCATGTGACTGCCATTCGATGGAGCTATAGAGAGGGACCCATGGGGGGTCGAGTGCCCCCTGACAAGGCCCTCTCACCACTACCTTCGCAGTGGTGGGCCTCTGGGGTGTATAGGTCATGCCCATGAAGTTTTACGCCAATTGGAGATCATTTGATTTAGGGTTTGGGCTCTCTTTCTCCACATGGCTAGGACCCGATTTGGCTTGGTAGTGGGCCTTCTCCTTCTAGGCACTTTTTGCTTTGCACAATACCATGTCATACTTTGTTTCTTTTTGCATTTTGAATGTATTTTCCATGTATTCCATGAATGCCCTCCTGCAAATGGTCAAACACCAAAACTTGTGGAGATTGTTAGTTCTAAAACCCTACTGACTAAGCTTGGTGTTTATTTTAGTAGTTTTTATATGATAGTTGATGGTTAGAAATGTGAGTTAAGCACTGCCAATAAGCTCCCCACACTTACTCCTTTCCTCAGTCCTCGAGCAAAGTTAGAGATAAAAGTAATAATGAGCAAAACATTCTAAGATATATTGCTTACATGAAAGCTATTCCAACACATTCTTTACACAAGTGAGATTTCATGGTGTTGGCTAGCATGCTACCTTGGGTTGCTAAAAAGTGGAACTAGTTCTTGAAACAAAGTCATCGTCCCAATTTCATATCTTAGCAACTTGGAGTTTTTGGGGGTTTTCTCAATAAAAGGCATAGTTCACTTTATACTCCTCGAATGGACTCTCAAATCACTCAATGGTGTATAAATCCTTACCAAGGCATAGCTATGTTTTGCCTTCTTTTGTTTTCTCCTACTTCTAAAAGATTTATGTGGAGCTTCAGGTAGGGATGAACAATATATCATACCTATATTGCATATGTTGTAAAGTCAAATCAAGGATCCGAGAAGAGAAGTGCCATAGTCTTAGATCAAGATGTGCATGTGTGTGAAAAAGGTAAACTAAAACTATACTCCTTTTGTAGATATCATCTCTCTTTATAACTTATTATTTTGAAACATGGCTATCTTTCTTCTTTTTTTCAATACATGAGCCTTCATGTGCTCATCATTTTTCTATTGTACTGGACCTTCATGTGTCCATATTTTTTTTACTTGGACCTTTATGTGTCCATATTTTTTAAGCTTTTTGCATAGCAAATGTTTCTTCTTCTAAACCACATATTTGGAGAGGGATCTTTATTTTTTAGAACATGGAGTATTTGCCTATCGAACATATTTTTGTTCACCCCCAAAGTAGGAGTAGAGTTTCTAGTGGATGGAAGCATGTTTTTACATACTCCCAATGTAGGAGCAGCATGTGTATGTGGAGTGTACGCGATCTTGATCTTGGGAGCATGATAAATATCTCAACAAGGGTCAACAAGACTTGACCAAACTCAACACAATAATAAGTAGCATATGTGAAAGGCTTGAAACTTGTAAGATATCACATATTTGGATTTGGTAGGAGTTGCTCACTAATTGAGGAGTATATGATACTATGGTTTTATAATATTTTTATTAAAACAAATTCTCCAAGTACTTTGAATAGAAATGGTAAGATTTCTAAGTCAGAACTATATCACACTTCACAACAACTTAGTCTACATGATTGTCCTTTTAGAATATTTTCCCACAAGCATAAGTGTATGGAACAAATTTTATGCAAGCTTCTATCTTAAACATGTTATGAACATGTCACTTTTCAAAAAAAAATAGATGAAGTGTGGTGCATAGGGGCATTGTTCATCAGGAGGAGATAACAGGGGTGAATTGAGTTTAGTTTTAGTGATTAGAATTATGTTTGTTTTAAGCTCAAGATTGTAGAGAGTTGAGAGTTGTGTTGTACAAACCATCATTTAAGAAGAATGAGCTAAGTCAGAGGTGGCTTGGCTAAACCAAAGGTTCAGCCAACCTTCTCTGGAGCCCTCTTTCGTCCTTCTACATGTTGGATCATTCGATGTTGTGCAACTTGTTGGTGGGAGATCTTGAATGTGTGTTCATTGTGCATGAGAGATCTCTTCCACACTTATTCTTGTACCTGTTTATTAAAAAAAGAAACAAAGGTGGAAATAAACAAGGGCTCTGTCGGTTTGAACATCGGAGAGCCTAAATCATTTTATTATTATTATAGCAATTTTTTTGTTCACCCAACTTTCACCTTTTTAACATAGCTCAAACAAGGCTAAAGCAAAGTTTGCAAAATTATCATAGCCTTGATTCATCTCCATTTTAGACTACTTCTATCATTTATGAAAGTTATTACTCAAAGATCATTAATCAAAATTAAACACCACATCCAAATTTTGATTAAAGAAGATCATTTTAACCTAAGCACTATGCTTAATTTAAAAGTCCTATGGATGTAACCTACAGGATATACCCAAACCAGAGCATACCTCATAAACAAGGGAAGCGTGAATTTATATGAGCAAGTTAATTCTTATGGAGACAAATATGAGCTAGCGAGTTGGTGAGTATTTTTTATTTACCTTTGCATACCTGAGCGTTCTTACTGGTAGCATATGACGATGGAAACTTTGAGGTTGCTACAACGATGGCTTGATTGCGTGAACTTCAGCTCAGGCGAGCAACAAGGCACCATACACACAGTTAGTGTATATGCACCATGGGCCTTGGTGGTAAGCAACAAAGGTATGAAAGAGGACAGTCCTCCTCTCTCTTCTTCTCTTCTCTATTTTTATCATATATATATTTTTGACTCTTTTTTTAACTTCTTTTTTAGCAAGGTAAAGCTAACATCATTTTCTTTTCTTTTTAACCAAGATGGTCTTTGGTGTGAATGGAACTTGTGGTGAGACTGTCACCATCTTTTCCCACACTTGGATTTTTGTGTAAAAGTCAAGTGTGTTATGTCGGGATCTACTTTTCGAGCGTGTTCCATCACCAAAGATCATCAAGGTACGTAGTCGATGTAGCTTCTATGTTTTTAGGCATCATATGTCCCCTATTCTTCTTGATCTTAACCTAAAAGGGTTAGCACATAAGAATACCCGAAGGTACATACTATCCTAACAACATGTTCTTACTTTTATTGAAAAGGAAAGTTAGATTTTTTATAATAATGTATTTTTTATGATTGTATATATATATATTTATAATCTAGGGTATCTCCTGGTAGTGCTTAATTTATGGTCTTAAGCTTGACCATGGGAACTTCACCTTGCAGCTATGAATGGTGGTATAGTTCCCAACTTTATCACCAAGCATTTATCATTTAATGTTCAAGCTGCAAGGTTAGTACCACAATGCCACTATGGGATTTGCAATATTTATGATAAACATAAGCATCAACAACCATCCTCTTAAAAAGTTTGAAAACAAGGATCGAGAGATGGTTGTGATCCTCATAGGGGCATGTGGGACTAAACAAGATGTCCATGGCACAAAAATTTTTGCTCTCAAGAAATATATCATTAAGGATCAACAGTTGAATCTTGACCACCATCAAGAACAATGTTTTGATGACCAGAGGGACATGGTTTGTGTTCGAGCGAGGGTGATGCTGAAATGAACGGGGTTACAAACTTTACCTCCTTGAACGGGTTATGGTTGGGGTAATGCTTCGCCATTGGAATTTTTAAGTGGGTGGCGAAAGCAGTTTTCCTAAATTTCTCATCAAGGCTTCCATGGGAAGGTTTTTCTTTGAAAAGTTTGTCTAAAGGGTAGCCTATGAGAAGATTAAAATCAAGGATAGCAAAGATGTGGAAAATCTAGATGAACCTCGGTTTTGTCAATTTCAATTGGTACGTCCTTGACAATCCCACTACACTCAAAGATGAGTCCTGAGGGACTTTTGAAAAGTTTGTTGGTCGGAATTAGCAGCATGTTGCCCAAAAGATTTTTCGCTAGAAATTCTGACATGATGCTAGTCCCGACTGTGGGGTTGTGTAGGGCTTCTATGTTTGTTCCCCTTAATGAACAAGGACATGGTCGTGGAAGGTGAAAGAATCTGAATTGCTTTGAAAGAATGTTTTACTTCCAACAACCTTTTCTTTGATGGCTCTATTTTAGGGGAAACTATCTTAGAAGGACGTGTAAGTTTTTCATGTCCAAAATATTTTGAGGTATTGCCGAAATCCCCAAATTCAATAGGGAACTTCGAAGGATAAATCACTCTTTCCTTCGGTGTTCGTAGTTCGGGTGAGGGCTCATTAGTCGAATCTAGGGATGGTATGGGTCTAGATTTGACTGATGAGGCCTCCTCAACGCTCAACATGATTTTTGCCTAGAGGATTCTATTTCTTATGACAAGGGGAACTATAACTTTCTAGGACGTTTTCAAAGAATTTCACTAGTTCCAGTCATGGGTTTGTGTGTAAACCGGCGTCCGACAGTCACGTCTAGGCATAGGTCAGCATGCATGTTGATACCCAAACAAAAGAGTTACAATAATATGTTGTCAAGTAAAGACAAGTCTGGGCTAGCAGTGTATTAATGCTAAAAATCTAGCTCAACCTACACCTATAGACTCCACATACTGCTCAAAGTGAAGGATCGCCCTTGCTAGAGAGTCGATAAGGGACATAGGGAAGAATACAAGGTAAAACTTGTCCTTAAGTTTATCCCAATCTCCATTCGTACTTTCTATGGCGTGTGTACCATTGCTTCAGCCTTCCCTAAAAGAGAGAAGGGAAACAATTTCCACCTTAGTGTTTCCTGTGTCATGCCTGAGATGCTTAGGCACGAACATATTTCCTCAAACTCTAGTAGGTGATTGCAAGTGTTTTCATTTTCAAGCCTAGAGAAGGGTTGTGCCTGAACCATGGTTATCAAGCCAGGGCGGAGTTCACAGCCAGATGAAATCTTTGGTTTACAAGGTCACTTAAGGAACTCGCCCTTTGAAGCCGAAAGGGTTGGATTTGGTGTTGGCTTCATGGTAAAAGTATTTTTTTGTGTTTTTTTTATATAAAGAAAAGATACAGATACGAGGACCTAAGCCCTTTGGAGTGTTGCTCAAAAGTGGAGAAGCTCTTTGTGTAGGGGCCTATGACACCTAGGAGGGGGGTGAATTAGGCAACATAAAATTCTAACTCTAAACTATGACATCTTTTTCTAACCCTAGCAAAACTTATGTAAAATATAAACTATCTAAATGTGCAACTATGGTTTTGCTAGTGTATTGCTATCTCTACTGCAAAAAGAGTAATGTAATCAATGTAGTTGTGGAAGCTAAAGAGCAAGGTAGAGATATACAAACTCCCATCGACAACTTCGTATTTTTATCGAGGTATCGAGAAGCACGCAAGCTTCCCCCTAGTCCTCGTTGGAGCCCATCGCAAGGAATCCTTCGCAAGGGCTAAGCTCCTAATCAGGGTAACTCCGTGGATAGCCTTGGGCCTTCTTCATATGCAAGTGGGTCTCTGACGTGCCTTCTGGCGAGCCTCTCTCGGATGCTCCCCGTCGTCTTCACTATCAAGCTTCCGGCCGAAACGCCACTGAGCCTTGTTTCCTCCGATACACGGTGGCGGCCACACCACAACCGTGGTTGGTGTGATCTCGCAAGACTACAAGCCCCTCCAATGTACAACAATGGTGCGCGCAAGCACCGAGTGGTAAGAGGTATGGAAACCTCACTAAACACAAGGCCTAAACCTAGAGCAAGTGCATAAGCGGTGGTCTAGTCAACCTAAGCACTTCGCAAAGCACCTACACTAATCACCTAATGAATCACTAAGCACTATGCAAGTGAACATCACTAAAATGGTGTATCAACACCCTTGATATGTTCCATCAGTTCCACACACTTCATTTGGCCGGTTGGGGTTGTATTTATAAGCCCCATTGAGATAGTAGCTGTTGGGGATGAAATCCTGCTTTTCTGCTACTAACCAGACACTGATCACGTCCTGATCAGATGCGTCCGGTCATCCTCACCGTTAGAGCCACGATCAACTGATCGGACGCTGCCAGCGTCCGGTCACATGCCATCGGATGCGTCCGATCACAATTTCACCGCTCTAGAACCTCTTTGTACTCGATTAGATGTTGTAGTCCTACGTCCGGTCACACCTGCTGTTGCCGAGCCTCTTGATCAGAGCGTCCAATCGCTTTCCACCAGCGTTCAGTCCAGCATCCGGTCACCTCTATGAGCTTGTTTCTTCACGATCATGCGTCTGGCTTGGTTCCTATCTTCGTGCTTGGACTTTGCTTGATATCTTGGGTCTTCACTTGTGCTTCTAAGGTCTTGCTTATGGTGTTGATCATCGGATCATCATGTCGCCTTCGTCCAAGTCACGTCTTGCACCCTATTGAACTAGAAAACAATCACTTGCAAATCCATTAGTCCAATTTGGTTGTGTTGGTCATCAAACACCAAAATCCAAAGTAAATGGGCCTAGGGTACATTTTCCTTACAATCTCCTCATTTTTTGTGATTGATGACAACACGACCAAAGCAAGCAAATAATAGAATTTTGAAATTTGAAAACTACCTACTTGCTAGGATGCAATGCAAGGGGCAAGGTTATATGATGCTAAAAGATACTACTTGTAAAACTAAAGGATACCACATAAAACTTATCTTACCCTTGCAAATGTCCCCATGTGGCATTATGGATTTAAGCCTTGCTTCCTACAAATCCTCCCCATTACATAGACTAATCCACTATCCTCCCTTTCTCGGACCATTACCACTTGTAGACCATTACCACTTGTAAATTATTATGATCTAGCTTTTGATCCTACAAATTAATGCTTGCTTTTGGTCCTCTAAATTCTCCCCCTTTGGAATCAAACACCGAAAAGGAAGACATTAGTAGCACAAGGGAGGGTCAAACTTTGTGATCCTTTATATGTGGAGTGGAATATGTCACAAAGTTTGACTCTCACATTATATAGACTAAACTCCCCCTAAATATATACATACATATGGTAGAAGGCAAAGCATATGCATAATTGGCAAAATATTGCTCAAGGGAATTTAATCTATATAATGCATGGAGAAAGCATATAAATATCAAAATGAAATCAACATGATGATATCAGTTTAGAAATACCACATGTGGAAACCAATTTGATTTCTACCACTTGCAATAGGTGGTGGATATTTTGAAGTGTGATGCTTAACTCTAGGGACTCCATTTTCCTTGCAATGAGACTACTACACACATGATAAGCTTGAAAAAGGTGTTAGTCTCAAAACATCCAAGTTGTAGAGTAACCTCTCCCTAAATTTGTGCACACAAGTATGAAATACTTGTAGGAAACATGCACATTGATTTTAGAAAAAAATACCAGTTGAAAAATGACATCTCATGAATGTGAGAATTATTTACGAATGTGATATTTGGGAGAAATTATCTACAATTTGGACTTTGGCGCATATTAGATGAACAATCGACAGACAAGCTATGTGTCGTGCTCCTAAACAATTTTAAACCATGTAGGTTTGCTCCAAGGGTTAAGAATGAAACTGAGCAAGCCTACCATAAGATATACCTAATGTATGCATGACAAAAGATATAAGCATGCAAATGCAAACATAGGCATGAAAAGTAACTAGATGCTTAAAGATACCAATTTGTAAGAAATACCACTTGTAGGAAATGCAAATTGATATTACTTGAAGGAAGTACCAATTGTAAGTAATAACATCTAGTTACCTAACATGGGAAGGGGAATTTGGGTCTATAGTATTCACTAACCCACTTGGCAATGACTTTATCCATAATTATGCACCCCATGAAATGCACCCATACTTTGCCAAGTCTCCAAATTCCCCGATGTCCATCGGACTTCTCACTTCCCTTTTAGGATCCAAACCTTCTTGGTGCTCTTCATGTCGGAAATGATTTCCTTTGGCACCCAAAAACATTTGACCTCATTGTTGGCTTGCTTGTTCACCTTGATGGCCACCACCTTGTTATTTTTCTTCTTCTTTAACAAGTATGGTGTGGAGGCCTTCTTGTCCACCTTGTTGGTGTAGGTGTTGGAGAGCTTGCTTGTTTGCTTCTTCTCTTTCTTCTTTGATCCTCCCCCATTCTTCACCTTGCACTCATAGGACTTGTGACCTTCCTTGAGGCACACGTAGCAAACCACGATTTGTCCTTCATCAAGATTATTCACTCCCTTAACGGTGTTATCTTCATGAAGTTGGGCTTGCTTCGCCTTGCCTTTCACTTGAGTCAAGTCCTTGGTGAGGCGAGTTACTTCTTGCTTGAGTTGTTCATTCTCCTTTGCAACCTCTTATGTGCATGTATCTACAACAACTTTCTCAACACAAACTTGGTTGCACAAAGATTAGTCTAAACATAAATCATCACAAGAAGTAGAGGCATCTTTTTTAGACATGTTAAAGATAGAATTTTTCTTTTTAGATGCCTTGGTGGAGGTTGTACTAATGGCTTCAAGATTAGCAACTTTATTTGTTAGCTCATCACCATGTTTGCACATGGTTTCCTATTTTAGCAAGCAAACTTTTATAAACATCTTGTGATCTAACTAATTTTTCTTTTAATTTTTCATTTTTCTTTACAAGTTGCTCATCATTGATTGTGCATGCATTTGTTATTGCACTAGCCTCAAGTTGCTCAATTTTAGTAGATAGTTCAACATTGAGATTAGCAAAGTTCTCATATTGTTCAAGCAAAATTTTATATGCTTCTTGTGAACTGTCTAGCTTTTCTTTTAATTTTTCAAGCTTCTTTTGTTGACTAGTGCAAACTTTAGCATAATTAAGATTTTGTTGCATAATTTCATCATAAGAAGGCATTTCATCATCACTATTACTCTTACTAGAGGATGAGCTTTTGTTACCTCGTGCCATAAGGCACACACAAGAAGAGCTTGATGATGAGTGTTTGCGGCATCGCCTCTTGTGATGGTGTTCTTCTTCACTTGAAGAATTATCCCATGACCTTATTGATGTTAGGACTTGGTTCTTGCATGCCTTCTTATTTGTCTTGGGTGTGGGCTTATTTGGACAAACTTCCACAAAGTGTCCCAACTCGCCGCATCCATATCATCCTCTCTTTCTTTGCTCATTTCTTTGATTGGTGAAAATAATATCTTGAATTTGGATGGGCACGCCCTTGACATTGAGCCTTTGGATCATCTTCTCCACCTTGTTGATAAGTTTGATTGATTCTTCATCAAGGTCAGAGGAAGATTGATCATTATCACTTGAATCATCATCATCATCATCCTCATCTTCTTCTTCATCTTCACTTGAGGAGCTTAAGCTTGAGCTTGTCTCAACTTGCTTTCCCTTCATCTTCTTTTTCTCGCTACATGAGAGAGCTTTGCCTTTGCTTGATGAAGAAGCTTCTTCTTGACCCATCTTACGTGACATTTCAAATGTCACTATCTTGCCAATGACTATGCCCGGGGTCATGGTGCTCAAGTCCTCCAAGTTGTGAAGTATGGTGATGATGCTTGCATATTTCTTTTGTGGTAGCACAGAGATGATCTTCCTCATGATGTCCGCATCATCTAGCTTTGTTAACCCTATTGAATGGAGCTCATTGATAATTAGATTCAAATGAGAATACATATCACGAACAAGCTCATCATCATTCATTGTAAAGGAATCATAATTTTGCTTAGCTAGACAATGTTTTTGCTCATGGACATTACTTGTGCCGTCATGGAGCTCTTGAAGTTTTAACCAAATTTCATGTGCCATATTTAAAGTGAACACTTGGTTAAACACATCCATACTAAATGATTCAAACAAGCAATTTTTTGCTGTAGCATTGAAATAAATTTCCTTTTCTTCACTCTTTGTGGGTTTATCGAGATTCTTAATGGGTTTCATCCCATCACGAGTGACTCTCCAAACACCCAAATCAACTGCCTCAAGGTGGCAAGCCATTCTAGCTTTATAATAAGGGAGAGTTAGTGCCAGTCAAAGTGCGGAGGCCTAGAGGCAACCACTCTAAATAGCGTCAGCTCAACAACGGTTAAACCAAAGGTCCATATTGAGCCAACCGGCTCTGATATCACTTGTAGGGGACCATGACGCCTAAGGGGGGGGTGAGTTAGGCAACTTAAAATTCTAACTCTAAACTATGGCCTCTTTTTCTAACCCTAGCAAAACCTATGTAAAAGATAAACTATCTAAATGTACAACTATGGTTTTGCTAGTGTATTGCTATCTCTACCTGCAAAAGGAGTAATGTAATCAATGTAGATGCGGAAGCTAAAGAGAAAGGTAGAGATATGCAAACTCTCGTCGATGACTCTAGTATTTTTATCGAGGTATCGAGAAGCGCGCAAGCTTCCCCCTAGTCCTCGTTGGAGCCCCTCGCAAGGGCTAAGCTCCTAGGTTGGGTATCTCCGTGGATAGCCTTGGGCCTTTCCCACATGCAAGTGGGTCTCCGACGTGCCTTCTGGCAAGCCTCTCCTGGATGCTCCCCGCCAGTCTTCACTATCAAGCTTCCAGCCGAAACGCCGTGGGCCTTGTTCCCTCTGGTACACGGTGGCGGCCACACCACAACCACGGTTGGTGTGATCTCGTAAGACTACAAGCCTCTCCAATATACAACAATGGTGCGTGCAAGCACCGAGTGGTAAGAGGTATGCAAACCTCACTAAACACTAGGCCTAAACCTAGAGCAAGTACATAAGCGGTGGTCTAATCAACCTAAGCACTTCGCAAAGCACCTACGCTAATCACCTAATGAATCACTAAGCACTATGCAAGTGGAGATCACTAAAATGGTATATCAACACCCTTGATATGTTCCCTCAGCTCCACACACTTCATTTAGCCGGTTCGGGGTTGAATTTATAAGCTCAACTGAGAAAGTAGCCGTTGGAGACGAAATCCTGCTTTTCTGCTACTAACCGGACGCTGATCACATCTTGATAGGACGTGTCCGGTCGTTCCGACCATTAGAGCTGTGATCAACTGATCGGATACTACTAGCGTCCGGTCACATGCCACCGGACGCGTCCGGTCGCAATTTCGTCGCTCTGGAACCTCTATGTACTCGATCGGACTCTGCAGTCCTATGTCTGGTTGATTTGTTGCCAGCATCTGGTCACGCCTGCTATTGCCAAGGCTCTTGATCAGAGCGTCTGGTCACTTTCCGCCAGCATTCGGTCCAGCGTCTGGTCACCTCTATGAGCTTGTTTCTTCGTGATCTTGCGTCCAGCTTGGTTGCTATCTTCGTACTTGGACTTTGCTTGATATCTTAGGTCTTCTCTTGTGCTTCTAAGGTCTTGCTTATGGTGTTGATCATCAGATCATCACGACACCTTCGTCCAAGTCACATCTTGCACCCTATTGAACTACAAAATAATCGCTTGCAAATTCATTAGTCCAATTTGGTTGTGTTGGTCATCAAACACCAAAATCCAAAGTAAATGGACCTAGGGTCCATTTTCCTTACACTTTGCCTTGTGGTGTGTGAAATAAGGAGGGGGAGGCGTCCTTTTATTGGTGGAGCAAGGCGGTGTGTGCATCTATATTTGGTGTGAAGCCTGGTCTCCACCGCCTCTACATGGCACCATGTCACCACCATTCGAAGGAGCGGTAGAGAGGCGCCCGTGGGGGCTCAGGTGCCCCTTGGGGTTGGCCACCCCCTGGCCAGGCCCTCTCGCCACTACCTTCACATGGTGGGCCTCTAGGGGTGTATAGGCTATGCTTGTGAAGTTTTATGCCAATTAGAGATCATTTGATTTGGGTTTGGGCTCTCTTTCTCTATATGACTAGGCCCTAATTTGGCTTGGTTGTGGGTCTTCTCCTTCTGGGCTCTTTTTGCTTTGCACAATGTCGTGCCATACTTTGTTTCTTTGAGCATTTTGAATGTATTTTCCATGTATTCCATGAATGCCCTCCTGCAAATGGTCAAACACCAAAACTTGTGGAGACTGTGAAGATTGTTAGTTCTAAAACCCTATGTCTAAACTTGGTGTTTATTTCAGCAGTTTTTATATGATAGTTGGTGGTTAGAAATGTGAGTTAAGCACCACCAGTAGCTTCCTCGTTATACTCCTATTCAAATAAGCTCTATGTTTGCATGTTATTCAAATGAGCTTCCGCGTTATTGGCTTGGTTCGTATAATCATTTCTAATCTCCTTGTTCTTAATGCCATTGCTTACATGAACCAAGCATGTTAAAAACCTTCACCCATCTCTTATTCACATACTCGAGGTTGTGTTGTCATTAATCACAAAAAACGAGGTGATTGAAAGCATCTAGGCCCCTAGTTGGGTTTCAGTGATTGATGATACAAAATTATTGTGACTAACATGTGTTTTGCAGAGGCAATTTGAGTTAGGTCAGGGTAATGATGATTGATTGGGCAATTATGGTTTTCATGCCCCTGTCGATGGAAATAGTTTTGGTTTTCAAAGGATGGACGACAAGGTTAAGGATGGACTAGTTCTAAGTGTCGTTTGGCGTTGGAGAGACACTTAGAGTAGTTTAGGACTTCGTTTTTCCTTTGGCCGTACTATTATAGGGGTATGAACTAGTAGCTTGACCTAGGTGAGTCTAATATATGTGTTAGGTGTGGTACACACTTGTCAAACTTAGCACTAGGTAGCTCAGGGACAGCCCAAAGATCAAATGGACCAAAACCCGTTCACAAAGTTTTTGAATCAGAAGTGAAAGGAGGGATTGGGTAGGTGTCAGACCGTGTTGTGGCATGGTCATTGGACCAATCATTCTGGGTCCAACGCCTACGTGGTGCTTCCAGAACGTAGCTCTAGCAAGATGAAGCATCGGACCCTGAGGTTTGGGGTCATCGAACTAGACGAGGACACTGTTCACTGTGAGGGAGATGATCAGCACAGCATCAGACCTGGGAGAAAGAAGGCGTCGGACCATCATGTGCCTTGGTCCGATGATGTCTAGAATTCACATCGAGAGGTATTTTAGGCATCGGACTGGGCTGACGGATAGCCATCGGACTGCACTATAGCACTAGGGCGACGACAATGGCTCTTTCTGACACAGTACGGACATTGTTTCGTCTGTGAGTGTTGAACCATGCATCCAGGGTCCAATGCCCCCGAGAGGCCGGTCTGATGGTCGACTGAAAGTGTGGTCTTGACTCCCGATGGCTATGTGTTTGAGTGTGGGTATTTATACCTTTCCTACTCGTCCAATTCCTCTCTCTTGCCCATTTATTCAGCTAAGAAAACACTTTGGAGTGCTAAGGAGAGCAAGAGCCTAGTGGGGTGATTGAGATTTAAGAAGATTAAGGGCCTTATTAATGCATAGGGAGTAGTAAGTGTGCATCCACCTTTCTCATTAGGCTTGTCTTGGTCAAGTGAGAGTTTGTGCTTGTTACTCTTGGTGATCGTCATCACCTAGATGACTCGGTGGTGATTGGAAGCTCGGTGATCATCTAGTGGAGTTTGTGGATGACCCAAGCCATGGTGTGAGCGATTGTGGCTGATTCACCGCGACAGAGTGTCGAAGAATCAGCTCATAGAGAGCACTTGATCCTTGCGTGGATTAAGAGAGAGCTACACCTTTATGCGGGTGCTCCAACAAGGACTAGTGGAGAGTGGCAACTCTCCGATACCTTGAAAAAATATCACCACGTTCCTTTCCCTCTCTTTACTTTGAGCATTTATATTGGAGCAATTCAATTTATGTCTTTACATCCTTAGAATGCTAGAGTAGGATTGAAACCTAGGTTGCAAAACTTTTATGCGGTAGAACAATAGACACACATTTAGGCACTAGGGGGTGAAATGGAAAGTGTAGAGCTTAATTATTGTAAAAAAAATAGAAGTAGCCCAATTCATCCCCTCTTGGACATCTTGATCCTTTCAATGTGTCATAAAATTGTTGCCAGGAGATAAAAAAACGATGCCTATGTTCCTAGAGCCTCTATTGGTGATGAACAGGTTGCTGCTAGTAATGTTGTGATGGATTAAGTTTCCATAGGCAATTTAAGTGTCATTTATTAGGCAACAATGTCTTCCTAATTAGACAAATTTTGTATTCTGGAAAAGTAAGTATAGTGTTTGTGTTCTTTTGCAACCCACAGCCCCACCCCTAACATCCAACCCCCGGTTTATTTGTAAAAATACATATCAAACGAAGGCAGGGTGATGATGTCAATAACTAGTTTTTTTACAAAAGGCAGACTAGTTCAATGGTTGAACAGAAAGGATCATCATAACAATAGAAAAAAGGAAAAAGAAGGATCTGTCAACAACAATATGTCACATGCATTGGTTAGCACCCCACTCCTAATCTGCACTTTCCAACTCAAGAAAATGGAATCTCAGGCTTTCCCTTGTCACCTGCGCATGATTAAAGTCACTTAGAGCATAAAGTAACACTTGGCGGTAAAAAGAGTAGAGGTTATAGGCACATTTTTGGTGTTGGACGCAAATAAAATTGCCACTAGATTACTAATAACTTGCCTGACCAATGATTTTAAATTGCTTAACTAAATTTACATGCACATTTTTTGGTGGTACTATCATGCTCGTCTACACTTTCATGTAGCCTGCTGCACACTCCACCTTTGCTACACAGTAATAGCATCGCAGCAGTATGGCAATAAGTAGTGGCCGATCTCAGCCCAATACTGCCCAACTGTAGCTAGTAGTGGCTATAGTAGTAGTAGGTGCACTTACAACTTGTTTAGCAATGGAAAGCAGTTTAATATCATTGGGAAAAGTAGAGAAAGTGAAACTAACCTGCAATCTAAGAACAGAAAAAACAAAGAAAGATTATAGAAGAATGATGTAAAAATTGCCTAATAATTTGAATTATTTTGCCTTGATCTTGCCACAATATTGCCTGGTTAGAGTATATTTAGTTGCTTATTCCCAATGAAGTTCAGTAACTAATCAATGCACGTGTACATTTAGTTGCTCTAAATGCTGATTATAGACACTCACACGCACTAGCATTCAGTTCTTGGAAAACAACAGTGGAATGATTGTAGGCATTTAGATAACTCTCACATCAGGTAGCATTCAGGTATCAGGTATTAGGTAGTAGCATTCAGGTATCAGGTAACTGAAATTTAACTGAAACTAAGACACATCAATGCAGTAACTAGTAGCATTCAGGTACCAGGTAGATCACAACATCAGGTAGATCATAGCATCAGGTAGTTCACATTCAGAAAATAGCACTGAAACTAAAACTGAAATGAGCTCTAAAACTGAACTGAAATGAGCACTAAAAATTAACTAAAATGAGCACTGAAACTTAACTGAAATGAGCACCGACACTTAGCTGAAATGACCACTATCCAGTTTTTAGAAATTTAATAGTACTGACACAACACTATAGACACTTAGCATAGTTACTTTCAGTACCAATGCATGAATAGACTTACTAGTGCCCTGTAATGCAGTTCAGAAAACAACACTAGGTAATGCATGAATAGACTAGTACCAATGCAGTTTCACTTCACACTAGATAATGCATGAATAGACTATTACCAAAACAGCAATCTAGTTCCCACATGGTAGTGCCGCAGTTCAAAACTAAGTATAACTGAAACAATCACTCCATCAAAACTAATTATAATTCCATCAGTAATAGATGCTACAAATAATAAAGGCGTGAATTTCAGTTATACTAGTAAAAGATGCAATCAATGTTTCCAAATTCTGTATTGGCAAGTTCTGTAGTGGTTCCATGAGCAATAGCTGCAACAAATAATTTCAATAAATTATGTGTGTCCAACAAGTATAATTTCTCTGTATGACACTATGACTATATCATCGTCCTCAAATTAACAGGTGCAATACATCAGCACCATTGCCTACTAACAATGGCAAAGCCCTCTTCAGTACCTTACATGATCGACATAACTAATCCATCATCTGAAAACAAGTACCATCACTATGCAAAAAGTACCATCACTATCTAAGTACCATCAGTTTAGAACAAGTAATGCATAAATTGGCTATCAAGAAATGTCACTAAGTACCACATTGGTTTCTATTGATGAATATTAGCATACTAAATAATTAAGCACAAGTGATTACCATGATGGATCCCAAGCTGCTGACCGCATAAACGAAGGAGAAATCGGATCAATGCTGGTCGAATCCCACCAAACATGTGATTTCTAAAGGGGGGAATGGAAACTATCTGCTGACCGCGCCGGGGATGGAACCTCCACCAGATCCATCAATGGATGATGGAGCCATCGTCACGTTGTTACTGAGAGCACTAGAAAAGGGGCGGGCCGCCACCACCGCCACCGCTGATCCGCTTCCACGACCTAGGGTTTGGACCGCAGCATCTACGCCCAACGCCGAGCCTCCACCACGACCAATGCAACTAGATCTGGCTACGGGGGGAGGAGGGGTAGGGGATGGGGAGGTAGGCGGCGGAGGGGCTGGTGCCAACGGCAGAGGGGCGGCTGACAGCGAGGTGGAGCCCGTCAGACTAGGGTTGGAGGCGGCGGGGTCGGGTGCCTATGCGTGTAGAGAGAAGCAAACTGAGAAATAGAGACAGAGACGATGGGATATGAGAACTAGAATGATGCGCGGTGGCTCTTTGACGTGTCCGTGGTAGCAGCTGTGCCAAACGATTAAATGACGGTCGACCAGAAACAAGTCAATCTCCTACGACTAAAAAAGAATAAAGCATGGACATTTTTTAGTACACATTTGTTTTGGATCTGTCTCTCTATTTTAGTGCGACAAAAGCTTCGCCTCACCTTTCTGCCGCCCGTGCGAAAAAAATTCTTTCGCACGACAATCGTCCTATCACCTTGTCGGTCCGCCCCCAGCGATCCCCGCATATTTTCACCTCGCTTCCCCCATGCGATAGCTGGCCTGGAAAAGGAAACCGCCATCTTGTCGCTCCCCCAGCGATTCATCCGTGAGACCCGCTCCTGTGACCCATCTCCTCCAATCACTCTCTATCTCCTCCTAGGATCCCGCTCCAATCACACAGGGCCGCCGCCGCGCACGCCGCTACCAATCCCCGCACCCTGCGGCCGCACACGCCGCCGCTCCCCGTCACCGCACCCCGTGTCCCTGCCGTAACACCATCCCCATTGCTCCTCGCCCAGGTCCAAATCCCATGGCTTGCCTTGCCGTGGATCCTGGTGGAACTAAGCGGCAGCAGCGGAGGACGCACATGGTGCGTGCTTGGTGGCCTCCATCTCGCCATGCTTCTCGATGTCGGCGGTGAAGCGGAAGTGTCACTTAGGGTTCTTGACGATGCTACAGAAGCAGTGCCAGCGATGGAGCCTCCTTGCAGGAGTTCTTGGCCTACAAGCCCACGAACCACATCTCCAAGTGGCTCTCCATCCTCCTCTCCGTCCTGTAGGTTCTCTGGGTCCTCCCTCCGCTCCGCCTCGGGTCATCCGATCAAGCACCAATCAGGCGTGCTCGTGTGGTATATGACTGACTTGTAGCTGAGCCTTTTTCAACATCGTTGTATGTATTAGGCATTTTATATTTAGATCTATTTATGTGTGAACAAATGATTGTTGTGGAGTCTAGAAAATTAAACAACAATTATTTCTTGGATCTGCTTTGGTTAAACACTATGAACATCTAATTTTTTTTAGATTGACATAATGAATTTGATGTTGATAATAAATCATTGATAAAAATGTACTGTACATTTTTTAAATATTTGTTAATTATTTTGGAGTCAGACATTCTTGTTTCCAGTTATGTACTATGCAATGATTCAATGGTTCGTCTCATCCATATTATATTCCTACTACGTAGAACCAAAGAGAGTGGTTTCATTAGACATTCTTTACTAGACTATACTTGTGCTCTATATTTTTTCTTTTAGTATTGTAAAGTATTTTCTGTGGCATTTACGCCTACAGTTTCCTTTCTTTTTTTTGAACTGCCCGCAGCTTCCTTTCATGCTTGTCATGTTCTTAAGGTAATTATAAATTGAATCACTAATGGTGTTATTAGGCATCCCAATGTAGTATTGCTCATTGAATTATCAAAGAAAAAATTATGGTGAGGGAGTTATCATATGATTTTAAGTAGCATGTTTGATGTGCATGGTCGGACTATTATTAATGGGCGTGTTGAACAGGTAGCAATTAAAACTGGTGAAGATGTTGAGATCTTAGGTTTGACACAGGTTAGATCTTAATTTTTTAATGCCTGAGATCGAATTTATGATACTATTAAATTGTTGCATGTTTATCCTACTTTCTAATGTTTGAAGTATGAGATCTTAATTTTTTTAATTGAATGAGTTGTTGGTCTATCAAATTCAGCATGTTAGTAGTTAACAGGGACCAAGATGCCTTAAATTCTAGAGCTGCCCCGGTCACTGTTTTGGTTAATGGTCATGGCCCTCATGGTGCAAGTGCAAGACATGGAGCTCCAACTTAGTATACAACCTACTTTTTTCTTGACTGTATAGTTTTTTGGGTGATTTATTTGTAAATGTTATAATAACTAAGCACAAGACCAGTGCTATTATTAGTACCAACTTAGTATACAACCCACTTTTTCCTTGAATATTTATTTTTTGGGTGATTTATTTGTAAATGAAACCCATAGCTAAGCACAAGAGCAGAAAGTTCTAATTTTCTATTTTTCATTTTTGTGATTTAGTACCCACTGCAACGACATGTTGTGATGAAATTTATTCTTGGTCGTATAGTGGTCCCGGAAGACTACAGTTACAATGGTGGAGATGTTCAAAAAGATACTAGACCGTGGAGGTCCGTGAAGACCACAGTTACCTGCAAAAGAGATGTTCAAAAATATACTAGACCATGGAGAGATAATGATGGTGAAAGGAGATTGTGCCAGGTTTTTTGTTGATCCAGTGTCATACATGCAACTTGTGTGCAGGCTGGTAACACCATTGGTCTTCTTCTTCATGGTCTTAAGCATGGTGATGTCGAGCGTGGCCAAGTTAGCATTCCTGACTTTTTTTAATAAACAACATTCCTAACTTCAAAGTGCTATGAGAAGTTTTAGAAATATCCATTTGTTTGGAAACTGCCTTGCATCATGGTACATGGTTGCGTGATCACCAAAAAATCTGTACAATTCTTTTATTCGTAATCTTTAGTCTTTGTTACACAATTTCTAGGTCTCCAATATCGAGATTGAACAATCTCTAATGTTGATGCACTATCATTTTGTACTGTTTCAGGTGGTGTGCAAACCTGGTAGTCTTAAGACATAAAAAAAGTTTGAGGTAGAAATATACGTCCTGAGAAAAGGACGAAGGTGGCCAGCACACTTCCATGTATGTTGTAGTTTATAGATGGAATTTTCGAAAAGTCAAAACGTCTTGTAGTTTGGAATGGAAGTTGTTGCTTATCACATGTAACATATAGTTTTTCTTGATTGATGGAGCACACATGTAGCACCGATAACATATGGAAAATTATTTGACGATGTGAAAGTTTCTAAACTGATTTGTGTTAGTTGATGCATATATTATTCAAAAGAGGACATTATGATTTCATTTATTGTAATCTTCTATATTTGTTCACATAAAAAATATGAACTATTATATTATATTCTAATTATTCATGCTTTGTGAGAACTCATATAATATTGATGATTAGCTAGGGTGTTGCGAATATCATGTTCAAAATATTGTTTTTTAATAGTATATCACACATTTAATTGTGACATTGTTTTTCCTGTCACCCGCTAGGATCTTGTGCCATCATCATCATCGTGGGCGGTCCTCGCCGTCATCGCCATCGCCATTGACGTCCTTCATCTTCCACGCTAGCCGATCCATCCACTGTCGGCCATCGCGTGCTTTAGATCCGTGTGAGGTGCGCTGCAGGAACCGCTGCACCAACAGGCAGGGCGCCACCAGACACCCAACTCGGCATTGGTTTGGCTCGATCAGGAGGCGCCATGAGTGTTGGTGCGTGTCCTGATCCTATTCATCCCGTTTCTCAGGTCTTTTCCTAATGCAGTTGTTTAACCGAATCGAATCTTCTAATTAGATTGTTTTTGGAATTGTGAGTTGATAAGGTTCTGAAAGCCATACCCTTCCCTTACGCCATCACCACCTTTAAGTTCGCATCTGGATCACTCATGTGGCTGCTCAATCTGCATATCAAACTGAGACTCCCTCAAACAAGTACTGTGTATAAACAAAAATTAAGATTACTCACCTTTGTTGTGGCCTGCAGCTATAAAGATATTAGATATTAGTACAAGATAACTAGACGCTCTAATTGACTAAACTGCACCGATGTAAAACTCGTTCACTCATATAACTGATGCGATGAATTATTATTTATTTGCTGATGCAGTATGCAAAGCTCCTGCCTTTGGCTTTGATCCACATGCTTGGAAATGAAAACAACAAGAAAATTCTCGTTCATAAAGAGGTGAGCTTTTTGCTCTTATAATGTTCCCTAACTATAGATTCACAACAGTTCAGCATGATATATGTTGTGCACACTGACCCCAGCACGACCGATTCTTCCTCATCTGCAAGGACCAATTCCAGTTGGAAGCCCGCCGACCAATTCCTTGACACTAGGACATCACCTCCCTGGAAAGCTAAACCCTCTTCAGGTATTATCCCCTCCCTTCAATGTTTATTCCCATGTAAATTTAGATCGGTGAATTATTTTTGGTAATATCAAGTTTCTTTCCATAGAAGGGCGGCCCTGGTGCAAGTGGTAGAGTCTTACCGCCTGTGATCGGAAGGTCCCAGGTTCAAGTCGCGGTCTCCTCATATTGCACAGGTGAGGGTAAGGCTTGCCACTAACACCCTTTCCTAGACCCCGCACAGAGTGGGAGCTCTCTATACTAGGTACACCCTAGTTTCTTTCCACAATTTTGTGGGATCTATCAGGTTCAATTTTGTTTCTATCAATTTTTGTCATGCCATGGCAACACCTGCAAACATGCATCCATGTTGTAATTCTTCTGATGCTCTCACAGTTCACCAAATTCACCATTAATCCTCAATTAACCTGTTGTTTAGCTGCATCTTGAATTGATTAAATTTGGCTATGTTCAATTGCAATATGGCTCAGTTGTGCCATTGGATTATAAATAAATTGGAAGCTATTTTGGTGAGCATAATCTTTTTTATGATTTCACTAAATTATGGTAGTTGTGTAGCGGTGTGTTGCCATGATATATATATTAGAATAGTAGCTTAATTAGATGATTTCATATGTATCTCAATATGTGCCCTCTGAAAATTATATGTGTGGTTAACCCCATGACCAGGCTAGATGAAATTTCAACATATTTTGCTCATACTGACCAAAATATCATATATTCATACATGTGAGATTGAGCCTGGCCGTAAAGTTTAATTTTTTGGTGTTCATTGTTAGTATCCACAAAGTCAGAGCGCCAGACTATCTCTAAATAATTTTTACCTAATTGCTAAATTTACTGATCTGTTGTGGTCACTGATCGGAAATATGGCGTGGCCCTATAGGGTGAGGCTAAGATTCATGGATTTCCTTGGCTGGTTTGGCCAAGGTTTATTCTTACTGCAAAAGCCATGTGATTGTCTTTTCCCACCTTGCAAGCTTCATAAGTATCATACTTCAACAAAAGTTAATATGTGGACTTAATAAGCAGGTTTATCGGTCTAAAAAAATAAGTTTGTCTTTGGCCAAGCTCTTTACCAATCATGTGTTTATTTCTGTATAACTTGGATTAAAATACTTAAGAGAGATCAAATTTGGCATTGGATCATATGCAGGGGATGTTTGCTTCATATGCAAGAAGAAGGGTCGCCCCTATAGTTTTTGTTTTTAAGACTTAAATGGCCTAATAACAATAATCCTCCTATAATATGGCAATGCTGATCAGAGGGTGTGCTGAGGTAAGTTCCTTTTTATATAGTTTTATAATTGTAATACATTCAAAGCTTATTTGTTTATGGGAAGCTACATGGTAATATAGGCACAAACAACTTCTGAAGTTCTTCGTAGAGCCACTGCGGGCCTGGCAAGTCCTAATACAATGGACTAAAGAAGGGTCATGATACCTCGATTATCTTCTCCTGTCATTGTTACAGCTGCAGACACATCATTGGTGATCTTTTTTCTCTGCCATTGCTTCTATGTGCTGTCATATGCTATGCTCAAAATGTTCTTGAAGGTATTTGTTAGATTCCATGCTTTTACACTTGTATGCTATCATTTAAGTCCCCTAATATATACTGGTTGCAGAATGAACAAAATATTTTTCTTGTAGTCTTATTAGAGGGTGGAGGTATGCATAGTGCACGACAGTTTAGGGTACCTGAGGCATTACACTGTGCTGCAGTTGTCTTTCAAATTGTTGATGTCACATTTACATCCATTACAGCTTATTCTCTTTGGAGCGTCAATGCGTGAGTGAAAATGGAATTAGCAAGTTATGGATAAATGTTGCAATTAGCAAGTTATTTAAACTACCAATGTATACCAAATAATCATTTGTCATACTTTTTCTTAATTGTTTTTGTTGGACTGCAGATTTCAGGGTCAACCGGGCAAGTGATATGTGGGTGACTGGTAGTAGCTCAAATTATAATTACTTTTTTTAACTAAAAGTATTGAGCTTTGGAGGAAGAAGGCTTGAAGGGGGTGTTGTTGAAACCAACAAGTAATTGTATCATGAACTTGCTTCTGACAATTTGAGCAACACACTTTACTAAGCGATTCATTTTTGCTGGACGTGACTCTTTGCTTTTTTGGTAAATTGATTTTTATGGTATATCAATTAATTATTTTTCCAATAATGATATCAATTAATTATTGGACCACCGACCTGACTCAGATCATGTTTATTGATATTGTCAAGATTGTTTTGCCGTTACTATTGTCATGGAAATTTCTTCTTGCCAATATAAAATATTATCTTAGCCGCATCACGGAAAGGTCTATATAGTAGAGTTTGTGAGCTTACGACGCCGTGCTCTCAGTGACTGTTAATTTTACAAACTTTATTTTTTGGATTAAATGTCACTTTAACGTCGTATTTAATTTCATAGTATTGTTATCTTATCGTGCGATCCATGTGTTTTTTATTACAAGGATTTAGCTATCCCATAGCAATGCATGGGCACGAACCTAGTTACCATTTAAAAAAATTGGAACAACTTTTTGAAAAAAAACTCAATCTGCGAGGGAAAGATAGTACCTAGAATTGTATTAAAAAAGACCCGTAGCCGAGAAAACCTCTGAATCTCTGCCACACCCTTACACATCAGCACCGTAGCCTATGTGAGAATAACTAGGACCGGAGTGGGGCCTTAGACCCGTGCTTTGCATGGGATAGACGATGAGATTTTTTAACCTCATCCTGAAAATTACTGTAACATCCCTGATGTTATAAAGTACTTAAAAGGTGATCATGTCATCATTATGCATAATCATCATGTATCAACTCATGAATGCATTTCATGTTTAATTTATAGCATGTAAATGTTGTTATGAAGTGTGTTATATGTTACATGAAATAATAGTGATTAAGAAACTTTGTGAATTTTAATGTGGGAATCTATTAAACAATTCAAATTCTTCCTTAATAAAAGTTTAATAATTTTTGTTGCAATGCTTGGTGTGAATATTGTTTTATGATATGTGTTGACTTGTATGGATGAATCAATTTCAAAACATTTGTGTTTAATTAGATTTCCGAAAACCCGAATTTCCAGCATTTAAAGTTTACCCTGGAAAACCTAATTCAAAATCTAAGCACATTTTGGGGTTGAGCCTAAAAGCAAAAGTGTAGAGCTTGTCGAGTTGTACAAAGTTGGTTTTTGGAGTTTTCAAAGTTGTTTTATGAAATTTGAAGTAATTTGAAAAGGCGTGATTCTTTAAATATTCCCTTTTTGAATTTAAACTTGCATTTTAAAATGTAGACTGAATTTGGGAATGGTTATAAAAGCAAAGTTGTAGAACTTTAAATTTTGAGCAACTTTTGTTTTTGGAGATTTTTGAGTTGTTATGAAAATTTGGGAGTAATTTGGGATTTAAAGCGAGTGGCAGTTCTGTAATTTCGGTGAACAGTACCCGCGGGCGACACCTCCTCGTCGGCGTGCTTCGATCAGCTTCTGGGCGCGACTGTGGCCGCCCTCGGTGTCGCGCTGGCACGGAGAGGACTCCTACGTGGTTTCCTCTTGCTTCCTAGCTGTCATATATAGCTTGCGCCATCACCGTTCTCCTCCTTTTCATTTCCTTTGTTCGCCGTCGCCGTCGTCCATTCTTGCCGACGCACACCACCTCCACCGCTCATCCTCTGGCCGAATTGAGCGCGCTGAAGCTTCGTCACATCCATGCGCAGCAATTTGACTCGCTCCCGCCGTCCAACGTCGTCGGAGTCATCAGCGAGCCGTTTTCTTCCTCGCGGCCGTCCGTCATGGCCGTCGAGCTCGCCTCCGCCGTGGCCGGCCTACTCCGACTGCTCTCACTCATTTCTCTCTCTTGTTTTGCGCTTACCTCTGTGCCATGATGCTCACAAGCAAACCAGGACACGTCGGAACGCAGCTTGCCGCCATGTCCGCCGCTGTAGATCACCGGTGCACGTGGGCAGCCCTTCACCGGCCATCTCCGGCAACAATTCGTCCACACACGGGTGTGCACAGGTCCTTGCTTGCTCCAGCACCTCTCCTTCACCGCCTGCGAGCATCATCCGTCCGAAAATCGAGCTTCTCCGGCGTCCTCTGTTCTTTAAAATCGCGACCAGGGACTTCGTCTTAGAATTCGAGATTTGTGAGGGGCTTTTCTGTGAACCGCAGACTCATATGAATAGTGCCTTTAGGACCTGTTTGCTTTGAAATCGGCTGGAACTTTGAAAATTCATAGTAATTCATAGGAAATTCGTATAATAGCAAATGAGGACTTTTTGGAATCCTTGTAAAATTGTCTATGCAGTAGATCTATAATATAGCATGTTTTAGTTTAAAGTTTTAGCTGCAAAAATAGATTTGTGCAGTAAGGTTGTAATGCTAGTTGAATTTGTTATTTTCCATAACTACAAATCTAGGGCTCCAAATGAAGTGAAATTTTTGTGGCATGCTACTCATGTGATAGTTGATGTGTGGTAAAAATTTCATGAGCATTGGATGAAGTATGAGTGAGTTTTTGGTTTATCTCGCTCTCACATGATTTCTTGCAATAGCAAATTGTCATTTTCATAGAGGCAGCTATACTTATGCAAATGGTATGAAATTTGTACAGTAGACTATTGAGAGGATATGTGAGCTACTGTAATTTTTGTAGAAGTTATTGTGTATTTTTGGTATATGTTCATAAATACACCTTGATGTCTAAATAAATGAAGAAATGCTTTAAGAAAATTTATTTAGAGGTGAGCACCATGCTTTCTGGTATTCTTTAGTCATGTGTGAAATGTTGGTGAAGTTGGTTTTGCCCAATTATGTGTTTGCAACATAAGTTAATAATTATTTTCTTGCCGATGTGGTTTATGGACAGATCTGGTAACTTAGCAAAGTTCTTCATGATAATGTGCTTTGTTGTGAAACTTGTTTATACAAAAGTTGTAGATAATTCATGTATCTATCTGCTGTTAAAATTTGGTGGTATTTGGCCTTGTGGTTTGTGAGTTATGCCTGTTTAAAGTTGGGTTTCAGAAATGGCTGCTCTCTGTTATTTGGGGACCAGTTTCTATAAATGGGTATAATTGACTTAGTTAACTTGAGAATCATGCTAAGATGATTAAAGATGAGTTGTAGAAAATTTCATAAGCTTTCCAGAATGTCTTGTTGCATGGCTATTGGATTTGTATAACTCTAGTTATGATCCAAACATGAAGCTGTTGTTTCCAGTCCTGAAATAGACATATGTTAGTTAAATAGTAAACCTTGATGACTTAGGTTTTGTTTGAAATTTTGATTGAGTGATGACCTTGGGTCATTAGCATAAGATGATTCTTGGTACTTAAAGTAAGTAGTTGGGTTTATAAAAAAGGTTTAGTTAGTTTTGACTTGTAACTGTACCGTGAAGGAAAGTTGTATTCAAGTTAGTTAATCTTTTATGCTTTCACCAATGCACCTCCATGCATCATGTCATACAATCCATCATGCTAAAGCATGCATTATTTATTTACGTGTAGTGCATACGTGAGTGAGAAGGTTCGCGTTGACTAATCTTCGGATGAGTGTCATCATTCAATGGTGCTCGCGTTGATCAAGTGTTGGAGAAGGTTCATCCATCAATGGTGATGCTGTCAAGTCTAACTCCGTAATCTCTCTGTGGAACTAACCTTTTCTGCCGACCAAGGCAAGCCTCGGATGCATTTAAACCCTACCTTGTGTTTTACAAATTGATTTCGCTTTTGCTTTCATATACTGCATTAAGTGATTAGGAGTTAAGTGAAAACCTAATTGATGCATGACCAACCTTGTTTTGTTCCATATCTACCTTGTTACCAGTTTTAATTCGTAAATACCTAGTTATGCTTAGTCATGCTTAGATAAATAAAGGTCGGGTGATTACCTATCACCTGCGAGTTTTAAATAGAACTTTGGTTACTTATGTTATCATGTGATATGGGAATTTGGAGTAATAAATCTAGACCGGGCGGACTCGGTGTGTGTGAGCCACAAGACCTGGTAATGTCTTGTGAGTAGGTTCTTTCCACCAGTGTCGATTAAGGCCATACCGTTGTTGAATTGCATGAGGTGAGAATTTGTAGTACTAACCACATACTCCGGTAAGCCTGAACTTGGCAATTCTATTACGAGAATGGCTACTCGTGCACTGGGAGTGGAGAGATGGCGGGAATAGCATGTACCCACGTGGCAATGGGCTGGATTGGTGGAGTACTATATTCTTGGGTGGCGCAGACCCGTTCTTGTTTTAGAGGATCCGAGGGTAGGTTGATATATGTGAGTCGGGGACCTGCATATGTCGTGTGGTCTAGAATCCCCAGCTGGGTTTAATCGGTTCGAATCATCGTTGCTCCTTGGTTATGGAGACTCAACTCACTGTTCATCATCATAGTAATAAATAACTGGAACTTGAGGATGGTCTATGAAGGTGTTGGTTATGAAGTTTCATGATCTCATTATGGATCATGTCAGCTTTGTATATGATCTTATGAAGTTTTAAATGTTGACAAAAAGAATTTCGTTAAAGAGCTTTTACGCAAAAGAACTTTGATTATTGCTAAAGCCATACCTTGAATCCCTGAGCCTACATTCCTGAGTTCTATCAATTTTTATTTCGGTTAAGTCTTGTTGAGTACTTTTGTACTCAGGGTTCGTTGACCCTTGTTGCAGGTGAGCCTCATGAGCAGGTCTGTTTTGGGCCGTGTTGCATGACGGTTGTTCGATCCGATGCTGACCAGTAAATGTGTGGCCCTTGGGCAGGGCAGTATTATTGTGTGTTTTGTATTATGTTATAATGCCACTCCGCTGCTACCGTTTGTATTATTAATCGAACTTAGTTTGAAAGGTTTGAAATAAATGTTTTGTAAACTAAGTTATTGTAAGACTTCCGCTATATTACTCTGATGTATGTATTTGAATAAACTGTTGTAATACTGCAATGACTCTGTAATGTGATCCTGCTCGGAAATCGTGGATGATTCGGGGTTCCATGGGGACACCCGACAGTCTTCTTAAGTTACTAGGAACATATGCATAGTCGTCAGAGGTCGTTGGACAGTGACAGGTGCATGTGGGTCCTATAATTTAGGAGGTTCTGCCACAATTACTCCCACGGGGAATCAAACTGGCCCGAGAAATGCTACTCAAGGCCGTTAACCAACTCATCAATAGCCCTTTTGCTAGGACAAATTTTAGACAATATCATTATTATTCTTCAATAAGTTGCAAATACAAGTTTGAATTATTTCTATCGGTGTTTGATGACCAGCAACCCATCATGAGGATACCTGGGACACTGTCAGAGGGCTTTGGCATACGCAGAACTCGACGGTAAACACAAAGAGGCGATCAATTTATACTGGTTCACACCCTCTTGTCAAGTAATAGCCTTTACGTCTGGTCGACGTGTAGCCTTTTGCGTTGGATGGATTGTATGATTGTTAGGGTTACACGGGGCTACACCATACCTCTTTTTATATAGGGGAGAGGGTAAGGGCATGTTTCTAGTCCTAGTCGATTATAAGAGAAGAGTCCTAGTCCTATTACAGAATCTAGCTTTCATAGTAAGCCAACTAAGTCGACCTGGAGTAGCTTGAAGTCCATGTCACCTTGTCTCGCATCCTTCAATAGATCATGGGCCATCCTAGGGCCCATCCAAGTAGTACCCCTATGGGGAACCCCTAGGACCCTGTTCCATCAAGCCTCCAAGTGTGTCATGGTTGAACTTGGAAGTCTTCTTGTTCCTCCTGATCTTGCCGAGTAGGAACAATCGTTGTCCAAGTACTTTCATGAGTGAAGCCATGAAGTGCTCTACAAAGCCTCCAAGTGATGTGCACTTCTCAAAGAAGTGCACTCACTAAATGTAGCCCCTGAGCCTCTTGTTGTTTACAAAACAAAGAGTTAGAGGGTTTAAAAGAAAAAAACATCCATAGAGGATATGTGTCCGAGTACTTGTACTCGAGATAAGGATCTAAAAAGAAATATACTTTGAGGATGAGAGTGTCAGCAAAAATTATTGTCCTGTCTGCTTGTACAGGAGCAGGTAAGACATGTCAAAGTCACATGAAAGGCTTTAGTACAGTTGGTCCAAAGATGCTCAGAATATTCATGGGAATATGCCATCAAAGGTGCTACCGAGTGTACTGTGACATCACATGTGCTGGAAAAAGGCCGCCTATACACTAAAAAGGTGTAGTGAGACACACTGTACCAACCTGTGTAAGCATTAGTAGCTTGTCCATATATTCTGCATGAACCTGGTCTATAGATAGCACCGAGATGCCTATAAAAACCCTCCTGGCAAGCACTTGAACCTCAATTGTAGAAGTGGCAAAGTAGCTTAAAAGTTTTGAAGCTTGCAAATATGGTGGTGAGTGAAGTAAACCAGCCCTCGAGAGTACTCGGTTGGTATAACCAAGAGTTGTCATGACTAGAACAATTCTTGTAAGAGGGTTTAGAGGTAGGCTAAACTCGTAGTTGTACATAGTAGAGGAGTCTGTAACTACAACTAGAAGAAGTGTTGTGATGGCTGGTAGGGTGGCACATCCAGCAGTCCCATACTAGTTCTTCTAGGTGTCTATCGATGTTTGTCCATGAAGGGTCATACCCAGACCTGAATGTGTACAAATGGCATCGGCTAGGTGGCAAGATGTGCGAATAGCTCATCCTACATACTAGCCTGCATGCTTCCTCTTACAGTAGCTATGCTACCAAGGGTAGTCAGCCAACAAATGTTCGTAGCCAGACAATCTCCTACAACTAAAAAGAACAAAGCATGGACACTTTTTTGTGTGACATTCTAACATGGGTCCATCGTTCTGCCTACTGCGTTCCCGCATCCTCGCTCTGATGCGTGGCTGTGCGGAATTTTTTTCCATATCCCCCTCACCCCCGATGCCTCCCACCCCACACTCGACTCTCCCACTCCCCCAACGCCTCCCCTCCCATGCGTGCGACTCATCCTCCTGTCATCTCTCCCCCATGGACGAGGCACCAGCCCACCAGGCGAGAGCGCCAGCCAAGGATGCGAAGCCACCGACCGCCGGCCACCAAGGCATAGGGCCCGCATGCACTCTCTCTTGTGGCGACCACAGACCATCGTGGCAACCCTACACCTAGGTGCCTAGGTTTTCATCGGGCCCTTCACCATGTCTTTGCTGGACCCTTCGTCGGACGACGAGCACCAATAGGTACGCCCACCCCTTCCCTGCTCTCCCTTCTATGTGAAGCCGAGGACCCAAACCCTAACTTAAGCTATTTGGTGTACTCAGATCTGATCTAATATCAAGCCTACCAAATTCGATTTTGTTACAAAAGTTATCAAGCGTGCATATGTCCACCTGTGTCCTTTTACTGGATCCGCCCCTACTATTGGTCTTGGTTTTGTTGATTTGCTCTGTAGTGATGGAGGGTTTAGGGAGGAACTAACTTGCTAATCCAGCATAAGCAATTGGACAGTTTGGTAAATCTACTGGCAGAGGCAAGCAGGTAATGTTGCTATGAACCTTTCGCTCAGTTTAATAATAGCAAAATTGCTGGTAATTTTGTCTCGTCGATATGTGATGCTCATAATTTCTATCGGTGTATTACTAATTATAGCTATAGTGATATAGTATCTGTAACAGTTAGGTTTGTCTATTGGTTCATAATTTCATATGGTATGATAACTCTTCTCAGGTTCTACCGCAAAGCATATAATAAACAGTTCTCAGGTGTAACTACTGAGCAGGAGCCTAAATCGTCGACTAATACTCCTGAGTGGGTGGCATCTGTTCTTAATGCTTCATTCGAGATAGCCAGAATTGTTCAAGGACCTGGTGTCCTGCATCCATGGACTAGTTGCTGTATTGGTCAGTTTGCTTATTTCCCCTTTCTTTTTTTTCATTATGGATTTTTGAACTATGACTCCTTTAGTGCTGTGAGTTGCTACTTGTATTTTTAATTGATCACAAAACTACTTACTGCAATGCAGGCCATACTTTTGATTCACGATTGAAGGCTCCTCACTTAAGCACCTCACCGTGCCCTACTGGATATCCTCCTGGTATTGATTTTTTTCTTCCATCTCCTTCTTAGAGTTATGTTTCATGAACTCTATTTTATTTGTTTAAGACACAGTTAGTTGGCCATGTCAATACTAACTGCAAACGAGTATAATATTTGCAGCTTTGTTTTCAAGTTAATTTGAGCTTAGGAAAAAAAATAGAGCACTGGAAGTTTGATAAATTGCATATAAAATATGTCCTAATTGTTTGTGTGGTTTTCGTTAAGCACATTCCCATAGATGTTGTTATGTTATTAAATAAATTATATCATGCTTGAACTATCCTATTTCAACAAAAATTACATGGATCATGCTTCTTACTATTACTGCATCGGCTATGTGATATGACATTATAAGCAAGGCATTTCGGTTCTAACCAATACTCTATGTTTGTTCTTTGAATAATATTTGGAGTGTAGGTGGTGCCATTGGCAGCATATTCACTAAATGATGATCTAAAGGGATAGTAAATTTGCTCAATATAAGACAATGCACCATACTACCATGACACATGCTGGACTCATCCTTTCCATTCAGCTCTCATCCTGCGACAAGTATCAGGTAAAATGCATAGTTGTTAATTGCTATCTATTTCAAGGAGAAAACTCAGAAGTCTAAGTTGCATAGTGCAAAATTACTTCAGTTAAAATATTAAGTGTTCATGCATGAGAATGACTTGTTCTGTATTTTTTCCTGGATGGTGGAACCCTCCAGCCTATTCAAGAATATATTGTGAAATTCAAAGAGCTCTTCTTCCATGGTTTCAATCTGACGCGGGTTTTGGTCCGTTTGTGTGTCAGTGGGGTTGCATAGCTGGTGAAGGTGCTGAGCAAGGTGTGCAACTGTTGGCGTGACTGGGAACCAAGCACTGCGGGCCTCTGTAGCTAGCCTCCATGAACAAGAACGTAGAGTTGTGCTGGTTCCTGATCAAGACTTGCGATGTTGATGCGACCGATTCAGATGGTAGTACGGCGCTAGTAGAGGTGTTTTTTTTCTTTCTATGACAATAGTAAGGCATGAATGCTCCTCCAGTGCATCATGCAGAGATTTTATTTGCCTAAGAAATATCGACTGAAGCTAGCTGGCTGTGCTCATGTACTGACACAAAATTGTGTAATATTTCTATATACCTGTATGATTTTGCAAATTGTGATGAAGCAGATGCCGGTGAACTTTTAGTAGCATTATTTTTATGTTTCCCTTAAGCACTAGGCACTAGGTTGTTATGATCAATTTACCATTATTCTTGATTCATGAAAGATGTGGTTTTGCTTGATGGTAGATAATGGTAACATTGTTATTAGTTGTAGAAACACATTTACAATTTTTGTGTCGGGCAAGCTTCTTTTCTGCCAAATGTACATTGAAACTGGAGATGAATGCAATCCAATAGCTATATTTTGTTGCCTCTTGTGAGTTTGGATAGTGCCTGCACCAAAAATTTTGAAAGGATATGCATTGATTTATCAAATGAGAATAGGTTGTAGTTTTCTGTTGTTACATTTTGAAAGGATATGCATTGATTTTTCTATAGTTACATTTTGAAAGGATAAGCATTGCTTTTGTCTTGCTCATCTTCTTTTTAGTACAAGCCTGAGTCTTGTACCCTGCAAGCACACAAAGGAGACAAAATTAAGAATCATTATCGTGTAAGTATATGATCTATATACCTTTTTAGCCTTGCCTATATTTTCCACAATGATTTTTCTAATTACCTTTTTAGCCTGAGTCATGTACCCTGCAAGCACACAAAGGAGGGGAGGCATTGAGGGAGTAGGAGAGTCGAGAGCAGGGTAGGAGGCA
Organism: Miscanthus floridulus; assembly: GCF_019320115.1. Taxonomy (NCBI): domain Eukaryota; kingdom Viridiplantae; phylum Streptophyta; class Magnoliopsida; order Poales; family Poaceae; genus Miscanthus; species Miscanthus floridulus. The sequence continues at coordinate 51,246,185 of NC_089586.1, read as the reverse complement.
TCGGGGGTGAGGGGGATGCTGAAATTTTTTTCGCACAGACGGCAGACGGACTGACCCGAAGATAATTGTCGCACCAAAAAATTGTCCACTCTTTAGTTTTTTTAGTTGTGAGAGATTGCCTTTATCAGAAATTATGCATCATAAGTTGTAGTTTTGACATATGTGTATGTTGCTGTGCTTTGGAGTTATATAATATGAAATATTTTGCTAATTACTAATCTGGTATATTTTGTACTTGAGTCTACCCATGTTAATAAGCTGCAGCATGATTCCATTTTGAGGATGGCTAGGTTTGATGATATTAACCATTTCAAAAATTTATTGAACTAACTTTGTGGTGTTGTTACCTTCCATTGTGGTGGCTTCACTGTTGGGAGTAGTGTCATTCCCTCATGCCTTTTCCTCCATTGACAGGAAGCACGACTTCACTGGCATCGACCTCCATTGGTGGCTTTGCACTGACTGTACCGTTTTCTCCCCTTCCATGGATGCGCCCTCAATGTGTGTTCAATTTTTTTCATGTGTTTGTATGAATTATCATAGGATTAGCCTCTTGAATGTTTCTTTTCTATAAATATTCTAAAAATTCATATATACCTACCTATTTGTCCTATCATTGTTTGGTTCTGAATGTGCTAAAAATTCAAGTAGCGCCAGATTGCCTGACTACTTATTTACAAATTCATAGAGCACAAAAACTTGATCTACACAGAGAAAAAATGACTATAGGGAATTTAGTTCATGGTTGAATAAAAAAATAATCACCGACGCATAGTGCAAGCTGATATAATTAGGCTACCTACCATTTGTACATATAATGAATTGGCTTGCCATTTTTAGAGTAGGAGCATTCTGAACTGGCTTGCCATGCAACATTGCTATGGCTTTGACTAGCCATTGGTTACACCTTGCTGGCAAAGAGGCCAAAAGTGAAAGAAAGGTCAATCCTAACTTCTGAATGTTAATTTTATTTATGTTTGATCTCATATGTACCAAAGAAATAACAAAATGACATATTGAGATCTCAACATCATTATCAAGCTCTGTTATTTCTACCTATGAGCATATTGCTGTTGTGATCATATCTGAGTATGCTACTGCTGTCAGCATGCTGTTTTTTTGTTCATCTCTGAGATCATGTCATATTCAATTTTTGTCATCCTCCATAGGATGTTGCTTCTGTGATCATATTTTAGATAACAATATATTTTTGTTATCTACTAGGATCCTTGTCAATTTCTACCTATTATGAAGTAATTAATCCGGTCCATGCTTTCAAGCCAAACCCAAAGACCAATTTGCAGGAGAACTAGAGAATAGAAGAATAGTAGATTTCTGCTCTCACCACCCAAAGAGCCTACACGTGTTTTCCTAGCCTTGTAGAACTGGTAATTTGTCATATGCAACTCTCTAGAATGTATGAGCTATGAAGGTTGGATTTTTTTATCAGAGGTGAGACCTTACTTCTCATAGGTACATGTACTCTCTGAATGCCATTTTTTGCTATGAAGATAGCAACACGTTTGGGGCTAATGCAAAAAAAGTTTCATGCAATGTCTTGTCATATTAGTAAAACAATAAACTTTCAGAGCTCAATTCAGTGAAAATAGCTTTGACAAAACACAATTAGCTAAGTACTTCAAATTTGATAGAATTAACTTTGGACTTAATGTGGCCGTAGCATTAGCACGGGCAATATACTAAAGAGCTAAAACGAAACTGCTGCTACTGATTCAGCCTCAAACCTCGCTCCTGTGATTTAAAAAGGAAGGATCACTCCCGTGAATCATCCGCACGGCTACGCATCCACCGTGCCCCATCGTCAGCCCTCACCGCGCCGCCGCCGCATGCGCCCATCTGGCTCCCACACCCACTCAGCAGCTGGCCATGCCGCCACCTATGCCCACCCGTGCGATCTCCTCCCTGCTCTCCTCCAATCCTCCCCAGCAGCACCCCTCCGCTGATCTACCTCACCAACACCTGCGACCCCCATGTGACCAGGGAGCCAGACTGTCGCCACCCTAGGACTGCTGCCACGCCATCGCTCTCCGGCTCCTAGTTCTCGCCGACGATCCGACATCCACATCGGTGTCCGTATCTGCGTCCCTGATCCGGCTCGCCCGCATCTGCCTCACCAGATCTTCATTCGGGCCCTTCACCGGCGACGAAGACCCAGTAGCTACTGAAGCTGGGAGGGTGCCCACACGTCCCTCCCCCCAATCCGTCTCATGTCTTCGTTGGTCCTACTATGCTGCCAAATCCTCCGCTCCTGCCACACTTCCACCTCCCTCCCATCCTGCGAGGAGCACCACCAGGTGTGCCAATCCCTTCTCTTCCCTTCCTACTCTGTGAAACCGAGCACCCAAACCCTATCTAACTTCGATCTAATTAAATGTGTTTACATGTATTATGCCTGCTAACTTCAATCCCTTTCGAAGGTTATCATGAGGATTCAAGTATTGTGTACATTTCTTTGCACTGCTTCTCAAGAGGATTGTTTCTGTTTATCACTTGACATAGGGTTCCTAGGTTGACCTTTCTAGATGTGTGATTCTTTTTAACTACTAATTTTTGTTGTGTTTTTGAGGGATTAACCCATAGCAAGTTATGTCCTTCTGATAAGGTACTCTATCAGCTTCAATTACTGCATGCTTAGATGCTAAATGAAACTATCCTGCTATGAAAATAATTGTATAACTATCATCATTCACTTCATCACTTGATCAGAGTTGTAGGGCATAACATCTAAGCACTTGGGTTTACTGTATGAGATCAATGTTGATGTTCAAGGCATCACAAACATTTTAGTTTACCATTTTTGTTGTCTAAAATGGTTTTACTAGTAGACTTACAGTGCATTAGTCTATATTATTCTGTATATTACCATACCCATTCAGCCCAACTTAGAAACTGGTTTCTAAAACTGATCATTACCTAATGCACTGAATACAAAATAATATTGACCTAAATGATTTTTTATCAATTTAGTATATTTGTCTAGAGCAAACCTACCTATGTAATAGTTCCTGCTACTAAGTAATAGTTCTAAATTTAGTATACTAGTGCATTAGCTGAAAATATTTTTCTCATGCAGTTACTAAATCCATTCAACCCTACGACTAAGTAACAGTTCCATGACCTGTCTATGGTTGATTGCCGCTGCCAGAGGTAGGTTGCAAGGGCAGCGGCTGTGGCGTGGCAGAAGGATGGACCGGTGGCTGCGCTGCCTTTTGTAGCGACGACGGTAGGATTAGGCACGAGTACTCCGAGTTCTATATATCGCTAATCATGAATCTTGTCACATACACTTAAGTGGATATCTTATTGTACAGTATATGTCTACATGGAATAGACCAAAAGCCACATATATTTATACGGTGAGTATAACACTTTGTTTTACGTTTTTGTGGAAGATTTTTCAAGAGACGCAGTATTACTCATGCGATAGGTACTAATATTGACATATATACTCGTGCTTGTGTACAGGATGGTATGGAGATGCGACGGAACTTATTCATGGATTTATTGATGCATGAAAGAAATGGGTATCGGAGATTTGTTTCTGCCGATATAAAACATTATCTTAGGCGCATCACGGAAAGGTCTATAAAGTAGAGTTTGTAAGCCTGTGACGCCGCACTCTCTGTGACTATTAATTTCACAAACTTTGCTTTTTAGATTAACTGTAACTTTAACATTGATATTTAATTTTTATAGTATTGTTATCTTATCGTGTGATCCATGTGTTTTTAGTATAAATTGTTAGCTATCCCATAGCAACGCACAAGCATGCTACCTAGTCTACCCAAGGTTCTAGAATAGGACAGACTGCACTTCTGTTATCTACCCAGATGCATTACTCTTCTCTCGTGGATCCAGGTGCATTGGGTACAAAAGTACTACCGAAAAGCACTTAGAGTATGAGTACTCTATTTTATCCGAGTAGGTGTTATCTTTGTTATGGACTGAAAAAATCTTGTATCCAAAACTTGTAGCTCTCTAAATAAATAGTCGCATATTATTCTGAGTGGTTTTGAATCTTCTAAAGTGTGCAACTTTGTATCCATTTAACTATTGTTGAATAAAAAATCTTCATTTGGGTACTGCAATGTTTAGTGCATGTTGTTAGACAATTGTCTGAGTACTGCGTTAATCATCCGAGTACTTCATGATGTGGCCATGTAAATAACAGTCGTAGTGTGGCTAGTACCCGTAAAGGAAAAATCCAAAGGATAAGTCTGAACATAATGTGACATGTGGGAAATCCTAAAAAGGCGTGCAACCATCATTTCAACTGCACAACCACATTAAAATGGAAGGAAAACTGAAACGCCATGCCCGTTGGCGTGATTATCAGGCCACATCATGGTAAAAAACCTATAAAAAGGGAACCGTTCCTATGCAGCATCTACCACTGCACCATTTGCATTCTGCCTAAGCCCCCAAGCCACTGTGAGCATTGTCAATCTCGCATCTTGAAACCCTAGATCTGTAAAAAAGCTTTGCTTGATGGGTAAGGGCAAGAATACGAGCGCCACCACCTAAGAAGACTACTGAGAAGAGGGTGCTAGAGGTACGGAAGATGGCCGCCGCCGCCCAGATCTGGCCGGCACCAAGCATGGAGCCAAAGCACCTCTAGAAACTCCGCGAGCAGGGATATTTGCCAGATCAGAAGCTTGGTGAATGGAAAGCACCCGGTGAGCACCGTATTCCTAATCTTGAGCTGAGGGAGATTGTGCTCTTTGTACCGTTCATCTAGCATGGGCTAGGGTTGCTAGCTTGTCCCTTTTTGCTTGGGGTTTTGCATTATTATGGCATAACCCTAAATCATCTAAACCCTAACTCTATTTTTCATCTTTCCATTTTTGTTCATCTTTGCAAAACTTTTCTTGGCATCCCCTATCTATCACTCTATTTTGCTACTTTTTCAAACTAAAACCACACCCGAATGTCATAAGCCCATGTGTTTTGGGGTACTGGTATTCAATTTCATGTGGGGAGGAAGAATGAGTATGTCCACTATACCCTTGTGTATTCTGTGAAGAACTAGAGGGCCGAGTGGTTTTATGCGGGGAGCATGTGGCCCCCTAGAAGTGCATAGCAACACCACACCAGTGCCCAACAACCGTTGGGATAAGGAGACACTGAGTGTGATGGGACTTGAGGGTATTCGTCCTTTCCTCAAACAAATCCGAGCCATGAAGGACCAAGGCCTTAGTGGAGTTGGAGTAGTTGCTAGCATCATTAGGCGCCGGGTACAGCCACTGCAAGAGAGGATTCACTATGGGTTCGAGTACACTGGCCCAGAGGACCCAGCCTAGGTAACCACTGATGAGCTGACGGAGGGTGAAGTTCTAGAGAGAATTCATAACGTGCTTGCATCGGTACAAGTGATACCATATGAGTACCAAGAGCATGATCATCAGAATCCGCTAGCCGCTGTAAGTATATTGACATTGTGATTTGTAAATATCTTAATACGGTGGAAAATTGACCCCTGTGTGTTGATTGCAGGAGTTGGGGTAGAATTTTAATAATTTGCCTGCCCGTCCTCCACGTCCTGATTCTAGAAGAGTTGGCAGAAGCAGAGCGGCATCTGGCAGAGTAGCCAGAGGGAGCACCGCCTCCGCCATCACTATGGATCAGGAAGCAAGGGGAAAGTCTGAAGAGACCCCGAACATCATCATAGTCTGGGCAATCCCGAGTGCCAGGCAGGGAGCCACTGGCAGGGAAACGGTCGTTGTAGGCCGATGTTGCTAGTCGGGAGTGGGACAGTGCCCAAAAGGCCCCGTTGAGCCTACACACTGAGACTAGGTAAAAGATGTCTGAACTATCTTTGAGTAGTCTAAATGTTACCTTGTGCTAAATTCGATTCATGAACAACAACTATAGATGAGGTTGTAGAGGAACAACCAGAAGAGGTGGAGGAAGACACCTCATTTCCTATTAGGCCGTAAGTATTTTTCCAAGTAAAATTCTATTGTTGAATTCTTCACATAGGTATACTTGATAAAGTTTATTTGCTTTTGGTAGGATGCCACCACCAGACCTGTTGAGCACCCGAGGTGCCAACTCAGGGTGATGGGATCCCGCTTGGACAAGGTGCTAGCAGTGTGAGTCATCAGGAGGACTCAGTGCTGTCAGCATCTGTATCAAGCCTAGAGCTGGGTGGATCACTTAGTGGTATATCACTAGGAAAGCCCACCTTGTAGAAGAAATCAGTGCCAAGTAAGTGTTGAAGTTTCCTCTGTATGTTACTTCATTCCCTAGGGTATCACATGACTGCTGCTCATATCAAGGTAAAAAGGGCCCTGAAGTACTTGGGCAGCAGAATGAAGAGCCCTAGGTTAAAGAGAGCCTGCGTACCGATGATGATCGAGTGGAAGAAGGCCAGACAAGCGGGTCCGATGTCTCTACCTAGGTTCACTAAAATGCCCTTGAGCGTAGGGGCCAACATCCGCATAAGGTGAGGCAGGAGCAACCTACGTAGCCGGGTACCACAGAGAGTGTGGAGGTGCCACAGTCACAGGTAGCGGTGCCTATGGGTGATGAAGCACACCATCCACCAGGGCTGGAGCCTACAGAGGCTATTGCTGAAGAAGTATGGAGCGTGAGGGCTGACCCAAGCATTGCTACACTAAGTGCTCCTGCCCCGAAAGTGTCGACGATGAGCGCCCAACAAGCGAAGGATGATGACATCGTCTCAGTTACTAGACCAGGTACCCTAGCTCCAGGCTTATAGTCTGGAGTTCACTTGGTTGATGAAGTCATGGTGCGAGCTACTAAACTAGGCTTCCATCTTCGATGGCTAGTTGAGGGTAAGTAAGCGCATTTTGTCATTTCCTGCTATAAATAACTTCCAAATTCTCATTCCAGAAACAGTCATATGCTCAGGGCGTGGAGCTAAAAGCCTCTATTGAGGTCCAAAAGATCTAGGTAGAGCTCATCAAACTAATTGAGGAGCAGGCCATGAGGGAGGCCGAGTAGGAGTCTATGCAGAAGTGCCATGAAGAGACCCTCTATATCCTTCGTTCTCAGATTAGTGAAGCTGAGCGACAAAAAGCATCTGCCGGAACAAGGAAAAATGATGCCTTTGACTCTTTGTTGAAGATGATAGAGAAGGGCGAGCTCTTTGATACAAAGCTGGAAGGTAAAAGACTATTTGACTTCTCTGTAGTTCATGACATGTAGTAGTCGGTGATGATGATGATGATCATTTATGGTCCCTTTTTTGTTTGCAGAAGAGCAGATTAGAACCCGGTGGTTGGAAGGTGAGGTGAAGGAGCTGAATGAAGCCCTAAGAACCCAGCACAACCAATCTGAAGAGTTAACTGAATGAGAGAGTGAAGAACTTGCTCAAGCTAAACTGATAAAGTGGGGAGCTGATCATGATCTGATGTAGGCTATGAAGTCAGTGACTGATATGAAGGCCAAGCTGGAGAGAGCACAGTCAGAGCGAAACACGCTCTAGGAAGCTGTGAAGCCACTCGCCCTCCTCTTTCGCAAGCCATAAGATGGTGAAAAGAGGTGGGTGGATATAGTGAAAGACATCCCCAACTGCTTCGAGGGTTATGTGCGTGGAGCCACCAAGGTTTGCGTCGGAATGTACTCGGTACACTCCGAGTGCTATACCCGGCTGTGGATCTCCATCAGGTGGCCATAGAATATGATGATGAAGGCCATCTTGCTACTGTGGAGAGAGCTAAGGAGGAACTTGACGGACTCACCACCACCATAACCAATGAATTAGACCTTAGGATGGAGAAGCCTGATGAATAGGTTATGTAAGTTTTAAGAAAACTTGTTAAGCATGTGTGCCGGGTAGGAACATTGTAAGAAACAATGTTCTTTTGCTTGTGCAGGCTGCTAATTTAATGAAAACTTAGCCTGTAAGTAATACGTCTTGTTAGGGTACTTAAACGCCAAAGATGGGTTTTCAACTTGGTTAGACGTGGTAATCTTTTAAGTAAGACTGTAGTCTGCTTAGGCTGTAAATTTGTCTTGTGGAGTCCTTTAGAAGGGCGTGTAAGACTGAATAGCCGAGTAAAGAGTGATCAACATAGTTGCTATGATTAGAATCATGTTAGATTCTTCCGTCGATGTTAAGTGCTTGAAATCACTTGTTTCAAGGAAACCTTATAATGACTATTTGTTGTTAGGATCCCGTCCCGTAGCCAATGAATCAGGTTACCTGCATCAGAAAATCACCCTACCTAGGACGACATGCAATAGTTTAGACTAAATGTCAGTAGTTAGCTCCTAGCCTAGGAGATGTAAGCCATCTGGGTTGGAGGCGTATCTCGTATATTATAGCCTAGTACTCGGTATACAAAATAAAAACTGTGTGTCGAGTAAATTTATCATCTTTTGGAGATGTGTAGCTGTGCAATTAGTCTGATGTATATCTCATATATGATGTAAAAAAGGCTACAACAAAAAGAGAACTGGAATAGTTGTGTATCTAGTATAAAAGTAAAAAAGATAAATTCGTCTAGCGAAGAACATTGACTCTGTATTATTATCAAAGAATCTTAAGTACAGACGCTAGAACACTAGATTTACTTAAACAAGAAAATTACTTAAGCATAAAATCTCCATAGCTGATCGATGTTCTAGGAGTTAGGAATAGGATCACCATCCTCTATGATTAACTCGAAGGAGCCTGGTCGAGTAACTTTGGAGACGATAAAGGGGCCTTCCTAGGGGCTGAGTAGCTTGTGTCGTTCTAAGGTATTCTGGATACGTTTGAGGACTAAATCTCCAACTTGAAAGGTACGGGGGTGCACATTCTTATCATAGTGACATCGTAGGCCTTGTAGGTACCTGGCAGATTGGAAGAGTGTGTTAAGCTTGATTTCTTTGGCACTATCAATTTCTAGCCGCCGAGTTTCGTCCGCTTCACTCTCATTGTACTGTTTAACCCTGGGAGAGTTCCATATCAAATCTGCTAGTAGAATGGCTTTTGAGCCATAAACAAGAACAAATGGGGAGTACTCTGTTGCTCTGCTTTGTTGAGTGCATAGTCCCCAAACTACCTTGGGTAACTCGTATATCCACTTACCATCATAGTCTTTAAGTTTGTCGAACAGCCTAGGCTTTAGCCTAGCTAGAAGTAGTCAGTTAGCCCGCTCCACTTGGCTGTTTGCTTAAGGATGAGCTATAGAAGCATAGGCAATGCTGATGCCACAATCTTGAGCCCAACTTTTGAACTCAATGGCAGTAAATGGTGAGCCGAGATCTGTAATGATCTGATTCGGCATACCGAACCGATACATAATGTCTTGCATGAACTCGACTACCTTTATAGCGTTGAACTTTACAAGTGGCTTGTACTTTATCCACTTAGTGATCTTATCAATAGCCATGAAGATGTGCTCGAAACCACCCAGTGCTTGTTTGAGAGGTCCAACCATGTCAAGCCCCCAGCATGAAAAAGGCCATGATGGAGGGATGCAGATAAGGTTGTGAGCCTGAAATGTGGGCTTGCTTGGTGAAAAACTGACAGCCCTTGTAGTGTCGTACTAATTCTTCTGTGTCTTTTAATGTTGTAGGCCAATAGTACCTAGACCTGAAAGCCTTGCCAACTAAAGTCCTAGAGGCTGCGTGATTACCACAATACCAGAGTGAATTTCCACTAAGATCTTCTGCCCTTCTTTAGGTGTAATGCATTTGAGGAGAACACCAGATGATGCGCCCCGCTGGTAGAGCCTGTCTCCAACTAAGACATAATTCTTGCTACTATGCATGATTTGCTTGGCTTCTACCTTATCATCGGGCAACTTATGGTCTCGGATGTAATCAATAAATACTTGTGTCCATACTGGGTTAACCACTAGTACTTGGACATAAAGAGTCGCACTACCGGTGGATGTGGAGGCTTCTTGTTTGATTGAAGGAACTTGGAGTTCCTGAACAAATACATCAGGGGGTACCTAGGCTCTGTCTGATCCCAATGTGGCCAAAACATCAGCCGCAACATTGAGATCTTGCATAACATAGAGGATTTCTAGACCTTGGAAGTGTTTCTCAAGTTTGCGGACTTCTGTGCAATAAGCGTCCATGGTTTCCTTGGTATAGTTCCAATTCTTGTTCACCTAGTTGATGACCACCTGAGGAGTCACCATAGATGAGCAAACGCTTGATGCCAAGTGAGACTGCTACTCAGAGGTCATGAAGGAGGGCCTCGTACTCGGCTTCATTGTTGGTAGCAGGCCAAAGTATTTGTAGGACATATTTAAGCTGCTTTCCATCTGGAGATATAAGGAGAACGCCAGCGCCTGCGCCTCCTAGTTTGAGGGAACCATCGAAATACATCTTCTAATGGTTGAGGATAACTTCAGGAGTATGTTGCTAGGCTTCGGTCCACTCTGACAATGAAATCAGCCAAGACTTGAGATTTGATAGCCTTGTAGGAGATAAACTCCATGTTCTAAGCTCTGAGTTTGACTGACCACTTGGATATGTGTCTTGTTGCATCCCAATTGCATAGGACATCGCCAAGTGGGAAGTCGGATACCACTATTACCTTGTGTTCATCAAAGTAGTGGTGTAGCTTGCGTGAAGTGATCAAGAGGGAATAGAGGAGCTTTTGCACATGTGAGTATTTGGCCTTGGATTCGGATAGCACCTCACTAATATAATAGATAGGTCATTGTACCTTATATACATGCCCTTCTTTGGCCTGCTCCATGACTATTGTCCATGCTAACTACCATAGTAGTAGCTGCAATGTAGAGTAGGAGTGGTTCATGTCTCTCGGGTGGAGTAAGTATTGGAGAGGTGGACAAGTACTTTTTGAGTTTCTGGAAGGCTTCAGTCAGCTTCAGTTGTCCACTCGAACTTGCCTGATTTTTTCAACAACTTGAAGAAAGGTACACCTTTTTCCCTGATTCACGAGACAAAACAGTTGAGGGTAGCCATGCACCCTATCAATTTCTGAACATCTTTGACGTAGTGAGGTTGAGTCATCTAGGTGATTGCTTGAATCTGTTTTGTTCTAGCTTTGATACCCCGATGGCTCACAAGGAAACCCAATAGTTGTCCGGAAGGAACTCCAAACACACATTTTGTTGGGTTAAGCTACCACTTGTACTTATGAAGACTGCCAAAGGTTTTGCTTCAAGTCTATGAATAGAGTAGAGGGGTTCTTGGTCTTGACGACAACATCATCCATGTAGGCTTCTACATTATGACCGATCTGTTCGCTTAGGCACGCCTAGATAGCCCGCTAATATGTTGCACCGGCATTTTTTAACCCAAAGGACATGGTCATGTAATAGTAGGCACCAAATGGAGTGATGAAGGATGTCTTGCTCTGATCTTATTTATGGAGGGCAATTTGATGGTATCCTGAGTAGCAATCAAGGAAGGATAGAAGAGCTGACCCAGTCATAGAGTCTATGATTTGATCAATGCGAGGTAAGTCGAAGGGATCCTTCGGGCAATGTTTTATTGAGATCTATGTAGTCCACTGCACATGTGCCACTCTTTCAACTTTTTTTTGGATGAGTACAGGATTGGCTAGCCAGTCAGGGTGAAAGATTTCCCTAATGAACCTAGCCTCCAAAAGCTTGGTGATTTCCTTTTTGATTGTTGCTTTATTATCTTGTGAAAACCGTCAGTAGACGTTGCTTGACCGACTTTGAGCCTAGGATTTAAATCCAATTTGTCCTCAGCCAACTCCCTCAGAACACCTGGCATATTCCATGTGAAGATATCTTTGTTTTCCTAGAGAAAGTTGGTGAGTGTGAGTTTCTATTCTTTAGAGAGGTGGATACTAATGATAGCCATCTTAGAGGGATCACCAGTACCCTAGATCAATCTCGATGGTATCCGTCTTAGAGGGTGGTGCAATGATTCCTGCCTTCTTAGTCGAAATCTCCATGTCTTCTAGCTTGGTCTGCTATGCAATGTTAGCAATCTCCTGTGCTTCATAGGCTTGCTATGTTCTGGCTGCGATCTAGACGACTTCCGTGTCGCAGTCATATGAGCGCTTGAGGTCGCCTTGAAAGGAGAGTACACCATTGGGACCTAGCATCTTGAGCAAGAGGTACGGGTAATGTGGTATGGCCATAAACTTGGCCAAAGCAGGTCGACCGAAAATAGCATGGTAAGATGATTCAAAGTCAGCCACCTCGAACTTGATGAACTCCATTCAGAAATTATTTTGGGTGCCAAACGTTACCGGGAGTGTGATCTGTCCGAGTGGCATGGTAGCCTTGTTGGGCACTATCCCATAGAAAGAGATGTCAGTGGGGGTGAGTAGGCTGGTAAAGTCTAGGCCTATCTTCTTTAGTGTGTCTACAAATATTATGTTTAATCCTGTGCCACCATCGATTAGGACCTTGGGGACTGTCATGCTGGTGATTGTTGGACCCAAGATAAGTGGATAATGGTCGGCGTTAGTCATGCTAGTCCATTGATCTTTTTCTGGAAAACTAGATCAGGTACTCGGACCAATTAAGGTACTTTGGTGTTGAGGGCTCTCCTGCCATGATGTCCCGATGAGCCAACTTTTCATAGCTCTCGTTTGATGAAGTCGGTAGACTATGAAGATTACTGTGAATTGGCCTTAGACTATTGAAAGCCAGGGTCAGCGTTGTCATCTCCATCTTTGTTGCTATTAGCTTTACCCTTGCCCTTGTTGCTTTTGGCGTAGAAACCCAATTCTTGGAGTTGTCTGTACTCAGCTGTCGTGTGCTTGGCATTCTCATGGAAAGGGCAGGGTAAATTCTTGAGGTCTTCGAACTTCTTGTTATTCTTGTTAGACTTCTTGGACCTATCCATGGAAGCAAGGGTGTTGTCGGGTCCTCTCTTTCTAGCGGATTGCCCACCCTAATTGCTTTTGGGATCGTAACCTTTGTCTTGTTGGCCACATAGGAATAGTTTGCAAGTACGTTCTTTAGATACAATCATCCTCTGTACTGTACGCTTAAATTCCTCAGCGGTCTCTGGATTATCGTCGCAAAACTTTTCAAACTGCCACTTGTATTTGATCCCATTGGCAAAGTGATCTATCACCTCCCTATCTGTAATATCAAAGACTTGGGCTCGTATTTTAGTAAAGCAGTGATAATATTGCTGGAAGGTTTTGTTTGGTTTTTGTTTGCAAGTTCTAAGCTCATTCTGGGTACTTGGGTGGGTGAGGACGCCATAAAAATTTTCACAGAATTTGCGTTGAAGCTGTCCCCAAGTATCTATGGAGCGGGCTCATAGTTTATCAAACCAGGCGAGAGGCACAGTGTCGAGTGCCATGGGAAAATATGACACTTTGATGTCATCGTTGCCACCTGCCAACTCGATGGCTGAGAGTAGATGCGCAACCATTGGTTGGGTTATATCTTCTTGTCGTACTTGGTATGGTTGGATGGCTTAAATTTATAGGGAAGCCGAACAGAGAGTAGTCTGTCAGAAAAACATGGGAACCTATCTGATGGGATGCTGGCTTATCTATACTTGGACTCACCCCTACCTTCCCTATTGCCATATTGGTGCCCATGATAGGCCGACTGTGCGACACCCTGATTCCTGTTCTGGTTACCCTATAGCCCTAGACAGGAGTGGGCTGGTACTCACTATTCTCCTCCTTGGTTGCCCTGTGGTCCTAGACAAGAGTGGGCTGGTGCCCGTGCCTCTGGTCCTCGAGAAGGGTTAGCTTGGGATATTGCCTTTGCAGCCTGCATCTGAAGGACTGTGGATTCCAAAATGACTTTGAGTCATTGCTGATCTGGAGTAGGGTTTTCTATGGCTGCCATCTCTTCTACCAGGGCATAGACATTGGCGTAGGGCATAGTAAAGACCTTGTGGCTAGCTACTTCCATGAACTCAGGCTTAAGGTTGCGTGATGCATAGGCTCTGACGACATCATGGTCTTGGCGCTATCATTCTGCTTTATCCCATAGATGTTGTTCATATGCTGCTTCTGTAGCCAAGCATCATCTTTCAACATCTCGACAAGCCGATTGATACCACTTCCACTCCTCCCTACAGTGTTGTGTGCGGTTGTGCCAAGCCTATCGAGCTTTGTTCTTCCTTTCCCTAGCCGTCTTCTGCTCACCCGTCTCTCCGTTGGGTGGCATAGTGTCCGGGGAGATGTCAGACAAGGTTTTCTCTCCATCGTGGATATCTAGAGGGTTAGGCTAGGGATCTAAGGTGGTTGCCCAGCCATAAATACCTCTCTAGAGTGACTTGTGGCCAAGTGAGTTCTAGATTCTATAGTCATCACAATGTCCAAGATCTCTATAGAACCGTGATCATTGTTGTCTGCTGGAAGAGTTCTGCCATCCTGATAAGGAAAGAGTTCCACCATGCTAACTAGATGAGATGGACCAGTTAAAGAAGTGCTAGGTCAAGCACCCATCCAATGGATGATGCCTCCTTTAGGTGTGATGGATAAAACCAAACCTCTATGGGCACCCATAAGAGGGATCTCCGGCTCCGACTGCATAAGGTAACTGATCGTATCTTGATGGATTGAGGATGAATTCTTGAGTCCGAGTGGAAAATGAACTGGGTCTTCATGTTGGACTTTAGATAGGATCTCTAGCTCGGACAAAGGTAACATGTCCAAGCAGGAGTCATGGTTGATGGTGACCTCCTGAGCTCGAGTTGAATTAGAAATTGAGAGGTGCAAAAACTTCTCGGCAAGTTGATCCATCATGGTCGTCGAGACGTCTGGTAAGGCTTGAGGCATCAGCATTGATGAGGACATCAACACCAACGATACATCCACACCGACACGAGTACCAGTTTCTAGTCCTATTACTCACGCCCGTGCTCGTCACATTAATCATCAAGTAAGTTCACTCTTGAGTTCCTGTCCATCATATTTAGACCATGGAGACGTGTGCACTCTTGTTTTGGTTAGGAACCAGGGAGAGGACCGAAAGGGACAATGATTCGTGGAGGCTGAATTCGGACTCTAGGACAGCTCCAACTTGTGATGGTCACCACGGTCGCATACGGACTCAGATTGGGGCGTTTAAGTACTTCATGGAATCCTTATGAAGTCTATTTTCATATGGATCTAGAATCAAGTCCATATCTATTTTGAGGCAGCCACAATGACTGAATTACGACTAAGAGCTTGTCTGTCCAAAGGTGCTGCGTCACCTTAGTTTGGTCCAATGGGCCGTGTATCAAGTTGGGTCCATTAGGGATGCGTCCTAGGGTTGGAGAATGACCCCAACACCCCCCTGGTCGTCCTTCCACCTTCATATACTCCTTAGCCACCACCAAGAATAGGCGGGTTTTGTTTAGATCAAGTTTAGCTCTCGCTACTTGCTTGTAAGCATGCGTGCTGGATTAGCCGCCCGTCTTCTTGTCTTCGGAACCCCACCTTAATTGAGATTGAGTTTGAAACTTTCATCTACATCTAGTAATTCAGTACTTGCTATACTTGTTCTTGCTAGTTCTTTGATTGCTTGCAGGACGAGTGCCCTATTGGCCGGGTGACGCGCTCCACAAGATCATGGTAGCCATTGGAGGTGGTGTATCGGTTGCTAAGGCGCAGCTTGGAAGGCTGTAGTCGGGCCGTGAACGTCGTCTCCACCCATCAATAAAGTTATCCCACACCTCTCATCAAAAGATTAGGAACAAACCCTAGCGGGATCATATCAGTTGGTATTAGAGAAGGGTTTATCGGTGAGAGTCTTCCAATCCTTCATTGTTCTAATTTTTTCTATAGTCCAGAAAAGCCAAAAAAAATATAGTAGATTAGTTTTACCGTGATCCTATAAACCCTTTGAGCCTTTGCTAGCACTGCTTAGTTAGGGCTTGTTGAGTCGTCGGCTACATCGGTTGTGTCAAGTTGCTGGTCTTAGTTTTTGTCCTTTAGAGTTTTGAGTTCTTGTCACGTTCTAGTCACAGCCGTGTGCTAACATATAAACCTTCTGTTGGCTGAATCCGAATAATCCTTGTGTTCAAGACCGAGTAGGAATATGAGTTTGAGATCGAATCCCATGTGGTGTTGAGTTCGAGTTGGAATCAGTTTTTAGTCCGAATTGACAGCTGCCTAGTTGCTGTTGTGAGACCGAATCTGAGTACATCTTTGTGCAGCAGTAGTCCTACTTATACTCAAACTCTCCATGACCTACATATACGTTTTGGCTCGGTTTTTTACTCTAGAGAGAGAGAGAGAAAGTTTTGGCTCGGTTTTTAGTCCGGAATACCCCTATCCTTCGGAAAAAGTTTATGTGGTGTGTGACTCCTATGAAGTATTTTTGTTTATATAATCAGTTTTGAGGATCCCCAGAAAAAAGAAAAAAAAAGAAGAGAAAAAAGAGAAAAAAATAGGAAAAAAAGGGGAAAAAGGGGGGCTGTTCGTTGTGTTTCTCCATTGTTTTCGGTGGTGTGTTGTGACCTCCTTTGTGGCCAGGCTCGTGTCTCTAGCATGGTCTAGGCTAGGACCAGCATAGTACCACCGTTGAACGATTATTCAGCTTGCTTTTGTGACTAACGTGGTGCTAGTACTTCCTTGCTTCAGCCCACCTATAGCTCCACATATTTCGACTATAGCTTGACAGGTGTTGTTGTTGCGGCACCGATACACTTCATTCCACGGTTGCAGACTTGTTGGTTGTCGTTCCCTCCTATTGAGCAAGGTAAGAATTAGTAAGAGCTTTTGTAATAGGTTGAGAGTGAGTGCCTTGCATTAGCTACATCCTAATAGCTGTAGGGCTTTTATTTCTTCATCTGTTTTCTTATTGCCCTTGTCTTTTAAACCATGTCAGGATCAGAGGATGTTAACAAGAGGCCACAATCTCCTCGCACCAAGGGCATCATTCAACATTTTACAAGGCAAGTGCAGCTGCATACAGAAGGACTTGATCAAGATTTATAGGTGACCAATGACAAGATTCGGCAATTGGAGGCCACCCAACTTGCCTCCACCACCAAGCTTACAGGATTGGAGGCATCTGTTGCCCGTATGGACAGAAGCCTTGCTACTCTTCTGAAGCATTTTGATGACTTCCACACGAAAGACAAAGAGGAGCATAACGAAGACAACAAGGACGAAGAGCGACTCGAAGATAATTATGATGATGATTATACTGCTAATACTGAACATGATGCTCATGACACTCGTGACCGGCGTCGCCTACGCCATAATCATAGAGGTATGGGTGGTCACCGCCGACGTGAGCTATCCAATAATAATGATGCTTTCAGTAAGATAAAATTTAAGATACCTCCTTTTGATGGTAAATATGATCCTGATGCATACATTACTTAGGAAATTACCATTGATCAAAAGTTTGCATGTCATGAATTTCCTGAGAATACACGTGTTAGGGCTGCTACTAGTGAGTTTACTGATTTTGCTACTGTTTGGTGGATAGAACATGGCAAGAAAAATCCTAATAACATACCATGAACTTGGAATGCTTTGAAACAAATCATGAGGGCCAGATTTGTTCCTTCTTACTATGCACATGATTTGTTAAATAAATTGCAACAACTGAGATAGGGTGCTAAAAGTGTAGAAGAATATTATCAAGAATTGCAAATGGGTATGTTGTGTTGTAATTTAGATAAGGATGAGGAACCTGCTATGGCAAGATTTTTGGGTGGGTTAAATCGTGAAATCCGGGACATCCTTGATTATAAAGAATACACTAACGTAACCCGTTTGTTTCATCTTGCTTGTAAAGCTAAAAGGGAAGTGTAGGGGCGATGTGCCAGTGCCAAGAATAATATTTTTGTAGGGAAAACTAATTCATGGTAGCCCCACATGACTACTACTCCAACTACACGTGCTCCTATGCCAACATCCAGTGACAAACCTCGTGCTACTTCTGCAAATTTAGTGGCAAAGACGACCTAGAAGCCTGCTGCGAGTGCTTCATCCATGGCATCTATAGGTAGAACAAGAGACATTCAGTGTCACCGGTGCAAGGGATATGGACATGTGATGCGTGACTATCCAAGCAAGTGTGTTATGGTCATCAAAGATGATGGTGGGTATTCCTCTGCTAGTGATTTTGATGAAGATACACTTGCTTTGCTTGCTGCTGACCATGTAGGAAGTGAGGAACAACCAGAAGAGCAGATTGGTGCAGAGGATGCAGATCATTATGAGAGCCTCCTTATGCAGCATGTGCTTAGCGCACAAATGGAGAAGGTGGAGCAAAATCAGCGGCATACACTGTTCCAAACAAAGTGTGTCATTAAAGAGTGTTCGTGCTGTTTGATAATTGATGGAGGTAGCTACAACAACTTAGCTAGCAGCGATATGGTAGAGAAGCTTGCACTTACAACCAAACTGCATCCACATCCATATCACATTCGATGGCTCAACAATAGTGGTAAGGTTAAGGTAACGAGATTGGTACGAATTCATTTTGCTATTGGATCATATCATGATGTTGTTGAGTGTGATGTTGTGCCTATGGAAGCTTGTCATATTCTGCTAGGTAGACCATGGCAATTTGATACAGATTGTATGCATCATGGTAGATCAAATATGTATTCTCTCATACACCATGATAAGAAAATTGTTTTGCTTCCTATGTCTCCTGAAGCTATTGTGCGTGATGATGTTGCTAAAGCTAAGAAAACTAAATCTGAGATCGATAAAAATGTTAAATCTGTTAGTAGTAACAAAGATGAGATAAGATTGAAAGGACATTGCTTGCTTGCTACTAAATCTGATATTAATGAATTGGTTGCTTCCACTTCTGTTGCATATGTTTTGGTATGCAAGGGTGCTTTGATTTTAGTTCATGATATGCAGCATTCTTTGCCCCCTGCTGTTGCTAACATTTTGCAGGAGTTTTTAGATGTTTTTCCAAGTGAGATACTAGCGGGGCTGCCACCAATACGAGGGATTGAGCACCAAATTGATCTTATTCCTGGTGCATCTTTGCCAAACCATGCGCCATACAGGACTAATCCAGAAGAAACAAAGGAAATTCAATGACAAGTGCAAGAACTACTGAACAAAGGTTATGTGCATGAGTCCCTTAGTCCTTGTGCTGTTCCTGTCATTTTAGTGCCTAAGAAAGATGGAACATGGCGTATGTGTGTTGATTGTAGAGCTATTAATAATATCACCATTCGATATCGACACCCTATTCCACGATTGGATGATATGCTTGATGAACTGAGTGGTGCTAATGTGTTTTCCAAAGTTGATTTGCGAAGTGGGTACCACCAGATTCGTATGAAATTGGGAGATGAATGGAAAACTGCTTTCAAAACTAAATTTGGTTTATATGAGTGGTTAGTCATGCCTTTTGGGTTAACTAATGCACCTAGTACCTTCATGAGGTTAATGAACGAGGTTCTGCATGCTTTCATTGGAAAATTTGTTGTAGTCTACTTTGATGATATATTGATTTACAGCAAATCTATGGATGAACATCTTGATCACTTACGTGTTGTTTTTAATGCTTTACGAAATGCACGTTTATTTGGTAACCTTGAGAAGTGCACCTTTTGCATCGATCGAGTGTCTTTTCTTGGCTATGTTGTGACTCCATAGGGAATTGAGGTTGATCAAGCCAAGGTAGAAGCTATACAGGGATGGCCTGTACCAAAGACTATCACACAAGTGCAGAGTTTCCTAGGACTTGCTGGTTTCTATCGCTGATTTGTGAAGGACTTTAGTACCATTGCTGCACCTTTGAATGAGCTTACAAAGAAGGGAGTGCCTTTTAGTTGGGGCAAAGTACAAGAGAACTCTTTCAATATGCTAAAAGATAAGTTGACACATGCACCTCTCCTCCAACTTCCTGATTTTAATAAGACTTTTAAGCTTGAATGTGATGCTAGCAGAATTGGACTGGGTGGTGTTTTGTTACAAGAAGGCCAACCTATTGCGTATTTTAGTGAAAAATTGAGCGGGACTGTTCTAAATTATTCTACATATGATAAGGAATTGTATGCTCTTGTTTGCACATTAGAAACATGGCAGCATTACTTGTGGCCCAAAGAGTTTGTTATTCATTCTGATCATGAGTCTTTGAAGCATATTCGTAGTCAAGGGAAATTGAACTTAGAGATTTAGTTTGGTTGCACTTGAGAAAGGATAGGTTTCCTGATTTCAGAAAGTCTAAATTGATGCCTAAGGCTGATGGACCATTTAAAGTGTTAGAGAAAATTAATGATAATGCATATAAACTCGATCTGCCTGTAGAATTTGGGGTTAGTCCCACATTTAACATTGTAGATTTGAAGCCATATTTGGGAGAAGAAGACGAGCTTGAGTCGAGGATGACTCAAATGCAAGAAGGGGAGGATGATGAGGACATCAACACCAACGATACATCCACACCGACACGAGTACCAGTTTCTAGTCCTATTACTCGCGCCCGTGCTCATCACATTAATCATCAAGTAAGTTCACTCTTGAGTTCCTGTCCATCATATTTAGACCATGGAGACGCGTGCACTCTTGTTTTGGTTAGGAACCAGGGAGAGGACCGAAAGGGACAAGGATTCGCGGAGGCTGAATTCAGACTCCAAGACAACTCCAACTTGCGATGGTCACCACGGTTGTATACGGACTCGGATTGGGGCATTCAAGTACTTCATGGAATCCTTATGAAGTCTATTTTCATATGGATCTAGAATCAAGTCCATATCTTTTTTGAGGTGGCCGCAATGACTGAATTACGACTGAGAGCTTATCTGTCCAAAGGTGCTGTGTCACCTTAGTTTGGTCCAATGGGCCGTGTATCAAGTTGGGTCCATTAGGGACGCGTCCTAGGGTTGGAGAATGACCCCAACACCCCCCTGGTCATCCTTCCACCTTCATATACTCCTTAGCCACCACCAAGAATAGGTGGGTTTTGTTTAGATCAAGTTTAGCTCTCGCTACTTGCTTATAAGCGCGCGTGCTGGATCAACCGCCCGTCTTCTTGTCTTCGGAACCCCACCTTAATTGAGATTGAGTTTGAAACTTTCATCTACATCTAGTAATTCAGTACTTGCTATACTTGTTCTTGCTAGTTCTTCGATTGCTTGTAGGACGAGTGCCTATTGGCCGGGTGACGCGCTCCACAAGATCGTGGTAGCATTGGAGGTGGTGCATCGGTTGCTAAGGCGCAGCTTGGAAGGCTGTAGTTGGGCCATGAACGTCGTCTCCACCCATCAATCGAGTTATCCCACACCTCTCATCAAAAGATCAGGAACAAACCCTAGCGGGATCATATCAAGCATCTCTATGAGACAACTTTGGAGCTTGTCATTGTCATCAGCCTTGTAGATCTAGGAGCCAAAGATGAAAGTGACTCCCATCGAGAAAATCATGTTATCGAGGTCCACCGAGCTCTTGATCGTGAAGTCACCGAAAGCCCCTACCTGGCGCGCTAGCTGTCGTTGTTTGATGACCGACAACCCATCATGGGGTACTCAGGATGGTGTTTGGAGGGCTTCAGTGTACGCAGAACTCGACGGTAAACGTAAAGAAACGAACGATTTATATTGGTTCGGGCCCTCTTATCGAGTAATAGCCTTTACGTCCAGTCGACGTGTAGCCTTTTGCGTTGGATTGATTGTATGATTGTTAGGGTTATAAGGGGGTGCATCATACCTCTCTTTATATAGGGGAGATGTAAGGGCACGTTTCTAGTCCTAGTCGGTTACAAGAAAAGAGTCCTAGTCCTATTACGGAATCTAGTTTCATAGTAAGCCAACTAAGTCGACTTGGAATAGCTTGAAGTCCACGCCACCTTGCCATCCCAGGGCCCATCCAAGTTGTACCCCCGTGGGGAACCCCTAGAACCCTGGTCCATCAATTTCTAACGAACATTTTAATTTTTTTTATCTATTTTCAACTAGTATGATGAAATATATGTCCTTTGATATATTTTGTGTGATTTTTAATTGAATTTGAGGCCATTTAGTTCAAATTTGAGTTAGTTTCAGTAAGCATGTTTAAATTTATTTTAACTACAAAAAAAATAGTAAATTTGTTCAAAAATTGTTGAAACCCTTTTACAACAATTTATACGTAATCTGTTACATTAAATTATGGAGGCACAAAGAAGCATGGGGGAAAGAGCTCGGCGATAGTGCGGAGGAGCGCAGGGAGAAATAAGATGACACCGATGGATCATGGGTAGAGCGTAAGAAGGACAACCACCGATGCGAGGAAAAGGAGCTTGTCGACAATGTAGATAAGCGTGAGAGAAAGAGCTTGATGGTGGCGTGGAGGGTGAGTTTGAGGAGGAGGAGGCCAGTGGTGGTGTGGAGGACGAGCCATGGGAGGAGAAAGGAGGAGGTCGGTAAGATGGGAGAGAAGAGATTAAGAGAAACACAGGGCTTGGTTGAGGAATTAGTGTTAGGCCCTGTTTGGCACAACTTCCTCAATAACTTCATGAGCTGTTGTGAGTTGTTTGGTAAATTAAACGTGTAGGAGAAGACGATGGGAAGAAAGAGAATGAAAAGAAAGTAAGGGGATTATAGTAATTTTATTCTTTTGGTCCACTGTGTGAAGTTGTTTTGCCAAATGGGTCATGAAAATAGCTCAACTTCACCAAGAAAGCTACTCATGAAGATATAAATCCAAAAAATGACTTTAGTGGTGAAGTTGAGCTATGTCAAAGGGGCCTTATTTTTACCAAAATGCTCCCTATAGGGCATGTGGAATGATGGATGGACCAGACCACTCCGCGCCCGCCTATGCTAGGCGCCGCACGCCCCAGCCCGCGCCCCCCTGGAGTCGCTGCTCCTACCGTGGTTGTTGTGCTCCATCCACTGACGAGATGCCTGTGCCGGACCTTCATGCCATCGTGAGCTCCATGCGCCGCCGTGAGCCCTAGCCCAAAGTCGTGCTGCCTGCCGTGGCTACGCTCCATCCACCGGTGAGATACCCGCGTCGAACCTCTATGCCACCGTTGACCTCCGCGCCACCACGAGCTATATGCGCCATCGCCAACCTCCGTGTCGCTGCGAGCTCCATGCGCCGTTGCTGACCTCCGCACGGTCACCTACCTCCATGCCAACGCAAGCTCCATGTGTTGCCACTGACCTCCACGCCGGCGTCGACCTCTGCAACGACGAACCTCCATTCATCCAGACATCAAGGTGACATTATGCTCAAAGCACATGTTGCAAGCATATGCTTCGAGTGTTTCAGATGTTTCAGAGGTATGTTGCAAGTGTTTTATACCGATGTTGGATGCAAAAGTAGATCGGGATGTTGGACATGTTCCAATCGCTATACACGTATGTGAAAGGATCAAGATGCCCAAGAGGGGGTGAATTGGGCTAATTCTAAAATTCTTTGCAATAATTAAACCCAACACTTAGCCCACTTCACCCCTTGTGCCTAGAATGTGATTCTATTGATCTACCACATAAAAGTTTAGCACCCTAAGTTTCAATCCTACTTTAGCACGGTAATTCTAAGAAAGTAAAGACAAGAAATGAATTTCTCAAAGTAAAGAGAGGAGAAGAAACACGACGATGTTTTGTCGAGGTATCGAAGAGTCGCCACTCCCTACTAGTCATCGTTGGAACACCCGCACAAGGGTGTAGCTCCCCCTTAATCCGCGCAAGGATCAAGTGCTCTCTACGGGCTGATTTTTCGACACTCCATCATGGTGAATCACCCACAACAGCTCACAACTTGAGTTGGGTCATCCACAAGCTCCGCTAGATGATCACCAAACTCTCGATCACCACCAAGCCGTCTAGGTGATGGCAATCACCAAGAGTAACAAGCACGAACTCTCACTTGACCACAACAAGCCTAATGAGAAGGGTGGATACACACTTGTTACTCTCCTTGCACTAATGAGGCCTTAATCTTGTATTATCAAATCTCAATCACCTCACTAGGCTCTTGCTCTCCAAAGCACTCTCAAGGATGTTTCTTAGCTTATCAAATGGGCAAGAGACCTCCCTTGGATGAATAGAGGAAGTATTTATACCCGCTCATTCAAAACAAACCATTAGGAGGTTGCGTCAGCGTTCTGCGGGGTGACCGAACGCTCTGGTCAAGATGACCGGACGCTCCTATCAATTATCCTCGCCACAGAGCCGTTAAGTTGTGTCCGGACTCTGACCTACGTCCGGTCAAGAAAACTGCTCTCTAGAACCTTACTGATGTTGACCGGACGCTGGCACCCAGAGTCCGGTCACTTTGTTGTTCAGCGTCTGGTCAGTAACCGAAACCTGACCAGCGTCCGGTCAGCACTGACCGGACGCATCCGATCAGCACTGACCAGACGCGTCCGATCAGGATTCTCCTTCTCTGGGACCTTATTGGAGTTGACCGTACTTTGACACCCAGCGTCCGGTCACATTTCACTCAGCGTCCGGTCGTAACCAGATGGCTTCTCCTTAATCAAATGAATTGATCGAACTCTACAGCCAGTGTCCGGTCACAACTGGACCAGCGTCCGGTTAACATTTGACCATCCATTTACTTCCAACTCGAAATCATATGTGAACGAAGTTTGCTTCAATTGATCTTAGGGCTACTCATGAGCTATTTAGTGCTAGATGTGATAAGTGTGCACCACACCTAACCCACTAGACTCACCTAGGTCAAGCTACTGATGCATACCTCCCTTAATAGTACGACCAAAGGAAAAACAAGGTTCTAAACAACTCTAAGTGTCTCTTCAACACCAAACGACACCTAGAACTAGTCCATCCTTAACCTTGTTGTCCATCCTTTGAAAACTGAAATGATTTCCATCATAGAGACATGACAACCATGATTGTCCAATCAATTACCATTACCATGACTTAACCTAATTGCCTCTTCAAAACACACGTTAGTCATAGTAATCTAGTATTGTCATTAATCACCGAAACTCAACTAGGAGCCTAGATGCTTTTCATTATGTTTCAAGTGTATGTTCCAAATGTTTAATTTGTTTTTTGATGTATGTTCCAAGCATTTTATTTAGATGTTGTAAAAGTAGATCTGGATGTTGCATATATATGCAAGTGTTATACGTAAGTTGCAAGTGCTTTTATCTGGATATTGCAATGTTTGCGATGGATATACACATGTTTTTAAGTTTTTTTTTCTAATGTTTTGCAAGTGTTTCAGACGTATATTGTAGGTGTTTCGGCTGTTTCGAACGTATGTCATAAGTGTTTTATTTGAATGTTTTAAAAGTAAATCAAATATTACACATGTTGAATATGACCCACTTATCACAGCCACTTGCTGCAGCTATTTGGGCGCTGGGCGAACGGTCCTCGTGCACGGTTGGGCGGTGCGGGAGACATGCGGGCGGTGTGGCCAAGCAGACACGAGAAACAGGGTGCGGGAAAATGGTTCAGCCGTCCGGAAGCTAGCATCTATGTTACTCCCTCCATCCCAAATTGTAAGTCATTCCAAGAATCTTGGAGAGTCAAAGTTTTTCAAGTTTGACCAAATTTATATAACAAAATAATAGTATTTATCATACCAAGTAAGTATCATTAGATTCTTCATTAGTTATATTTTCATATTATACCTATTTGATGTCATCAATCTTTGTGTTTCTCTCTATAATTTTAGTCAAACTTGAAAAAGTTTGACTTTCCAAGATTCTTGGAATGACTTACAATTTGAGATGGAGGGAGTATTTTTTACCAACCTTCCACTTCAAATGTAAACAATGCATGGGAGAAGGGAAAGGCAGAGTTTGAGTCTATTTCTCTGATTTTTATTTTATACACGGTAAGTTGAGGAGAATTCCAAACAGGCTCTGGCTCTTTCCTTGTACCCCGATGGCCCAACAAGGCCCAATGGCCCAATATTTCTGCACCTTGACAGTTTCTGTTTCTCCCCCACGCGCATCGCTCTCCTTCCGTCGGCCGGCTTCTGCTTCTCCCTCCAAAATCCCAACCAAACCTAGCGGGCGGCGGCCTGTACTCCCTCATCCCTCCGGCGTGCGCAGGGCCAGGCAAGGGCTCTGGGCGCGGGCGTCTGAAGAGCGCCGGCTAGGAGGACCACGGCTGGGCAGCGGCAGCCGGTACGCTGCGCCTGCGCTGCCCGTGGCGGGCGGGACCGCAGCCGGCAGCGCGACTAGGCGCCTGCGCCTCGGGGTTGCGGCTGCCTTGGCTGCTGAGCGAGTGTAGGACAGAGCCTATGCTGGCAGCAGCACTTCAGCAATCTGCAGAGGCACTGAGGAAGGAGAAGGTCTGACCTATTAGGGTCTTCAGCAAGCCACCAACAGTGAACCAAATTTGTAAGATAGTTTGGTCAATTGGCTTTCCATTTGAATGTATTATTGATTGCAATTTGTGAATGTTTGTGAAAACACTGGAACTACTATACTATATGGCAAGTGAGCATTACTTTACTTGTGAAACACGGGCAGCAAGCCACCCCTGTGCACGGCTCCAGTCTCTCTGGCGTGGTCGCCGGTCCAGTCGGCGCCTCTCAGATGGCCCGCGGGTTGTGGTTCCTCTCCCGCGCGGTGGGTAGGCTGCGGCCGCTGCTTGTCCAGGGGCCGATGAGGGGCTTCTCTGCCTCCGCACCGGAGCAGCTCCATGTCTGCGTCGTTGGCAGCGGCCCCGCCGGGTTCTACACCGCCGACAGGGTAGGGGGTTTCACGACTCGTGGTCCGTTTTTATGTTGTTGATCGCATGGTTCTTGCTTTGAAGGCCTTTGTGTTGGCTGTGCTCATCCATCCTCCATGAGTATTTGCTTCTTAGTAGTTGATGATTCCTTTAATATTTAGCCATGATGTGTGCTGCATTCCAGTTTTAGTGTGTGTAGGAATTTCAGTAGTAATACTCTTAGTTCCATATGCTCTGGTGGAATATTAGTTTACCAATCTGCAAAATTCTGTATAAGGTTCAAATGCTAAAATAACGATAAGGTCATGGGATTCAGATTTATATGATCTCACTTGAACCATATTTCCTACCCACTACTTTTAAGGCATTTCTGTTGGATATGTGTTCTTCAGAGTTATTTTTATTAATATTTATTATGTGTTTTTCTGCGTTGTTGATTGGGTGCTCCTTTTGTGGATTAAGCAGATGTTGAAGGGTCATGAAGGAGCACAGGTTGATATAATTGATAGGCTACCCACACCATTTGGCCTAGTCCGTTCTGGAGTGGCTCCAGATCATCCAGAAACAAAGGTGGGCATTTACCATTGTTGTTGTCTAATTTTGGAACTGAAAATCAATCAACTTTTTATCTTTCAACAACTGCAACTAAGTGAAAAATACTGGTTTAGAGTTAGTGACGTGTTTCTATTTAGTCACTTAGTGTTGTGTAATCTGATTATAGAAAAATATTGTTTCATTCATGAAATGCAAAGACCTTTTGCTAATCAATTAACTAGTGCTTGGGGCATGCTAGGAACAGCCTTGTCATTATTTGATTGTGCCTTACTTTCCAATCTTTTGTGCTTATGACACTACATAAGCTGTTCATAAATTTGCCTACTTAATTTTACCTTCAACTTTCCAACAGATTGTGGTGAATCAATTTTCTCGTGTAGCTGCAAATGGACGCTGTTCATTCTTTGGGAATGTAACTCTGGGAAGGGATATATCTCTGTCAGAGCTTCACAAAACATATCATGCTGTAAGTTTTAACCTCAGATCAAATTTCCGTTACCCATGAGGATATCACAGTATCACCTTTCTCATTTCTGTTATGTAATTTTTATCCATAACTTACATAAGTAAATGGTTGAGATTTTATTTATTGATCAACAGGTTGTTCTTGCTTATGGTGCAGAAAGTGATAGGTCACTTGGTATTCCTGGAGAGGTATGACTTTTGACTACTATTGTCAATCTTTATGCCACAGCTCGTGGTGGTTATTCAAATATTGCTTATGGTTCAATAACATCATTCTAACTGTAATCTTATTGCTATTCGCTATATTTAATCAAATATTGCAGTAGCAAGGGTTTAGTAGTGAGCAAGGTGGATGTGGCGTTTACAATGCTAGCATCTTAATTGTCTACATTCTTGTGATTATCTCACTTTTAGATGGATCTGTTTACTTCTAGTATCATCATTGTATTATAGGACCTGAAAGGAATTCATTCAGCTCGAGAGTTTGTCTGGTGGTACAATGGACATCCAGACATGTGCGACTTGTGTCCTGATTTGAAAAACACAGAATCTGCTGTTGTCCTTGGTCAGGTATTTTCGTTTTTCGATTTTGCTCATATGTAATAGCATTCAAACAGAGTACCAACATCTTGGGGCCAAGAGAACTTTGTCACAATGACACTTTTATTTAACCTTGATATACAGTTGATCTATAATTTCATTTGAATTTGTGCTGCTCATATACCTTAATTTTCATTACTTTTTCTTGAAATACTTTTATGAACACAAGTTGCTGTAACACGATTAATTGCAGGGAAATGTTGCTCTGGATGTTGCTCGTATTCTTTTACGCTGTAAAGCTGAGTTGGCTACTACAGACATTACTGATTATGCATTGGATGCTCTACGTGGAAGCACGATAAGGTATCTTTTCACTTTAATAATGAACCAGACTGACATTTTACTTTATGGTTTACTGATAGATAACTTTTACTGATATTACATAATACTTAGTTCTCAATTAATGTTGCATGTAAAGGAAGGTATATTTGGTTGGGCGACGGGGTCCAGTACAGGCAGCTTGCACAGCAAAGGAGTTGCGTGAAATTTTAGGTATTTAAAGAATAATTGAATACTTGCAGTGTTTGACATTTGACACATGGTATTTTTATATTAGTCTATCTCATTGTCATGTTGTCATACTAAGTTTGACATAGTGTCCATGCAGGTTTGAAAAATGTTCGCATTTGCATCAAGGAAGCTGATCTTTTGACCACACCTGCGGATGAGGTTTGTGTTGTAATGTGTGTTATTACCTGTAGCATGGTTTACCTTTTCATTTTAAGCTGTGTAAGTGATCTCTCTCTCTCTCCCCATCCTGGGTTTCTGAAAATGGCTAATTTAGGATCAGGAGTTTCTGCTTTATCGTGGCAGTTAGGGCCATTTTATGTTGTCTTGTGTTGATTTTAGGCATTTTTTTGTGTAACTAGTATTGTATTGATTATAGGCAAGTGTTCGTACAGCTACCGGTATGAGATATTGGTTGCAAATGTTATGAGCTAATCATTTGCTGGTACTAAACCCACAGCAATTATAAGGCTGCTGCTTCATAATGTCTCACTATTTAAATATTCTGCTTTCAACAGTCCTATAAATTGATTTACCTAGTTGCCTTTCACCTTTTCTTTGCTTCTGATGAAGGAAAGCTTGCTATCTGTTTGCAGGAGGAGATGAGGAATAGTAGAATCCAAAGAAGAGTTTATGAGTTGCTGTCGAAAGCTGCAAGTGCGCATGGGGGCAACAATTACAATGACCAAAAGGAGCTTCATTTTGTGTTTTTCAGAAGGCCTACCAGGTTCATCCCTGCAGAAAATGGTTCCACGATTGGTGCTGTTCAACTTGAGAAGACAGTTTTAAAAGGTCTGACGTAGCGGGTATTGAAATGAATCTTCTTTGTCATTTTCCTCTTGAGCTTTCTCATAAGTATTCTTGTTTGTTATGTAGGTGATGAAGTAACTGGGAAGCAGGTCGCTGTTGGAACTGGTGAGTTTGAAGACCTAAAATGTGGGTAAGTGCTTTGGCTCATGTTTATGCTTTCCTGTTCTTTTTTTTTGACTGCTTAACCATAGATTTTTAAGACCCGTCTAATCTGCTACCTTCTTCTTAGTCTGGTCTTGAAAAGTATTGGTTACAAATCCTTGCCTGTACAAGGTTTGCCTTTCGACAAAAACAGAGGTGCATAAAATTTCATTTTTCTTTTTCCTTATACCTAGGAGCTTGTACACTCTTTCTGTTTTTCTTTTTGATCCATCAAGAGCATATGCAATTATTTTTGCATGATGGCCTTTGTTTAATTTTAGGAGTTGTGCCAAATTTAAGAGGAAGAGTCCTGAGCAGCGAATCAGAGACTGCCACAGTAGAAAGAGGCCTGTACGTGATAGGATGGTTAAAGAGAGGACCAACTGGGATTGTTGCAACAAATCTCCACTGTGCAGAAGAAACAGTAGGTACCTTTGTTCCATTGCTATCTTTCATTCTCTATGTGGTGGACCCATGATTTTTGAGGAGTCACCAAGGTGTACCCCCAGCACCACTGGACGCCACAATGCCTCAGAAACCATGGGTGGACCCAAGGAACTTAGTTTGCTAAGCTTTGCAAACACCCATATCAGATTGTTTTTGGTTCTTTTCTGACAAACTTACATTGGCAATTATATCTTGAAGTAGCTTGATTCTGTTCAGGACCAACATTTAATTGTGACACAGAATGTTAAGAATTATACAATATACAGTTTTATTAGTATTGTTGGGGGAAGAATAGTTGTTTTTCCATGTTCATGACACAGAACAGAAACCTCAAGACCGTCAAATTGAAATGTTTCACATTTGAGGTTGTTATTATATTTAATGGCCATTTTTATAGGCTATTATGACTTGTTTGGCTTATGGGTTAACAAACAGGTGGCTAGCATTCTTGAAGATGATAAGAAGGGTGTATTAAGGCCCCCATCTGATTCGAAGAAGCATGGAAGGACAGGACTTCTTGAGATCCTAGAACAAAAGAATGTCCGTTTTGTGCCATTCAGTGGCTGGGAGAAGATTGATTCCATGGAAAGGATGGCAGGGCAGCTGAGAAATAAGCCTAGAGAGAAGATCACAACCTGGGATGGGCTCCAGAAAGCTGCAAACGAGTAAAAGGATGGCCCTCCGAACGATTTTGTCAACATATATGTTTTGTATGAAAAGAATCACATTAACAAGAGAGAACCCTGTACTTAGTAATAAAAGATAACGTCAATATATCTTCACTGGACAGCTTACTCATGTACAAGCATGCAGTAAAGGAATATACTGACAGTGATCGAATTTTATAAGTCCAGACTATGCTATTCCTTGTTGCAGTTCTGATAATATTTGGATGCATCATGGTTATTACTTGTTGCCTGAATAGAAGTTTTATGTACCAATACCTATACCCATTATTGAATATATTAGTCTGAAAAATTGGCACAAGATACTTGCACATGCACCATATACTATAAGCAAGTGTGGAGGTTATAAACCATCATATATTTTGTATGGTGCGGCAGATATGCAAATCTTGTAATTTGACGTCGTGAATTGGCCTCAGGAGGATGGCTGTTGGGCAGATTCTGTTTGTGAATGCTTGATGTACCTGCTCCATTGTTGGCCTGGCTTTTGGGCAGACTTGCAGGCAAAAGCCACCAGAACGAGCAGGATTATGTCTTTCTCCTCGTCGCTCTTTGGTTCTATGATGCGCTTGTCCAATATATCGTCGAGCTTCATATGAATCTCTGTTTGGCAGAAGAATGGAAGTAGTAGATCACCTGGGTGCTTACCCATGACTACTTCCATGACGACCACACCAAAGCTATAGACATCACATTTCTCTGTAAACACCATGGTAGATGACAGTTCTGCGAAAATAAATAGAACCATGAATCAGCATATATATGTAACAAAACTGCATAATCAGGTGGATTTTGTATGGTGCAGGACTGACGGTTTGTACCTGGGGCTATATAGCCACATGTCCCTGCAAAGATGGTACTCCAACTTGAGCAACTGTGCTTCTTCAACTTCCTAGTCATACCAAAATCTGAGACACAAGCCTTGAAATCACGGTCCAACATGATATTGCTACTTTTGATATCACGATGTATAATGGGTGTATCACATAGGAGAGAGCTTGAGCCACGTCTTTCACAATGGCGATCCTTTTCGACCAGTCGAGCTCCTTGGCAAGCTGTTCCTCCTGCAAATTGGATGCTAAACTTCCCCTTTCAATGAGATCGTACACAAGGAATTTGCACTTTGAGTGTGAACAGTATCCATACAGCTTGACTATGCACCGGTGCCTTACTTTTGTCAGCACTTGGATCTCAGCATGAAATGATTTCTCATTAGTGTAGTCTTCAACAGAGTGGAGGAGTTTGATAGCATAGATACTCCTTCCTTGGAGCTCAGCCCTGAAGACAGACCCGTATCCTCCAACACCGATGCAGTATTTTTCATCAAAACATTCTATTGCGTCTAGTATGTCTTGGAATGCAATCTTCCCATCAAAATTCCATATGGAGACCATACCTTGAGATTTCTTTTCATCGATGACTTTGGAAAATTTTCTCCTCCTATAAACAATTGCCATGCATCCTAGAACCACTAGAAAGATGAAGCAAAAGAAAGCAAAAGTAAGAATTAGTGCCATAACATGCTTATTGGTTTTTTCTTCCTTGATTCTTTTGTCAAACTCTGTTGCGCGACATGGCTGGTATGAACCCGCTAGGGTGAATCCCGATCTTTCGATGAGAGAAGGTGGATAACTCGATTTGGGGATGGAGATGACGTTCACGGTCCAACTACAACCATCCAAGGATGCTGCGCCTTAGCAACCGATGCATCACCTCCAATGACCGTCGCGATCTTGTGGAGCACGATCAACCAAACCACTAGGGTAATTCCTGCAAGCAATCGAGGAACAAGCAAGAACAAGTAGAACAAGCAACTCAATTGCAAATATGGAGATGAAAAACCAATCTGAACTCACAAAGTTGGGGTTCTGAATCAAGTAAAACGGATGGTCTAGTCAACACTCGCGTCTACAAGGAAGTAGCAATGGCTAAACTTTCAACAAAACAAAACCCAACTGTTCTTGGTGGTGGCTAAGGGGTATATGAAGGTGGAGGGATGACCACCAGGGTATTGGGGTCGTGCTCCAACCCTAGGACGCGTCCCTAATGGACCCGACTTGATAAACGGCCTATTGGGCAAACTAAGGTGACGCAGTACCTTTGGACAGAAAACCTCTCAGTAGTAATTCGATCATTGCGGCTGCCTCAAAACAGATATGGACTTGATTCTAGATCCATATGAAAATAGACTTCATGAGGATTCCATGAAGTGCTTGAACGCCCCAATCTGAGTCCGTATGCGACCGTGGTGACCATCACAAGTTGAAACTGTACTGGAGTCCGAATCCAGCCTGCGCGAATCTTTTTCCCTTTCTGTCCTCTCCCTGGTTCCTAACCAAAACAAGAGTGCACGCGTCTCCATGGTCTAAATATGATGGACAGAAACTCAAGAGTGAACTTACTTGATGATTAAGTTGATGAGCACGGGTGCGAGTAATAGGACCAGAAACTGGTACTTGTGTCGGCGTGGATGTATCATTGGTGTTGATGTCCTCATCAACGGTGTCAAGCCATACTCTGGGTCACCACATATATCCATATTGTGGTCAAGCACAACCCTGGTTTTGACTGAAAAGGTAATGGTTCTGCCACTCAAGCTGTTGTATGATAAATCCAGATTGTGCAATTGCTGTAGCTTTGAAAGAGTCACGGGGATGGCACCACTCAAAATATTTCTGCTCAAATCCAACCCACATAACTCAGAACAATTCCCAAGCTCTTCTGGTATTGGTCCTGTCAGTAAGTTATTTGACATGCACAAAGATGACAAAAACTGGCATTGTCCTATCTGAGGTGGAATGCTTCCGGTAAGCTTATTGCTACTCAAATCTAGATATGAGAGATTAGATAGCAATCCTACCTCTGGTGGCAGAATACCATTCATCTGATTGGATTCAAGTGCAATCTTAGTTAGAGAGGTCAATTTCCCAAAGGATGAAGGTATGCAACCACTTATTTGATTGTTGGAAAGATCCAAGAGCTCTAACCTTGTTAAATTTCCTATGCTTCCAGGAATGGGACCATTTATTTCATTCCTAGAAAGATCCAAGAGCTCTATGGATGCTGGGACATATCCGGAGAGAAAATTATTGGAGAGATCCAAAACAGAGAGCTCAGACAAGTCTGCAAAGTGGAGCTGATCCAACGTGCCCTCAAGGTAACACCCTGGAAGGGATATGTTTGTCACAACCTGGCACTACCGGATCCGGCTTGTTTGCCGATGGCCCGCAGCCATCGGCGAAGTCTGGATTGCCATCGGCAAAGGCTTTGCCGATGGCAATCCGACGTGGCCGTCGGCAAAGAGCCATCGGCAGACATTTCTTCGGCAAAGGGAGGTTTGCCGACGGCCAACTGTCAGGCCATCGGCAAAGCTTTGCCGATGGCCACATCAGCAATCGGCAAAGGCGCCACGTCAGCCGACGCGCCGTTAGGCTGACGGCGGCTTTGCCGACGGCTGACGCGGCACGGCCATCGGCAAAGCGTTTTTTATTTTTTTTTGGAATTTCTATGGCGACGGCCACGGTCGTCGGCAAACTATTTTTGCCGACGGCCGGCCATCGGCAAAGTTATGGTCATTTTGCCGACGGCCTAGGAAGCCGTCGGCAAACCTGGGATTTGCTGACAAGTAATCTCAGGTTTGCCGACGGCTAGCCATCGGCAAACCTGGGAATTTTTTTTCATTCCTTTTCTGTTTTGCTTGCATTTCCACGACATTTCAACACATACATCACATATATAGCATATGACCCACATATATAGCAACAAAATACCATTTTCATCCGCACATCACATATATAGCATGGTACCCACATATCCTCCAAGTCATCCATACACAAGCGACAAATGTCGATCGTCATCCATACATAGTCATCCATACAAGGTCCAAAAGCGACAAGTGTAGTACCTAGCTCGAGGCGCCGTCCCCAGGGGTCCCAGAGCCCCCACCACCTTGCTCCCACGGAGACCAACTCGGAGTCGTGCCCCCACCTTGCTCCCGCTGCGACCAACTCGACTGCGGGGCCAAACCGTACTGCCAGTACTGCCCAGCTGCTGCGGACAGACGCCTGGAGTCCCGTAGTGCCCCTGCTGTGGCCAGGAGGAGTACCCCTGCGACTGTGGAGGAGGCCAGACGTACGGCTGCGTGGGGAAGCTCTGGTAAGGTGCCCAGCCGTGCGGTGGAGAAGGACCCAGTGGAGGGCTACCACTTGGAGTCGGGTTCGAACCCGCCGACGGTGCCTGCACAAAGACCAAGTGATGTAATTAGTACATGTAGGCTGGCCGCACAAGCTAAAGCGACAATCATTGTACTCACCTAACCAGGTACAGGAACAGGCAGTGGAACTACCGGTGGTGGAGCGAAGATCGAGGCAGGAGGCTCCTGCATTCCCGGGATCTGGGCCCGGAAGTGTAGGGACAGGTCCGCCAATTGTCTCTGGTAGTGCTGCGTAAGTGCCAGTAGCTGCTCCTGATGGGCCGCATCCCGCTGCGCCTGGATAGCCGCCTGGGCTGCCTGGGCCGCCTGCAGCTCTTGGACCGTGGCCTGCAATATTACACCAGAATGGTTGATGGTATTTGAAGGCAAGGTACATCATGCGTGAAACGAGTGAACGACGAATGAAACTCCACTTACCTGAAGTGTTGTCATCATCTGCGCGCTGCTCTGCTGCCGAGGCGCTATGGGGATCTGCGATCCGCCCCCCCTTTGCCGGTCTTCTTTGCGGATCTGGCTCAGCGTCTGAACAGACGACGGGTCGATGACGCTGTTGGCCATAAAGTACCGGCCGTGCTGCTTCCCTCCTCCAATCCTCATCACGAGGTCAGTGTCCAGGGGCTCGGTGGCGGGGTCGTAGTCATCGCCATGGCGCTTTCGAGCTGCTGCGGCGTACTTGGTGAGCTTGTCGTAGACGACCGGGCTGGTGTACTTCTCTGGCCCGAGCGACGAGCTGTACACGGTGGGCCCGGCAGCTCCTGAGGTGGCCACGTGGCCTGTCTATGCCGATGGCCGCAGCCGTCGGCATAGCCTTCCCTTTTGCCGACGGCCTGACGGCAAGGCCATCGGCAAAGGGCACGGCGTCGGCCGGCGTCTGCCCTGGGCCAATTTTGCCGATGGTCAGACGTTGCCGATGGCCTGGCCGTCGGCAAAGATTAGTATTTGCCGATGGCTCGGGTTTGCCGATGGCTTTGCCGTCGGCAAAGGTCGGCTTTGGCAATGGCCTGTCTTTGCCGATGTCTGGACCGTCGGCAAAACATCTTTGCCGATGGCTCTGCTTTGCCATCGGCAAATCCTGTGGTCTGCCGATGGCTTATTCTCTGGCCATCGGCAAACCTCCCGGCCGTCGGCAAATAAGCCGTTTCCGGTAGTGTGGATAACATCACTTGGACCACGGCCGTGATGCACCATAGCACTGCAGGTAACGCCAGTCCAGTTACATGGGCTGGTGTTGTTGCTCCATTTTTACAGGCAGCCACGGGAGTAGGGGTCACCCAGCACCAGCAGGCTTGATTTCCATCGGAGCAGCATGTCTGCTTGATGATCCAGTTGGCTCGCCATAGAAATTGCGCAAGAGAGAACGTTTGGCAAGACAAGAAGAAGCACTAGGGACATCTTAAAGGCAAAGAGACTCATCTTGTGTTAGTGAGGCTCCAAACGCCCATATGTTGTTGTACCCACCCCAGTGGTCTTGAATTATATACATACATATGCAGAAATAGAAGAACCGCATGCATGTACCAACCAGCCATTGACTTAGGCCGTCAACAAATAATTACCGCACAAGGATTAAAGAGACCTTGACTCAGCCACTGAGGTCATCGGTATTATTTCGTTCATTCAAAAGAATGTCCCAGACTTGCATGGACCGTGTAGGCACGGGGCCAGTGCAAAGTAGAACTTATTGGAAGAGGACCAATTTGAATCTTTTCGTGCTGGTCATCAATACTTTTTCTATATAAAAAAGTGAACAATGGGAAAGAGGGTCAAAATTCGAGCCCATTTTTGTAGGCTTAGTGGCTACCTGCCTACCTGGCTTGTCAACATCTTCAATATTATGGACGAGCTTGGTGGCACTTTTCAGCATGATCGGCTGGGGCTGGCTGGGCTGGCCAGCCCCCTCACATGGACACTGTTTCAATGAACCAGCCAGCAGTACTTCTCTCTCATATAAATAAACCAGCAACGATACGAACCAGCCAACCGAACAGGCTGAATTATCAGCAACAACTTAACAATGTGCTCTTGCTACAAAAACACTTATCACCAGTGAATTTTTGGTATTTGAGTTTTAACTCTTGAAAGTGCCAAGATGCTCAAGAGTCTCTCTCTCTCTCTCTCTCTCTCTATATATATATATATATATATATATATATATATATATATATATATATATATATATATATATATATATATATATATATATATATATATGTATATCTTTGTATATATGTGTGTGTGTGTGGAGGGAGGGGGTTGATTTTGAATTGGGCGAATCTATTTTTTTATAGAAACTGAACCTATCGCTTAGCCAAGTTCTACCTATGTGCCTATCAAGTATTTTCTATACGCACCGCACAAAAGTTTTACGCCCTAAGTTCTAACCTTACATTAACATCGCAATTCTAAGAAAGTAAATGTGGAAAGTAAAGGGGAAATGAACACATCGATGTTTTCCCTAGTATAGGAGAGTTGGCATTGTCCGCTTGTCCTAGTTGGAGCACTAATGCAAGGGTATCGCTCCCATTTGATCCGTGCAAGGACCAAATGTTCTCTAGTGGTTGATCATTCTCCACTCCGGAACAACGGATATCATCGGTGTCATGTACAACAACAACTTGACCCTCTCACAGTCACCACTGAAAGATCACCAAGCTCCACAACATCACTAAGCCATCTAAGTGATGGTGATCACCAAGAATAACAAGCACAAATTCTCACTTGACCTAACCAAGGCTAATGAGAGGACTGGATGCACACTTGCTACTCCTTAAGTACTAATGGAGTCCTTAATCTTTGATTATGAATTCCAAACCACTCCAATAGGCCTGAGCTCTCTCTTGGAACCCAATATGTGTAGCTAACTCCTGAGATGTCCAAAAGAGCTATAAGGCATGAGAGGAGAGGGGTATATATATGCCACACCATGAAAACTAGCCATTTGAACTCTACTCAGCGAAATTGCATGCATCGGAGATATCCGGTGCGCATTTGAGTTTTGCACCGAAGAGTTCCAGTGCGTCCTTCGGCTCACATTCTGAAACTAGCCTTTACTATATAGTCACTCCGGTGGGCTCCCAACACCTCACTACGGTTAGCACCAAACACCTCTCGAGTAGTCTCTGTGCATACGCTCTGATGCGTAGCTTGTTCTGAGTCACCCATTTGTTGTACACTGTTTCCTAATCTCTGGTGTGAGCACTCCGGTGCACATCGGAAGATAAGATGCATGTAGTCTATTGTGAGTTCAACAGTTGCACAATAGGTAAGCTTCGGTGCCCACCCCACTCCAGTGCCACATCGGAGTGCTCCGGTGCCTTACTAAAAACTCCAAACCCTTCCAATTCTAAATCCTTTGAGTTTGGTTTTGATTTCACTGATCATTGGGTTCATCAGAGATACCTAGTGCGCTAATTTAACATGTATGCATCACATCCACTCACTAGACTCACCAAGTTCTACATGCTCATACTGTGGACCTTGAAGCTGACCTAGAGTGGACCTTGAAGCTGGAGATGAAGGTGGCGACGGTCGCATGTTAGCAGTGAGGAGACCTCGGCAGTCATGTATCGAGGGCGAGGCAAGCAGAGATGAGGCAAGGAAGGCTGTGCTGGCGATGGGGGCCGAGGCGGCGGGGCCGACGTCGATGGAGGTGGGCCGAGGATGGCAGCGATTGGCCTAGGACGCGTCGATGGAGGCGGTGGTAGGGCGAGGACGACGAGCAGCGGCGGAGGTGGGAAGCTTTGTTCGTCTCCATGTCGTCTAGCGTGGGGAAAAGTTGCCTAGACCTAAGCGTGCGGGAGGAGCTGCCCCACGGAAAAGGCACGGCTTGGATTGAGCTCCCTCTTCGCATGGGCATCCAAATGCAGGGAAATCTAGCCGTGGCTAACTTCCACACGGGCCTTGTCGCCCGGAGAAAACGCGGGGACATCCACGGGGATTTAGGTTTCCAAACGAAGCTTGATAGAAGAAAAGGTCAAACCAAAGGGGGTTTATGCACGGGAGTATCTCCAGTTCAGCTGGCCACGGGGCACTTGCCACTACTACAGAATGGACCTGTTGTCCCGGGCGGTAACAGCCTTTAGTCCCGGTTACCGCGCCGGGACAACGATCCCGGGACTAAAGGTGGAACCTTCAGTCCCGGGTCATCGAGCCGGGATTAAAGAGGGACCTTTAGTCCCGGTTGGTAACACCAACCGGGACTAAAGGCCCTCCAGCCGAGCGAACCTGGCGCACCCTTTAGTCCCGGTTGGGGTTACCAACCGGGACTAATGGTTCACCCTTTAGTCCCGGTTGGTAACCCCAACCGGGACTAAAGGTTCCTTTTCTTTTTCTTTTTTTTTGTTTAATTTGTTTTCAGTTCAGTTACACGTATTTGTTTAATATATAATATGTTTTTATGTACGTATTCTACGTTGCTAATATAAATACACGCATGCATATAATTACATCTAATTCTCATCTTGAGCATTATTATATTCGAATAAAGTATGAAACTATATATATTATAGATATATATATATATGTATATATACAACACTTTCATAATCTTGTTCTCGAAAATAACGATATCAATAAACATTTAATTTACATCATTTATTCCTTAAGATCAAAGTAGAACTCGCCGTTGGGATTTAGCACTTTTTCTAGAAGATATCCTGCTATTGACTCTTGAACTGCTTTCAGATGGTCTTTTTGCATGACCCTTCGTTTCAACCATTCAGTCTTGCATTTGAAATAAAAGGAAAAGTATTAATACACATATATGTATATATATTCATTTAAAAATAAATAAAAATTGATATATACGTACTCTGAGGACATCTTCAGGAGTTCTTCTTATGTGCGCAGTGATAAATTCACAAACGTAGTATCCACACAAGTTATTACCTGGTTCCTGCCGCAAACACCACTGTACGAGAAGAAGATTATTCTCATCATCTCACACGTAAATTGAAGTACGATATAGTAATTAAACACGTGGGGAAGTGTATATAGTACAACTTACTGGTATTTCAACTACATTAAGTGGTGCCTTGCAATCCTTGCGATGTTGCCGAATAAACTCTTTCCAAACCCTGTGCGACCAATAATGTACGATCGTTAATAAATTATGGCAAAGTCTATTCAATAATAGTTGTGCGCGAGAGATCGAAATTACCCCTGGATAATGTCTATCATATCTTGGTATAGTGCACGTTCTTTTCTCAACGAGTCAAAGATTAGTAACCGACTTGAGTTTAACTCAATGACAATGAGTATCCAGTGAAAACTGCATTGGTTTATACACACACGTACATGCATATAAGTTGTATTGATATTACATAAAATGTGTAGACTACATTATTATTAACACTTACTCAAAGTTGTACGGGAAAAGTATTGTTGTCTTGTCGTGCTGCTTCACAAAGAACTTCATGATATTCGTCTGTGCTTCAGATACCCAGTGGTCCTTGACAATAATATCGGTTTTGAATACGATATAAGGATCAATGAAGCCAACACTGGTGTCTTGTATTCTTTGGAGCTCTGACATCTAGAATCTATATATAAATATAAGTTACATGTGAGGATAATTATATACACGTACGCATAGAAGTGAGTTTATTAAATAAAAGTAAGAATCACTTACAAACAAAAGGAGCTCATGATTGATTTGTCCAGAGCGTCCAAGTGGAATAGTTGATGCAATTCTTCAAAACTAATATGTAAGATGTCATCGCCACGGAAGTAATGATGGTCTCTAAATCTGACAAAGATCCACTGCTCACCCCTGCCACACGCCTGCATGTACCACTTGTTGAGCAAGTACATTTGCGTACCCAATTCATTCAGAGCCGTAGGGTTGTATAGACTTTTGCCATATTTATAAGTCTTCTAGGTATCAACTTCCAGGTTCTGGATTGGAGCTTTGCCCGTCAATTGATCCAAGGTTAAACCAGTATCTTTAAAAAAAGCATTAAGGGCTTGAACCGACACTTCTCCAGAGTTGTCTGGTCGATAGACTTCTATGTTGGAACCATATTCATTAGCAACAACAAGATTTTGCATTGGTTGCTTCTGTTGTCCGAGCTGTGGGACATCCTTCCCTGATGCTCTTTTCCTTTTCTTATCTGCATCATGTGACTTCACGAGGGAGCGGTCATAGTCTGATAGTGGCGAAGGCTTACGAAGTTCAATCATCTTTTTCTTGTGAGCATCGACCTTCTGCCTCAGCACATCTCGTGGTATGTAAAAGTACGGCTTCTCCTTAAGCTTTGCTTGACTCTTGTTTTTGATATCTATAAAAAAATCTTTTACTTTTTTGTCTTCTTCAGCTGCTATTTGCTCATCAGTCTTTTCAGGAAGTATTTCTTGAGAAATAACTCTTTTTCTTGGGGTCTTCTTTGCCGCCGGGACCTTAGACGTCTTTGTAGTGCGTCGCTGTGGAGGGGGTGGGGGCGGTGTTGGAGATCGGCGTGGAGGCAATGAGGCCAGTGTTGGTGGAGACCGGCGTGGAGACGTTGGAGATCGTTGTGGAGGCGGTGGGGCCGGTGTAGGAGTTGGAGATCGTTGTGGAGGTGATGGGGCCGGTGTAGGAGTTGGAGATCGTTGTGGAGGCGATGGGGCCGGTGTAGGAGTTGGCGATCGCCGTGGGGATGAAGTCGTCTCGCCCCCCGCGACGCTGTGATGAGATGGGGAATGAATGATTAGGCTAGGCTGGGGAGAGAGCCTGCTATAAAAACAATTTGTGTGTCAATTATTTTTGAAGCCAATAGAAAATTAATGGAAAATAATATTTCATTCACTTTCATTCGTACCTAGGGTGAGGTAGGGGAAGCGGTGGCGCCCCAGGAATGATGATGAAGCGTTTGCGCCATTGAAGAAATGTCTTCTCTGTTTCTCCTAGTGTCTTCTCCCCATCACCGCCTTCAATGTCAAGAGGAACATTGCTGTAACCTTTGAGCACTCTATCGACCGAGACGCTAGCATATCCAGGTTGAATAACTGACCCATGGATTCTTGGTGTCTTCGTTCGGTCTATTGGAGATACAACCCCGACAGCCACCATGATTGATGCATTACCATCTGGAATGTGCAGCTCACATTTTGTTAGAGGCTCGGTAATGTCATCAACAGGGAAGC
The DNA here is from genome assembly GCF_019320115.1 of Miscanthus floridulus. Lineage (NCBI taxonomy): Eukaryota > Viridiplantae > Streptophyta > Magnoliopsida > Poales > Poaceae > Miscanthus > Miscanthus floridulus. The sequence goes on along the minus strand of NC_089586.1, from coordinate 51,204,164 downwards.
GCAACCCAGCGTCGTCTTGAATAACTGGCAGCTCCGTAGAAGCACAACTGCTTTTCATCTGACCAACGGGGCTAATGGTGACTCCCGGCGTTGATTGCGATTGCATTTGACTCATTGCTAGCTGCACTTGCCTCTTGATCTCCTCCTGCATTCTTGCCTCAAGAGATTTTTCTCGTTCACGTGATTCAAGCAATGCTTGTCGTGACTCATCAACAAATTGCTCCAATGCACGAATTCGTTCTGCCTCCTCATCCTTCTTTCTCTGGCGGCTTCTGTAGGTATCCTTGTCTGCTGGGAATGCATGTAGCCACGGAACCGCCCCATAGCCTCTTATTCGACCACCGTGTTCGGGATTCTCTAGGGCATATGTCAATTCATCCTTCTCTCTGTTGGGCTTGAAAACACCACTATCAGCTTCTTCCCTAGCACGAGCTAGTCTCTGTGTTGCTCTCTCAATTTTTTGGCCAAAAATTAGCTTGCCAGTGTCTGGGTCTAGGCTTCCCCCATGAGCGTAGAACCAATTCTTCGCGCGTTGAGGCCAGTTCTTTTCTATTGTTTCAGGTATGATTCCCTTGGCAGTAATCTCTGCTTCTAGGTTCTGCCACTTGGGAATAGCACTCCTATAACCACCTGATCCCATGTGATGATGGTATTGCTTCTGTCGGGCATTCTACCGATTCCTCATCACACGTTCCTCACTGTCTTGAGATGTCTTGTATTCTACGAAGGCATCCCAATGGGACTCCAACTTGATAAACGCCTTAGCATTGAAATTCGGCGTAGCATTCTTCAAGATAAACTTTTTATACAATGTCTTCTTCCAACTCTGGAACAATGTTGCCATCTTCTTCATTGTCCAATCCCTCACTAGCTCCTTCAAAGCATCATCTGCTTGTAATGTGAAATGCTGAGTGATATCTCTCCAAGCTAGGTTCTTATCACGATCAGATACAAAACTAACATTAGGAGCGGATATCTTCTGCTTCCATTCACGAGCACTAACTGGGATCCTATCCCTTACAATGAACCCACATTGATTGACATATGTCTGAGCATGTGGTCCCAATGGTTTGCCGGTGTCGGTGTCGAATTCTGATATTATGAAATGGCCCTCTAATGGCTTTTTTGGCCCTCGGACTTTCCTACTTTTGTCGGTGGTTGATGTAGATCCAGAGACCGGCTACATGAGTAGAAACACAACGATTAACAACAAATATACGTACGCATGCATCTATAAGAGATGATAGATAATCGAATATACCTCGCCAGTATTTTCTTGCACGACAATTTGTTGATCTTCAACCACCGGCATATTCAGGATATCCTCATAATCAGCAAAGTACTGACTCGTGTCATCTACATCCACATTGGTGCCGGCGTTGATAATATCCGCCATTATGTCATCACTCAAGTTATCATCCGGAGCAGCCATTTGTATCTTCAAGATAACACATAGATAGAATTATTATGGTACATAACATAAGTACATGTGATAACACATACAGAATTACTAAATCCAATTAAATATAATAACACATAATATTTCATAAGGATAAACAATAATAAGGTATAGGCTTTGGAATCGAATCAAAAACACTTCGATCCAAAAACATGGAAATAAGTACATGTATATATATACACATAGAATGATACAATATATTTTCTCTCTCTCTCAACACATAGAAATAAGTGCATATGTCTATATCTCTAGATATGCATGTGATAACACATAGAATGTCTCTCTAGATACAATTTTCTCTCTCTCTCAACACATGAAAATAAGTACATGTATATATACATATAGAAATAATTAATTAAGTACCAACATATAGATATATATATATAGAGAGATAGAATATATAATTACTAAATCCAATTAAATAAATCTAACATGAAATTAGATAAACTAGTAATAGATAATACATTTTAATCTAACATATATCAAAAACTATAATAAAAAACTATCTAAAAAAAACTATCTAAATAAGTACTAATTAAAATTTAATACATTTTAATCTAACATATATCAAATACTATAATAAAAAACTATCTAAAAAAACTATCTAAATAAAGTACTAATTAAATTTTAATACATTTAAATCTAACATATATCAAAAACTACTAATTAAATCTAACATTTTAATCTAATATATATTGGCCGGCCGAGAGCAAGCAGGTAAGCTCTAGCAGGCTGTGGATCGAGGCGGATGGCGCGGGCCGGCAGGGCGTGCTGGCCGGCCACGCGCGGGGCCGAGCTGAGCACCTCGATCGCGCGAGGACGACGTACGGCGGCGGAGACGGCGGGGCTCGACGACGAGGCCGCCGGGCGCGCGGGAAGCGGTCGACGGAGGGGGCTCGGGTGCGGGCAGAGACGGGGCCGGGCGGATGGCGCGGCCGGGCGGGGGTAGAAGACGACGGCGGCGCGGCAGAGACGAGCTCGATGTACGGCCGGGGCTGGGGCGACGGAGGCGGTGGCGGCGGCGATGATCGACGTGTAGATCGAAAGGTAGAAGATGAAACCGTTCGATATATATAGGCCGGGACCCTTTAGTCCCGGCTAGTAACACCAACCGAGACTAAAAACCCTTTAGTCCCGGCTTGTATTACCAGCCGGGACTAAAGGTCCAACCCTTTAGTCCCGGCTCGCCTTACAAGCCGGGACTAAAGGGTTTTTAGTCCCGGTTGGTGTTACTAGCCGGGACTAAAAGTATTTTGGGCGGGCACCGAAATTGCCGCTCACCCTTTAGTCCCGGTTCTTGGTCTGGGCCGGGACTGAAGGCACCGAAAATTTTGGCAACCCGCCAGCGTAATTGGAAAGACCTGGGATTTTGATTTTGTTTAATACTAGGTTAATCAATTAATTCCATAGCAACTTCAATACTTTGCCATATTTATTTTAAAAAATTCTATTGATTAACTAATTATTTATTGTAAATAGGAAAATTTTGTAACCTATAGTTTTTAATTTCTTTTATGAATATAGAATATAAATGTTACTAATACTAAGTATTTTGTTAATGCAAAAATATATTTGTAACTTAAAATTAATAAAACTAATATTATTCGATAGGAAATTTATTATCACATTATTGTAACGTCAATGTTTCAATTTTTTCTCGGTTTTTGACCAAAATTGACAGGAAATTTTTGTTAAACCTATAAAAATAAAGAAAATATAGTATTTTTTGTTGTACAACTTTTTCAAATGAAAAAATGGCCTATATAAGGATTGTTGTTTTTTCAATTCGACCAAAATTAACAAACTTGGTATTCAAAACTTTTCAATTCGAAGTCATTTAGAGTCCATAATACTAGGGTCAAAGTGTTGTTTTTTCATTTGACCAAATTTGACTTGGTCAAACTTGCTCAAATGAGACACTAAATGACCTCAGATGAAAAAACTCTAAATACCAAGTTTGATCATCTCAGCAAGATCTACAATTGTTACATAGATCATTTTCCCATTTGAGAAATTTTTATCAAACACTAGTCACAATTTTCCTTATCTCTTATAGACTTTCTAAAACTATGTCACACACTTGTGAAAATTGAACTACATTTTGTTCAAGCTTTCTCAAATGAAAAAATGGTCTATATAAGGATTGTAGATATTGATGATATGAACAAACTTGGTATTCAAAACTTTTCAATTTTAGACAATCTAGGGTTCCGAAAACTAGTTTGTAGGCGTCGAAATATAAAAATCATAAATTTGAACCGTCCAAACTTTCTCAAATGGAAAGTTGACCAAAACAACAATTGTAGATCTTTTTGAGTTTAACAAACTTGGTATTCAAAACTTTTCAATTCGAAGTCATTTAGAGTCCATAATACTAGGGTCAAAGTGTTGTTTTTTCATTTGACCAAATTTGACTTGGTCAAACTTGCTCAAATGAGACACTAAATGACCTCAGATGAAAAAACTCTGAATACCAAGTTTGATCATCTCAGCAAGATCTACAATTGTTACATAGATTATTTTCCCATTTGAGAAATTTTTATCAAACACTAGTCACAATTTTCCTTATCTCTTATAGACTTTCTAAAACTATGTCACACATTTGTGAAAATTGAACTACATTTTGTTCAAGCTTTCTCAAATGAAAAAATGGTCTATATAAGGATTGTAGATATTGATGATATGAACAAACTTGGTATTCAAAACTTTTCAATTTTAGACAATCTAGGGTTCCGAAAACATATTACATAATATCCGTCTCTAAAACATAATATATTAAACATGCATCGTTGTATCATGCGGGCACAACAGTGAATTTCTTCTTGACGTATGACCCTTGGTTATGATCTTGTCGTAACCATGGAGTGTCTTCATCATTTAACATGATGCTTGGATCTTTCTTCACTATGAAGGGTGGAATTCGGACATTTCTTTCGTAATCTTCTGACATGTCTGACTTGTCTTCAATTCCTACTATATTTATTTTCCCAGAAAGAATTATGTGGCGCTTTGGCTCATTGATCATTGAGTTGATGTCTTCGTTTTTTCCTCTCTTTGATTTTGTAGACATGTCTTTCACATAGAACACCTGACTCACATCGGCAGCAAGGACGAATGGTTCCTCTTTGTATCCAATATTGTTGAGGTCCACTGTTGTCATTCCATACTCTTTGTCGACTGTTACCCCTCCTCCGGTCAGCTTCACCCATTGGCACCGGAACAAAGGGACTTTAAAATTAGGTGCGTAGTCTAGTTCCCATATCTCTTCTATGCGGCCATAATATGTTTGTATATTCCCATTTGGATCTGTGCCATCTATGCGAACACCACTATTTTGATTGGTGCTCCTTTTATCTTGGGCAACTGTGTAAAATGTATTCCCATTTATCTCGTACCCTTGGTACGTGAGGATATGCCACGATGGCTACCTAGCCAACAAATACAGTTGCTCATCAATATTGTCATCGCCTTGACATTCTTTTCGCAACCAACCACTAAAACTTTTCATGTGCTAACGCCTAATCCAAGCTTCAGTCTTCCCTGGAAACTTGGATCGTAAGAACTCCTTATGTATCTCGATGTACGGATGCACCAATGACGAGTTCTGAAGAACTGTGTAGTGTGCTTTATTGAAATAATCGTCTTCCATGCCAATATATGTTTTCTTCCCTAAAGTTCCTTTACCACTGAGTCTCCCCTCATGTCGTGATTCGGGAACGCCAATCGGAGCAATGTCAGGAATAAAGTCAACACAGAACTCAATGACCTCCTCTGTTCCATAGCCCTGGGCGATGCTTCCTTCAGGCTTAGAACGGACTTTCACATATTTCTTCAAGACTCCCATAAACCTCTCGAAGGGGAACATGTTATGTAAGAACACAGGTCCAAGAATACTAATCTCCTTCACCAAATGAACTAGGATGTGTGTCATGATATTAAAGAAGGATGGAGGGAACACCAACTCAAAGCTGACAAGACATTGAACCACATCGTTCTGTAGAGTAGCTAGTTCCACTGGATTGATTGCCTTCTGAGAAATTGCATTGAGAAATGCACATAGCTTCACGGTGGCTAGACGTACATGTGGAGGTAGAATTCCTCTTAAAGCAACTGGAAGCAATTGCGTCATAAGCACGTGGCAGTCGTGGGACTTTAAGTTTAGGAATTTTTTATCTGGCACATTTATTATACCCTTTATATTGGAGGAGAATCCCGATGGGACCTTGATGCTGCTTAGACATTCGAACATGCTGTCCCTCTCTTCTTTGCTAAGCGTGTAGCTAGCAGGACTTAAGTAATGACGTCCATCACCTGTCTTCTCTGGATGAAGGTTGTCTCGTTCTTTCATGCACTGCAAGTCCTGGCGTGCTTCAAGTGAATCCTTTGGCTTCCCGTACACACCCATGAATCCTAACAGGTTCACACAAAGATTCTTTGTCAGGTGCATCACGTCGATTGCGTTGCGGACCTCTAGGACTTGCCAATAGGGTAGCTCCCAAAAGATGGACTTCTTCTTCCACATGGGTGCATGTCCATTAGCATCTTTGGGAACAGATTCACTGCCTTGTCCCTTTCCAAATACTACTTTCACATCCTTGACCATTGCGAGTACATCTTCCCCGGTTCGGTTATGAGGCTTCTTCCGGTGGTCTGGCTTACCTTTAAAATGCTTCCCTTTCTTTCTTACTTGGTGGTTCAAAGGAAGGAATCGACGATGGCCAAGGTACACGACCTTTCGACATCTTTTCAAATATATACTGTCAAGGTCATCAAAACAATGTGTGCATGCATTATATCCTTTGTTTGTCTGACCTGAAAGATTACTTAAAGCAGGCCAATCATTGATGGTTACGAACAACATTGCTCGTAGGTCAAAGTGTTCTTGTTTGTACTCATCCCAGACACGTACACCTGGTTTGTTCCATAAAACTAGAAGTTCTTCAACTAATGGCTTCAGATATACATCAATATCGTTGCCAGGTTGCCTCGGACCTTGGATGAGGATCGGCATCATAATGAACTTCCGCTTCATGCATAACCATGGAGGAAGGTTGTAGATACATAGAGTAACTGGCCAAGTGCTATGACTAGTGCTCTGCTGTCCAAAAGGATTCATACCATCTGTACTTAAGGCGAACCTTAAGTTTCTAACCTCATTTGCAAACTCTGAAAATTCTCTATCTATCGCTCTCCACTGGGACCCATCAGCTGGGTGTCTCAGCATATTGTCTACCTTACGGTCTTCTTTATACCACCGCAACAACTTTGCGTGGTCTTTATTTCTGAACAAACGTTTTAAGCGTGGTATTATAGGAGCATACCACATAACCTTGGCAGGGATTTTCTTTCTAGGACGTTGTTCACCCTCGATGTCACCAGGATCATCGCGCCTGATCTTATACCGCGATGCTTTACATACCGAGCATTCATCCAAATTCTCGTATTCATTGCCATGGTAGAGGATACAGTCATTAGGACATGCATGTATCTTCTGGATTTTTAATCCCAAAGGGCAGACAACCTTTTTTGCTTCGTACGTAGTGGTGGGCAATTCATTTGGCTTCGGAAGCATCTTCTTTATGAGGTTTAATAAATTCCCAAATGCCTTATCGGATACACCATTCTTTGCCTTCCACTGTAGCAATTCCAGTGTTGTACCCAGCTTTTTTGCCCCTCTTCGGCCATCGGGTATAGCAACTTCCTATGATCCTCAAGCATGCGCTCCAACTTAACTTTCTCTTTTTCACTTTCCCATTCTTGTTGTGCATCACGAATGGCATCGCCAAGAGCATCACCGAGATCATCTTCTACCGCTACCTCTTCTTCATCTCCCCCCATTGTAGTATCATCAAAGGCACCATACTGAGCAATAATGTCATCAATGTCTAAATCTTCTCCTTCACCTTCTTCCATCATGACCCCGCTTTCTCCATGCTTAGTCCAACATATATAGTTTGACATGAAACCTGACTTAAGCAAATGTGAATGAAGACTCATTGAGCTTGAATATTCCTTTAAATTCTTACATAGGGCACATGGACAGCATATGAAACCATCCCGCTTATTTGCCTCGGCCACACCTAAGAAATAGTGCAAGCCCTCTATAAAGTCTTGAGAGCGACGGTCGGCATTGTACATCCAATGGCGTGACATAATCTGTATTACACGACAAATTATGAAAACCTTGAACATAATTAAGTATTTTATTACACAACATAAATGACACACACACGGTTGATTAATTAACTAAGCCTGGCTACAACGTAAGCAATCCCAACTATCACTAAACAAACTAAAACTACAATGCACTTCAGTAACATAATTATTTTGTGATCGTACGCAACTAAAACAGACAAATCATTCTTCTGTTGAATATCAATAAGCTTCTTCTACTGGCTCACTGCCTCATCAGCAGCATCCGCTACCTCAAGCGCACCCAAATTCTGCACGTATGTAGCATAATCTTCCTCCCAGTACCAACCAATTGCCCTCCCACTGAAATTAAAGCCAAAAAATATTTAGTCAAAAATATTCAAGAAAAGCAGGTCAATTAGCCATAATTATAAAATGCGTAAGAAACTCACATCGCGATCCGGGCACTTGTAGAAAACACGACCCTTGTTGGGTCCCTGTCTCTTGACTCGGTACTCCATCACAATCTTCTGCTTACACTTGCCGCAGATAATGAGAGGGAGTTCTGGCCTCAGTCGTTTCGCAACCGAACGAGAGGCCGAGGATCCAGTAACAGTTGTCATCTACTTTCTATACTTATTTTTGCAAACTAGTGTAAATTTCATATTTTCAAATATCCATCAAATTATAGCTCAAAAACATGTTTCAATAAATAACCATCCGTACTAGTTGACCTTGCTTACGTGATCATCTCGACGAGCATTTCTCCACCGGACGGCACCGTACTTGGCCAAGGAAGAGCTCCGATTCTACGAGAAAGGGAACACGGTCTTCCACGACCGTTGCCGCTCTCCCTCGTAGAATCAAAGCTCCTCCTTGACGTCCGATACCGCTCGGCAGAGAACATGCTCGCCGAGATGAACACGGTCCGCAAGTTCAACTAGTACGGATTTTCTATAATTTTCTAACAATTTTCTAAGTTTTTCATTTCATGGAAAAATTAATTCTAAGATCACGTAAGCCACCGGGGACGAGAATGGCGCGTGCTCCAGCGAGGACGAGCGAGGCGTGATTTTGATGAACTAATTTAACTTTTGTTTATCCAAACATATATGCAAATCATCATGTGATTTTGAGCTAAAAATGACATATAAAATCATAATAAAGTCCAACATATAAAGTTACACATGCATCTACATTGCAAAATGAGATAAGCTACTGATAAAACATAAGAGGATTAAGTTTGTTACCTCCAAAATCGAAGAGCAACACCAATGGAGGGGGAGAGTGCAAGAACAACAGCAAGCTGAAGAACAGAGGCAGTGAGTTTGAATAATGGAATGGCTCGGGCTCGGGGAGGAAGAATTGAGCAGAATTATAGGCCGGGATAATTAGTCCCGGTTAGGGGTCCAAACCGGGACTAAATATTAATCTTTATTCCCGGGGAATAACCCAAACCGGGACTAAAAGCTTTAGTCCCGGCTGGTATTACCAACCGGGACTAAAGGTAAACCTTTAGTCCCGGTTGGTAATACCAGCCGGGACTAAAGATCCCTGCCCCGCGGACGACCGTTGGGCAGGGACCTTTAGTCCCGGTTGGTATTACCAACCGGGACTAAAGGGTCCTTTAGTCCCGGGGGCAAAAAATGCCGAGGCTAATGCTAAATTGGGACATCGTTCTAAAGTCTGTTCTCTAGTAGTGTGCTGTTGATTGACACCGGAGGAACTGCAATTGAAGTCCCAACCTTTTCTTGTTCCCAAGCAAAATGAAAGATAAGGAAATGCACACAAAAAAGGGACAAACCAGATTGCTCATTAGAGTTGTATCCTAAGTCCCAACCTTTCTTGTTCCCAAGGAAACAAAAAAAGGACAAAACATGTTTTTCACTGGAGGATATGTAATCCAAAGTCCCGAAAGGAAAGATATGAACACAAAAAAGTATCTACGTCGACACAAGGATTTGAACCTGCGCGGGCAGAGCCCAGTAGATTTCGAGTCTACCTCCTTAACCACTCGCAGGCAGAGCCCAGACATATCGGCAGCTAGTGATAAATGACATAGAATATTTATATTAACGATTTTGTTTGGAAGGTAGCCCAGCACAGGAACCAAGTATTTGATAAGGTTTTGATATGGGACGACTGTTATCTTAAATGGTCATTTAATCATCTAGATTCAACACTACACAGTGGTACATCTCCATTTAATTAATAGTTTGTTTATCATGTTTAAATGGTTGTTTAGCCCAAATGAATGGTATAATTACTGTTTCTCCCTCAACTCCAAATTAATCATAAGACGTTTTGGCTTTTCTAAATACTTACACTACAAAATGAACCCCCCTCTTGCAACACATACATCCATTACAAAAATAGTATATTGCCCGTGCTAACGCCATGGTGGCATTGTAGGTGACTCAAATTAACAACCAAAGGCAGTTTGAAATAAAATAGATTGAAGATTCACAGAAAAATGTGCGATACACACTTACAGGGTTATTTTCCTTAGAGTTGTAGACATCCTTTAAAGGCAGAACAGGGTGAACTATGGGGATATGATTTCCAAGGCAGAACATACTACTTCTGAGTCCTTGTGTTAAATGCACCGGAGGTCCATTAACTTATGCAGGGGTTTCGGTTAGGTCCATCAACTCTAAAAGTTAATTTCTGGGTCCATAAACTTTCTAAGTCGTTCATCACAGGTCCAAACTAGTCCACGTGTGCATCTAGCAGTGACATGGCATGCAGACCGGACAACTCCCAAATGAGGCATTTCGTCGAGCAAGTCATGGATGCGAGAGAAGTAGCATGGTCACCAGCGCCGCACGCCGACTGTGCACGCCCCTGCCCCCACGCCGTCATCCGCATGCCGGCGTGCGTCCATGCCCCCGCGCATGCCGGCTGCCGCTCACGAGAGCGATAGCGACGCGTAGGCTCTTGGCCTCATCCTCGCTCTCTTGATGCTCCGCTTCACATCGTCGAGCTCCTTCTTGGTTTTCTACAGCATGGACTGGTTGTTCACCGTTGGCTTCCTTCGACGACGCAAGTGAACAGCTCGGCCCAGTGTCCCTTCAACTGCGCAAGTAGAACACAGCTCTGGGGAAGAAGGGTCAGGACTCAGGACACGTGACACACCATGGAGCGCGTGCTGCGAGAGGGCGACAGCGCAATCACTGCCGTCATGGTGTCCGTGGAGGCCCGCATGGTGTACGTCAGCTCTTCCGACGGCGTCGTCGTCACGCACTGGCAGTGGCGCCGGGGCTCCTCCGACGGATGCCGATCACTCGTGCCTCACCGTGCTGACGGTAACGGACCACAGGTGACCCATCAAGTGTGTCGCCATGGACGAGCAGGACGATCCGACGATGCCGACGGCGCCCCCCGCCGGTGGGTCATGTACAGAGACAGCCTCGATAGGTCCATCAAGGTGCGGCGCGTGTCCGACTCAGATGGCGTCATGGCGCCTGACCTGACGATGACCCCTGCACGCTACTGGAAGCGTTCCTCGCCGCCGCCGCCGCCGTGCTCGTGGGTGCCCTACACAGTGACGCCGAAGCCGAATCACATGGGCGTGGCACGAGTGAATGGGCACAGCGGGTTCTAGCCTCCTGGGACCTCGCGGTTGGCTCCCGCGCGCACATCATCGCCGTGACCGCGTCATCCGCGGCGGCCGCATGAAGGCAAGGGCGTGCGATGGTGCTGAGCCAGAGCAGGCGGATGGGGGTACGGGTAGACGTGGGTGCTTGTCGGGGGTGGCGTGTAGCAAGTGTTGCACAGCTCGTGGGGGTGGCGGCCGGCGTGCGCCGGAGCAGCAGGGATGAGCGCGGGCGATGGCGAGGGGGCAAGGGCTCATGCTGTCATGTCGGTGATTCAGATGGCGATGTGGTGTGTGCGGGGCATGGAAGAGTAGAGTTTCTTCTGAAAGCTTTCCAGGCCGAGGTAATTGGCTGCATACATGGAGTGCAGGCTGCTGTAAACGCAGGGATCTCCAATCTTATTCTGGAGACAGATGCTACGTTGGTGCAACAAGTGATCAACTCTGGAGACTACAGAGCGTCGATGGCTGGGAGTCTCCTGGAGGAACGGGATAGTTTGGTGTCTGCCAATTTTAATTCGTTTGTTTGCTTAGCAGTTCCTAGAGATTGTAACAAGGTTGCTCACGAGTTAGCAATCCTTGGGTGTGCATGTACTGAGCGATCTGAGCCAGTTTTGAGCTCTCTGGTCTCACTTAGATTATGGGATTATGGTAATAAGGAGTTTTGATCATAATAATTCACCATATATAAACAATAATCATGTTTAGATCAAAATTTGATGACGCGTGGCATGCATCGGTGCTAGGTCTGCACGGAGGCCTCCGTGGAGGGAGTCTGCACTGAATTTTCTTCCCCCCGACAGCGTGCATCTAGTTGTGACATGGACGCGAGAGAAAGCATCACCGACACGACAGCCTGCGCCCTTGCCCCCGCGCCATCGCCCGCCCTGCTGCTCCGGCGCACGCCGGCCGCCACCCCCACGAGCTGTGCAACACTTGCTGCACGCCACCCGCGACAAGCACCCACATCTACCCCGTACCCCCCATCCGCCTGCTCTGGCTCAGCACCATCGCACGCCCTTGCCTTCATGCGGCCGCCGCGGACGACGCGGTCACGGCGATGATGCGAGCGCGGGAGGCCACCGCGAGGTCGCAGGAGGCTAGAACCCGTTGTGCCCATTCACTCGTGCCACGCCCATGTGATTCGGCTTCGGCGTCACTGTGTAGGGAACCCACGAGCGCGGCGGCGGCGGCGGCGGCGGCGGCGGCGAGGAACACTTCCAGTAGCGTGCAGGGGTCATCCTCAGGTCAGGCGCCACGCCGCCATCTGAATCGGACACGCGCTGCACCTTGATGGACCTATCAAGGCTGTCTCTGTACACGACCCACCGGCGGGGGGCGCCGTCGGCATCGTCGGATCGTCCTGCTCGTCCATGGCGACACACTTGACGGGTCACCTGTGGTCCGTCACTGTCAGCACGGTGAGGCACGAGTGATCGGCATCCGTCGGAGGAGCCCCGGCGCCACTGCCAATGCGTGACGACGACGCCGTCGGAGGAGCTGACGTACACCATGCGGGCCTCCACGGACACCGTGACGGCAGTGATTGCGCTGTCGCCCTCTCGCAGCACACGCTCCATGGTGTGTCACGTGTCCCGAGTCCCGACCCTTCTTCCCCAGAGCTGTGTTCTACTTGCGCAGTTGAAGGGACACTGGGCCGAGCTGTTCACTTGCGTCGTCGAAGGAAGCCAACGGTGAACAACCAGTCCATGCTGGAGAAAACCAAGAAGGAGCTCGACGATGTGAAGCGGAGCATCAAGAGGGCGAGGATGAGGCCAAGAGCCTGCGCGTCGCTATCGCTCTCGTGAGCGGCAGCCGGCATGCACGGGGGCATGGACGCACGCCGGCACGCGGATGACGGCGTGGGGGCAGGGGCGTGCACAGTCGGCGTGCGGCGCTGGTGACCATGCTACTTCTCTCACATCCATGACTTGCTGGACGAAATGCCTCATTTGGGAGTTGTCCAGTCAGCATGCCATGTCACTGCTAGATGCACACGTGGACTAGTTTGGACCTGTGGTGAACGACTTAGAAAGTTTATGGACCTAGAAATTAACTTTCAGAGTTGATGGACCTAACCGAAACCCCTACGTAAGTTAATGGACCTCCGGTGTATTTAACTCTTTCTTTTTCATCTAGATCACTGCTACTTAAAAGGGGAAATAGAGAACTATAGGTAGAGGCAATAAAAGGAGACATGAAAGGATGGAATATATCCAAAGACTTAGCCTTAGATAGGAGTGTTTGGAAAACAGCTATTCACGTGCCTGAACCTTGATTGTTTCTGCTGGGTTTTAACTCTAGCCTACCCTAACTTGTTTGGGACTTAAAGGCTTTGTTGTTGTTGTTGTTGTTGTTGTTGTAGAGAACTATATAAGTATCAAACCATTATCTCAATGTTAATCTTTCAGTCATTCTACACTCCGGAAAGCAGAAAACTATATACATTACTTATATTTCGATCACATAGAGAGCAGCTTCTCTTATGGGCTTACCTTATGAAACAGAAAAATGTTCTACCACTCAAGATGATCCGGAGTAGAAAAAAGTGAAGTATATGTTTTGTTATTTCAATAAATTTGTAATTGAAATTCTGCAAGCAGATATGATCACTAAACAACAAAATTATAATCCTGAAAATATTCAGGGAATGACCAATATTTTATATACCTGACTACTTGGTTGTGGGCAGACCGTGCTTTAGTTTCTGCTTCTTATGATTGTTGCATGCCAACACTCGACGAGTGGTGCATGGACTCAGATGGTGTATCCCCTAAACAAGGTCGGTCCCTGAGATAACATAAAAAGTAAGGAAAATATTGGCAGTACTGACAGAGATAACACTGCAGATATCCAAATGCCTAATAATGGCCTATAGTTGCAGTAGTGGCCCTTATACTGAATCAACGGCAATGGCACGCACCTGGTTGCCAATGCACATGCTTGCTTATGTCCACCGCTCGGCCGCCGCGTGATCTCCACCGGCCTCCAGCGCCTCAAAATGCGACGCACCTGACACTGATCTGACAAACTCCGCCGCCTCGCCTCAATGCCGCCGCCTGATCACGAACCCTGGCGCCCTGGAGAGAGACGGGGACGGAAGACCGCCCTGTGCTAGTAATTGAAACTGTAACCAGAGTACCCGACAGAGCACATGACTGAATCTTGAAAGCATGAAAGTCAAGGAGGACCACATAGGATCTTAAAAAACATGCAAGGGAGGTCTATCTTTTTCCTCTTTCCTTCTACTTATTTTTCTTTTATATGAACAGACCCAAATGAGTACTGATACCTAGCTCAGGCATTCATCATAGTTATGCATTGAAATTCAGAACATTTAGAGCAAACCAGTATCATTTAGAACATTTGTGTAAGATATAAGATGTGCTAGAAACAGGCACTGAAACTGAAATCAGACAGAGCACATGTTTTCTAGTTTTTTAGCAGTAACATAGTGTGTTAACTGTAGGCCAGGCTGCACAAAACAGGTTGCTAGTTATATAAATATAGCAGTGCTCAGTCAACCATACACTGCTGATTTGAGACATTAAAAAGAACCTCGGAAAATTCATCTGAACAGGGAATTCACCGGAAGCAAGATTTTCAATCGTTCGAGAGGAGCATCAGCAGTACGTGACCTGTGCAAAAATACACATAAAGTAATTTAGAGCACGCAGAGACACCAATGGTTGATCCAAGAGAATAGTTTGTTTAATTTACAAGCCGAACTGAAGCACATCAATGAGCAAAAGACCATTTCATCAACATAACATTAAGGTATTCCTAGTTTCCATCTGCGTTTTCAGTGTGCATCATTTGAAAATGACCAAAACGAATTAAGTAGAAAAATACTTCAAGCTCTGACTTCAGCTGACTATTAAAACATAATTTGGCTTGCCCTAACAAAGGAAGACAAGATCAAGTCGGCATAGTCTTCTACCAACCAAGGATATCAGATAAAGTAAACACTGATATGACTACTCAAAGTAAACTGATTCAGTGGCGAATCGTTCCTTTTCAGATGGATTTGTTGGTTATTACTAAACACTGACCAAAACAGAAAGACAGGACGTTTTCCTGGCCGGGCAGTAGGGTTTCCTCACGCCAGTGTCCTGCGATCAGCGCGGTGGTTCACCACGTCCGGCGGAAAAACAGCAAGAGGCAGTTGGTTCAGAGCTGGAGGCGAGGGATCCATGGCGTCCTCGACGCGTCCATTGGCGGCGACGGTGTGGAGCGTTGCCGTCGGGAGGAGGCGACCGGCGCTCGCGTTCTGTTCCGGGAGGAGACGGCCGGCGGCCGAATGACCTCGCGCTGGTCCTATTCAGAGCTCGCGTCCTGATCCCGGAGGAGACCGGCGGGATCCCTCGACCTGATCCTGGAGACGGCCGGCGGTGGGATCACTGTTCATGTCCTCCTCTTGGATGAGGCGACCGGCCACGGGAGGAGACGGCCGGCGGCGGGATCCCTGTTCGCGTCCTCCCTAGCATCCTGATCGGTGTTTTTTTTATTCCGTGATCGAAGTATTCGAACCCTGACCGGCGCGTTTGCTGCTGCGAGGGCGGAAGGCGTGGCGCAGGGCGGAAGGCGCGGCGCATCAAACTTTCATCGACAGCCGTCGGATTGGGTTTGGTTTTGTCTGTAGCCCTTGAGTTTAACGAATACGATTTTTTGTGTGCGTTTTTCTGGGTACACAATAATTTGAGGCTCTTAGTGGGAGACATTTTATTGGAGAGACCTAATATAATTTTGATTGGTCCATTACAATAGGGATAAACGTTTTTGTTATACAATTAGATATACAGCATGGATGATAACAGATACAAAACATGGTGGGGAGGCATGTCCCCATACCCACACCCATCTAGTTTAAATTCCCCTACCACCCGCCCCATCACCCTGTTAGGTCTATATTTTCCCATACTCACCACCAATATAGGCAAGGTACTAAATAGCATCCACAGTGGCTACTATAGCGACTGCAATAGCAGTAGCGGTGCCTTATTGCTACCGCTATGATGTAGCGGTCTGGAGACATCTCCTTAGAATTTAGCGGCCTGAGTATGTGAGATCCTTTTTATTTGTTTAGTTGTATGCATCTTGCTAGGCCCTAGCCGGAAGTACCCTTCAAGACTATGCATCCACTCGATGTATTGTTCTTGGAGTGTGTAATAAAGTTTTCCATTATAAAAAAGATGGACGATTGTTAGGCCAGAAGTTTGGAATTATTTTATTAATGAGCCAGATAAAAATGACGACAATTCTATTGCGTTTTTTGGAGACGGACGACAATTCTATTGCTGTGTGCATGGAGATCCTAGTAGACAGAGTCATGGAGAGGGTGCATGTACTTAGAGTCCTTGTGGCTTGGTTGTAGTTTACTGATTTGTTTTTGTAACAAATGGTTCTCTAATGTGTCTTAAAAGTTTGCGTTCAGTGTTTGGTGTGATCTTCAGTTATGTTTAGCTTCGTTTGAACTCTGACATTATCATCTTCTAAATATGGTTCGGAAACAACTTTAGAGGACTATATATGTTGCATAAAGTGTTTGCTTTTAGGCTACTCACCTTTTTTTGTAATCTTTACATGCATATCAGCATCAGTTTTCTCATTCTTGCAGTAACCTATACTATGTGTGTTCACTGGAACCTATACTATGAGTGTTCACTAGTCTACGTTCATGGATCGCTGATGGGTCCAAAGTTCCAAACCTGACATCACTAATTAACGGAATCGAACTCATCAGAGGGTAATCGACAGTGATGGGCTTCCCTATCACTGTTGATTCCAAAATCTGGTAGTGATAGGAACATATATCACTATCGGGTCTAGCCTTGACCCTACAGTGATAGGAATGACAAATCAACTTACATCAGGATGCGGATCAAATCATCGGTGTGGGACGTTCATATACCATCCAAGCCAATCCAAAACTTTTCTCTAGAATCCTTCGTGATCTCCCTTCAAAGCAAGGAGGAAATGCACTCCGACGAGCGAATTCTAGTCGTCTTTGGAAAAATGTAGAAAAACACTCAGCTCGGCTCAGGACATCATTTAGATTACTATAAGCTTAATCATGAAGAATTTGGGGGCTCGTGATGAATACATGGGCCCTTGGTATCCTGAGGGCATAATTGGCTCCACATGCGGGGGGTGGCTAGGCCCACTGGCCTCAGGCAAATTCGACCCAAGGATGGTTAATATACGTGGCGGATAAGGTATAGATGTGAATATACATGTAAATTGATCAGAAAACCAATCTATAAATGGACCAGGCTAAGACTCTACCACTATTCTAGAATAAACATCACTGTCGGTTCAAAATCCCCATCAATGTCGGTTACCGGCACAACTAAAGCAGCACGGTTCTAAAGCCGACAGTGATGTGGTTTTCAGAAAATCCAAAAAACAGACTAAAAAATAGATTTTTTTAATACGAGGAGAAACCCAACTAGGCAGCCACACGGTCGCAAGTCACGCGTCATAAGTCACACAATTTTTCACGTGAAAAACACACGCCTCCCGACTGCTGGCGCTAGAACCCCCTGCCTCTGGCTTTGCGTATTTGTCCCTAACCACTTCACCTGTAAGATGTTTGCGTCCATTTGCGATATTCTTTCTTCCCATTTTATGTCAATGTGGTTTTGAAATGAGTATTTGGTATCCTAAACAAATTCAAATTAAAAAGTTGTCAACTACAAAGTCTTATAACTTTTCAAGATCTACAACTTTGGCTTTGGTCACTTCTCCATCCGAGATCATATGAAGAATTTGAATTTCAGATGTGAGGAAATTCAACCCTAATTTTTGTTGGATAGATGATTTCAAATGAAAACGTTGTCAACTACAAAGTTGCACAACATTTCGAGATCTATAACTTCTGTTTTGTGCATTTCTCCATCCGAGGTCGTTTGAAAAATTCAAATTTTAAATTTGAGAAATCAAACGTAATTTCCCGTGGATAGATGATTTCAAATGAAAAGTTGTCAACTATAAAGTGACATAACTTTTCTAGATCTACATCCTTTGTTTTGGTCGCTTCTCCATCTGAGATTCTTAACTACCACTATACACTCACTTATGATTATAGAACATATGGATTCCTTTCGTTTGAACTTCTATGAAATCTTGCAAATCAAATAGAGAGACATCATAATGACTTCAAATAAAAAAGTTGTGAACTACAAAGTTGCTTAACTTTTTGAGATCTACAACTTTTGTTTTGTTCGCTTCTCCATCCGAGATCCTTAATTACCACTACACACTTGTAACTATAGAGCTATGAACTTCTTTGGTATAAACTCTATGAAATCTTGTGGTGTATATTTGGACATCTAAAAATGATCTCAACTCAAAAAAAAGGTTTGAACTACAAAGTTGTATCAACTTTGGTATAAAGTTCGTCTTCATCGGACATCATATGAGAAAGTTATGAAGTATTTCTTACAGCATATCATGGCCGGTTCAACCCATGAACCGGCAGTGATGACCCAATATCACTGCACGTTCATAGCTAAAACTGGCAGTGACCCAAATATGGCTATCGGTTGGTCCTATCACTACCGGTTTTAGCCACAAATCGATAGTGATGGGTTGGCAGGTGACGAGATCCTAACATAAGGGTATGTTAAGCCTCGGGATGAATGGTTCCTAACCAAAGGGACCTGACCGAGCCTGGGCAAGCCACAGCCCCCCACTCAGGGCTCGGGGGCTTGCCCGAGCCTTAGGCTCCCAATCGACGATGCGCCCACACTCGGTCCTTGGCTCATGCCTAGCCTACGATGCCAGCCAAGGGATCAGGTGCAAGAAGACAAGCCCTAAGCCATCGAGGCTCGGGGGCTCCCAGGCGCTGCACTCCAGGTGCGACCGTGCCGGCTGCTCCCGCGATAGGGTCACGCACGGGGCGTGACACAAGAAGACAAGTCCCCTTGGCCTTCGGGGGCTAGGCAGCTCCTGGGCCCGCACGTAAGCTCCTAGAGCTGACCTCCTTCACCACCAAGAAGACTCTAGAAGGTCCACCTAGGAGAGGATGGTCCAAGACGACACAACTTAACACGCAGAGTGTCAGAACAGAGTATCCAGAAGACGCCCAAGGCTTCTTTGGCTCCACGACACTACCACGGTCCACAGAGCGCTGCTACAAGACCCTCCTAGACTCCGACGCATGTAGACCATAGTCACTTCTCCCCAAACCACCATATACCCGACCTATCTTGGTATATAAGGGATAAGGTCAGACCTTAGGAGGAGGAGGATCCCAGACAGATTATTCCACTCCTCATTCGATCTACTCCTGCTCAGCACCGAGGGTAGGGGCAACTGAGAGAGGGGCACCGAGAGCTCCTCCGCCGCATCCATTGTCTTCCTCCTCTCCGACGAGGAGAAGACTCCATCGGCAGCGAGGCAACCTTAGGATTAGCACCGAGCTAACCCCCTACCAAATCTCTCTACACTCTGTTGTAACCCCCTAATTTTGGGTGCTCTCTAGTATAAGGATCTTCAACTGCTGGATGTAGGGCACTGACCGGCCCAAACTAGGATAAACCGTTACGTCCCCTCTGTGATTCTTGTGTTGTTGAGTCCACCCGAGCCACCAGAGACACGTACTCTAACACCGACTCGAACAACAATGCTTGTCGCGGTTCCAACCCTGCGACAGCAGGCACTATCACTGTCGGGTTTTAAGAAATCAGCAGTGATGGACCGACATTGAAAGTCAGTTTTGTAGTAGTGTACCTCACTATAACCTTGCACTTGGAGTATGTAGGGGGGTAGGGAGTCCTGGACTGATTAGCAACCCTGATAGACAACCTTAGGTTTTCCCCTCGAGACCGAGCCAAATACTCAATGCACAAGCAGTAGAACACTCTCAACTCTCATAGACTAGACAAGACACCCTTCCTAAACCAATATAAATCCATGTGTTCCATGTGCTACCCCTTTGATCTATTATGTATAATATGTTAGAAACATTTCTGGTGCCATGAAAGACTAACATGAAGAAAACGTGATGAGTAAATTAATTAAAGAATATATTAAAATTTTGCACCAAGACAGCACTATGATGATTCATTTGTCATTGAGTAGCCTATTATTTAATCTCCTATTTCTTGGAACGAAAGTACTTTCCATGGTTGTGCCGTTGACCCTGGCACACCCCATACAAGCGCTTGGTATCTTCTGACCTTCTTGTTTTCATCTACAACTTTAAACACAATAAAGTAGTTGTTCCCATTACCAGCTGATTGCATGCTCACTGATATCACATCGATGAGTGTAAACTCTTTATTGTAAACTAGTCTATGCATAAGCACTATAAATCTCCCAATTTGCTAGTATAAGGTATCATGGGGGTTACTAACTTGTTTCCATCCTTGAGGACCATTAGGAGGAATAGGTTGTGGAGGATCCTGATATGACATAGGTAGAGGGGGTGTAGATGATGGTGTCGGTGTCGGTCATTGGCCATTCCCTTGTGGATTTGTAGGAGGACTCATCGGTGGTGGTGGGGTTCGGATGTTAGCTTGATATGGTGGAGACGTAGATGGTCGATTAGATAATGGTAGAGGGGGTGATGGGTTATTAACATGATAGGTTGGAGGACTGGCAAGAGGAACATATATGGTGCTAGAGGTGGAGAGCTATTAACCTGATGGGTTGGAGGTGTGGCTAAGGTACTAGAAGTCGGTGTAGGTGGTGGATTGTTTATTTGGTACGTTGGAGGTATGGTAGGAGTAGAATAAGATGATAGAGGTGGTGGTATTCTAGCTTGATAGGTTGGAGGGTGTGGATGAGGCACCAGAAGTTGAAGGAGATGGATGATTGTTTAGTTGAATAGTTGAAGGTGTGGCAGGAGGAGTATAAGTTGAGGGAGACAGTGAATTGTTTGATTGATATGACAAATGCATGAATGTCGGACTAGAATTGGACAAAGGTGGTGGGGTATTAACTTGATAAGTTGGAGGTGTGTCACCAGTACTATAAGGTGGTGAAAGAGGGGGGTTGTTAGTGGTGTAGCTACTAAGGGACTAGAACACAATGGAGGTGGTGGGGTATTAACTTGATAAGTTGGAGGTGTGTCACCAGTACTATAAGGTGGTGAAAGAGGGGGGTTGTTGGTGGTGTAGATAAGGGACTAGAAGACAATGGAGGTGGTGTTTGATAGTTCTATGGTGTAGAAGGAGGATTACAAGGTGTTGTGGGTGGCGAGGTATAACTTGATTAGGTGGAGGTGTGGGTAAGGGACTTGATGTTGGTGGTGGCGGTGATGGTTTTGCTGGATAGATAGATGGTGTGGCTGGGGCACTAGCTGGTTGGTTGTTGGTTTGATAGTTTGGAGGTGTGGAAGGTGGAGCAAAAGGTGGTGGGCTATTAACTTGATATGATGGAGAAATGGGAGGAGGGCTAGAGTATGACAAAGGTGACAGGTTTTTTCCTTGATAAGGTGGGGGCATAACAACCGGACCAGATGGCGGTGGAGGTAAAGGGTTGTAAGCTTGATAGGGTGGAGGCGTGGCGACAGGAGGTGGTGGGGTATTTGCTTGATATGCTGGAGTTCTGGTGAGAGGACTAGAAGCTCTAGATGGTGGGCTGTTTTCTTGATGTTG